>NC_087456.1:32400000-33025000 GCF_036321535.1 Camelus dromedarius
TTGTACATGAGCCCTTCAAATGCAGAGTCTCTGTTTCTGGGGGTGTGGGTTCTAGCTAGACCATGTCTCTCTCCTACTTGTCTCAAAGTGGCCTTTTATTTGTATCTGTAGTTGAAAAAATCTTTATTTCTCATCTTCAGGTCATTCTCAGAGATAGTTGTTCTATGTGTGATTGTAGGTTTGGTGTGTCAATGGGAGGGGGTGAACTCAGGGCGTTCCTTCTGCTCCACCATCCTGATCCCACATTTTCTTACTATGTTTTAAAGTTTTTTTTTTTTTTATCATTACCCCAAATTTTATCAGCAAATTCCTTGGACTTAACAGCTAGAACTTTAAATTGTTTTAAATTATGACTCCAATTGTCAATAGGGCACATTTGATCAAGAGAACATAGATATACATTTGCAGGAACTATTAAATATAAAAATAAACATAAAAATAAAATAAGCTCTTACAGTTAATATTTAAATGCATGTTTTAATGAAATAAACAGATCTAAAATTTTCAACCAGTTCATAAGCCTCTAGTTGCACATCAGTTATTGCTCAGCTGCAGGAGGGCTCAGGACCCTGGTTTTCATTTTTAAGGATATAAGCGCTAAGGAATGGTGGAAATGGAAGATTTCTCGCAGCAATGTCGCTCACTGCTTTGACTCTTTTCAAGTTGCACGCCCAAAATCACAGGGTCGCTTATGAGCAAGATAATCTGTTCAATTACCCACTGACAGCCCTGATTGCTTTTAACAAAACTGAGGGAAGCTCCGCAACACTTAGACCCACCTGACTGGTAAGAAGATGTTGTCTGCCATGAACACTGCTCATTTCCTCAGAATTCAACACCAGAATTTCCATGTTTCCTCTTGTTTGTTGCCTCAGAAGCTTTTACACACCAGGGAGACGCTACCCTTTTCTTTTGTGAAACAGGAAAACTGAGATTGTAGAAGAGAAACTGAGAAAGTTGATTCAGAATGATGCCTTTCCCTCGAGGAGTGGGTGGGCAAAATCAGTTTTAGGAAAGAGTTCCTGTGGTTGGGCAGGATTAGAAACCGGTTCCCTAAAACCTGACCATTCCCACATACTACTTAAGAGTGTCCTCCTGTGGCCCAGAGACATTTACAGCCCAGTTTAAAGGCACTGCTTTAAGGTGTCAAGAAAAAGGACAATGGACTTCTACCACAGACGACTAGTAATAAGAGGTCAGGTATCGGTTTAGCCTTTTATTTGCATCACCAATGCATTAAATTTAATGTGAGAACTTGAGGGAGAAGGCACACTTCACTTTATGAATGTCCCCCTGTGCTTCTTAAAAGAAGCAAAATATTTTCAATGGATCAATAGAATACACGGCAAATATAATACATATCCAAAGGCCTTATAGTTATAAATTCAGTAAATGTGCCGTGAACACACTGGGATCATCCTCCGGCTCTAAATTAAACAGCTCCGCTTATGAGATGAAGACTGCTGTAAAACTGTATTTCCTATAGGAAAAGAATGATAAGATTCTGTGAGTTCTGATATGAAAGCTGGAATAAAATGGAATATGCTTTTATCACTTCGCAGGTCTCATGGTTAGGGCAACATCTTAGAAAAGGAAACATCTTTTAGACATTGAAATCATTTCATATTGAACGGGTGAACAGTTATTAAATGCCATTAATCTATATCAGTATTTCCACTAGTGGTCCACAATTCTAGTTTCCTATTAAAAAAGAGGATCAGTAATGAATTTCATCCTTGGTAATTTGTATTTGGCCTTGGCACAATTTTTAGTAATAATCTTTGTACATATGTTCACTTTTTCTCTGAGTGTCTGTTTCCTCATCTGTCAAGTGAGACTGGTGTTGTGTCACCTCCCCAGTAGCATGAACGGTGCGAGCAGTCTGTGATAGTATGAAACTTCATACTTTGAATGAAATGAAACTTATGGCTGATTACTTAAACCTCTCGATTTTAATGTCATCCAGAACGTAAACTCCTCACTATAGACCACTTTAAGAAAAACCCAACTCTCTTTGGGAGACCAAAGCTCTGTTCTCTTGGCTTTACGAAATATTTGGTGACAGCTAGCTTCTCATCTGTTTATAGTTCAGTTTAACCTAAAAGTATGGTTAAAAAGCTTTATCATTGGTTTGTCTTAAATGCAAAGAAAAACAAAACATATTGATAATGTCAGGATTTGATGTACAGTGGAAGCAGACACACAAATTTAGTTGCGGTAGATGAGTTTAGTAGATGGGGGTGTGTGTGTCTCAGATGAAAGAATATTGGTGGTGTGTCCAGAACCCACCTCTCCCTTCCCAGTCTAGGCGTATCTCAAGGTGCTCGTTCCTTACGGGGATCTCACCTTTGGGTTTGGAGGAGCTTTCTTGTTCTAAGAGAATAGACAAGCCTGCATGGGTTGGTCCTCTGCTATCATACTTCTGTGAATTCATGCCAGAGTCCACTGGAGAGGGTCTTATACGAGTGAGTTAAGTCTAAATGGGCTGTTTGATTTGAAGCACCTTCCATCATGTTGGTTGAGGAACAGCTTTGACTGTCAGAAACCACACAAGAAGATATCTATGGTTTTGGCTGCAACGTGACCTTCTTGACTCATCATCATTATGGTGAAATCAGAGCATTCAAGATGCTCTTAGAGTGGAAATGATCTCCACTGGCTTGGCCTCAGCAACAGCTTTCATGGTGGGTAAGAGAAGAAGAAACAGCTGCCTGGGATTAGCTGAGACCCACACAGACACACCTGACATAAGCCATGGAAACTCCTAGAGATGAGTGAGGAGACATTTGAGGGAACGCCATCTTCCACGGACTGTTTCTCTAGCCAAACAAGGACTGTTTTTATTGATGCTTTTTCAATTAAATGATTGTCCTTGCCCTGGAGTGGCCCAGACTGCTGTAAAATTATTACCCAAGGCACTGTTGTGTAGTGATTGACAGAGAGCTATAAAGACACAGCCAGAGGTTACAAGTCTCTCAATGCAGGTGAAGGATGCAACTTAATTCAGAGAGGTAGTGCCACGCTCAGCTGATTGGCAAGCTATATTACCTTTAAATCCTCCCCACAGCAGTGATACCGCTTGATCAGGTATGAATCTTGCCAGGGACGTGGAGAAGCCCTCTGTGCCCTCTTCTTAGGAACACTAAGCCCTCTTGGCCCCTCCAAATTATTTTGGAGACTTCAGCTATGTATGTGATTGCCAACCAGCTACTAGGAATTTGTAATAATTTAGGCTCTTTCCTGAGTGCCTCTGGAGAGACTCAAATGTCAGTTTCCCGATGTGACATTCCTTAGCAGGTGGAGGTGTCAAACCTACTTGAGTATATTCTCACACAGTCTCATTAAGTTTCTATTTTCCATAATATTATTTAAAGATAGAGTTCTGTGTTCCTAGCTTTTGATTTTCTAGGAAGTGTTAATATATTTTATCTGAACCTGAGTCCCTAACTTAGAGAATTTTTACCAGTGAAAACTCATCTTTCCTGGCTGTTTAACCTTACCCTCATTTGCAACAGACCCTGAGATTTTTGGTCTTAGAGAAATTGTCAAATTAGATTGATACTTACTCCATTAGTTGATTAGGGCAAAAGTGGAATATTTGGGGGGAAATTCTGTTTCCCTCTTGTTGTATTCACTTTGTTTGCTTTGGGCTGTAATTTAGATCTGGACTTCTCATTTTATCTCTGTTAACACCTTTGGTTGATCCATTCTAGTGTGAATTTGAGTTTATTGATTCTTGAACTGATATTCCTGCTCTGGAGTTGAATGAATAATTCAACTAATACAGGTAACTTTTTTTCTGATATACTAATATGATTTATTGAGCACTTGCTATGTGCCAAACACTGTGCTTCTTTGCTGCAAACCTCTAAGTTGGGCACGTTATTATTCCCATTTTACTGAGCAGACACTTGAAGCTTACAGCAGTCTACTTTTTCTGTTGGAACTTAAAATTTTTAAAAATAGCATGAACATTTTCAATAATACCAAAACTTTGCAATTCTTGAGTATAAATCTAATAGCATGTGTTGAGGCTCTATGTGTGGAAAACTACAAAACACTCATTGATGAAGGAAATCAAATAGATCTCAATAAATGAGTTACTTATATGTTCATGGATTGAAAAATTTGATATTGTTAAGAGGTTGATTCTTCCTAACATATATTGCTTCAACACAGTACTAATCAAAATCTCAAGAAGTTACTGATAAGTTATTGATAATTGATATTGATAAGCTGATTCTGAAAATTACATGGCAAGGCAAAAGATGGAGAAAAACAAAGAAAATACTGAGGAAAGGAAAATTGTTGGAAAACAAAAAATACCCAATTTCACATCTTACTATAAAGGAATAGTAATCAAGGCAGTATGACTTTGGTGAAATAATATACTTAGATCAATGAGAATAGAGAGTCCAAAATGGACCCAAACAAATACAGTGAACTTATACTTGAAAAAGTGGCAAAGACAATTTAATGGAGGTGGGGGAAGGAGAAGCTTTAAAAGAAATGATGCGGGAACAATTGGACATCCTTAAAGGGAAAATTGAACCAAGACATAGACCTTGCATGTTATAGCAGAATTAACTTATGATTGGATCATAGACCTCAATGTAAAATGCAAAACTAGAACAATTCTAGAAGGAAGCATAGGAGAAAATCTAGGAGTTCTTGTATTCATTAAGATTTTCAGATGCAACTCAATCCTTTGAAGGAAATTGATAATTTGGACTTTATTTAAATTTAAAATTTCTGCTCTTCAATAGACATGGTTAGAAGAATCAAAAGACAAGCCACAGTCTAGGAGAAAGTATTGCCAAAACACACGTTTGATAAGGAACTTGTATCTCAAATATGCAAAGAATCTTTAATAAGATTAATGGATCAAAGATCTCAAAGATTTCTTCAGGAAGAGATACATCTGGCAAATAAACATATGAAAAAATGTTCAACATCTTTTGTCTTTGGAAAATGCAAACTAAAACAAAACTGAGATACCGCTAGGTACCCAACAGTTAAAATCTAAAAGAATTAAGAACAGCAGTTGCTGGTGAGAATGCAGAGCAATGGGGACTCTCATTCATTGCTGGTGGGAATGCAAAACGGTGCAGCTACTTTGGAAGACAGGTTTGTAGTTTCTTACAAAGCTAAGCATAGTCTTACCATGTGATGGAGCAGCTGTGCTCTTGAATGTCAATCCACATGATCTGGAAATTTATGTCTATACAGAAACCTGTACACCATTATTTACAGCAGCTTTATTTCTCATTGCCAAAGTGTGGAAACAACTAGCATGTCTTTCAATAGGTAAATGGGTGAATATACTGTGATGTATCTTGCAATGGAATGCCATTCAGCAGTGCCAGGGAATGAGCCGTCAAGCCAAGCAAAGACATTGATGAGTGCTTTTCTGCTACCTGAAAAGTGCTCATTGCTGCATGAAAACAGCCAGCATTAAAAGGCTACACACTCTGATTCCATTTATGTAACATTCTGAGAAAAGCAGAACTACAGAGATGATGAATCAATGGTTTTCAAGTGTTTGGAGGTGGTTGCAGAGTTGAATAGGTAAAGCTCAGTTGATTTTTTTTAGGACACTGAAATTATTCTGTATTATACTGAAATGGAGAATACATGACATTATTTATTTGTTATAGAACTCCATAGCATTAAGAGTGAAACTTAATATATCTATAAACTTAAAAAGTCATTTACCAAGCGGGGCCATTCCAGATTAGAATATAACAAAACAACTGAACTGTTTTACAAATGTCTGAAACAATTTCACTGAAATGTTTTAGGTGCAGGGGAGAGGGAAGGTGTTGATCTAGTATTAGTATGCATCTGTGTTGAGCTTAACATATGTATACATGGTTATATATCTATCTATCTATCTATCTATCTATCTATCTATCTATCTATCTATCTATCTATCTACATCTCTAAGGCATAGTGTACATATATATCCCAGTTTAGTCAACTAAGAGGACCTGGAAGCAATGATCCCAGCACACCTGGTATTCAGATCTTGGTTTCTAACATTGGTTTCTATTAAATGAAATGAAGGCTCCTTGGATGGAGGTCTAGTTCCAAGACTGGAGCAAGAAATACATAAGATGATCCTGAAGCATCTTGTGGTGCCAGAATGGAAGGAAGTTCTCAAGAAAATCCCGTGACAGTGGAGACACGTCACAGGTACACAGGAGACAAATGGCAGGGCTCTCGGGGGCCACAGCTGGAACAGTCATAGCAACAAAACGAAGACCTATTGGAGTATAACCCAAAGTGTGAGCTATCCATGAGTCCATATTGATAGAAATGCATGACTGAGTAATCAATGGGGGATAACGCAGAAGAATCCCAAGTAACTTACATAGATACTCTACCGTCAAGGTGGTGGAATATGACTCCCACGCCGTAAGTGTGGGCTGTATGAAATAAATTACCTCTAAAGAGTACTGTATGCAAAGAGGGGGAAAAAAGAGTAACTTGACAGGGAGAAACCTAACACCATGTCCTCACCCAGATGAACAGTGTTAACAACAGCAGCGATAAGTCATATCAAGCATGTACCCTTGATATGATGTGATGAGACCAGCACCTTACCTATGTGGTCTTCCTCCCCCACACCTATAACTTCAGTCTCCTCCCCCATACCTGTAACTTCAGACTAATTATGAGAAAAATATCAGACAAACCCCAGAAGATGGACATTCTACAAAATATCTGACCACTAGGACTCTACACTTGCACAGTCATCAAAAATAGGGATGATCTGAGGCACCATTACAGCTTCGGGAAATCTAAGACAGCATGACACTGAATGTAATGTGGTATCCTAGATGGAGCCCTGGGATGAAAAAAGGACATTAGGACAAAACCAAGGAATCTGAATAAAGTATGGGCTTTAGTTAATAGTGACATCATTATTGGTTGATTAATTTTGGCAAAGATGCCAATTAAGGTAAGATGTTAATAATTGAAACTGGGTGGGTGGGGGGTATATGAGACCTCTCTGTACTCTCTGTAACATTTTGTAAAATCTAAAAATATGTTTAAATGAAAAGTTAATTTAAAAGTAAAAAAAAAAGTTGCCTGCCATTATTTTTTTGGTCGGTGGAAATAAAAGCTTTATTTGTATTAAAAGTCATCAGCAAAAAAAATGCCATTAGCCATCTTAATTACTATAATTACGAAGTTCAACAAATATCCTCATGTGAGTTAAACAAAGGAAGGTTGCTACTTTATCAAAACATGTTTCCTAATCCATTTGGAGAGAGCATATACATGTATCAGGAGCACAATGTGTTACAAATAAGCACTGTGCCATTAATCTCCTTAAGGATAATGGAGATGATGCAGCGTACAATCCAGCGTGTGGATGCCTTTTGTCTCATTGTCACCAGGTTAATACTGCTGGAGCTCTAGTGTGTAACAGGCACACGGGAAGCAGGGGGATTAAGGATTTTAGGAACTGACTTTGAATGCCTATTCTAAGGAGCTCCCCTCTCTCTATGGTTCTGACAGAGCTTCCTGCAGGAAACTTAGAGGATACGGGGAAGTGACAGCTTTTTGCCTTTGGCCCAGAGCAGATTCCCTTTCATTTTATCGCTTCAAGTGTCCCCTCTGTCCCTTTCTTTCTGTTTCCATTATTTCCATCACACGTGTGCTACACCTTTTGTAATTGTCCCCCAGATCTTGGGTATTCTGTTTTCTCCTTCTTAGTTCTCTTTGCATTTCTGTTTTGGAAGCTTCTGTTGACATCCTGCAGGCTCCCTGCTGCTTTCCTGGGCCACGCCCAGTCCACTCATGAGACCATCAAAGGCGTTCTTCTTTTCTGCTACAGTGTTTTTGAATTCTGTCATTTTCTTTTGATTCTTTTTTAGAGCTTCCATCTCTCTGCTGTCGTGGCCCTTCTGTTCTTGTACGTTGTCCGCCTTTTCCATCAAAGCCCTTAACATATTAATCACAGTGATTTAAATTCCCCATCTAGTAATTCCAAACTCTCTGTCATAGCTGGGCCTGGCTCTGATGTTTGTTTCGCCTTCCCAGGCTGTGCTTTGGCTTCGTAGTATTTTTGTTGTAAACCAGACATGAAGTACTGGGCAAATCGACTCCTGTATATGGGCCGTCATGGGAGGTTTTACGTTCATCTGGCTATGAGCTAGGCTGTGTCTGCAGTTTGCTGCCGCGGTGGTGTCACAGGCTGCCATTTCCTTTAGCATCCTTGTTTTGTCCTCTTTGTTGTCTTTGGGTTTTCCCAGAGACTGTTTAAACAGGGTCTGAGGCTTGCTCTTTTTGGTTTTAATGCTGTGTGATTGTGCTAAAGCCCTTACTGACGTGGCCTGATGTCCATTTTATGAGATTAGGTCTCATTGCTTTACGTGGCGGGTCTCTTCGTGAGCTTGAGTTGGGTATTTCCCTTTCCTCACAGTTAAGCCTACGAGGAGGCTGCAATGCGTCATGTTTCCTCTCTCCCGTGTGGAAGGCTAGAGGGAGCTGGAGTGCGATATTTTCCTTCCCCAAGGTCAGTTATGGCTCTTGTGGAAAAAAAAAAAAAATCCCATAAGGTTAGGTCTTGTTAAAGGCAGCAGATTCCTCTGAGTGTGTTTTACAATGGTAGTGTTTCCCCCTTCCTCTTTTGGGAATAAGAGGGGATTTTTCTCTGGTCCTCACAGTGAGAACCTCAGGAAAGTGGGGGGAGCCCTCAAGCTAGCCCACACGGAACCTCCAGCATCCATCAATCATGGTTTAAAGTGTTCCCCTGGATATTGGCTCCAGCTGTGGGCTTCTGTTCCCTGTAAGCTGGGTTTCTCTTTCTCTGCTAGTTGTTCCAGTTTTGGGGTTAGCAGCCTGCTCTGTGACCTCAGTTCTCTGACAGATCTAAAAAGCTGTTGCTTTTCAGAGTGTCCCCCACCTCCCCTATTGTTTTTTTTCTTGTGAGAATGGAGGTGACAATTTCCAAGTTCCCAACATGCTGAACCAGAGACCAAAAGTCTCATTTGTTTTACATTTTGAGGGGTTCTTTTTTGGGTACAATTTTGCATGAAAATAAAGGTTCCCATGTCAATTAAATGCATGCTCTGTTTTTGTGAGCAGAGCTGTAATTTCGGTGTGCTGTGAAATCGCTCCACATTTGGAAGGAAGGTCATTTACCAGAGATGCATTTTTGGCTTTTTAATCAGCTTTAAGTATTAAATGAATCCCTGTGTGTGTAGTGGCAATACCTGCACAACATCTGAAGTAATTATTGTGTTATCGGGAAAGTGAATGTGCGGTTGCTTAATGTATTCAGCTACAAAATTAATACAGCAGTAGTTATCAGATAATTTGAGCACTGACGTTATAGGACTAATTTTAATTTACATCCAGCAATGCAGGGGATTCTCACCCAGCAATGTGCATTTGACTGATTGGGGCTGGGGGACAACACGGAGACCATCCTGTGGAGCTTCCTTGTAGTAGACCAAAAAGAACAATGATAAAACCCCAGAGACACAAGACCATGGACTTAGAGTTTTATACAGTGTATTTGCCATCTGAGAGTTAAACTAAGTGAGCACTTTGCTATCATTTAGAAATACGGTGATAAAATTTTTACTTGTCTGCTATGTAATCGTAGCAAATTATTTTGTCCCTGATGAGGGACTTGTGAGGTTTTGTGCCTTAGACGTCGCTGTATCTCCCTAGTCAGTGACGCACATGCTGTCATGAGCCACCTCGTTTTCAGATGTTTTCCTATTCGGGGCACAATTATTTCTCTCTTGAAATAGAAATTATCTTTTAATGAACTCCACTTGAATTCCTTTTCCCTCTTTTTAATGCTCATCTCGCTGAATAGCATCATCTCAGGAAAGTTTAGCTTGGATTATTTCGCAGGGGTGTCTCCAAAACGGTCTCAATGTAATCTCTCCATATTTATTCTGCTGCTCACTGATTTGCTCTGTTCTTCCTTGAGTCCTCTGAGGCAGGTGTAATGTTGACTCTCTTTTCCAGATCATTAATAGAATGTTGGGAACTGGCTCAACACCAGTCCCTGGGCACCGTGCTGGGTACCTTCCTCATTACGCACAGGCTCTGGTTTACTGCTCAGCCCCATTGTTTGCGTTTCTCTTGGCAGCTTGCAGCCCTTGCCAGAGTCATCCTATCAAAGTCAATTTGAATGAATTCTTAAATTGAGGTTTTGGAAGGCACCGTATCAAATGTTTTGCTGAAATCTAATGCCTATGGTTTCCATTTTGTAATCCACAGTCATTAATTAAAAAAAAAAAAAAAGATAACCAATCACACCTCTCCAGGGTGACAGGCTTTTTTTTTTTTTTTTTTGACTATTGGTAGGAGGTGACACTCAGGGCTATTGTTTTAGAGTCATGTTTATTACTAATGACTCCATAGGGTAACTAAGATTGTTCATGGGACACCTCCTAGGCGATGAGTTAACAGAAGTTAGTAAATGGATGAGAGAATCCCTGAAAAGTTTCTGTGCTCCGTCCATCGCCACACCCTTCCCATTCCCCAACAAGCACATTTACCAATTTTTAAGCAGTTTAGATCAGAGTGTGGCACATTACAGCCACAGACCAATTCTACCCACGCCCAGCCCTGTGTGTGTTGTCCATGGCCGCTTCCTGGAAGTGGCACATATGTCTGTGCATGTGCATATGTGTGCCCACGTGCTTCGTTGCTTCCACGATGCTGGTGATGGTCAGGTGTGTGATAGGAAGATTCACTGAAAATGATCCGTAAAGCACATTTGAGAACTGGGTTTGTTTTAGAGTTTCAACATGACACAAAATTTTTAAATTCTTTCAACCAGCCCTGGCATTTCTTCTTTCTGGAGTTTTATTTATTTTTTACATTACCAGGCCACTTTTAAAAGATGTCCTCAGACCCAAGGACTCAACTAATAAAATCACAACTAATAAAATCACAACTGCTTCTAGAAAAAAAAAATTGTCCTGAGTCTCAGAAATCTGCTTCAACAGTTTCTGTAATTTGGAAGCTTTGCATTTTTAGATAAAAAAGGCACAGTAAGATATTACTCTCATATGTGTTAGGAGAAAGAAGAAGGAAAAAAATCACAAATAATTTAAGAATATGTATTAATATTTCAGGCTAACATCTTTCATGGAATAAAAACTACTGGTACATTTCTAGTTTTTCACATTTCTCAATAAATAATGTGTGTGTAAAAGGCATATTTAGATTCCACTTATTTCCATAATTGATTTTTTTGGATCATTGCTATTAAAACATATTTTAATACCTGTCTCCTAAAAATCCTCTTAATAAGAGACATGGTGGTCACACGTTGAGTTTTTGTCTGTATTTATTTGAATCAGAAGCTAAAATTGGTAACAAGACAGGCTGAAAAATTACATCTTCCCAATTATATTAAAGAAGGCAATCAGGAAGAGTCAATCCTTAGTCAAACATAATTAGGTGCATTGGTGGAAAATGCTTCTTGTTCTTCTTTTCAATAATACTTGTGTTCCAGTTAAACAGATTTTTACCCAATTCCATGCTGCCTTATGCTCTCTCATCTTTGTGTATCTGAATGTGAATGTTTTTCCTTGTATTTTGCACCAGAAAAACAGAACTACTCGTTAGCCAATGGCCAGGTCAACTGTTACTTCCTCTGTGAAATCATTGCTATTCCACCATCAGATTGTTTTTAGAAACTAGAAAATGAATACAAGAGGATTGACTGTTGGTAGCATCTTATGAAATTTCAAATAGATACTATTATTTTTCTCCTGCTCAAGTAGAAGCTCTGCTTGTCACCTTCCTTTAGGTCTTGTGAGGCCTGTGTTGGTCATCTGTCATCATCCAGCTGGCCCTGCATAGTGCTGGCTTATTCTCTTTTCCCTCCTGGCTGCCATTAGCATCCCGGGTTGCCCACGTGCTTAGATCACCTGGGATGTGGTTCAAGTATGCTACTTGATACGAGGTTTTCTTTTATCCTTGAAAATACTCATAAGAAACCAATCCCACCCATTACACAAAACTAGAAAATAGTGATTCCCAAATAAGGTAGTTAATAATTGCAGCCTGCTCTGCCAGGGCAAGGGCATCCTCAAGGTAAGAACCAGGATTGAGCAAGCAGAGAAATTTGGGGAAGAAGTCATAATAGGTAAGACTACACTGATGGGCAGAGCAAGGTGTAAGCTTTAATGTCTGTCCGTAAGGCTGGCCACTGAGAAGTCTGCCAGAGTAACATCACCAGCAGACATGGGTGGATCCGGAGACCGTCATTCCAAGTGAAGTAAGCCAGAAAGAGAAAGGACAATGCGGCATGAGATCGTTTTATCTCAAGCCAACGTTCATGGGAAATTTTTCAGAGAAAAGTGGGGAAGAGAAACAGAGAAGCAAGGACAGCCAGTTATAAGCAGAGAGCATTATTAAGCCAGTAACTGGAGTTCAGTCCCTGGAGAAAACTCTAAAACAGAGCACAACACAGGCACCAGAACCACCCTCCCTGTGAGGTGAGGGGCTTGGGGTATTTTGGCACCAACTTTTGAGAGTCACTGAGGGCTGCTTCTGGAGGTGAATTCTTCTGTGTCTGTGGCGGCTTTTGAAGGATCTGAGGGAAGAAGCTTGTAGGCACAGAGCTGCAGGTCCTGGCAGCTGGAAGTCTGCGGGACAGTTGTGGGCGAGGTCACCATACACCAGTCAGCTGCGTATTTCTGTGGTCCTAGTCTAAAGTTAAGTGGCTGTGACAGCTGGTTTTAGTTTGGAAAGATAAGGTCATCTAGGCCAGATGATCTCTTTCAATCGTTTTTGATGGTTCAGTATCCTTGTGAGGAAACAGTTTGTGCTGGAATGTTGCTTATTAGACAGATTTCTTATCCCAGAAGTCAGTCCCTGTTTGAGGGGAATTTAAAATAAACTGTAAACATTTAAAATATTTCAAGGAAACTTTAAATTCAGATCCCATTCCGTAAGTGAAGATGAAGCAGTTTTCTCAGGTGGTTCTTTACAGTTTTTAAAAAGTATTATTATCATCATTTTTATGTAGAATTACAATGGTAAAAATTACAACAGCTGTCTCAGAGTTCCCACAATTTCAGGGGAATATATAGATGGTTATTTGAGAAGCTATTCTTTTATGTTTCCAAACTGATAATTTGTTTAATAATGAGACTATTGTAGTGACCGTATATATATATACATATATATATGTCTAAACTTAGAAAATTGTATACATTAAATATGTGTGGTTTTTGTTTTTAATTATATTTCAGTAAGACTGTACAAAAAGAAAATTATTTGGACATAATCTTTACTGTAGAAAAGGTTTTGAGCAAAATTCTTTAGATGACCATCTCCAGTATAGAGTATATAATGCTACTGTAATTCTTAAGACTAGTTTTTTTCCTGCATAATTTTTAAATTAAAATATTCACTTAGAATGACATTCTCCAGATCCAAACATGTTGGTGCAAATGGCATTATTTTATTCTTTTTTATGGCTGAGTAGTATTCCATTGTATAAATATACCACCGCTTCTTTATCCAGTCATCTGTCAATGGACATTTAGGTTGTTTCCATGTCTTGGCTATTGTAAATAGTGCTGCTATGAATATTGGGTCGTCATTCTAAGTGAAGTAAGCCAGAAAGAGAAAAATACCATATGATACCACTCATGTGGAATCTAAAGGAGAAAAAAAAGGAAGAAAGACACTAATGAACTTATCTACAAAACAGAAACAGACTTACAGATATAGTAAACAAACTTATGGTTACCAGGAGGAACGTGGGTGGGAAGGGATAAATTGGGAGTTCGAGATTTATAAATACTAACTGCTATATATAAAATGGATAAGTTTCTTGTGTATAGCACTGGGAACTATATTCAATATCTTGTAATAAGCTATAATGAAAAAGAATATGAAAACGAATATATCTATGTGTATATATATGACTGAAACATCATGCTGTACATCAGAAATTGACACATTATAACAGTCTATGCTTGAAAAAAAATCACTGAGTGTAATAAGTAAAGTTAGACATTATTATGTCCTTCTTATGTTTGCTGATTTTCAAGCCTGTCTGTTTAGTGCCAGGACAGTGGCTTGGGGCTTAGAAGGCTATGGGACAGATCTGATTAGGGAGACCTGGGCCCAGCACAGTGAGAAGGTGAATTAGGGGCAGGCTTCACTTCTGGAACTGAGAATCCAGACATGCAAGTGGAGCCTGATAGTCAAGGACTATGGAGAAGGTAAGAGAGTGTGTGACTGAACAGGGAAAAGTCCGTCCCAGGTGTATGTAGCACAGGTAGAGCGTGTAACGCGTGGAGTCCGGATTTGTCATTGGACAATGAGTAGGATTCAGAGTTGGTCTCTTGGCCACAGCGGAGAGTTGGGAAGAATGAGAGCAGCTCATAAATCTGTGTCTATAGAAAGCTGTTCTTTGGAGCTAGGCATAGCATGATGGGAACCATTCCAAAAGCTGGATTCTGGCTCGTGAGTTTGGCAGGGGCCCAAAGACCATGACTGGAGCCTGCAAGTGTTAGGAGAGAGGAGCTGATGTGGAATCACTGTACACCTCTCAGGATCCAGAGCTCAGGGTCAAGTCATCTGCCCTCATGGCTAAACATTCCAGCTGAATGTGAATGAGAACTGTAACAGCAGACACGCCAGTATGTTTGGCTGTAGAATAATTGCTTAAAACAGTGTTTCCCAAGGATGTTTCGTGACTCACTATTCCTACGAGTTTCTCTCCAGAAGGAGAGCACGATCCTTACAGTCAGACTGGGAAATGCTACTTATCTTTTCTCCTCTTGGAAAAGTCACGCTGCACGTGAGCATGTTCAAAACTCTGACAATTCCTGTAGTAGAGATTTTCCCACCTGGCACCTGCTGCCGTCCCATGGAAGCAAACTTGTGTGTGGTCCGCAGTGAGAGTGGCTGGCAGAGGACCCTCTCTCCAGCAGCAGTCACTGCAGGCAGGTGGTGGCTTTGTCAAGCTTTGTCATGACTTAAATGGGTGAAGGCTAGAGACGCTCTCTCAGTTGCATCTTGAAGAAGTAGAGGCTTGGTAAGAGTCTATTGAGATAGGAAAACAGAATTTGATTCAAACTAGCTTTTGAGTAGGTCATTAAGATAAAGGCTCTCGGAAGGCAAAGGGCATCCTTGCTTTTGTTCGTTTAACAGAACTCAGGAGAGGGGAAGATACCAGCTTGATCGCACTGGTGCGGCTCTAACTAGAAGATGAACAGGAGTGGAGGAATGTAGATGTTGCTCGTGTTTCCATTTCAGCCTTTCATCTCTATCCCTAGTAAGAACCAGTCTTAAGATGGGCTGGGCTGAACACCAAGAGACAGCAGCCAAAATGGAGCTGTGGGTAGAGATTGGGGCAGTTGGAGGCCCAGAGCAGAGAGCATTCTCCATTAGTGGCATTTGTAAGACACAATTGAGCCTTTAAAATCGGATATCACACATTTAACTGATACGCTTCTAGCAATGGCCTAATGTTAAGTGTATAGACTGTTGCAATTAAAACACATTTTTAATCAGTATTGCCTAGAAACATACAACCAAAAGAATTATTTCTGATCTTTGGGATCATTGGTGTACCGTATGAGACATACATTGTTTTTGTTTTGACTGAATTTGTTAATTTTTCTCTTCTATAAGTTATATTATTTTGATGATTCATCCTGCTTCAATTTATCTGACTTTCATCAAGAAATATAAAAATATACATCTTCAAAATTTCATATTTGATCAAGAAGCCACCATGGAAGTACATATCATGAGTTTGGGTGTTTATATATTAACTAGATGCTTATATTTGAAGCAATCTCTCCATCTCTCTATTTAGAAAATGAGGGGTTATGTTAAAATTTATTCAGATTAGGAGAAATCTCTATTTGTACTCCATAAAAATGATTCTCCTCTATATTTATACAAGTATCTCTATTAAATACCTTGGTCTCATTTTAATAAAGGCATTTGTAAGTATACAGATGTGGACCTTATATATACCAGATACAGGTTAAGATATGTGCATATGTATTTAAACTCTATCAGGTAATTTATGGATTTTATAGTGTTAGGAAAGAAGCATATGATTCACCTAATTTATTTTGATAAACAGCATATTTTGTGCATATATAAATTAAATTGACCATTAAATGAACCCAGGGAGAAGCATCTTCTTGAGAAAAAGTGGTTGACTTTTGTGCCACTTTTTATGGCATCTGAGCTGTAATTCGAGGAAATTGTTCCATAACTCAGACATCATTCCTGCTTTAAACAGTTCCAAAATACATATTAAAATGAATGTCTCTAAAATCTGAAGACTAAATGCTTCCAAGCTTTGCAGCATTTGTAGTGTCTTTCATGTGGTTCCATTCTTTATATCCTTTCATTTTTTCAGTGCAAACAGACAGCCTAGACCTCTCTATTATAGCATAAAATAAAGGGATTTTGGAACCATAAAATACCTTTAGCAGAGAATTTTAAAGCTTTCAGCAAATGATAATTAACTGTACCTCCTACCAGCCCTGTGAGTAGTCAGAGTAACTGTATCTTAGTACCCATTTACGGGGAATAAAACTGAGCAAACAAAGGAAAGAAGACAGATCCACTACATAGCTTCTCTGGCTGTAAATATTTTCAGACACATGGAACACAGTCGTGCTTTCTTAATGCACTGAATTCCAAGTTGACGCTGCTTTTTGCATAAAATGCCTTGATCTTCAAAAATTTACATTTTATTAAAAAACCGTAGAGCTCCTATTATGGGTGAAACAATGTACTTGTTAATGTGGAAGCTTTAGCCATCAGTCAGCTCTGCTTTCCAGCAGTTTACAGCCTGAAAGCAGAGGGTGGAGGCGGTTGTGGGCAAGGTGGAAAAGATGGGGGTGGGAGAAACGCGAGGCCGAAGGTGGGTTGATCTGAGGTACAAAATGGACTCACCGGGCAGAAGGAGATGAGCTATGCTTCGCAGGAAGCCGGGCAAGTGGGGCAGGGTGGATATTTGATGTGGCTGTCCTTGCCGGGGGATGGGGAGCGGCACGGCAGGGGACAAGAGGAAGCAGCGGAGTCTGGGGGATGTAGCAGGGTGGGTTTAAGGAATGAAGAGCTAGATGGAAAGTGAAAGAGAGCTAGTGACGAGGGAGGAGGAGAGAGAGGCAGAGGCAAAAGGAGAGGAGGAGAGAGCAAGAGAGCGATCAGCTGTCCCGTGGTTTTAAACTCTGGAGGAGGGAGTTTTAGAACATTCTCATTTGCCTTGTGGTGTGTCCTCTCCTCGCCGTTCCCACTGCAGGAAAAGACGCAGTGAAGAAAGATCAGTTCTCCTGCCTTCTGTTGTTGTCAGATTGGAAGGGCTTTGATTTCTGTGCCGAGACAGGCCTTTCATGAGTCCAGCTGTGAACGTTTTATGAGTTTGTAAACTCAGAAAGTCAAAGAAGCTTGTTTATGAAGTTTCAGGCTAGAAATTAGATTATCCTGCAGTCTCCAAAGCCACTGCAGGTTGGAAGAAAGAGGAGGACCTCTGGAAAGGGGAGGGGGGTCGAAGAGGATGAAAGTTCTACTTACATGGTTGGAGATTTGGGGCCTGTTCCCCTGGGGAGGCAGCCACAGCTGTGGGCCGGTTAATCAGACATCAGAACGTCTGATGGAAATCTCATTCTCTAGGAGACGAGACAGTCTTGCCGAGAGGATAATATAGGCAGAGTATGAAGAAAAAAGAGTTTGAGTTAGAATCTCAAAATGATATATAATAGAGGAAGGAAGTCTTAGAGTTAGAAAAATGGCAGAAATTTAGTGAAAGTCTCCAGTGCCCATCACTTAGGAATTTTGTGACCTCAGAGACACAGAGAGCCTTCATTATTTGCCAGAATGCCTACTGGCACAAGAAATCTTACAGAGCAATATAAAGAGAGTTATGGAGAACTTGATGAGGGATGAGGGTAGGACTGCGAATGCAGAAGTAATCGTCGTGTGACAAACGTATTAATGCTGAGTAGCGAGAGGTGTGTTTCTCCTCTCCTACATCAGGACTCCAGGGGTTCAGCTTTTTGAGTTTGGATTGCGTCAGTGGCTATTGATTGGAAGTAGAAAATGAGAGAGAGAGAGAGGACCCAAAGGCAACTCTGAAATCTATCCATCTATACATAGGGATAGAAATACAGATGTCTTTCTCAGCACTTCAAATGAGGACAGCAGTGTCACCATTTAGGAAACACCGAAGACAAGAATAAGAGCAATTTTGTTGAGGAATGATGATTTTGATTTTGAATAGCTTGCTTTTGAAATTCTGGTTGGCCTTCAAGGGGGATCTCTCCAGCAAGTAGAATATGGGAATCAGTGAAAAAAATTAAAGCTGGAAATCTCACATGTGAGATACTGGGGGCTAGAAAGAAGAGAAGGTCAGCCTGGCGGGGTTGGAAGGACACACGCAGAGGAGCTCTGCCATAGGACCGTGGGAAGAGCTGCCGTGGGAGGTGGGCCGAGGAAGAGCTTCTGCTCAGAAGAGTGGTTTAGAGATGAAAGCAGGTGAGGTCAGCAGGGAATGAAGCAGAGGATATTGAGGAATACGGGACAACCGACAGTGTTGCACGTACCCTCTCCCCAAGGGAAGTGACTCCTGAGAAGCCTATCTAGCTGCTGCCTGGAGCTCCCAGTCAAGAACCTTTTGGAGGTGTGGTCTGCTCCTCCAGGTGCACGTGCTGCTCCTTGCAGTCCGGCTAACTGTGAACTCACAGCCAGCTTCTCTCTCCCTCATCCCCACCCAGCGGTGGAGTGGAGACAGACAACCATACTAAAAACACCCGTTTAGAAGGACAAGAAGGAAGACACGCTGTTCACTTGCCCATCGCTGTGATGAGGTTCTGCTGGTTATGTAGTATGCCCACGCTCTCCTGGCTGGGGAAGGAATCCCATAAGATCACGATGCTGTTTTCTTGACGATCAGATGTTTAGAGGGGAAGAAATAACACAGTTGTTATTCACAGGTGATATGACTGTACGTGTAGAAAGTTTGAAAGAGTCTGTAAAGTTGTAGAAATAATAGATGGATCTAGTAAAATTGCTAGAAATGAGATTAATAACATAAAATTAATTCTGTTTCCATATACCAGTAAAAAACAAGTATAAGTGAAAGTTTTTTTTAAAAAGATACGATTTACAGTAACATAAATAATTCAAATACCTACAAACAAAACTAATGAAAATGAAAGCTACAAGACATGAGAAAAAGTAAAGAAGACTGAAGCAGGTGGTGGAAATGATCTGTTCATAGATTGGAAGACCGAGTACTATAAATATGTCAGTCCTCCACAAACTGATCTACACATTTAACGCAATCACAATAAAAATCCCTGCAGGACTTGTGTGTTTGGAAACACTGACAAGCTAATTCTATAGTTTGATGATAATTTAAAGCACAAGAATAGTCAAGGCAGTCTTTAAAGGAAGAGTGAAGCTGGAGCACTTGCACGACCAGGTAGCAATGCATTATAAAGCAAAAGTAATGAGGATAGTACAGTGTTTTAAAGATACGTAAATCAGCTGAATAGTCTAGAAAGTTTAGGGACAGACACCAAGGTACGTGGATTTGATAACTGACAAGGTAGCACTTGGTGTGTGGTGAGGGAAAGGATGGTCTTTTCAACAAATGGTGCTCCATCATCTAAATATATGTATGAAACAGTATTTTAACCAGACAGGAAAATCAGTTCCAGATAGTTTGTGGATCTAAATGTGAAAGGTGAAGCAAGGATACTATAAAGAGAAGACATGAGAAAATCTCTCCATGATCCTGTCACTGGCGAAGGTTCTTAAATAGCATGCAAAGAAAAACACCTGGGAATTAAAAATAATATGTTGGACTCTATTAAAATTTAAGACTTCTTTTCTGCAAAGGACACCTTTAAAAGAGTAGGGGGGAAAAGTCAGAATAGGAGGAGATATTTGTAACACGTATGACTGACAAAGGGTCTTACCCAGAATATATAAAATACTCCTAGAAATTCATTTTGAAAGTGTTGTAAACTCAATAGAAAATGCACAAAAATCTTCAAGCACTTTGCAAAAGAGGATAACCAAATGCCAGTAACTGTGCGAAAAGGTGCACAACCGTAGTAGTTATTAGGGAAGTGCAGATTGACACTGCGCTGGGGTAATACCACACATTCAGCAGGCCAGAGGGAGCAGACGGGCTCTGCCCAGTGGAAGCGGGAGCGTGGAAGGATACTCACACACTGTTGTAAGTTGTTGTCAGCGCCCTGCGAGGCTCTTTGGCAGCATGTCCTACAGCTGACCATAGGCATGGGCCTACCCTGTGACCAGTGGTTTTCCTTATAAGAACATACTTAAGAAAAATGAGTGTGCGTTCACCAAGAGGCAGGCAGTATTGCGTTCATAACAGCACTAACCAAACTGAAAATTATCCAGATGCCAATTCGCAGTAAAACGGATCAATAATCTTTGATACATTCATGAAATCTTCTTCAATACTGAGAATGAACAAATACTGCAACACGTGATCACATTCCTGTCTCTCAGAAATGTAATACTGAGGGTGCAAAAAGGTAGCTACATGATACCTTTTAACGAAATACAAAAAATTGGCAAAATTAATGAATGGTGTTGGGTTTGGAGACACCAGTTACTCTCCCGAGGAAGAGTGAGGGGGAATGTGGGAGCTGGAGGGGTTGGGGTGCGGGGCTGGTTCCCTCGTGCTGCTAGTTTATTTATTTCGTTGGTCTTTGTTCTGGTACTGTAGGTGCGTTTGGTTTGTGGAAGTGCCTTAATCTCTATACTTGTGATGTGTATAATTTTCTCTATGTATGTTTTACTGCAGCAAAAACTTATTATGTGATTCCCTGCAAGATAGATGTGGCAGAAGTAGGAAACTAAACATAGAAAAGAAAAATCCTGGTTTCCTACCACAATTGTAAAAGGTAACATGAATTCATACCCAGGCATTCATTGCATAGTAATAATAAAGAAACTGAATACATGTGATTATGATTTTTTCCCCCTCCAACTCTGGGAGAGTTGAGTAACATTTATATGCAAATATCTGGGCAGGAAAGCAGGGGTGTGGGCATTAAAAATGTGACTGCATTTTCATTTTCATATTTTTTAGGCTAAGATTGACGATTTGTTGTGGACTGAATTTTTGTGCCCCCCAAAATTCATATGTTGAAGGTCTAACCTCTAATTTGATGATATTAGGAGATGGGATAATTAGGGTTAGCTTAGGTCATGACAGTGAGTCCCTCATGAGGGGATTAGTACCCTCATAAGAAGCGGGGGAGAGATCTTTCCCTGCCATGTGACGTCCCAGCACGAAGGTGGCCGTCCCCAAGTTGGAAAGGGAGCTCCCCACAGCAGCTGACCATGCTGGTCTCAGACTTCCAGGCCCCAGAACTGCCGGACATGAACACCTGCTGTTTGAGCCACCCTATCGGTGGGATTTCGTTAGGGCAGCCTGAGCTGACTAGGACACGTTTTACCAAAGGCTCTAATGAAAACACTAGTTAATGATTAGAGACAGGAGATTAAAATGTGAATTACAGTTTTCTGTGGTCAGCGAATGGAGTTAATTTAAAAATTTGCCTCAAATTTGAAAACTGTCCATGGCAGCACTGATTGAGTTCACTGGCCCTGTGTAGACACTGTCTTGTCACCAGATGCTGCCCGGTTTCCACAAACCCACAGTGACTCACATTGCTCATGGTCGTCCTGTGATATTAGTGGTGTATATTTATGCACCTTCAGGACCAGTGGGCTCCCAGGTTTATGCCTAGAAACTCAGTTTGCATAGGTGCTGGGCTTCCCGCAGTGGGCAGAGAGGGTACTCATGGGGATGCAACTCGGGGCATCACTAAATGGCCTCGGTGCCTGAATTCAGGTGGCACCAGGAAGGATTGCTATGTTCCACCTCCATCATTGGGTCTCCTTGAGAAAAACCTGTGTTTTCCAGAACTATAGGAAACTTAGTGCACCAGGTTTCCTCCCTCAAATCAGACAAAAGGTGGCTTGGCCAGTAATGAAAACCCTAGCTTGCTTCTTTAATAAAATGTGTGACGTGAGCAAGTTCTTTAGAACAGCTCTTCGCTGATAGGTGTGCTCGGTGTTGTCTTAAAAACGCTCGGCAGATCCTTGACCATAAACTACTCTCTAGAGGTGCCAAGTGCCCAGGGTATCCAATTGCCAGCTGAGTTTGAAGCTGTTTGCAGCTGCAAGGGACCAAAAAGACACCAAATAAATCTGATCATCTCTGTTTCCACTGAACCTTGTCCAGGACACTGTGATGCCCACAGGTCTCCTAGGGAGTGGGTAATGCAGTGAATGGCTGCAGGCCCATTTCTCTCTGCTGACCTCCGGCGCTCTCAGCTCTCCTGTTATTTTATTAGAAGGACTGGGAATTAGGCATCTTGACCTACTTAACATCCAGGGACTGGGAAGAGCTTATTACCCTTTGATTACACCTCTCACCGAAGAGAGGAAACAACATTCTCAGAAGAAAACCTTACTGCATTGGGAGCTCACGACTGGTTTATCATTTGTAATACAATAATATCTAACACTGAGTGCTAGGTGCGCCAGGCATGATGTGTTTTAAATCTCATGTAATTGTCCTCTAAATCCTAAAGGTTAGTTCATAATATTATCTACACTTTACAGATGAGAGAGCTGAAACGAAGAGGTGCAGCTAGTGAGTGTCAGGGCTGGGATTTCTGTCCAGGAGATCTGGACCCGATGTGGTGCGTGCTGTAATGAGGGGGCCCTCTGCATGGGGTCGTGGCCGTCAGATTCCTGGGTCCCATGTTTGCTCCTCCAAAGCACAGAGGATAACGTCACAGACACATTTCTACTTCTATGATATAAGTCAGGTTATACATGTTCTAGTAATCCAGAATATTATTGAGAAAGAGGAAGGCCCGGTTTAGCGTGTAGGTGGCATCTTCTCTGGAAAAGACAGGTTGTTCTTGTATTTCATGTCCGTCTCTGTAGAACGCTTGAGTAACAAATGTATAAATTCTAATTTTTTTAATTGTCCTGTGTTCGGTGAGAATTACTGTTTAACCGTTTTGTTTATGTTACAGTTTGGATTTCTAGCACATTGCAAAACAAAACAAAACAAAACCCCAAACTAATTAAATTAATGAATTAAGCAGCACCCATCCCTATCTGCTATCCTTCTTGAAGGAAATCATCTTTCTCTCTAGGTGCAAAAGGCAGCTATCCCTTTTTTCTTTTAAGAAAGACGCTAGTTAAATGTCGTCCTCATTTGTAGCTTTGCTGTTAAGAAATCACTGTTTTGTTAGCTGTGCCCCCTGCTGAAGCATTTTGGTGTCTCTGTGCCTGGGTTAGCTCACAGACCCGACAGCCCGTTAGCTCTTGATGGTCTCCTCTCTTGGATGTGGTTACCATCAGCTCCCTGTTGGGATTCAAATCACTTCTATCCCTGAAAGGCTGTCTAGTGTATGGAGACCCTTCGGCAGAGCTCTGATTTTCAGAAACTACTTTCATGGCCAGTGGGAGTGGCACAGACAACGGTCACCACGACCCAGACCCGCCTTCAGCTGGGCGTTCCCTGCCTTGTCTCTTTCCTTGCTGCTTTCATGTTTTGCGCCCTTGCTGCTCCCTCCTCCCTTTCCTCCCTTCGCCCCCCTCTCTCTCTGCTCCTCTTCCTGGCTCTCTCTGCCCCTTCCTTTGTCTCCCTGCTTTTCTGTCTCTTTCTTTGTAATAACCATAGGTGTTTATTTGTTTAGTTAGTCAGCTCATGTTAACGTGATAGTTGCCCCTTGGAGGTAACACAGCCCTGCAAATGTTCCTCCCCAACCTCCATTCACTCTCCTCTCCCTCCTCCCTAACAGAACCCTAATTTTGCCCAGGTACATCCTCTTCTCCACACACTTAAAGGAAGTCTGCTTCATCCTCACCCCTGAGAGTGGTGGGTACTTTGGGGCTCAAGCCAATCAACACGGGCCCCCTTTTCCTCGCAGTTACTGAAAGCACTGGCCGATGAAACGGGAGGGGAAGCCCGCTGGCCGGTTTCTGGGGAAGACTTTTTCTCTGCTGAGAGGTCCCCATTCTTTTGAATGTTACTGCGTCTGGTTGCTGTGATGCAGGAAAAACAGATGTGGGGCGTGAGGAGGGCCATGTTCCAGACTTCAGATGAGCCCCTGGGATGTGCCCCGCCAAATGTGGGTCCTTGGCTTCAGACAGGAAAGACTTCGAGAGCGAGCCACAGCTGAGTACAGTTAGATTTATTTAGAGAGATACATCAAAAGGCAAGAGAAAGGCCACAAGGTGTGGGGGTTTGGTGCTCAGATTAGAGTGAAAGTAGGTACACAGTCCATAGAGTGCAGGCTGTCTCCGAAGGGAGAGAGAGAGGGTGGCCATGAGGCACCGTGTGGCCAGTTTTTATGGGCTCAATGGCTTCATATGCTAATAAGTGGAAGGACCAGTCTAACTAGCCTGGGGAAGGGGCTGGGATTCCCAGGAAGTTGTCCATTTCCCACTCTTTGACCTTTTGTGGCTAGCCTTCGGATGGTCATGGCACCTGTGGGCATGTTATTTACCATGTTAATATATTACAATGGGCATATAATGAAGCTCAAATTCTTCTAGAAGTTAAATCTCCCACCATCTTGAGCCTCACGGCCTACTGGGGGTTGGATCTCCCACCATTTTGATGTTAATTGCTGTATCATTCCTTGAATGGCTGTGCCCTGCCCCCTTCCTGTCTCAGCTGTGGGTGTATTTGGGTTATGGGAGGAAGGAGCCTGAGGGTTAAGCTAACCTGCTGAGGAAGGCAGGGTGGAAAGATGACAAGTACCTGGTCCTGGTGACACTGAGCCACTGAATCAACCAGCCTCGGAGTCATAGCATTCTCAACTCTTTGTTTAGAGCAGTAAAATCCCTTTTTCTTTAAACCCCGTTGAGCTGTGTTTCTGTCACCTGCTAGGGAGAGCCACCTGGTTCAGGGTCCCCGTGCTCCTTCCTAGCCCGGCTAGTCACGTGCTCCTCGAGAACTCCACTCCTCTCCTCTGTATCTCCTTACGAGCTTGTTGGGGGGATTAAATAACAAAGTAATAATAATAAAAAACACATATGGAGCCCTTTTTATGCATCAAATTGTATTAAACACTTTATACGTTTCAGTTATTTTATGGGCCTGCAAAGGCCTGGGGCTGTGTCTGGCATCTAGTTGATGGAAAAAAGTAATTTTCTCTCCTTTCTTTGCCATTCATTAATGTACTCGGTGCCATGGAGGGAATAAACATGCGGCGTGTCCTTGTTTTTAGGAACCGATGACGTAGATGGAAGGGAGCTGGGTGGGGAGTCTAGTTTACAAGAAATCACAGTAAGTCGTGTTAGAAAACATGTAGCTGTGATTTGATCAACTAAGCGGTGGTTTGAGGTAGATGGGAAGTGAGACTGGGAAGTAGAGGGCTCAGTCTTTCTTAGAAGGTCTTGAAAACTAGGCAAAGTAAATAGGACTTGATGTAATATAAACTGGGGGACACCTGAAAGCTTCTGACTCAGGACTAACATGATGAAAGTATTTAAAGAAGGTAAGTCAGAGTGAAGGGAAAGACTGAAGTCGCATAAATTGATAAGGGAGCTATTGCACTATACTCTGGATGGAATGTGATAAGGCCTAGATTATATTTTAATTAACTCCAATTTGTTTTTGGTCTCAAAAAGCAGAAAGCGCCAATTAAAATAATGCGTTGTGTGTTTCAGTGCAAGGACTATTGAATGAGAGTTACCTGAGAGAACTCAGGATGCTTGAATCACTTGTAGATCACAGAGACAGATCAACTTACATTCAGTCCTGTTTTAAAATTATATTTTTAACAACAAGAAACCTCCAGACAACCTAATCAAAAGGTGAGCAGAAGACCTAAATAGATATTTCTCCAAAGAGGACATACAGTTGGCAATAGGCACATGAAAAAATGCTCAATGTCTCTAATTATTACAGAAATGCAAATCAAAACTGCAATGAGATATCATCTCACACTGGTCACAATGGTCATCATTAAAAAGTCTAAAATAGTAAATGCTGGATAGAGTGTGGAGAAAAGGGAACCTTCCTACACTGCTGGTGGGAATGTAAATTGGTGTAGCCACTGTGGAGAACAGTATGGAAGTTCCTTAAAAAAAAACAAAAAACAAAATAGACTTACCCTATGATCCAGCAATCCCAATCCTGGGCATACATCCAGAGGGAACCTTAATTCAAAAAGACACATGCACCCCAATGTTCATAGCAATACTATTTACAATAGCCAAGACATGGAAGCAACCTAAGTGTGTGTCGACAGATGACTGGATAAAGAAGATGTAGTATATTTATACAATGGAATACTACTCAGCCATTAAAAAGAATGAAATAATGCCATTTGCAGCAACATGGATGGACCTGGAGATTATTATTCTAAGTGAAGTAAGACAGACAGACAGATGTCATATTATGTCACTTATATGTGGAATCTAAAAAAAAAAATAACACAAATGAACTTATTTACAAAACAGAAACAGACTCACAGACATAGAAAACAAACTTATAGTTACCAAAGGGGAAGAGGGGTGTGGAGTGATAAATTAGGAGTTTGGGCTTAACAGATACAAACTACTGTATATAAAATTGATGAACAACAAGGTCCTACTGTATAGCACAGGGAACTAAATTCAGTATCTTATAATAAACTATAATAGAAAATAATCTGAAAAAGAATATTTATGTATATAGATGTGTGATTGTATTACCTTGCTGTACACCAGAAACTAACACAACAATGTAAATCAACTGTTCTCCAATAAAAATTATTTTAAAAGTAGTCCTAGTATATAAAGATTTTAACCCATTTAGTATTTATAACAATTTTATACATACATAAAGGTATATAAACAACAAGTAGATTATTAAAACAGTAGTGTCCTATTCCCTGTCATTGTGGACAGATGAGGAGTCATTTTGCAGTATTTAGAAATGGTTTCTGTATTTACTAATATAGAAAACCTAATGGTAATTTACAGAACATTTTCATACTTTAAGTAAAGATTTTTTTTTTCTGTATCTATTTAGTGGATCTGGCTGTAAATATTCTTCTTTTCCATATTGGAGAAGAAAACAGGTCCACAGATTTCAGGTGACATTTTCCCAGGTTAGTGGGAAGTAGTGCTGTAGAAAGAAAACACTTAGGAAAAAAAGCTACCTGTGTCAGATAACCAGAGAGTGGTTTAAAAGAACAAGCCCTAGCAAATCATAGACTGAAAAACCAGAAGAGAAACAAGAAAGAGATAATGACATGCCGCAGAGCAGAAGGGACCAAGACCAAGGCTGGGCCACTCATTACAAGTACAGACATAAAACCTCGAATGACTACAAGGTCAAAAACAGAATTGTCACTGAGGACCTCAATTTCGGGAAACAAATCACATGTGGCCTCGATGCTGTCATGAAAGGGTATTTCTTGCCCTCTCATCAGATTTTTTATTGTATTTTTTGATTGATTGTCTTGGGTGTACAAAACAACAGTAGGAAACTAGGCAAAATTACTGCCCATGTATTTAAATATAGTATGATTCTGACTCCAGCATTTTGAACACTGTTAACTAGAAAGTAAAGATTTGTTAAAAAAAAAAATCAGACTTCTCTTCCATACACACATGCAATTATAACCAGTTTCACAAATTAAAAAAAAATCACATATTAATAGAAAATAAGGCACATCCTCTTTTTTTTTTTTCCTTTCTTCCTTTCTTATTGACTTTTATAAGCAAATGTTAGGTTACATCCAGCTCTTTTGGTTCCCAGATTTTAAGAGTGAGCTCTTCAAATTGCTAACGTGCACTTGAGATTAGTAACCATTTCCAAAGACTTTGTTATTTTGGAACTGTCTTTTGTAATTCATTAACTCTAAGTTTAAATGCCTTGGCATGACATTTACATTTTAAGCATTTTTTGGAATATACTATCCCGTTGACCAACTAAATTTTAAGCCATTCTGTAAATGCTTATTAAGAGCCTTTTGCAAGTAACAAGTAAGATAGATATTGCCCTGTTCTTCTGGAACTTGAAGGGAGGAGAGATTGTTGGCCAGGCTACCAAGATGTCAGCGGGGTGTGGATGTCGTGGGTGATAGAGGTGATGTTTAAGCCAAAACCCAAAGGGTGAGTAGAAATTTTCAAGTGACAAGGAAGGGAAAGAAGGTCCCTGGGCAGATAAAACTGCTTGTATGAGAGACGAGAGAAAGCACAGGCTTTCCAAAAACTGTAAACCTAGTTTGGGAGGAGCTTTGTTGGTGAAGAGATAAATAAGAACTGCTCTTTTTTCACTTGGCAGAAAGATGGTAAACAGATCTGCCACAACCCAGGCTCTTAAGGCTATTTGACACGAAGGGACAGAAAAAAAATAAAAACCAGAGTGAATTTCTTTTTTATTATTCATGAGAGTAATTACCTGATTTCCTTTAGGCAAGTCTTGATCCCTGTCGATCCCTGGGTTCACGAGATGGAGCTTTTTGCTCTGCTCTGGTACTGGCTTCCATTGTGTATTTCCCTTTTCCGGCAGACTGAGAAGCCTCACACCAAGCCTCAGTTTCCAGTAGGAAACTTATTATCCTCCAAGGAAAATGCTGAGGGAAGAGAGGCATTATATTAAAAAGAATGGAAATGCTTTCTCATTTTGAAACGTGCTTATGAGCCCCACTAGGCAAAGCAGAAATTCCCCTGAAGAGAACTCCAGACACAGGAGGCAGGAAGGCTGGGCTCTTTGTCTGTGCAGGTACCTCACTAACGTGCTATCTGTGGAACAGAGTCAGCGCTGACGTTTTGTGTTCAGTGCGTTTCTTCAGTGGGTTTCATTTCGTTACACGGTTCATTTCGGGCTTCCTAGCTTCTCCCAGGGAGCTCCTTAAGGACAACATGTTTCATAGAGTCACAGGGAGTCAGTCTTCCTCTCTCTACAAATACAGCTGAATCTGATGGGCTCTAGTGTGGATAACAGTTTCGGTCCGATGATAGTGACTTGAGCTGATTGTGTATCTCATGCCAGATGGACTTTAGTAACTGGGAAGACACTGGTCTTGTTCCTGTATCAGCAGCACCTTGGTTTGTAAGTCTGGTTTTAGGTGCTTATCTAAATGTTTGATATAGATACAGAATATTGAGTTGAAGGAGATAATGGACCCCAGCTTGAGGTCTGGTTGTGTCAGTTAGTAGCCATGTGATCTTAGAAAAATAGCTTATCTGAGATTCCTTAATTCTAAATGGGGATAATTTAAGCAAAAATTAAATTGCTGCTACTTATTCCTGCACTTACTCTATTCTTGCTTCTGTTCTAAGTGATTTACAAATACCAGCTCATTTGATTCAACAAACTATGAGGTGGATACTGTTTTAGCTGCTCTGATATTAATCATACCAGGCCAGGGGGCTTTAGGAAGAAGTCAGAAATCAGTGTTTCTACCCACCCTTCATTTCTTCCTTGACCAAAAGGGTGCAGCTAGTTAACGCGAGAGGGCTTACCAGGCGCGTGAGCCTTTGTTTCCTGAGATGGTTTGTGATGGCGTTACACCTGCTGGTGTAACTGGTCTGCTGCTTCTTCCTTATGAGAAATCAAATTTCTGGAATAGACTCTGGCCTGGGAATCTAGAGTGTTCTTTAGCAAGGAAGATTTTAAGGTGTGAAGGAAATGGGTTCTTTTCTACACTGGAGAGAGGAATTAGGGTCATTCCAGATGGTATCATGGTGGCACATGGATGTCTGTGATCCTAGGAATTGGTTCAGTCTGTGGCCAACATTGTCCCTCAGTCTGGCAATCCCTTCTTGGGTGGTGAATAAACTTAGAGCGAATAAAGGGGAAAAATGTAATTTAGGATAGCTCCCATATAGGAAAAAATGTCAATTCCTTGAAACAAATGTGAGAATGAAGACATAAAGAGAAGAGGTCTTTTAATAGAAGCAGTAAAAAAAAAATAATAATATCTTTCAGAGAAAGCATAAAAAATAACACTTTTCATAATAAAGTGGATCATATTGTCATGAAAGGCCAAAAGGATTCCAAAAGTAAAGTGACATTTCTCAGAGCCAAAGATATCTTTGCCAAAACAAGCGTGCTTATTTCTGATAATTCTGGTTATAAGCCTAATAATTAACACAAAATAAAGGGTAAATATTTTCCTTGAAAAAAAAAAAAACAGGAGGTCTTTGGGGTTTTGTGCTGAATTAGAATAGGCTAACTCGTGAGGAAAACAAGAAACACGTTAGTGGCTTGATGCCAGACGGACTGATTTCTCACCCCACGTGGCCGGGGCTCTGTCGGGTGGGCAGCTCTTCTCAGGGGACTCTGGGTGCTTCCATCTGTGGCTCTCACCCATCTCGGTCCTTGGAGGAAAAAGAACAAAGGTTGTAGGTGGAAGCATTTCATAGGCCAAACCTACCCCTGCCTTCCTCCATTCTGCCCGTGTTTTATCTGTTGGGGCTCAGATACCTCTAGGGGAGGCTGGGGCAGACAACTCAGCCATGCCTGGGAGGAAAAGAGAAATGGTCTGGGGACCGCTGCCCTACTGCCACAGGGAACTGAGCCAGATAAGCAGGAACACAGGTTTGCTGACCTTCTCCGGGAGGTCATATTTTTGCCCCTAATGATTTCTCCCACACTTTCCCCTGAGAGATTAGACATTCTCACTGATTCCATGTAAGTTGCCGTGTCCCCCACTGTAGACGTAATACACTTTTCTCCATTGACTCTGAGCTTGGCTACGCTCCTTGCTTTGGCCAATGAGATTCAGATGATACTGTGTTCTGGCAGCAGCTTACAGAGCCCTGGTGCGTTTGGCTCCCCTTTCTCAGTGCAGTGAGGACATAGCTGGCCCTCAGCCTGTCTTCTAGAAAGGGAAGACCTGTGGGGCAGAGCCAAGTAGAGCTGAGTAGAGTTGACATTTGCAGCGGCTGTGGCCAACCTAGAGCCCCCATCATGTACAAGGAGCACGAAATCCATGCCTGTTGTTAAGAGCTACTGAGATCTTTGGCATTATTGGCTGCATACGTCAGCAAAGGTGACTTCGAATGTCTTCTTTAGGCATATGTATAAGTCCATCATAGGAAAGGTCATAAAAACGTTGGCACACAGCTGATGAGTGAGAGACACAAATTCTTCATTTCTCAGAACTGACTCTCACAGTTGATGGTAATTTGCAGGGTATGATCTGAGGGAGGCATAAGGCCCTCCACTTACTCTCCAAGTATTCAAATAGTCATGTTGTTTTCCTTATGCTTCTTTATTTCTAGCTGTAATGAAATTTCTAGCAAGAACGTCACTAAATGGTTAGAAAATAAACATCCTTCTGTATGAACGGTCACTCAAAATAAATACACAGGACTAGGAGGGGTAGGAGGGCCGATAAAGTTCTCCATTCACTTTGTAGCACATCCTAAATATCGATGTAAAATTTTTGACACCCTGTGATATTGAAGGCAGCATTTTAAGCAAGTGGAACATGGTATCATTCTGTTTTAATAGAGGATGAAGAGTCAGACATCAGGGAGTTGTGTAGGACTAGGGAACCCGGGTAGAGCTCTGAGGACCCCTGGGTGGGGAATATCACAGGGAGTAGGTCAGGGGCATTGAGTAAGTCAGAAGACCACATGGGGTGTTAAAATAGTACTTCATCCACGGCGAACCCTATTTGCCACTGTTCGAAGGCTTTAAAAGTAGCTTGAACTTATACGATGATAAAACTTGTGTGGAAATGCACTAAATTCTTTGGCTATTGGTTATGTAGATAGAATCATTACTGGAGAAGTGCATGAGACTTGTCACCGTTATTAAATTTATTTAAAACCAAAGGCTCTGTGCTAAAACGCAAACTGATGTTTTATTGGCACATCAGCTTATTGAAATGACGTTGGACAGTGTAGTTATGTGTCTGGGCTCAGACTTGGAGCATAAGGCTTAGCGGAGCAGTGGGCCATCTTAAAGACAACGTATTTGGTTTGAATGGGGTGATATTCTGATCTGGGTGATGTAAGTGAGAAGATTAATTTAGTGGTTGCAAACAGCAGAAAATTTTGAATTGTTTTAGACAATAAAGGACATTTGTTGGTCATATATCTAATCAGAGACAAGTCAGGCTTCAGGCATGGTTTAACACAGGCTTTAGCTCAGCTTCTCTGTGATTATCTCTGCCTTTTATCATGCGACTGCTTTAACCTCAAAGTGGTAGCCCTCATGCTGGCGTGTGTCTGCCAGCTATAATCAGGGCTGTGTGCTTCCTCATTCACAGTTCAGGGGGAAGGTGATGGTTCCTCACACTTACCTAACAAAATTCCGCCTTTACTCGGATTGTTCCAACCTGAACCTGTCACTGGGTCCAGGGGTAACTCATCTTTTCCAGTTGGCTTTCACTCATCCTGAAGCAACTGCTGTGATTAAATGAATGAAATAGTAGTATCTGACTTATGTCATCCAAACTACATGGCTGCTGCAATGGGGAAAGGGTAGTTCCTCCCAGAAGCATTCTTAGGTAGAGGGCAGAGTGGGAGTGGGTTCTGGGCCAACAGACGAATGTCCCGTCCACTGACCTGGGCTCTGCTACTGACGAAAACGTCCAGGCTGGCTGAGGAGAGTGGAACAACTCAGGGCTTCAGTGTCAAATGGATGTGCTTTCTGTCTTCATTCATGTCACAAACTAGCGTGTGAACTTGATGAGTCCTATAAACCTCAGCTTTCCTATCTGTGAAAAAGAAATAGCCTGTACTCCCTCGGCTCCTGGACTTCAGTGTTTTCTAGATGCATCATTGACTAATGAACAGTTTAAAAAATAGGCTCTGTATAAAATGTACTCAACATTTGTTAAGATGCATCCCAAGTTCAGAAAATGCAAAGCATTTTTTTTTTTTTAACAGAGATGAATCTCAGATCTGAGGATATGGTAATGGTTATGCTTGGCATTGAGGTTTGTTCTGAAGATCAGAGAATATGGTATGTACTAGGCAAGAAAGTATTTCATCATTATCTGTCTGACTTGGGCTCCATTAGTTGTTTGGGTTAAGAGTTATTATCTTGGCTTTAGATTTAAATTTTCTCAAGCTTGCATGAGTCTTTGGGCAAATGCTTCTGTGTTTTCACTTGAAAAATGAGTGGTCTAGATTAGATAATCTCTAATGCTTCTTGCCCCAGTTTTATAGCTGTGAGTGCTGGCATGGACCCACATTCCTAGAAGTAACATGAAATTTAAGCAGCCTCTTAGATTTAGGGGGCAAGTAGCTGAGTGATTGGGTGAGTGGCCCTTCCCTTCTAAACTATGGCCACTGTTGGCTCACAGATCTGTGAAAGCCAGAGCATCTCTGTCTGATTTGCAACATTGCTGGCACCAAGCAACTCACCTTTTAACAAACCAGCATGGAAAACTTCCAGGGCATCTGCCACTCTAATTTATACTTTAGAGGATAAGGCTGACCAGAAAGGCCATAGAAATGACTAAATTTATTCCCATTTGTTCAATTACAGTGCCTCTTTCAGAAAAGTAGATTTGTGGTTAAAGATGTTGAGTATTCACTCTCTTTCCTGGAAGAAGCATCTGTTGGCTATAAAACTAGCAAAATGGAAGTAGTTAACGCTTTGAAAACATCCTTAAATTATCCTCTAAACAATTTTTTTTCTGGAGAAATATAAGTTTAAAAATATGTATGCCAAAGACTTCTCAGGGGAGTCTGCCTTTCTGTTCATCACCAACAGTGAAGTGGTTAAAGGGAAAACTTTTAAAAAATCCTTTTCTCATTCCATTCTGCTTAAGATGAATGGCTGTCCCTCTGCTAAAAATGAGGTAACTCACTTTATTTCTCCATTCTCTTTCTTTTTCTCTCCCTTCTCTCCCCACTCCCCTTCCCTCCTTCCTTCTTTTTTCTTTCCAGAATGAGCTCTATTTTTGAACCATGTAAACTTAGACTAAATTAGGGACTTTTGGAAATGGAACCAATACTTTCGGGCCGATAATCTCTCAGTAAGTATAACCAAGTAGCAATTTATCAAGGATTATACATGATACAGCTTCATAAATGACCAGCCCTATAGGGTTAATTCTTTTGGAAGGGGAGAGGGGAAGAAAATCTTTACTCAAAATGACTACGTCAGGCCCTACGATGGGTTTATTCACATGCATTAATGTATTTCATAACCATAGTATAAGATATGTAGAATTACCCCTAGTTGCACCTGAGGAAGCATAGTTTCGGATGGGATGATGAAATTTATGGCCAAATAACTCAAAAACCATAATTATAAATATGCATATTTGGCTATAAAGCTGGTTATCTTGCTCCTTAGTGCACTTTGATAATCTGGATTTTCATCTTACAAAATTCTGTGTTGATACTTCAAATAAAATTTACTGGGTATTTGCTCAGGGTCGGGCATCAAACCATGTCCTTTACATGCATTCTTTTTAAAATTCTCATAACAGACCCTTCCTATTATTTATCTTTATTTTGGAGATGAAGAAACAGAGCTCTCAAGGATCACATTTTCTATTCACAGTCTCTCCACTTGGTAGCCAGAGGTTTTTTTTGTTTTTTTTTTTAAACCAAAATGGAAGTCTGATCACATCACTCTCTTGGAAGAAAGCTTTTAGGAGCTTCCTCTTTGCACATGTGTCATGTGGCCTGGCCTGGCCCCGCTGACCCACCAACCCCATCTTGCCCTCCTTCCCAGCTCTCTCTTCACCACTGCCAGCCTGTCTCATGCTGGGCTCCCTCTGCCCAGAATGTTCTCCTCACCACCACCCCACTCACCCCCTTCACCAGGATGCTCACCCTTCAGTTCTCATGAAATGGAAACATGAAATGGATCTTCCAGATCCGACCTGGGATCAGGATCACCCATCTGTGTTTCATAGTGTTATTCACATGACATCACCGCGTCTTCATTTCTGTGATTTTGTTTTGATTCCTGTACGATTCCTGAAGACCAAGTGCTAGGCTAGTTTTTATCATCATCCCCAGTGCCAAGGGCATTTTTTGGGTACTTAGTAGGCATGTAATATAATGTTTGCTGAATGAATGATTGACTAGGACTGAAAATAATTTTTGTCTGACTCCATAGCTCTTATCAATAAGACATGTTGATTGAGAAAACAGCGGTGCCACAGGATGATATATAAAGTATTAAATAGACATTTTTAATTTTTCTAAATCCAGTGATCCTAGTCCATTCGAGCAACAAGGATTAAGGTCATCAATGCTCCAGTTGAGCAGAGGGGAAGGTCATTTGGAGAAACTACAGAACGTGATGTTGCAAGCATTGGCTGTTCACTTTTAAAGCCTATGACCAGGTTTAGGAAAGGAAATGTCTGTGGGAAGAAGACTGTACGGGCTGAGTGAGATTAGAGAACAGCCTCTAAATTAATGGTAAAGTGAGGACCACGTGGTCACTAAAGAAGAGAGTTAGATGCTGGTCTGAGTTGCTCAACATTCACCCCCAAACCCTTGGGAGAAGATGATGACCCTCTTGAGGTCATGGGGCCTAAGGAGAGGAGAATGCTAGCTTACAGTTCACATGGTTGCCTAGGAACCGTGAGTGGGGCAGAAAAAGCCTTGTGCCTCTACAGGTGGAGAAAGCAGAGGTGGTTGCATGGATGCGCCTGACTGCAGCCTTGGTGGGAACACCCCGGTGGGGAAGAAGAGCACTTCCACATGGCTTGGGGAGGCAGGGTTATGATGCCGAGAGCCGACGCTCTGCAGGAGGCTCACAGATGTGGCTCAGGGATGCAGGCACAGATGTAAGCAGGGGTTGTACATGCCAGAGCCCAGATGTGGACGGCCCAGGCTTGGAGGATTCCTGCATGGGAGAGTGCAGACAGACGGACGACAGGCGTGGAGAGGAGCACGGCCACGTTCACGACTGAGCACACCGTGATGCAATGATCACATCTCGGGACGGCAGGCCAGGGCACAGCGAAACTAAGCCGTGGAGAGACCCCAGTGCCCCCTCCTCCGGGAAGGACGGAGAAGGAGGGTATCGAGCGTGGCTGAGTATAAACCTTAGGTAATGAAACAGCCAGGTTTATCTGGATATGACCAGAGGACATTCCTTTTCTCTGGGGAAATAAAGGCTGAGGTAGAAATTAAGTTCCATTGTAAGAAAAAAATATATATAATTTGTCCACTTGAGTTTGTAGTTTGTGCGAAATTGTACCTCTTGAAACTCTTGCGCTTTGCTTTTTCAAACATATTTTACAATAATTAAATGGCCATGCATTTTAGGTTGTGTGAAATCAATGTGGCTGAAACCTACTCTGTCCTCCTCTCAATCCCAAAGGAAATATCCTTTGCCTTTGGTTCTCAGAACCAGTAAATCCTCTGGTGGTGATTGTCTTCTTGCATTATACTGAGAAGATGGTGGGAACTGCATAATTCATGGGAGGCAAGTTATTCAGCCTCAGAAGTAAATTGCCCAAAGAAAAGGAGAAACACTGCTTTTTATTATTTTTCCATATAACCCAGTATTATTGCATTGAAGATAAACTGCCTCAAATTCCAACTTACCAAACCAGAATACTCTAATAAAAGCAAGATCTGTCAGGTGGCCAGATTTAGCCCTTTCATTACCTTGAATCACTGGCAAATACAACAATTTTCTAATATAATACTATTTTCATTTCATCTTCTGTTCTGAACTGTAACTGGAGAAGAGTACAAGACCTCTAGATCCAATTTTGCCATTTGGCATGTTGACCATTTGGTGTTGATCAGGGCTTTTTAAAAAAAAATGTTTCCTCAAAACATAAATGACCTTTCAAAAGCACAGGCTGGATTTCTGATATTTTGTTGAATATTGCTTGAACATATCTCTACCTCTTTAAGGAACAAGATGTTTTCTGAGATTGTTTTGGAAAATAGGCACATGATTTTTCATGTCAGATAATAATTACTTGATTTTGTTTCATTTACTTATCAACTTTGTATCATAATCATAGACTATTAAAATAAAACCATAATGTCATTTCCCCCATCCTTTCTCCTCAAGACTCAACCTCGTTTTGCATTTAGGGGTGACTTAGGATTATTTATTCTGTTTTCCTACTTTCCAGGGGAGAGACAAATGGTACAAAGTAGTTTTAATCAACACTAGAGCATTTATTTGTTCTTTATTTTATTTTAGTACAGGTGGGGTCAGTTTTCCCCTCCAACCAGCAGTGAGGAAACGTTACCACTAACAAGTAATAAAGGAACTTTGAGTTCAAAATGCAACAGATATTCTTTAAACAATGCTACCTTTGAGCCTGAGTTATTTGCCCTGAGAGTCTCAACTGATCAAATTAACAGGATAATTTCCAAACAGTTATTGTACAGATGCACTGTAAGATTGGGCACATGGGCTCTTAAAGTGAATCCCGATTTTTACTTCATGTAAATGACCTAGGAGACCCACTGCAATGGAAGCAAAATCATTTATACTGCAAAGTTTTGTCTGGTTTTGGCTCCTGATAGAAGAGATGTGTAGTCAAGGTCAACTGAGAGGGTTTTCCAATTTTTTCCAACTTGGAGGGTTTTCCAATTTTTTCTTTATAGTTGGTAGAAAATGTTTACTTTCTGTTTAAAAATGCTTGGTTAAAGCAATTAGACTAAATCCTAACTCAAACATTTCTCTTATTGAATTTAATAATTACTACATTGGTTAAGATGTATTTTATAAATAATACAAGGTGTAAGGGAGTAGAATCTTATGTGGGGTCATATATTAATGTCAGCTAAAGATGAAAGTTAGATGTAATTTAAATGTAATGTAAGGTAATTAAAATTATCTTTGAAAATCCTTTATATCTCAAATTTGTATCAGTCTAGACATATTTCCTGTAATCCAGTCTCATACAGCCATTGCCTGCATGTCCACTTGGAAATAGAATAGATAACTCAATCTTAGTATGTCCCTAACTAAACCCCTAACCTCCCCTCCCCAAATCTCGTCCTTTTGAGCCTCCTAGAGTGAGTGACAGCAACTTCATTGCTTTTTTTTATTAAGTGTCTCAGATCAAAAAGCTCAAGTCATCCTTGATTACTGTCTTTCTCTTACACTTTCTGAACTTAGTCATACATTTCATATAATTAGTCAAAAGATCTTGGTGGTTTAATTTTCAAAACAGATCCAAAATCTGAGAACAGTATTCATTGGTTTTAAGTGTCTAAAAAATTATATATATTATAATAAAAGTATATGTAATGAACCAGGCATTCATAATGTAGATTCCAACTTTGTATTTGTATGTCAAAAAGGAAAATATTTTAGGGTACTTTTTCTGCTATAAAAATAGCCCCGGTAGGAAGCAAAGTAATGAGTGGCTAACAAAAGGCTCTGGAGTAAATTTTTGGGGATCCTTAACACAGAGTGACAATAAAATGATTAAATCAGTGGTTCTGAGTGTCCCAGTAAACACAGATTACCGTGCAGCATATGGTTGAAGTTGTTGGATCACGGTGCTGAGAGATTTTTGATGACACAGCCAGGCTCTCCCACTGTTAGCGGATGGTAGGCGTGAGCTGGATTAGCTTGGGGTGAGACATGCAGTATCTGGAACCGTTGGCTCACATAGTGATGGAAGTGGAACTTGGGTCCTCTTAACATGCTCTTCTCATCATAGTTAATTTCATAATCAGAAAAGTGTATGTTTTATTATATTTTTTTCCTAAATAATATGCCTGTGTCTGGGTGTGATATGTATCACTTTGGTGCCAAAGCTGAGAAGAGCTGTACCCTAACCATCAGTCACCTCTCTCTTGGCCCAGGTCAGAGGAGGCTGTGTGATCCTGGCGGTGCAGTTAAGGTTTGCTAGAATCTGGCAGCCTGGGTTCTGTCTTGTCTGACCCTTTCCACCTGCACTTGGATATTAGGATCTATCCTGGCTAATGTGAATGCCGTTTACAATAATAATAAAAAATAAATGTTGGTCCATGTTCAGTAGTGAAAGCATGTATGTTCAAAATTGCTTTGGAGACCTGGATCCCCAGTCCATAGGGATCAGTCTATGCAAAGTCATGGAGGCATGAAGTGGAATGAGGGCTGGGGAGCTGATGGTGGGCACTGGGCTGGCAAGAGCACACACACTGTGGGGAGAGCAGAGGTCGCAGACCAGCTCATAGGGGAACTGAGATCTGCTGCACTTAGAGCCCTTGATCCTGCTGTGTGATATGTGGGGAGTCACTGAGACAGACGTATGGACATGAATTAATGGTTACTTGGCTGGACTATATGCTTATATTTGTAATAAAGTCAAGAGAACCTAAATCACCCAGACTCTTAAGGGGAACTAGGTAAGAACCTCAAAATATTAATCACTCATTAGTCATGATCATGGTCTCTAAGTACTGTTCAGCCAGCTCTCTGATTACCTCTCACCCCTAAGTGCAACAGCTAATGACCCCATAGGGCATTAGTATAAGGTCACGTGTCCACATAACTCTTCCTTTTAAAGCAATAATTCTCAACCTGAACTGGACGTGAGAAATGCATAGAAGGGTAGAGCACTTCCAGGGTCCTTAGTCATGCCCAGGACTAGTTAAATCAGAATCTCGGCAAGGACCCAGACACCTGTATTTTATAAAGACACAGATACGACAATCAGCTTCCTTGGTCTACAAAAAAAAAATTACTATTTCCACCTCAGTAATAACTTCCTACTGGTTAATGAGGTATGTGGCACGTTGTCGTTTCAAATGACCGTTTCCTTGTATGATTTAACTGTCTTTTTATTATGAGTGTTATTTGCAAAGTAGAATGTAATACCTCTGGGGAAATCTTAGACATTCCAGTTCCCCTTAATGTTTCAAGGGCTGGATTAGCGTTTTCCCGGGTTTTGATCCATTGATTTATTTCCTCGAGGCCTTAGCTAGACAAGGGAAGTGCCATGTGGGAGCTGACATTCAGCTAAAATCACTACATGTGTGTATTTGAAGATAATTATTGAAGTAAACACAGTTGACATTATTCTAGTGTGCCAGGTGCAGGATATGTGTATGTGCAAATGTGTGTGTCTTGGGAACAGCAGTATGTCCTTGTTGTATTAAAAAGTTTGTAATGAAAAATACTTGATATTTACATACTGAAAGAAGAATTTTTGTTAAGGCTTTTGCATCTTCATGAAGTCCTTGCAAAGCCTGAATTTATAGGCACAAGTTCCTATCCACTGTTCTAAAAGAAAAACTGACTTCCTCTTTCTGTTTGGAAATATATGGGTGAGATAAATTCACATGCAGGGGTACATATGAATATGTATCTGTATACTAGCGTGTCAGGCTGTGCACTTGGTAGTAAATCTTTGTAGTAATCAATTTCATGAACTACTTGCTATGATAAGTTCTTATTTGATAAGTTCTTATTTCTAAACATTCCATAAACAGGAAGTATTTTCAGTGATTGAACCATGGGCTTTGCTGCCAGACAGGTTGGGTTTGAACCCAGTCACACAACTCACTAGTTGTATGATTTGGGGAAATTTACTAAATATCCCTGTTCCTCAATTTCTTCATCTGTAAAGTCAAGGATGGCTGTAATGTTATTTACTTCATAGGATTATTGTAAGGCATAAATGAGATGCTATATTTAAAATGCTTAGAAGAGGGCCTGGGACATAGATGATGCTAAAAAAATATTTACTACTGTTCAGAAGTCATGTGAAATATAGGACAAGACATTATGTCCCTAATGTACATAAACAAGTTTTAGCTAAAAGCCGTTAAGTGAGAAGACCGCATATAGACAAAGAGAAGCATCTGTCCTCAGAACGCATTTGCTTTATGTGCACGTTGATCCTGGAGCTTCATGCAACTTTATGACTTTTGTCTCATGGTTTTCACACCATTGGAAAACTCACCGAATTATCTCATCTGTTGTGTTCTGTGAAACCGCGGCTCTCCTGCTTCATTGGTTTCTCAGCCACTTTGGTTGTGAACTATGGTTGTTTCCAGTTGAGAATTAATGGCATCTTCTGTTGACTTCGTTGCATTATGAGGTTATTCTTCACTGGGGTGAGACGTCTGTTCCCGCTCTGTGCTTTCCATTCTCCACGGTCTCCAAGTACGGAGGTCTTGACTGTGTGTTCCTGCACACTTACCTACGTAGACCACTGATGGGAAGGAAACAGGTACCTGATGTATATCTGCTTTCTCTTGCCTTTCACTCAAAATACGTCTCTTTTCAAAATGCACATGCCTCAGTGTTTTACGGACCATCTGGGGATGAGGTATCCAAGGAGAAGATGCCTTGAAATGAGACCTTTAGATGCCCAACATCACAATTCAGAGACATGAACCTCTAACGAGACTCTGGGTATCACGGCAGGTGGATGAAGTAACCTGAAGCTAAGAAATGAAATGTAAGGCACTGTTGTTGAGATTTTCTTGTCACCTCTCCTAAAACTCTGCTACTTCAGGGAAAAAGACGGTTTCACTCTAAGTTAATCAGAAGAACTTAGTATTACGTGCTTTCTGAAATTATTTATATATATATATACACACACAGTATATATATTTATAGATATACATTATATATTTTTTTATATATACATATATTATATATTATATATATATATATGTTTGTTTTCTATGTCTATGAGTCTCTCTGGTTTTTTATAAATAAGTTTATTTGCATCTTTTTTTTAAGATTCCACTTATAACTGATATATGACATTTGTCTTTCTCTGTCTAACTTACTTCACTTAGTATAATAATCACTAGGTCCATCCATGTTGCTTCAAATGGCATTATTTTATTTCTTTATGGCTGAGTAGTATCCCATTTTGTGTGTGTGTGTGTATAACGTACATCTATATATCACATCTTCTTTATCCAATCATCTGTTGATGGACATATTTAGATTGCTTCCACCAAAAGGGGTGGGGAGAGGGATAAATTAGGAGTTTGGGATTAGCCTATATACACTACTATATATAAAATTGATAAACAACAAGGTCCTACTCCATCACTCAGGGAACTATATTCAATATCTTGTAATAACCTATAATGAATAAGAATATATATATAACTGAATCACTATGCTCTATACCAGAAACTAACACAACATTGTGAGTCAACTACACCTCAACTAAAAAAAAAAATATATGTGTATATATATATGTTAATTAGAACTTAAACTAATAATAGAAGAGTCATCATATGCCAGTGGGGGCAGTTTCTGTAACACATTCCAACAAGGAGACTTGGGGTTTTTTCTTCTTTTTTTTTATCATAGCCATTTAATGCTCTGTCAGCTGTAAAGAGTCATCCACTAGTCTTGTCATTTGATACTAAGAATTAGGGTAATGCTGGCAGCTTTAATGGGATTATAAGCAGGCCACCTTTCCACTAATGGATATTTTATATCAGCACTGCATTTAGAATTTTAATCAGCTGCTTTTGTTACTTGCTCATAGAAAATAGAAGGAACATATCAAATGTAAGATTAATTATGGCTAACCCAAGGTTGTTTCATTCAAGCTCAGTGGGAATTTCTCCTGATACAGAAGTAACACAACAAGTGAAGGCAGTCTCTCCATGAGATGCTTTAGAAACAGTCAACCTAGTAAAGAGAAATCACAGTTGTTTTTAGCTGGACAATTCCGTCATTTAAAAGTTTTTTTTTTAGTGCTCTGGTTTAAAAAAAGAACGTCAAATGGGGCACGAAGAAAAAGCTAATGTCATGGCATCTAAAAGCTGATGTTTTAATTTAGCTTGTTTCATCTGTATCTTATAATCAGTTTCCATGAACCGTCTCCCAAGAATAGCCTCCTCAGATTACTTTTCATCTGATCACAAAGTTATTAATCACATTTTAAGCACTTCATAAATCCCAGCGCAGAAAAGGCTTGCCTGTTTGTTAGTTGCATGTGGAGGCTCAAAGGGCTGCAGGATGGTTCAAGGGCCATGCACTTTTTTTGCTACCACCTGCGTTTGCTTTTTATGACACTTAATTACTGTCAGCAAATAGACAGGGACTATGAAACAGGTAACAGATCACCTCCATGTCTCTCTCACACTTCTTCATGCTTTGAGAGGCATTGACTGCCTTTGTTCTGGACTCTCTTCAATATTTGTACAGTTAACTGCATGGGAAGGTACAGTGTCTCCCTCTGGAGCAAGAGGCTGGCAAGGTCACTGTCCAGGAGGATAAGAAAATGGCACAAAGGACAGGCATTCTCACTACCCATCGTGAGTGGTTCCCTGGCCGCAGGGTTCTGAGAGCGAGCCACCACATGTGTGTGTTGCCTGAGCCTCTTGGTATTGCTGTGTGGGAATTTGAACCTGGGGAACCAGTGTGGATGCTGACGTCCTGGCTCCTGCTTTGCAGTGATGAGCTGTCCTTTGTCTCTGACCCGGGAGCCTCACGTCCTCCCCGCAGCCGTGGAACTACGACAGGCTAACTCATTAGCTTCAAAGTAGAATAAAATCTCAGCTCCTTCACGGTTCCTGAGCATTCAAAACCCTCTGCTTGGATTTTTGAATGTTATTCAGTTCATATTATTATTTTAGGTTTTTCCTTCATATTGTTGCCACAAAACTGGCCTCTGCACCCTGAATGCCAGATTGAGACTGAGAGGCAGAGTTTTGGGAGAAAAAGAACAGCTTTATTGCTTTGCCAGGCAAAGGGGAGTTGGAGCAGGCTCATGCCTTAGAAGCTGTGAACCTGTCTTGGAGTTGGGATCTCAAAGTTTTATAGAAAAAAACCTGGATGGAGCAGACAAGGTGAGAACAATCAGGGCGCTTTCCAGGCAGCTGCTTTCCCCTTAACCTCCGTGGGTCTTTCTGGCCCATCACCTTCTTCCTGGAGCATAGCCTCTGGGTTAAAACTACTGCAGAGAGTGTAAGGGAGAAGTTTGGGGGTTACTTAGCACGAAAGCAGTAAGGGAGAGAAAGCAGACTGCGGGATTTCTTGGAAAGAATCAGCAAGCGATTTAGCATCGGGGGAGTTGGTTCGCTTCCCACTCCTTCAATATTCCTAGCTTGGGATTTGGGATTAGCTAGCTATCTCCACTGAGCCTCATTTACACCTGTCCTATGGCCTTCTTGGAGAATTGAATGAAGTAATATTTGTAAGATAGTGTTATGTAAAGCAGCGTACTGCTTTAGTAATTCGTTCTGTAGCTCACAGTAAGTTTCCCATTGTAATGTGCTAGTTAGTGCTCATTGACAGGTTACAAATAAGCACAACAATCTGTCACCAGGACACTCTAAAAGCATCCTTGTGAAGTTAGAAAAGAGGGGCAGAATTTATGGTCTTTTTGTTTCCATTGGAAAATGAAGACAAAGAAATGTTAAACTCATTTCTCCATAGTTTCACAGCTTTCAGGGCTCACATATTTTAGGAAGCAGCTACAGTTCATGCGTGGAAATCCACAGATGTTTTTATCCATGAGACATAATTTCCAAAATCATCTTTTCATAACCTGGATCATTAAAATGTAGGTGTTAACAGTTTTCTAAAAAACACAGAACGAATATTGCTCGATACTTTTATATGGGAATATCTTTTATTTTTTTAACATCTTCGCAAAGTACTAAGTTTAAAATATCTGAAATGTTGAAAATAGTAAACTGGACTGGATGGATGTGTAATTATAGTCAATAATCTAGTGTCAAAAGTAGACTAAAACGCGGTTAAAGAGCACCTCTTACAGAGTTCAGTCTTACCTAATCTTAGCTCTGTCATGGTGCACTGCCTGCTTTCAAAGGTTCAGGAATGGGTGTTGGAAGGTAGGCGGTGGGTCCTGACAGAAAGCAAACATCTGGGACTCTCATGTGTGTGTGGTTTATTCCATGGAATCATTTCTCATGAATGCAGTGATGCTGGGTTTATTTTCTGCAAGCAACACCTAACCATGGACATCCTGTTAATACATAAGATCCCTCCTCATAGCAAATATCATTCCTGTATTTGCTCGAGAGTCCAATTACCCTCTCAACAAAGAGATCAGATCATTTGCTTTCTTTTTTTCTCCCCCAGGGACCTCTGATGGTAAACAGAGTGAACCTTCCCAAACCAGATGCGTTAACTCTTTTCTCTCCAAATACTAAGAGAGAAAAATGAGAAAGTCACTTTTGGAGAACTGAAACATTATATTTAGAACTAATTCTGATGTTGTTGCTAAAACTCTGCTAAACATTTTGTATGTATTATCTCATTTTGTCATAAAAATAACCCAGCAAGATTGAGGGTATTATTCAGTGTTTACAAATAAGGTCGTTGAACTTTAAAGGAAGTAAACTTTTTTCCCAAGTTGATCCAGGTTTAAGTGTCACAATCAGTTTGAATCCAGATCTCTTTTAATATATGTTCGAAGCTTTCTCCCTGCATCACACTGATTCTTCTCAGACCTCAGTTGGTTTGACTCAACTCTGTGTTATGTATTGGAAAGTTGATCATCAATGGTCTGTGTCTTGGGGTGGTTTGGTTTCCTCCAAAGCAGTGACTGGAAAAAAAAAAAACCTTCAACTAGTTTAAGGGGAGCAGGGGCTGAACTTCTGAAATTTACCACAGAGACCCCTCTTTGGCTGACACTGGAAAGCACTGAAAATGAGCGTACCAGTAAAGAAATGTTTTAAATTCTGTCCACACACCTTACTTCACACACCCTTTTACTCACCTGAACTGACTAGAAATGGCAGTTCTCAAAATAGGCTACTTTTAAGATCCTTCTGCTCAAGAAGCTGGAGACGGGAATGAGCTGGGAGTAATGGAGGGTAGCAGAACTCCACGAGCGCGTTCCGACTAAAGCCTACGTTCAGACAGCAGACGAGGCGCACTGAGGTTCTCTTAGGGCCCAGGTGCCTTCCTCGGGCGGGTGTTAAGGGCCTCTTCGTCCTCGGGAACACCTCTGCGCTTGTTTCCCCATGTCTCTCCCCACGCACACACACGGAAGACTTTTATTGGTTTCGTATCATGTGTTGAACACTTAGCTACTCTATTTTCCACAGCCTCATCTTTCCAGAAGTCGTGGGCCACCGTCTGTCTTTTCTCTACCTTTATTCTGAGGGGGGCACAGATGTTTAGACTGTAAGGAGGAAGGTGGTAGGCGTGCGTGTCTTTGTGTAAATTTGTATATTGTGGGCTTGGAGGTGGATGATTTATAGCAGCTTACACATTTTGCAAATCTGTGTTCTGGTTGTTGAAGTGTTTGAAAATTTAACCAGGGTTCTCGGAAACAGGCGCTAATTTTGCCAGTGGGTTGGAAGTAGTCCTACCTGGCGTACTAGGAATTTATTATTTGACTTTCTTTGTACAAATCACACAAAGTAAATCATTTACAAAAGATAAATGTGTGCATAAACAAAACATGTATATACAAATAGTTACTTATAGTGTATTTCTCACTCGTTACGTATGATTGGTGACCAAAGTCGTATTTATTTAAAATGCTTTTATTGCTTGTTACACTATAGCCTACTTAACATAATTATCCAAAGCAAATAGAGTCAATAAGCTTGCGGAAATACGATGTCCTAAAACCAAGAATTACGAGTTACCGTGTTCCTCATTTATATATTATTGGTTATTAAATGGTACGTTTCACAGTTCACTTACAGGAAGATACAGCCGTTGGGTATAGTTACCCAAGGGGTTGAGAGAAACAACTTTGAGTTGTTTAGATCTTCTGGAAGATCACTCGTGGGAAAGTAATTTGAATTTTTTGGCAGGTAGGAGTTTTATTTTCGAGCATTGATAAGAGAAGGAGCAGTTGGCTGCCGTGAGTCATGGTTCTTGCCTCATGTTTGATAGGAGCACTGGTGGGAGCCTTTGGGTAAATCATTTAACAGCTGAGAGCTTGGTGTTCTTAGCTGTGAAGGCTGCTCCTCTCTCTGGAACGCTCACTTCGTTGGGTCTCAGGGAGGAATAAACGAGGTAGTGCTGGAAACAGTGCTCCCCAGCCCTTCCAGGGGCTGCCCCCCTTTCACCCTTCCCATCTCAACGAAAAGTCAGCTTGTTAGTAAGTCTTGCCCCTTCTGTCCCGCGCTCTCCGCATCCCCACCGGTCTTCCCCGTCCTCAGGCACTGCTTACCTCCTTCACAGCACTTACTACCTCTGACCTTAGCTTGCTGACAGGTTTGCCCACTTGTTTATTTTCTGTTTGCTCCCATTAAATGTGAATTTCATAAGGTTAGGAAGCTTAGTTTCCTTCTGCATTCCCTAGGACAGTAGCTAAAACAAGCGCTGGCACATATAAGCATTCAGCAAACATATGGAGGCAGAAAATGGGCATGAAAAGGATAAAAAGCGTAAAGCACGTGCAGGAGGGCTGCTTCGCTTTCATATTAAAAGGCGCTTCTGTTTTATCTAGACGTGTGTGTTGCTTTCCTTCGTGAGAACAATTTTTCCCCTATAGGCTTTGCAAGTGTCAGAGCTTTTTTTTCCCCCTCTTTTTTGTTCTCTTTAAAAAAGATCCGTGGAAAGTATTGGCTGGCGAAGAACCATGGGGAAGACACGGTGAGGCTAGCAGTTGATGCAGGAGCCAGCTTTGCAGTGGGTGAAAGCAAGTAATGTAGGAATGACCTCCCCCCACTGCCATGTCGACCAGGTCCTGAGTCTGAGACAGGAATCGTCTGATTGCTAATGGGACTGAACGGGAGGAGGAGGAAATGCAGAGATAAAGCCCTGGCCGAAGAGACTCCATCCCTCGGGTTGTAATGAGACACCTTGAATAGCCAGTTGGACCTGCTGTGCCTTAAACCAGTTAAAGGTGGTCCTTGATGGGTGCCAGCTATTTCTGTGAAGGCTCCAGTTTACTTGAGAACAATTTTCTCTTAATAAGTTTATTCAGTACAACCACAGGGGGAATATCATTTAGATGGCAGAGATAACCCTCAGCATTTAACCAGCTAAGAGTAGAAATGGATCAAAATGCGCACCTATTAAAGGACAGAGGAGAACAATCTTTTTGATTTGCTTGGAAAGTCTGGTGGGTTGAATGCCTGCCCCAGGGAAGCAGTGGACCCTGGGGTTAATAATGTCATCTCTAGAGTTAAAGCTGACAGGCCCCCGTCATGGGCAATCGTTAGCTCAATGATCGTCATTCTGTAAGCCTCGGTTTCCTCACCTGTAAGATGAAGACGGTGATGGCGACAGTCTGGTGGCACTGTTTGGAGGATTAAGTGACATTAAGTGAGTACACATATATCAGACTGGAAGTGGAGGCTGACGCATGGGGAGCATTTGGGGATCATCAGCCAACGTTACAGTCTTCCTCGTGCGTCGGTCACCCAGAAAGGGGAAACACAGATCTAACCGCTTCTGCGGTGGCTCTGAGGTCCTACGGCTATGACGGTTTGAAGTAAAATGCCTCTCCTGTTGTCTCAGAGCTCTGGAGGAGGAGGAGTGATCACAGGCCTTTGATGCGCTGGTGAATAAACCAAGTGAAGGGACAGTCACAGAGGAAGGGAGCAGGCTCACCCAGGCTGCGCTGTGAGCCTGTGTGTAGCTTTCTGCGGAGATGGGTAAATATTGCTAGTTTTCTGTGCTGCTTTTTTTCAGAGGAAAATGAGTGTTTTTGAAAGAGATTCTTTTCACTAAAGATTTATGTTAAAAAAAAATCTTATCTCTTTGGGACATAAGTGCCTTTATCTGTGTTTCTCATAGGGAATGCATAACTTGCATTTAATTATGTGTTTGCGGGTCTCTGGGTCACAACAGCACCCACACAGGGTCTGTTCACAGGAGGCACTCGGGGGGCCACGTCGTTCACGGTGTGTGGGCTGCGAGGCTGGAGAAACTGCAGTGCGGGTGGATTTCCACGTGGCTCACACCCCAGGTGCACCCAGACCACCGAGGAGCACCTTTCACTTAGTAATGAAACTGGCATCTTAGGCTTAGGGTACCTGTTTCCATCAGTGACTTTATCTCATATTTTGTGTCACTACCTTACTACGTAAAAAAAAAAAAAAAAAGAGAGTAATGAGTCCTTCTCTGAGTGAACGTTGGAAATGTCACAGATGCAAAATAATCCTCACTCACATCTGCCCTCCCTCTTCACCCTCTGTTCCTTCTCTCTCTTCTTGCTCCTGTGCTAGTATGCACCTACCTACGATATGTTTATTCTCAGAGCAGTCTTTCCAGTGAACACTCACAGACTTTGACGGGTGAACTGATAGGTGTGATATAGACCTGCCTGTATGTTACAGTAAAGAGAGGATGCACTGACTTCTTAGGGTTTTTATTGGTCAGAGTAAAACATCATGCACTTGAAGACAGGAAGATCCTTATCAAACGCTGGAATTGTTATTGCTTAGCTTCCACAGCTTCCCTGCAACTTGCCAGGAAAGAGGCATTTCTCCTCCCAGTCTGGAGGGAATAGAAGGGGAAATTGACTGCAGTTTGTGTTTGTATGCATAATGAAAGAAAAATAATAAACACAGAGTCCTGACTGGCGGGGGCAATTCATGTCACTATTTTGTGTCCCGATTTATTTTTTTATTCTGCTATAACCTTTTATCAACACCAGCTTCTTTCCTCTCTCTCCAAACAGAAGGAGGTCAACATAAACATGCCTGTCCAGGAACTGACAGAACAGATTTATTGTGCAAGTCAGATTTTGTTGGAGCGTTCTTCCCTTACATTTTGCCCTAGGTGCTGGATATTTTTGTTTTCTTTCTTGAAATATATATATTTTCCTCTCCTGAAAGAATGCAAACATAAACCACATAGGTTATTCCAGGAGCTTTGAGATATTGGTATACTAGCTAAAAAAAATTATGAGAATTTTCTTCATTGCTTAGAGATCTATGGTGATAATGAAAAAAAATCTTATAAACAGTGGGATACCTGAGGTTTAATGGAGATATTTAAAAACTAAGACTTTGATATATTCCTTCCGTGAATTTTTATTTCTAAAAATTTTTTGGTATTTTTTTTTTTCAAATGGAGCTGAGTCTGTACATCAAACATCACATGAAGACTGAGGCATTTTAATATATAGGTCATGAGAAAATAGCACCATTTCTCCCCTACTTCCCCCCCTTTTTTAAAAAAAATTATCACCTAGATAATTCAGGTTAATTATTTTTCTGACCTAAATCTTCTGGGAAATGACTTTAATTATCCAGCTAACCTTGCACATGTACAAAGTTTAAGTAAGGCACAGGCCCAGAAGAATATATTTTTTTAAAGTGGAAATTCAGTTAACCTGTTTATTGACATCATGTGATTAAAAATACAAAGAAAAATGATTTTTCAATTTAACTTGAATGAACTCGGGTGCTTTGCTGAAATCAGACCGTGGGCACAACGTCCTCCAAGCCCAGGAGATCCCGGGGGAGCTGATCGCATGTGTCCTGGTTTAGAACTGCCCTGTGATGCCGAGCTGGGCTCTGAGTGTTGTTGCCAGTGTCCTAGGGCTGCTGTAAGAACCAGCACAAACTGGGTGGCTTAATGCAATGACAGAAGTAACTTCTCTCTCAGTTTTGGAGCCTAGAGTTCTGAGATGGAGGTGTTAGCAGCGCTGTGCTCCCTTTGAGACTCTGGGTAAAATCCTTCCTTGGGTCTTCTTTGCTTCTGGTGGTTGGGGTGGCCCTCGGTCCCAGGGCAGCACCACCTTGCCGCTGTGACACTCCAGTCTCTGCCTCTGTCTCTCATGCTGTTCTCCTCTGGCGTCTCCGTATGGCTCTCTTCTTATAAGGACGTTTGTCATCATTGGATTAAGGGATGACTCTAATCCAGTGTGGTCTCATTTCAACTAATGACACCAACAGCCGTATTTCCAAATAAGGTCACATTCAGAGGTACTGAGGTTAGGGACACAGTTCAACCATAACACATGTCCATTCGTGTCATCACGATGCTGGTGCCCACAACTGCTGAACTCAACAAAGGCTTCCACAGTGAGGTCCCTAACGCCCCAATAATACCAGCCTCCCCATGGCATTGCCGCTGCTCATGACCTACCAGCCTGGATTCTCCCTCCCCTTGCCTGCTCGGCCACATCCCTGCTCTGCCACATCCCTACTCTGCTGAGCTGGTCATTATCTCAACGATCAGAAATTGTTGGCTGCCAAAATGACTAATTGCCTCCCCCACTACAGCGATGCCAAAGCTTATCTGGTGAAACAAACTCGTATCACTTTCTGCTCCCTCATTTTAGTGTTCTGTGGGCTTACCTGTGTTCTCCGAGGTCCTAACTCTTACTTTCCTTTTTCCTGAGGTGACATTATCCACCTGGGTGCCTTCGACTACCACTTGTACGCTGATGATTGCCTCATTCATATGTCTGTCCAAGATCTTACATCTCAACTGCCTGTTGGGAACTTCCACGAGGAAGTATGTCAGGTACCTTACATATTCCACAGCTCGCACTGAGCCTGTTTTCCCCTCCGCGGAGGCGATTTAGGTGTCGTTCCAGAATCCTACTTCTCTTTACATTGTCCATATTCAATTGATAAATAAGTCTCATCTAGTCAACGTTCTAAACACGTCTTGTTTGAACCCTCCTAACTTCTCAGTTACTGCCTGAGTTCACGCCCGGAGTGTTCCGTTCCTGGACTGTTGCACTGCCTTTCCTGTAGGTCCCTCCGTTTGCAGGCATGTCCCACTGTAATCAAGCTTTTGAGTGGTATCTAAGGTGATTTTAAAACAACGTTTCTGAACATGTCTCTTTCTTACTCAAAATCCATTACCAGCATAGTTTAATGGTGCGTTTTTTAACCCCTTGTTTAATTCCGTTTTGGAGCTCTTGCAGACCTCTCTGGCCGCATCTCCTGCATGGCCCCAGCCATGCTGGGCTCTGTGCCGTCCCCTGCAGGCAGTGTGCTGTTTGCTGCCCTCGTGCCTGTGCTCCTGTGATGGGAATGAACTCCCACTCCCTCTCATCCTGCTAACCAATGTGTCATTTAAAATTCTTTTTAAATGGCAGCTTCTTAAGGAAAATTCTTGTAACTGAAGGAGACCCTAGACTGCAATGGAACACTGTTTTGAAGATCTGGGTTGAGTTCAGCTTGCTTTTGATTTTTATCCATCTCTATAATGATGAGAGTTTTCTCTCTGATCATGATACAATTAAATTGGGGGAAAAAATTAGTCATACTAATAGAGTTCTTCTGTCCCACTATCTTTGCTTAATTATTTTGAAACTGAAGCACTTGTGGAGGTGGATTGAAGCGAGCCTAGGATTAAGCTGGATTGATGACGGTTCGGCCAGCATTTCCACTGAGTAGCAGCTATTAAAGCTATTTGGCCTCAAAAATTATTACTTACTGCGAGACTGTTTTATTTCAAATGGAAAAGTAATGTACTGAGTGGTAAACAATGGGGTTGATGTAGGCTGTCTTGGAAGTGAGCTGGAATTCGCCTAATCAATCATAAATCTTTGGCCGTCCTAATGACTGAATTACCTGGGTGAACTGCAGCATGATGAGAAAGAACCTAGTTATATGGACTGTCTGACCTCTGTGCCATCCATTGTACAACAGCCTGATGGATGACTCTGTGACTGGCCTAAACTATCTGGAAAATGATCAATTTTCTGTCATGTCTAATCCTGTCCATATTATAATGCAGGCTGTTGCTAAAACTGCATTCTATTCAGTTCTCCCTCAGTGGTGAGCAAGGTCACTGTCATTGGTGATACATGAAGCCTTTTCTCATCATGTGAATAGGGGGACTCAAATTTAAACAGTGCCTTAAACAATGAGTCCTTTAATTTAATCAGAGTGTCTGCAGCTACGTGGTGGCACTTCTCTCAAGTAGTGCTTGAAAGACCTTGTCTTACCATCTCAGCGTCTCCACTGCTGACTTGGATCATGATTGGAAAATAACAGGTGTTTTGCCACCTGCATAAATTTGACTTTTTCTCCTATTTTATTCTTGTGTTACATTCTAGATAGTGTATTAATTTAAAAAAAAGAATAAAATTGCTACAACTAGAGAGTGAGTTATAATAAGGGTATGTAATACATGACTAGCGAGCTACAGAATCTCTAAAAATAGCCGTTGGTCTACTGACCAGAGATAGAGTGACTATAAATATTTATAATAAAAAAGCCTTAGCCTTTTGATTTCCCTAAGTACACACTTGCATGTTTATTTTAACAGTGGGAACACAAACACTGGACACAGGCTAAGAAGAAGAAGGCTAATAATATTTAAGTGCTTGAGTTGCCAGATCACTAAAACTAATTTGCTCTCATGGATAGTGAATGAAATGTTGGGGTGAACTGAAATTTAATTTATATAATCCTGAAGTAAGGATTTCTTGCAAAGTATGTTAATAGCAGCACTTCCTTTCAGAAACCCTTTGTGGTGGGCATTCATAACGAGGAAGGTTTGCAAGTGCTTTATCTGCCATGATCTATGTTCAATTTGTTATTCCAAGCATCAGTTGTACTCAATATACTTCAAAGAGATCTTGTAGAGATAGGTTTAAGAATGATTCTAATTACTCTAGGCAAAAAGCCTATACAGTATAGCTTTTCTTTAAAAGTTATCATACACAGAAAGCCAGAGTTCAAGAAGTTTATACCAAGTGATGTATATGTTCAAAGTAAAGTTCACTTTAATTATAAAAATTAAAGTGGTGGTTCTGAAAAATTCAGAATTCAGGAATTCAGGACTATATTTGGAATGTAAATTAACGAAAGGAATAAAAGCCCTCACCTGAAGTCAACTTGCTTACTTAAAATTAAATCACTTTAATGACCCAGCATGTTTAGGCTTTGATGCGCACCAGGAAAATGCGTGCACACGTGCATTAAAGATTTGCACCAGAATTAGCATAACGTCCTTTTCCACGTTAACCCTAAATTGACCATGACCCAAATTCCTTCCAAAGTGAAATGGATCAGTAAATTGTGATGTGTTCGTACCACAGAAAACTCTACACAATGAAGACAGTAGAGCAACAACATGGACGATCTCACACTGTACTTTTGAGCTTTTGAGCAAAAGAAGCCTTACAGCATAATACTGACTGCATACTTCCATTTATTCATATAAATTCCCAGTTACAGTGAGTGAGTGTTAGACGTCACCCTGGGTCCCCTCAAGGAGGAGGAGGTGGAAAGCGGTAATAATCGGGAGGGGGTGGCCAGGGAGCATTCTTTCTTGATCTAGGAGGTGGTCGCCTAGACTGACTTACTTTGTGATAATTCCTGGGTGATTTGTAAACTTTTCTGTGTCCAAATTACACTTCAGTAAAGCAGTTTTTAAATTAGGTTTAAAAAAAAAAAAAAGGAGATCCTTGAAAACCAGCATCCTAATATGACAAAAAAGCAATATTTTTAGCAATCCAGGAATAATGCCAGTTTAATTAGATTCCTTTTTTAAAATTATTATTACCAGCTACAGTTACCATGCTGTACATTACATCCCCATGACTTACTTAGCTTATAACTGGAAGTTAGTACCCCTTGATCTCCTTCACCCATTTCCTCTTATTTATTATTGTAATAAAGATGGTGAAGAAAGAACTCTTATAAAGGACAGAAAAATAGAGAACTCAGAATGCTGTGGGAAAAACAACTAGTGGTTTTCAGGCAAATGACTTGAGTTCTGTCACTTAATTGCTATGATTATGATCTTTAATTTTCATGTCCATCAGCTGGTATATAACCAATTTTATATAGATGAAGTATGATAATATGTATAAAAATACTTTGGAATACTAAATAAAAATGTCACTTTTTATCAACACTATTGATATTTATTTGACATAGAAATTTCCATTTATGTCTCCATGAAAACTGGACAATTGATTGGAAATAATAATTTAGCCATGTCCTGAAAGATACCTCATCAAATGATGTATTAAAATCCAGACAATCAACGGCATATTCTGTTCTTTAATGTGTCAGTCATGTGACTTGTAAAAGAAGGAGTTCGTCTGATATGTCTTATTTCTGGTTCACAGACTATAATTTCGGAAATGGAAGCAATCAGATATTATCTTTGTTGGCGTGTGTTCCCATTTGACCAGTTCAATTAATTTTAATGATGTCGTTAAGGGTGTGTGGTGTTGTATGTGTGCTAGGATACTGCAGAATTGTAAACAGCACAGACACCTTTCCCTTAGGTGGTCACAGCTTTAAAGTGAGACTTTTGAGAAGCTGCTTGGGGAACTGGACTGGGGGGTCGGGTGTGTGTGGGGTGGCATATCAGAGATGGAGCTGGTTGTTGGTAAGAAAATTATTAGCAGCTAATATGGTGGGAATTGGCGGCAAAGCTCAAAGCAGGAAGAGGAAAAAATCAGAAAAGAAAAAAATCTGGGTTTCTGAGTTTTCTTGAAGGAGGGAGATACAGAAATCAAACCTGCCCCAAGCAAACAAAACAAAACGTAAAACATTGCTATGTTATTTGGAAGGGTCACTAAGCATTCATGATGTCAGAGTCCAGGGTTCTGTCCAGGAATCATGACGGGGTGAATGTCTTCAGTAAGTCCCACTAGCTGGTTAAGAAAGACCGAAGTCGCTGTTCTTACTGTGTCTTTGAGGAACCGAACCCTGGGTGACAAGACCTCATGTGCAAGATTTACTGAGTAATAAAAGTATCCTTTGCCTGACTCTCCACGCCGACCTTGTACCCAGGGACTAATTTACTTCATAAAATTTCCAAAATGTTTTGAAAACCACCTTCCTTCAGAAAGGAATAAAAATGATTTGTGATCCTAAAACTTTGAATTGTAGCCTCATCAAGTCCACTGAGCATTATATTCTAGACAAGATACGTAGCCTGGTCTGGTTACGTCTTTATTTTTGTGTTCTCCGGCATATATTTTAAAACTTTAGAGCTCTTATTTAGTGATGTGGGGACACTGTAATAGTGCTTTGTTAGCCAAATGAAGGGCTTTTCTTCCAATGAAAGTTTATTGAAATTGCTAGATGCCAGGTACTTTTCTAGGTGCCCGATAACTGTGTAAAATCTTCAGTATTAGGCAGTGGTAGGCTTTGTTGATTCATCTAGGAAATTCAGCCTTTAAATTGAACATTTGTAGTATACAGAATCCATAAAAATCTCTTAAAAATTTATTTGTGTCTGTAATTGTTTGAAGTCTGTACTGATGTGTGGTAAGATATTTCCACTGAAAATTTCCAGAAGAACTAGCTGATGCCTGTGCTTGAATAGCTTGTTGGTGAAAATTTAGGTAGAAACTATATGGGACCCTCTTTTCAGAGGATTATTGATTAATCAATTCGGTCTTTAACAGGTGTCTATCCAGTACGTGACATCTGGTACTTTATACTATCATGCACTGAGTATGCAAAGGTTATTAAGACATTCTTATCTTGACTCACTAGAGGTTTACATGCCAATTTGCAGTTGATATCTGAGACTCCTCAACCCAAACAAGAAAACAGTGATGTCTTGCATTCAGCCCATGAAAACAATAAAAACATGCCAGTTGATTGTCACTTCCATAGTGACAGCCATTGGGTAGATGGTTTTTGTTCCAGAGATGTTAAATTCAGTAAGATTCTGTGTATATATATGGATGTGTGTCTGTGTGAGTGACAGGGAGTGGGTGAGAGGTGAGAGAGTTGTTTTAAGCTTCACTAATAATGAAGAAGCTTCTCTTTCATAGAAAGCAAAAGCAGCACAGTTATATTTTATGCAAAATATAGACTCATAGCAGTGATGTACTGGAGCTGGCTTGTGCCAGTGCATGAGAGTTGGCTTGTATGAGCTGGTAAGAGATGATCGTTAAATTTTCAGGAACTTGTGAGCTGATGGTTAAGCTTAGCTATTATTCAAAATTAATGATAAAAATTTAGAATTAAATAAATTATATTAAAAATGAAAGTAATTAATGTTAAAGATCCATCAGCTCCTAATTAGTTGATGACGTTTTATTATTCTCTACGCTCTCAAGTTTATTGACCCGTATGACACGTGTATGGAGGAGAAAGTATATGATAGTGTTCTATGGACCATCTTTTCCCAACTCTGCCTATCAGGTCAATAGCTTGAAATTGGCTTGGGGAGTGTTCACACTTCGAAAATAGGCGAACGCTACGAATTAGGTCCCTCCCTCCAAACTTCAAAAGGCACTTGTTAAACATTTGCCGGCGCACCAGCGGCTTGCACTCCAAGCTCACCACTCCTTTGTTTCTCTTTCAAAGAGCAGAATCACAGCTTCAGTAACATTCATTTTCTCTTAGTCCAAATTTGTCATTTCTCACCTTGTAGGACTTGAATGAAGCAGATGGCAAATCTGTGAACTAATTAATCACTGTTCTCGGAGTTGTATTGTGAGTTTCAGGGAGCTCATGTAGGACACAGAAGAAACTAACGCTTCCCAGGTCAAGCCACAAACGTGCAGAATTTACCTTGTCTAAAGTCAAGGATGTGGAGAAAGCAAACGAACCCAGAATTAAAGTGGGCGTGAAAAGATTGTTTATTGTCCTGTCAATTGTGAAGCTCCTTAGACATGGATTAAGTGAATATTCATCGCAGATAAATAGTCATTTAATGATTGTCCCTGGTGCTTTTTCACTATGAGAGCAAGTCAGGAGTACTTTGTCAGTAAGTGGGCATTTGGGGGCAAACAGACATCTCTAACAGTTGACTGACTGTACAGCATAATGGGGCTAAAATGCAGTATGTGAAAGCAAAACTTCCATGTGTGGTTATGTCACATACACGTATATGTATGTATATATATATGGATATGCACACAAACACGGTGAGACATTTTTAGATACATTACAGCTAAGCATCACATATTATTCTCTATTTTGCATATACTAAACTCTTTGTAATTATTACTTCACACTTACAGGTCCAGATGGTTTTCTTACTGTGGAAACCAAGAAGAGAAGGCTAAGTGAGCTTAGAATCTTGACAGCAAACCTTATATAAAATATGAAAAAGTAATGAAACAACACGTTAGAAGAAAAGCAGCTCTGTGACGTTATAGTTAGATGAGAAAAATCTTTTACAGAGTTCATGTTTAGTTCTGCATAGAAAGATAGTCTATAAAGCTGTGTCTGTGTATCCATATAGATTAGAGGTTAACAAAGATTTTCTGTAAAGGGCCAGACAGGAAATAGTTTAGACTTTTCTGACTTAGAGTCTCTGTGATGGTGGTTCAACTTTGCTGCTACTGTAGGGCTGAGGCCACCAGAGACAAGATGTAAATGAATGGGAGTGGCTGCTTTCCCATAACTCTCCTGGGGCCAGGTTGGGCTCATGGGGCTGTGGTTTGTTAGGCTTTGATCTATAGCGGGAGAGATTTGGTAATTACGCTCGCCAGCTAAACGTTCTCCTTTTGGACCCAAATCACTTGATTAGGAGATCTGTGCTGATCACCATTACTGGGGAATTCCCAGGTATCACTGTATTTGCATTATGAAGACTGATGTGGCCAGGAATTAAGACTGCACTGTAGCTATTAGATACAGATTGAGACAATTATCTGCATGTTCTACACTCCAGAATATTTCCTCAATTTTCTGTGTACACTGTGAGGATATTGTAGGATATCTGGATAATCCCAACCTTCTAGTGTGCTTTTCACGTTTACAGCCTCAGTGTCATATTTGCTAACCATAAGATAACCATGAAATCTCATACATAGGACAAATGACTGCCCTGGTTTGAGGACCGTTGTTTTTAAACATGAGATTCTAAGAGTAGGTATGATAAAAGTTTGGAAACTGAAACCAACATCATTAAACAATACAGGGACAGGACATTCTTTGCACTAAAATTAAGGAAACATAATTTAGCTGTTGGTTCCTGGAAGATAACAATTTGAACCATCGAAAATAGCTTACTTATTGAGGGTAATGGTTAATTTTTACATGTCAACTTCACTGGGCCATGGGGTGCCCAACATTCAGTTCATTATTCTGGGTGTTTCTGTGTGGTGTGCTGGAGCCAAAGTGGGGTTCATTTTGGCATCCAGCTAAGTCTAAGGGCTGCAGTTTATATCTTACTTGTGGCCTAAGGAAGCACTAGCAGGTCTCTTCAGAATCACAAGCCACTAGGTCTGTGTATTAGCTGTTTTGTGCTTAGGAGATTAGCATTTAAATTGGTAGACAGAGTATAGCAGATTGCCTTCCCTAATGTGGGTCGGCCTCGTCCAATCAGTTGGAGACTTGACTAGAACAAAAGGCTAACCCTCCCCTGAGTAACAGAATTGTTCCTGCCTGATGGCCTTCAAACTGGGACATTGGCTTTTTTTCCTGCCTTTGGATTTAACTGAAACATTGTCTCTTCCTGGGTCTCCAGCCTGTGGCCTTCAGATTGGAACTACACCATTGGTTCTTCTGCTTTTCAGGCCTTTGGACTCAGGCTGGAATGAAACCATCAGCTTTCCTGGGTCTCCAGGTTGCTGGGGCTTACCCTGCAGATCTTGGGACTTGTCAGCTTCCATAATCACATGAGATAATTCTTTATAATAAATCTTTTCCCATATATGTTAGTTTTGTTTCTCTGGAGAACCCTGACTAGTTAAGATGAACAGTTTCCTCATTAAGGAATTTTAAGCAGGTTGCCACATTGCACCCACCAACCCAAAACTATTAATGTCATAATTTCTGCTAACTCTAGCCGGTCCCTTTCTTTGCAAGACTCACCTTAATATCCCCCAGCCCAAACCATAACACTAGAAGTACTGTAAATACTGTCCTCTGACTGTCCCCTTCTGGACACCACTCTAGGTAGCTAAGGGTGGTCCTTTCCCTTAATGTCACAGGTCTAATAATCATAGCTTTGCTCAAAGCTGGTTTTTCCGAAGGTCCTAAAGAACCGACAGTTGAAATTTCCTGGCCGTTAACTTGGATTGGTTACACATTCATCATTCAACAAATATTTCCTATGGCGCAGGACTTGTGCTCGGTGGCTGGGCGTGTACTGGTCAACAAGAGAAATGCAGGCTTCACGCTGGTGTTCTAACAGAACTTAGAACCCGTGACATCCCTCTACTATAAAGATTCTGGTGGCATAAAGCCAAATTTGTCTCTCACCAGCCCCGACTTTCTACTGGTTATTGATAGTTTCCGTTGGACATTTTCCCATAGGGACTTGTAAGTAAACAGTGATGCACTCCCACACAATAGTACCTGCTTGTCATATGTCAAATATGTCCTAAAACCATTTCTGAGCTCAGTTCTGTTGGGCCATTTCCCCTAATCCATCCTTGAGCTCTCTGTTCCCCCATCTTCACTGCACACTTACAAAGACAACGAGGATTTGCTTCACTCACACACAGACCTGGCGACTTGTGACCCTGAAGAGACCCCCTGGCTTTTGCTTGCGCCACCAGTAAGATATAAACTACAACCCTTAAGATTTAGCCGGATGCCAAAAGGAGCCCTGCTTTGGCTCCAGTACATCACAGTTCCTTGGCACTTAATTTCTATGAACATAATCAAGATAATAAGAATGTGCCCTTAAATCAATGGCTTCTGTTGCTGTTGGGATAAAGCAAAAAAAAAAAAAAAAAAAAAAAGTCAATCCTTCACTTTATTGAAAATAAGAATCCAATTTCATGGAGTTATATCTTATAGGAAAGAAAGCTGCCATTTCTAAGGATTAAAATACCTGTTTCCAGGCACACATCTTTCCCACGTTTGTCCACCAGAAGAGCCTTGGCTAGTAGAGTAGATTTCGACGCTCATTTCTAGGCTGTGGTGAAGCTCGCAGCAGGTGTCAGGGTGGAGAAATCAACTCGCTGGCCTACCGACTGTATTTCTTCAAGAAATTTAAGTTGCTATAGTATACGTAGCTGTGTTTGAAGTGAGATACAGGTTGCAGGGTGCTGGCTTTTCAGAGCACCTCCCGGTTTTGCAGACTTGACTCCAAACCCGCAGGCCTGCAACTGTTCACGTGCCTGCCTTTGGTCCCAGAGTGGGGCAGGCGGCCAGCTGCGTGCCTGGTTAACTCCTCAAGGGAGCAGGTATCTCAATACACAAGTTTTGTTGGGAAGCCTTTTAAAATGTTTTTCTGGCACGTGGTTGTGGGGAAACCTCTCGAGGTGAGACCAGTTCTTTCCAGTTACCGTTCGGCCTTGCTTCTGGAGCAGCCGTGCGCAGCAGCCCCGCACACGTGTGCTGCAAACCCGTGGAAGGTGTTCTTCCTTACAGACTTCGTGGCTCAACCGGAACCAAGCATACCTGGCTCCCTTCTCCCGTAAAATGGGTGTAACTAATTAGAATAGCAGCAACGTTACATTTTATTACAAGGCTGTGTTAATGCAGTTGCTTTTGTTTGCCATTATTCCTTAATAAGATACAATAAAATCACCATAATGCATGAAAACAACTGTCCTCTCTGGGATAAAACTGGATTAATGACATATTTTGTGTTTATAGAAACAAACACCATTTAGCAGCCTTTCCTCTCAGGAGATTTTTCTTAACCAGCAACCAGGTACTTATTTTAGACCTAAAAGGAAAACACAGTTAATAATATTGAAAGGTTATTAGTGCAACAGGATACTTATCATCCTTGCGTGATGGAGAAAGCAGGTTCATTTAGAAAGACTCGCAAAGAAAATTTGCATATTTATATGAAACGTGGGACTGTTGGCGTTCTGTCTCTCAGGGGTTAGAGTTATTTTTAATTATGAATTCCCTTGCTGGTGAGGATCCGACAAAAGAGAAAGGGAAGTAGTCATTTCTAAATTGAAAACCTGAAGTGTTCTTTGTTAACCGCATTTTGAACAGCAAGGAAACTTCAGATGGTGAGATGGCATTTTCAGCTTAATTAACTTTGACTTAAAAGTTGTAGATGAAGAGCTTCTCCAGTAACAGAGCCACGCCTCCCACATGCACAGTTAAGCTGCAGCGTACATCCGGGTGGATGAAGTCCTACCCTTTAAAGTGGGCAGAGCAGAAAATGTCGTGTACTTCTTTGTGTTCTCTTGCTTGCACTCTTCTCATTTTTAAATGAAAGTGACTTTTCATTGAAAGCAGATTTAAAATGAAGGAATAATATTTATTTAACTCAGTGTATTAGTTTCTTATTGCTGCTATAACAAACTATCACAAATTTAGCAGCTTAAAACCCCACAGATTTCTCTTACAGTTCTGGAAGTCAGAAATCTGACATGGAATTCGCTGGGCTAAAATCAAGGTGTTGGTGGGTTTGCATCCCTTCTGGAGGCTCTAGGGGAGACTTTCTTTCCTTGCTTTTTCTTTCCTTGCTTTCTTCAGTGTCTTAAGGCTGCCTGCAGTCCTTGGCTTGTGGCCCCTTCCTCCGTCTTCAGTGCCAGCGGTTCCATCACTCAGACCCCTGCTTTAATGTCATTTTCCTCCTTGACTCTGACACTCCTACCTAGCTAGTGTAGGGAGCCTGGTTATCACATTGAATCCACTCAGGTAATTCAGGAAAATCTTCCCATCTCAAAATCCCTAGCTTAGTAAACGAGCTTAATTAATCCTTTCGTTCCACGGAAGATAACATACTCATAGATTTCCCCGATGAGGACGTGGCCGTCTTTGGGACGCTGCTGCTCAGACTGCTACATCCAGTCATTGCTTTGTTTACTTAGGTCCTCGTTGCTCGCTTCACTTACACCATGTTTTCCTTTGTGTTTTTAGTGCTCTTGTCAGCATGTGACATTTGTCTTACGTGGGTTCTTAGTGGTTTTCTGGTTAATATATTGTTTTCAGCAGATAAATAGTATGGCGATTCAGTCAGTTATCTGCCACTTAATTTTTATTATTCGTTCGTGAAACTGGTATTTATTTCCTGAATTTTGGTGCAAGTTGCTGGGTGAAGGAAATGACCCTCAGTGATGACGCAGATCAGATGCTCTATATGCAGACTGGTCCTGCTTCCTTCCTTTTAAATTATTGAAAATTAGTTCCAAGATACAGAATGTAGGTCAACTATCATGACTCCTCCCTCGTTACTTTGATTTGTGAAGTTGCGCTGGTTCACAATGATAAAGGAGGGAGAACCTAAGTAGATGTTAAAGCTTTCTTTTTTAAAAAAGAAACTAATGGTTTACTGCAAACCTAAAAAAGCCCCAAAAACCTAATTTGACATCTGCAGTATGTGACTTTTTCACACCATCATTCATCTAAAATTCATTTTTTTTAAAAACTGGGTTTTTCATGAGCAAGTCAGAAAAGATAATCCATTGGGAGGTAGACCTGAGCCTTTCTAACACCAAAAGTCCCCAATGAAATGGGAAAATACAGTAGCAATGCTACGCAGAAAGAGGAAAGGGGTATATTCTGTGCAGAGCTAAACACAAGACTGTTATTTTAATATCTCACAAGCTCCAGTTTTATGCTTCCTCTTGTAGGGATAATTTTTAATATGCTTTGATATGCTATACAATGCAATCATGTTTTCTGAAGGACTCCTTGCACTTTGCAATGTTCTGTGTGTTGAAATTTAATAAAGAGACATTGATGAGAAGTTTTGAATCTTAAAGGGGACTGTTGAGTGGGTCTGTGGGAATCCTTTGAGTTTCAGTCAGATGTAAACTGATTGAAGCACCTTCTCTGATAAAACTGTGAGGCTTTGCTCTTTCTATCCCTTTCAAGCATGTGGCTTTGTCTTCTAGTAACTGCACTAAAAGCTTCCAGTTCAGTGGATGAAGCTCTTTTACCTCAGTAAGAAAAGGTCAAACTCTGTTTCCCCTTCCAGTCGCCTCTCACCACTTACAAGTGCTGTGATTCAGGGTGAGTTACTGAAAACCCTACTTTACCTTCAGATGCGGCGGTTTGTGCTTTCAAGGCTTCTAATCAGAGCTGGCCCCTTCCTGAGCCTGCTTTCACCGCTGAAATCATTCTCCCTTTCTTCCAGGTGTTTAAAGCAGCCTCTGAAAGACTTTCCCTCTGTCTCTCCCTGCGTATTTACATGCTACTATCTGGGCATATATCTCAATAGACTGATTTGAGGATTACTGCTATTTGCAAAATGGTAAAAACGTGAAATAACTTACAAGAAAATAGCATAAGGGAATGGAATCGGACGTATTCAGCACTTAGTGGACATAGAGAAAAAAAGTAATTTTGATGTTTTTATATGGTGCCTGCATGAAAGATTGTGTAGACAGTTAATGAGAATTCATTTTCAAGTTTATAAAATGCTCCTTGTGTGGACAGTATTATTAGCTAATAGACAGGTAACGTATGTGTGTAAATAAACACAATGGTTGCAAATTGTTTTTCAAAACAGCTTCATTTTGTAGTTAGACCAGGAGGAACGTGAAATGGTGTTGAATTAAGTGGTGTTAATGATTTCACTATTTGATAATTTTGAATGGAAATTTTTCTTTTTTTCTGTAATGCAGGCAGTTGTGACGATGATGCTAATTTAGGAGTTTCCTGAGTTTAAGATACTTATTTCCAAAATGTCCTTACTATTCAAAGTGATCGGCATACAGTTAAGGCTGTTACAGCCGCTTGGTAGTTGATGCTTTAGCTTCAGCCATGATCACTGAACAGCCTCATCTTTGCTGTAAGGAGAGAATCATGTTTTTCAGCATAAAAAACTCACAGTTCTTTATAATTGGCTAACCATTAGCATTAAGGATTTAACAGGTAACACAAATCGGGGAAGATTTAAAGCAACAACATTGAGCTATATTCAACCCTAAAAATGTAAAATTGTTTGAATCTAAACCCATTCATTTCTCCAGACTTTGTCAGATAGGTCTTTCCATAATGCTCTACAGACGCTTATCTCGGCATTGTGACTTTTCTGGGAGACAGGGGTAACTTGCCGCTTTCCCTGGGATGAAGTTTCCGCAGTTTCAGTCACAGGAGAAGGTGAGCCTCCGTTTCTGTGGTGCTGCCCTCACTTTGTCTAGTTTCCTAAACATGCGGCAGAAACAAAGCAGAAACGAATGTACGAAAGTAACTAAGGCAGGTAAAAATTGCTGACACATGGCCTTGAGTAGACACTCTTTGAATGTCTGCCGGGGATCTGTCCTTAACTGTCAAGAATGGTGAGTAAATTTACTTGCTGTCTTAATAGTGGATTTATTATGACAAAAACTTCCAGTCGTGATTCATGTCAGTTTCCCTGGGACAAGGTTCATGTAAATGTGCTTCTGTTATTCTAATATAATCACACGGCGGTCATGCTGGTTTGTGGAGAAATTCTAGAACATGACAGTTCAAAGAGATGCTCAAATCTCCTCTCCTCTCCTGACATGTAACTGGTCTAGCCTTCCAATGAGACAGTTATTCAGATAAAAACTGGGATTAGGTGATCAGCTGCCAGGACATTTAATTAATAGTGTATATGTAGGAGGTGTTGCACAGTGTCGGAGAGGGAGGGAGTTAAAATCTAAGGATTCTGCTTGTGGTTTAGCTCCGCCGTGAATCACTGGTGTTGGTCATGAGGCTTGTCTGAAGTTTCATTTCTAAATCCAGGGGCTGTTCTTAGTGCTGTCAAAATATTCTCCCAGCCTCGAGCATGTTTATACTTTTTGGATGATTCTGGTCTGTATGATCACATTCTCTGTAGCAGTTAGTAACTCGCTGCCCCGCTTCTAGTGTTTTCCTCCAGCGCATCCTGCATCTTCCTCCAGTGCACCTGACACCCTGCGTTCGGAGCAGGCATTGCCTAAGACTTATCTTGCTCTTTCCTTCTGTAGTTGTTAGCGATTCCTTGATGACTAGGAAAAACACCACAGGCTCATTCTTGTCTGTCTTTTTAAGCTTTGTTGCTGAGTTCTCTTGTACATATTTCTTTTCTGCTTCAGTTTATTAAAAGGAAACCAGAGCAAAGCATAGAAACCTCCAACCATCTATTCAACCAACTGGCCAACTAAACACCATAAGAATAGCATGTCAGTTTATCCCTTGGATCAGAGTGGCTTTTTGCTTTCTTCCTGTGTAACCAATCTTATTCCTCCTTTAAGGCCTCACTTAGCACTTTGACCTACTGGAAAATTTTCCACATCTTTCCAGAATGGAACTAATGCTTCTTTGAATGCATCATGCTTTTGATTTGTGTTGATCTCTGCACATCTCTTGTAAAGATCCTCCTGTTCGTGGCTAAAGTTGTAATCTGACACTTACATATTGATTTCTTACTTGTTTATATGTTTATTTTTTATCCCCAACTAGGATATAGGCATTTTGAGGAAAGAATGCATGTAGTTCTCTGTATTATTCTTGGAACCTGGCCTGTATTAGAAGACATTCAGTAAATATTCATCAAAACAACCTATAATTTGAAACACTTTTGCTTTCATAGAATTAAAACATGTTTTTTTCTGATGCAAAAAATCAAGTGGAATGAAACAACTAACATTTTATTTTTTTCTAGCAAGGAACTGTGGAGAGTGAGTATATGGCTAAGGAAATACTAAAAAGGATTTATATGTCAGACTATGTGATTAATAATTAAATATTCCTCCACCATTGGGCCCTTACTATTTGAGATGCTAGCCGTCGAATTCTTATTTACTGCATAACAGCACTGTGTTTAGCTTGCTGAAACCCGACTAAAATCCGGGTCTTCTGGCTTCTGCTTTAAGGCCATTCAGCAGTGTCATATCCAGTGTAAGCACAAACATTTACACACAGCTCTGAGAAACAGTGTCTGCGTATCCCAGAGCTATCCTGAAGATACTGAGAAGTGTCTTCAAGGCATAAAGCAGTAAGATACCTACAAAACTTCCTAAAATTGTATCCAAAACTCTGTTTCTTAGCAAAACTTACTAAAATTTCTCTTTAGATACCTGGATATTCTTATTCTCTAGGAGTTTTTTGGGTTTTTTATTCTCTCTCTCATCTTTTCCCAGTGCTCCAGTTTTATACATTATTTTAACCTGGACCGCAGCTTCCCCAGAGCAGGTCAACACAAAGAATTTCTGCTGAGCAGCCTGGAGAGGGAGGAAGCTATAAACACATATGCTATGGTATTTTCACCTGTGCCATAGAGTTTTCATCAGCCCCATTAGAGGTTCTGACTCCTCATGTTAGAAACTCCAGAAAGTGAGGGTTAGAGAAAACACGTAACTTGCCCCAGGGTACTGTTCTGGTTAATGCTGCTGCCCCAGTCACCCCAGAGTTCAGTGGTGTACAATAACCATTTCAGTAGTCATGCGGACTCCAAGGGTCAGGAATTTGGACAGGGTGCAGCAGGGTGATGTCTGGGGCCACAGCTGGGAAGGTGTGAATGCTGGGGTGATGGACGTCTGAGCTGTAATCTTCTGCAGACATCTTCATTCACGTGTGCGGTAGCTGATGTGGCCGTGGACCAGCCTCTCACCTGGTCTGTCGGCTGGAACACTTGCCATGGCCCTTCCAGACACTCTCTTTACATGCACAAGTTTAGGCTTCCTCAAAGCGTGGAGGGTGGGTTCCAAGGACGAATACTGCAAGGAAGCAGAGCTGTGTGCACCACTTTTATGATTAAGGCATGAAACCTGCAAGTGTCGCTTCCACAGGACTCCCTTTGCTGGCTGAGGCAGTCATAAAGGTCTGCCCAGGTTCAGGGGGAAGGGATCCTTACCGCTAAGTGGGTGAATGTCAAGGTGTGCTGTGTGAGGAGCACGGAGGACGGGAGTTATTGCTGCAGCCACATCTCTGGAAAACACTCTCTTCCAGGATCACAGAGGTGGTGAGTAGCTGCGTAGGGATTTGAACTAAGTTTTTTCTGAGCCCGGTTCCTATCACTTTTAATCACTATCCCCAAATCCACTCTCCAGGGTAAATAAAAATTGTCACAGTGTACAGTTGTATTTGTTACATTTTAGATATCAGCACATAATTGAAAAGGAAATGCATTTGCAAAAATGTTGAAGTATACAAGAAAAAAATTTGTCAAAAAAACATTTTAGATGTACCATTTTCCAAATAATAATGGGGAGGACTTTATTTCCTTTCAAGACCACGTCTTTCTAAAGTGAGTGTGGGGGTTTGGCTTACAGGGAGTTACTCTGATACTTCTAAATGAAATGTCAAATATAATTTAATGCTTGAAACCTGAAGCAAGCCTGACTACATTTAGAGTTTGACAGCTTGCTGTGTTTCTGTTAAGCTATCTATCCATGGGGATCAAACACTATGTTTAATGGAGAAGTCTGTGAGGTGATATCTGCGGGTATATGTATACATGAGTTATTGATGAATAATAATAACACTTGCTTATTGAGTGCTTACTGTGTGCCTTGTTCCTTTCACAGTTGATCATTTTGAATGTCTTCAGTAACTGTGCGGGAAAGTTGCTGTCATTTCATTCTGACAGTTGGAGAGGCTTAGAGATGTTTTTTGATAACTTTGTCTGAGGTCAGACAGCTGGGCAGAGCAGCCTACTTGAACTATTTCATCCTGCTTCTGTAATGTATGAAGCAGGGCAATCTCATTCACAGTTGGATTATCCAAACTTCAGCTCTGCCCAGGGTGGCTCTCGAATGTGATCCAACCTGGCCCGGCCTGCCTTGAGGAGCAAGGCGAGCAGCATCGGTGAAGCTACAATCTTCATGAGCATCTCCATCAAGTCACTGTAGCTGAGGAAATGCTTGGCAAATAGGATTTCTTTTGTCGCTTGTGAAGACCTGTGAGTTACCACGATCCACACGTTATAGAAGAGGAGTGGCTTCCGAACTAAAGTGGAGCACGGCTGTCACTTTCATTTCACTGCAGGGAAGCGTGTGTCTTCTTGTCCATTAGTGCTTTTCCCTGTAGCAGAAGCACACAGACTCAGACACACACACACTCACACTTAGAGTGAGAGGGGAGAAGTAGGTGGAAGGAGTGATGGGGCTCATTGCTTCCTTTAACCCTGCTTTTCAGACATAGAATTTGTGCTCATGGAAGACGGAAACCCGCGTAGGAATGCTCTGGGTTAGTGCGACAGCGAGCCTCTTGTGTGTTAGTGCAGCATCTGGTGAATCCGGAGCATTAATACAAGGATGAACTGAACCGTTCCTTCCTTAATTTAAAATTCTGAGGATAAATACAGACCCAGTTATGTAAGCGATGTTCATGACATGGTGAGGAAGTGGCCTGTGGAGCTCGACTCCTGAAATGTCAGAAAGGACTTGGGTTTTCTTTTCTTCCACAGTCTGGTGGAAAACTTCCCCGACACCTACTTTCAGTTGATAAGAACCCCTTTCTTCTCCTGTTGGGTACTCTTTTGTGATTCTAAAATCTGTTTCCTGTGGTCTAACCATAGAAATCTTTACTTGAACTATCAATGGTTTAGTTGCTATTAGGGGATCATTTTCAGAACATTTTGGCAATTAACATTTAGCTGAAACTCACAGGTTGGCCTGACAGCTCACCTGTGACTAGCAGACGATGCTCTGAGTTTTTACAATTCTGAGCTTTCAACTCAAGATACCATCTTGTGGTGCTCCTTGGAATGCCGTGTGCAGTTTCGGCTGCCACGTAGCAAGAAAAACATAACAGCACTGATGAAAGTCCAGGGCAAATAACCAAACAGGAAAAGAAAAGATTCTCCAAATAGGGACATACTAAAAGGATCTGAACTAAGTTTGGAAATAAAATCTTAAAGAATACGAGGAACAGAGGGATACGGTTGAAGTCTAGAAGCGAACAGGTGAATCGAATCTGTGTGAGGTTTCCATATCAGGTAGTTAGCAGAGGTACAGACTGAAAACATAAATCGATTAACATTTTGGAAGTAAAATCAAGAATAGTATATTCAGGTGGAGTTGTTAAGAGGGAGCCAGTTGCATTCGGGGTGTTTTTCTAACTTCTGGAGTTTTCCATCCTGGTAGATCCCCATGGTGTCCCATCACAAAGCGTCTCCTGGTGACATAGGTGGAAATCTGGGCATGCTGCCCCAGCACGACGTTGCTCACATGCTTACCTGCCTTGTCTTTCCCTTCATTCTCAATGTGGGAATATTTATAGATTATCTGTGGTCATTTGTTATTTTTGATTCCTTTCTCTTAGCAGTTCTCATAAAGAAATGCATGACATTTATTATTGACACAAAGACCAGTATAATTTTTTTTAAAAAGCTCATGAAAATGATTATAGGCAACCTCTATTGCCAAGTTTAAATCAATCTAGCCTATTTAATCTATGTCTCTCTTTACTTAATTCTATACCTCGATCTATAATTTATTAACTGTATTGTTATGAGACCCATTTCCTTGGTTTATGAAGTAAGTTTTCTACTTGATACTAAAGCCTTATATTCTGATCTGATTTTTCAGCGTTCTTTCTGCTGGCGCTGGCTCCCTGAATGCCTAGGGTATATGTGTGCATCAAGCGACTGCAATCTGGGGGCATTGGACATAAACTGCTAATCGCACCAGCGAGGAGCTAATGGTTTGGCAGAAGAGCTGTGAGTGATGGAGCCAGGCCTCCGGTTACTGTGCTTTGCCTGTTGAACTTTAGTAAGTTCAGAGCCCTGAACAGGTGGTTTAGCACTTACCCGCTCAGTTCCAGGCACCCACCTTGCGAGGACCTCATGTGCTGTGGTGAATTTGGCAGGTTTCCCGCATTTGTTTGGCATTTAAGGAAAATCAAGCTATAATCTTTAGGAATAGCAAAGGTGTTAGAACTGTGGAACAGACTTCAGGCTTTAAGACAGAAACAAGGCTGATCTGATCCGAACAGGGACACCAGTTTCATAGACAAGACGAATTATACTTAGGGAACAAAACAAACACTGAATAAAAATCAGTGCCATTGATTTAGTCAAAGCATTCCTCATAAGGGTCCGGGAAGATAGTCACATGCTGACAATCGGGGATGAAATCTGAGATACAGAGGGAAATGATGCTTGAATCTTCTGACAGAATATTACATTTTTTTCACTTGCTCCTTATGTCTGCGACATAATTGAATGTTCTTTAATATGTCTCTCTTCCCCCAAGCAAGTGTGCCCTGACCCAGTTACAGAACATTTGTGGCAATTTTAGATGAAGGGTGGAGGGGGAGGGTCATGAGTCTGAGATAGTAAAAGAAAATTTAATTTACTTGGTAGGTCTCCCTGCCTGTTTGAAGTCTTCTGGCACAGCACTGCTTGGCCTGAGTCTTTATTTTAGCTTGAAAAATAACATTTGTTAAAATAACAAGTTCATGGGGCTGATCTTTGGTGAAGGATTTTATTTGAAAATAAAGATTACTCCAATCCTACTTAATTTGTAAAGTGCTCAGAAATAAACTACAGTCGTATGTTGTATCTATCGTTCAGTCTAATACAAGTAAACAGAGATTCTGGGGTTGCAGCTTTATCTGAGACCCCCTGGGAAGTGCTTTGGAGGAAGAAATGCCTGCAATAAAAAAACAAAAACAAAAAGGAGGAAAAAAGCATTTAACCTGTATAAAACATAACCTTTTTCTTCCATTTGTTTTGCAACTAAAATTATCTGAAGACATGAGTATCCATTTCTAATCTCCAAATAGCTAGATGTACACGCGACGTTAACATGACAAATAGAATATAGCGTTCACATTGTATTAGCTTGGAAGGAAGGAAACCACGCACATATGCTCACTAAGATGTACATTCCAGCTGGAGAAATCTTCAGAATTGTGCTGAAAAGTAAAAACTAGCACTCAGATTGGTGGGGGGAAGGAAGTTCACTGAAGTTACTTGTTTTTTAGGGAGACAGGGTCCTGTAGGAGAGTGTGTTTCAAATTGTCATAGGCTTCACCTGGGAAATACATGCTTCACCTGGGAATCTTGTTCAAATGCAGATTTTAATTCAGCAGGTCTGAGATGAGACCTGAGTCTGTTTCTAATAAGTTCCCAGGTGAGGCCAGTGCGGCTGGTCTGAGGGTCATACTTTGAGGAAAAAGCAGTTGCAGAGGAGGCTACCTATGTATGTGCTAAGGGTAAATCCTAGTCTGTTCACTCGCTGAGCTTAACCTCTCTGAGCTCCAGCATGCTTACCTGTCCGATTGACCCTATTTAAAGGAAGATTGTAAACCTACTAACGTTAGTAAAGCTTTTTTTTTTTTTTTTTGCATGACTGCTATAAGCCATGTCAGTATAAAGACTTTTTGAAATTAACTGAAACCTCACAGAGCATCATTATCATTACTTTTGGTGGAATGTGTCCATTGTTTAAGGAGAATTCGTTGAATTGTTCCAGATACAGGAAGAAAGAGAAATAAGGAAGTTGAATGGATACAACAAAGAGAGTCACAGGTGGAGACTGATGGAGCGGGGTTCTCAGAGCCTGGTCTGCCCAGCAGCACGAGCCTCACTGGGCAACTTGAAAGAAATGCAGATTCTCAGACCCCATCCCAGGCTTACTGAATCAGGGGCGGCCCAGCCCCGTGTGACCCACACGACCTCCAGGCGGTTCTCATGCACGTTGAGGAGCGAGGACCCCTGAGGAGGAGCAGGAGACCCCACATCTGGGTGGAGGGGGAGGCTCTGTGGTCGTGGGCTCAGTAAACCACTCCTGACCGCGCTCCGCAAAGTGGCCCAGTTGCATTCTCTGAGCCCAGCTCTTCACATCAGTCAAGGGTTCCACTCAGAAAGTATTAATGTGCATTACTAATGAAGTAGCAGGAAGTTAAATAATCAGGAGCCCAGGCAAGAGGTGCTGATGGGGTGGATACAAGGGCAGACATGAATAAAAAAATAAACAGGAAGATTTGGTGGAATCTAGGAGTAAAGAAAAGCTGATCTAAACAGAATCAGATCAGTGACGAGCATCCAAAATATTTATAATGACACAGGCACAATATACTCATGCCTTGATATTTCTCTTAGATACAGTGATGAAACAGAGACTGTTACTCTGGCAAAGGAAGCTTCAAAGAAACTATCACAATTTTCTAACTGTATAAGAGTGTAGAGAATGGTGCAACCAAAAATAGCCACAGATTCAGGAGCCTTCAGTGAACCAGGACAGAAACATAGGACTTAAAAGACTGTGGATGTGCACAGTCGTTAGAAGGTCCAACCACGGCTGCGCCTATGAATTCTAGCCTGTGATGTCTGCATTTTAATGTCGCTCTTGAGCTCTGGAAATCTGTTTGTCACACACTGCTTTCACTCAGGCACCTACTTGTGTCTGTCTGTCTCCACCCACAAGGCATGACATTGAACATTTCTTAAAATAGAAGAAAAAACCAGCTTTATGGAGGATGATACAACATCTCTTGGTTTCTGAACAAAATGTTTTGCATTTCAACAAGGTCTTGGAAATCAGAGACTGTCATGATGTGCAGGCGGTGATTTGAGATAAGCTGCATAACCGAACGTTTTTAAGTTCTCATATTGGGTGTGTATCGGGTCAGGGGAGGAGGGGGAGGAGGGGGAAGACAGGGAGTGTGTATACTGTTTTACGTACATTCATTGAGTTAGAAAATCATGCTGTATCTTAGTGAGATGAGCGTTGTAGGAAACCAGGGCCCTGTTTGCTTGTGGCCCCGAGCGAGCAAGAGCAGTGCGTGACCTGTTCACGCCACGAGGTGCAGCTCAGACCTGTTCTCTGCAGGTTGGGCCATCTCGGCGCTGCTGGCCTGTTTCTAAGAAAGAAGCACTGCGGATGTGGGAAAGAATCAGGTCAGGACTGTGTGTCTGCTGCCCTCAGCTGAGTTTCCCTATAGAATGTTCTGTCATTTTTCCTTGGTGATGTGTTTCCTTGGTGATACGTTTCCATTTTTCTAAAGGGAAAAGGGGAAGGATAAAAGAGCAGAGACCTAACTGTGGAATCTCCTGTCTCTAAACTACTCTCCGCATCTTGCTTAAGGGTCTTTTTCTGGCTTCATGAAAGGGGTCCTTTCTCCCTTGGCCAACGTGATTGAGGATGTCCCTTCTATAAGTAGAGAAGAGATACTTATGGCGAATGAGGCGTTTTTTTGGTGAAGGGTGTGTAAAACTCTTGTTTTTATACTGTAGGAAAACTAGTCCAGTTTTACTCATATACTTTATTATTTCATGGGTTTCACCTCACTGGATCGATTACCTTAATTTTATATGCTATCGGACAATGAGGTCAGAATCTGGTGTTTTCATCTTTATATCTGTTTCTAGTATATTGACTGGCACTCAGTATTAGTTGAATGAATAAACAAATCAATGAATAAATAGCATTTCTTTAAATGACATTGGAGAGATAGTAGATGATGGGTCTATTTTTGAACAGCAATTGGGGTGAACTTTGAGAAATTGAAAATCACATTATTTGGAGTTGGAATGAATATTGTAATAAATATTTGTTGAATGAATGTGAATTAAACTGGATTCTGTCTGTCGTTTTACCAATGAGCGAACAAAAGGGGTTAACTGATTTCCTGATGGTTCCGTTTCTAGTTAGTCACAGGACTGGCACTGGGATACACTTTTGACATATTTCTATTATAGGAAATTGTAAACATTTATGAAAGTAGGGGAGATGTTATAATAAATGTCATGTCTCCATCAGTGTCTCCAAGCATATTCTATTCATCTATTCAGTAGTGTTTTATCAACGCCCATGTCTACCCTCTGCTGTTTCCAGATTATTTTTATGCAAATCCCAGAAAGCACTTCATTTGCAAACATTTTAGTATTTAGCTCTAAATGTTAGAGACAAAATATCCACAGTACCATTAATTAATTAATACTTCCTTGTTATCATTTAATATCCAGTCAGTGTTCACATTTTCTTGTTTGTCTTAGACATTTTCTTTTAGTTTTCATTTGTTTGGACTGGAATTCAAATAAAGTCCATACACAGTAATTAATTATATCTGTTAAGTATTTTTTATTCTGGAAGTTCTTCCTCCCCCTGTCCCCCAGTCTCCCTTTGATTTTTAAGTTGCTCATGAAACTGGGGTCATTTGTCCTGTTTTCCCAAATTTGAATTTTGCTGGTTGCCTAAAATATAATTTTCTAAGATAAAAATGATCATTTAGGACCCATTTAAAAAAAAAAAACTTTGTGGTGAAGGATACACATATATTGAAAATTGTTTCCCTAGTGTATATTCTTCTAAAGTTTGAAAAAGTTGTGCCATGAAATTTATTTCTATTCGAAAAACATTCAGAAATAACATCTCAAGGAAGTTTTACCACAGGATTCCTTAAATGACCTTATTAATTTTCTAAAGTGTTTATTTCTCTTTTCTCTTTGATACTTGGATTAAGACCAACTTTTAATTAATGAAGAAAAAATACAAATCAGAACTGTGACAGGAACTTTCATAATGCTTAAGTGTTTCTTTACTGATTAGAGCAAATCCAAAGCAGTTAATTTTTATAATTATTCAGTTTTTTATTAACCATTCAGAACATGAACCAAATGGAGACGAAAATCCCCAGTCTCTTAAGAACTTACAGCAATAAAACTCTCAGTGTTGCTGGTTGGTGGTCTTTCTGAGCACAGGACACCATTGTTTGCCTTTTCTGGTTTACATAACCCAGGTTTTATCTCTGTAGGCTTCTGAGACTCCCAGAGATTTATACTGGTAAATTGGAGTCAATTTGTGAATTTTCAGTTTATTTCATAAAAACAAAAAGACTAAAATATGTGTTAAAGGATTGTGGAGTATAAACTGCAGATCACACGTAGCGAGAATTAGCTAATCCATCTGAACGGCAATGATACCGGAACAACTGATGCTACACTGAAAATTTCCCTAAAAACAAAGTAATCTTCCTCATTAGAGATTTCTGTTCTCCTTTTGCTCCTTTGCTGACCTGACTTTTCTCTGGGCATTTTAATTTCTGCAGCTGTGAAAACACTGGCATCTGAAACAGGCCTTCCTGAGAGGCCAGAGGAAGTGCGTGTTTGATTCCTTTTCATTAGAAACACTTAGGAGGGAAGGCTGGGTGAAGGGTACCTGAGGACTCTCTGAACTGTACAGTAATTTCAGTTTTTCTTTAACTTTGAAACTATTCCAAAAGAGAAAGAGATTTTAAAAACTTGAGTTTTATTAATTTCGATCTATACTACTAAAATTTCATCAAAATAGTAAATACATAGTCACCCATGCTTTCTTCAGCTGACAGCAATTTAACATTTAAAAAATAAAATCAGAAAGGAGGAATATATTTGGCTTATATTTGGCATTTTAGTGAAACAAAATGGTTATTTTGTCTGTTTCAAGGGTAAAACCATTTACTGAGTGTTTTCCTCTCGAAAGGGATGTCTGCTTAATGGCCACCTTATATTTTCACAAAAATAAAGTTATCATAGAATCCAAAAAAACCCAGCTCTTATAAGATGAGTTATTTACTTTATGAAAAGGGTAAAAAATTAATAATGAAATTCTGTGACCCAAGCAATTATTATATCATAACATTGGAACAAACTAGAACAATTGGAGATGTGTTCTTCTCAGTAGCCGAGGCTTCTAGACGGTTGAGGGTTTACACTTTAAGCATGGAAGTTTTCACAATTTTGAATTTGTCATGTTCCTTTCTGAAGTTAGTATTTAACCCTTTCCTGATGACTCTGGATTCTGAGTCTTACACTGTCTTCAGACTTAAACTTCTCAATTCTATTTTTCATAGGACTTCCAGGGACATCTCATTAAATATAAGAACAAACAAACAAACATTTTTTTAACCTCCTTCCGTGGTTTTCTCCAACCTTCAGGATGAAGCCCTAGCTCCCCCCGTGACAGATGGCACTCTGATGCCTGGTCCCTAAGGTCCCCCTGTTTGCACCTTTTCCTACTCCTCCTTGGCTGGGGTTCTTGTCATACAGGCCAGTTCTCACTCACTTTTTCTGTCACACAGAGTGCGACTATTGCCTGGAATGCCTTCCTCTACTCCTGTCTTGGAGTAAATAGAAAAGATTTAAAACAGGCAGACCTCCCTTCCTTCCTCCTCTTCCCTCTTCCTTCAGGGTACCAGAGATACAGGTGACCACTGTCACTTTGCGTGTGATGCTGTATGGTAATTGACTATTTGTTTGTCATCATATAAGATGGTACATATTATGGACACAGACCATTTACCATTTTTTTTTTTTCTTTTTTCTTTTAGCATCTAGCATTGCTATCCTACCCATAAGAACCAATCAACAAATAGTGGTGGCTGTTGAATGATTCAGTATGACATCATAATTACTGGAGTTTACTGAAGAATCGAGGGCTATAGTGGATTATGTCAAATGCTGTGGTTTTGTAATGATGGAGCTTTCATGCTGTGGCCATTCTGAACATTCCTTCTTTGATTGTCATTTGCCAATTCTTGATCCTTCAGTGTATCTGTCCATGGTAGCTAAATCTTTTTCTGATTTGGTAAGTTTCATGTACTTTTTGTTTGCTTCTCAAGTGAGAATGTGAGAATATTCTATTTGTGGCTAGAACTATTTGCTTCTAAGTTTGCTGATTCTATTAAAGAACTGATTAAATGTGATGATTAATTTTATAGCACCGTTGGTTTGATATGTCTTCCTTGAATTCTTGGTTATCTCAATACAATCAACCATTGTTTTTGTATCATTCAATAATAGCTTCTGTTACTTTTCTGCAACAAGCAAACTGCTATTATGTACTATAAGCATGCACTTACTGAAACAAGTTTAACCAGGTCATTTCAATGTTAAGAGCAAAACAAAGTCAACAAAAATTTTAACTTAAAATTCACAAGGGTAAGTGAAAAAGAATTCAACACCAACCTCTGATTCTGTTTATGGAAAGATAGTTAAACCATATTACGTTATCTCAAATGATTAGAATACTTTTTAAAATAAGAGTTGGAATGATTATTTTTAGAGTTTCATAACAACCAGTTTTCTAAGTGAAACCATATGAAGGTAGAATATTTTCCTGTCTTATAAATGAGAAAACTGGTACACAGGAAACTAAATATTTGGATTCACCCCTCAATTTTGGCCATGTTTAGTGGGAATACTACCTCTTTTCATTAACCTTGTTTCAAAGGCAGTGATCATTTAACTCGCCTTCCCCATAACCTGTTTTGTTTTTTTTTTAAATTAAAATATCAGGTGCTTTATCACACAGTAGATTTAGGTGTCACTTCTTTGGGGGTCTTGTATTCATCCTGACTATGGGACTTAAATTCATCTTCTCAAACAGTTTTCTTGTTAAACGTTCTCAGCAAAGTGCCCTGGGTTGACAAACTGAAGTGCATATTGGGCATTTCAACATGAGCAGAAGGAGTGTGGAGAGGATGCTGCATAAACTTGTTTTACTCAACCTTGAGGAAATGTTAATTCCCTCTTCAAATGAAGTGCACCAAGTGTATGTGCAGCGTTCCCGAGAGCCTCCTAATGAACTGAGAAGCAAACAGTCTGAGGTGGGAAGAAATACGTTTCATCAGCCCCCTGGGCAGCGATGATTCTCCTCAGCTTGTCACACATACTTGATTCTGATTAAAACAAGGCAGATGAGCTAACTATTTGAACCGTTCCTGATAAAGAAATTGCTCTTGTCTCTGGTAGAGTCTCAGATCTCACATCATCTAGATTGCATGTCTTGTTTGTTAAAATACAGGCTAGCAAAGTGCACGGAATAATTAGAGGAACGTCTTTCAGAGGCTGTGACTGGAAGAGAAGCCATCATTTTAAATGACCCAGATGACAGAGGTGACAAGGTTGATGTGATGTCCTGGCTAAAGGGGCATTCGAAACTTGGGGTTAAAGTAGACTCTTCTTTAAATTGCTCTACTCCTTTTCAACATTTCTTGTAGTTGGGTTAAGAAAAGTTACGAAGGTAGCTGATGTTTAAGGAGAGAGGAAACTGGGTCTTTGGGAGAAACACAGAGGCAACGCAGGGATTTCTGGGTTAAGATTTATGTGCTACAAAAAACACATGAAGGGCAACAAGACAAAAAGGTGAGGAGAGTTCCCAGGCCCCCTTTGTGTGCTGCTGTCCCCACTGCAGGTCTGAGTGGAGGAGGGGCAGCTGGAGGCTGGTTTGCTACCGCAGGGCGCCTGTGAACAAGCCCGCTTCCCAGCACGGGAAGTCGGCTGACGTCGTCGACCACAACAGCGAGGCTTTTCAGAGGCAGCCCACAGAACTCTGACCGGAGCCCTGCTCTGCCGCACTAGCAGTCAGTTGAGGTGACTGTGTAGTTAGTACGATGCTTTGTGTTTTACGGAGCAAGTTCAGCAGGTAATCTCGTGGGGTGTCCGCAAGGATTTGGGGAGGCATCGTTACCCTTTATGGAGGAGGCGCACAGAGGTGGTTCCGTAGTCGCTGAGTAACCAGAACATGCAGCTGGATTTTTTTTTATTTCAAATCCAGAGCTATTCTACTGTTTTGCTGGTAGATTTTCTGGATTTTTACCTGAATGTCATAGTGGAATTTACTTTGACAGAGAGCATCTTGAAGTGATCAGGCAGTCATATCTGTTCCTACGTCTGTTACTGTTTCTTGCCACTTACTTGTTACAGAGTGTGGCTTTTTCTCCTTATGCATCCTGCATTTCAAACTTCCCATCATAAAATATGATATAAAGATAGAATATGACTCTTTTGTTCTATCTGACATATTTGAATGTGGTGTACTGCTGTCTTCTGTAGAGCTACCCTCTAATTTCATGTTAGGGTTGTTCTGTGTGTGATATCAAGTAATTCACTGCCCTTTGGGATATCCTGGTTATGAAAATGTTGATTTGTAGTTATAGAATTCTGGACTGTTGAGGACCCTGTTAAACAAAAGGTCTTAATGGTCATGTATTTTTATCTGAATAAGCCAAAATATTTTTTCATTGGGATCTTATTATTATACTTAATGTCTGCTTATAAATGCACACACACACGTACACTCTGACTTTCAGGACGACTATAAGGAATTCTACATCATTTTAAAGTGACACATAACATGTTTATGGAACATTTTAATAACCTACCCCTCACTCACAGCCTGTTTTACTCCCACAAGTTCACTCAGTGTAATTAATATCTCAATCTTTAGTCAGAGTATTTAATATTATGAAGGTATATATTCTCCCTAACGTAATAAAACCTATAATATCAATATGATGTCAGTAACATTTCCAGATAGATTTTTTTTTAAACTCTGAAAAATAAAGTTCAACTGGAAATTTATTTGAAAAGTAGCAGGAAAATTCAGAAAAAGAAGAGTAATGCAGGAAGAGGATTTATTTTTAATCAAATATTGATTGTAATTTAAAGCTACAGGACATTTGGCACTGGCAGAGAGAGTGGAACAGAGGAGGGTGCAGGAACAGGTCCCTGTGAATATTCGTGCACGTGATGGTGGAGGTCAGGAACTAGTATTGGGGTAGCAGTGGTTCATGTGGAAAAGTCAAGATGGATCTCAGTCCTCGCAGCATGGGAGACTTTTCCTTTTTACTTGTACCATCTTGTCCCGTTTCACGTTTGTATTCTGTTCATGTTTTATTTTACAATAAAAGTAAGTTATTTTTTAAAAAAGCTAATGACCTCATAATTTGACTCCCTTCATTTGTGTTAATGCCAGTTTACTCTGTTGTTACCATGAAAAATGAGTGACTTCTTATTCTCATGGTTTCCTATTTTTGCTCTTTGTAAACCTTGATTATGTATTTTTAAATGTGGACTTGCAGGTTGACAACAACAACAAAATGCAGTGCTTAGAAAATGCAAAACTGTCAAGCAGTTCCTCTTAATGGGTAGTTTTAATCCCCCCTTTCCTTATATGATGCTTCTTGTGAACTGCTCTTGATTCTACTTTAAGCCTCTGATTTTATAAAGCTCAACTTTCTCTTATGATGCATGCCTGTGACCTTCCTACAGGCGAAGACGATTTCTGCTACCACCTGATCTGTGGGTTCCTTTTCTGAGCTGAGCCTCTTACCGCCATGACTCAGTGTCAACATGACACTGCTCCTACCTGGTTAAAATCTGGGTGTCATTAACAGCACCTTGGAAACACTCCGTCTTCATCTAATAACAATTTGAAGTGAACTTGCATCATTGAAATTGTTACACGATCTTAGGACACAAGCATCCTACATGGAGAGCAACACTTCCTAGCAATGAAATATTTTCTGCCTGTCTTCTTTGGTGATATCATTGAAAGGGTGCTTTATAATTCCCCTAATTTATCCTGTAGATAAGTAAATATAGTTTTCTGTGGGATGAGATATATACATATATGTGTGTGTATGTCTCTGTGTGTTTATTGCCTAAAATAGTGTTTTACATTGTAAAGGGAGCTTAATAAATGTTCATCATAAGAATATTTGAAATACAAAGTAGACTAGTAGCTTACAGTAGGATTGGACAACCACTCAATTTTCTTTAAGCTGGGAATGTACATTGTTTTATTTAACTCAACTCTCATATTTAGTCCTTCCTGATAATTCTTTCTTCTAATCTGCCACCTCAATGTTCCTTTTCAGTTACATGAAAGAGAAACAAGAAGAGACATATGCTGAAATCTTAACCTGTTTTGTAAGACCTCTGGGTGGTGGTAGCTTTTAATGAAGAATAGTTAAAAAAGGCAAACATTTCAGACTGAATTGAGGACAAAGTTGAGTGTACTGCTCTAAGTAGATGTTACCTTCATAGGGACTTAACCACCAGAGCAAAGAAAATCTACTTCCAAAATCTGTTATATATATATTGACAGCATCTTGGAAACACTCTGTCATATATATATATATATAAATTAAGATCAGTTTATGGTTCACAGCAAAATTGAGGGAAAGATATAAAGAGTTCACCTGGCTCCACAGGTGCATAGCCCGCCCCATTATCAACATTCCCTGAAGTGTCCATTTGCTACAATTGCTGAACTTACATTGACACATCATGATTATCCATGGTCCATAGTTTACCTTAGGGTTCAATCTTAGTGTTCTACAGTCTACAGCTTTTGACAAATATATAATAATATGCATCCACCATTATGATATAATATAGAGTATTTTCCCTACAGAAGAATCCTGTATGATCTGTCTATTCATTCTCCTGGTCCCCCAACCCCTGACTACCACTGATCTTTTTACTTTTTAAGTGAGCATCGGCTTCAACTTAAAGTCACCTGTTACGTTAGCTTCTAACAAGAGAGTCAGCCTGTCCTTGGAAGCTTTGAATAACAGTTTTATTAGACATATCCCTTGAGAATATGCAAATAAATAAAATATAATAATTGCCCTAGAAATTCTAAAATCATAATTGATCATTGAGGACTGGATGATTAGGGAAGGTTTAGACCACTATGTCTTGGCTGAAGAATATGCAACTTCTAGAGAAAGGGGAAGGAATTCAGACCTTGGCAGCTCAGAAGCAAAGTGGGCTGAAGGATTTGGTCTTCCTTGCTCCTCTTTTAACCTGCATCTCAAACCTGGATATGACCACTTCAGTGTGAGAAAATTGCAGTTACTCCTACGGCAAATAGAAGTCAGGGGCCAGGTGCCCATGTGCTGAGGACACTGCCTCTGTCAGGTGTGTTTCTTGGATCAGTATGAGTTGCTGTAACAAAATTTCATAGACAGGGGGTGGCTTCTAAAGAACAGACATTTATTTCTCATAATTCTGTAGGCTGGAGTCAGAGATCAGGGGGCCTGCATGGTGGGGTTCTGGTGAGGGCCGTCTTCCAGGTTGCAGGCTGCCAACTTCTTGGAGCCTCATACGGTGGAAAGAGTGAGCTAGTTCTTTTCTTATGAAGGCCCTGACCCCATTCACAAGGGCTCCACCCTCAAGCCCTCATCACCTTCTAAAGTCCTCACCTCCACATTGCATCATGCTGGAGGTCAGATTACAGCGGATGCATTTGGGTGAAATACAACATTCAACCAATAACGGTTATTGGGGAGGAGGTGGTTCTCAAAGCAGCTGCCTTCAGGGTCTGGGACACACTGCTGTATGGAGGAGGAAAAGCAAGCATCTGAAGACAGCCAGTTCAAGCCAAATGCCATGTAGATAATAATTCCACATGAGGAACCCAAAGGATGATTTAAAACCTGTTGAATCACAGCAGCACCTTTTCTCCTTTGGGATGGAGTATTGCACAGCAAACAGTGGGTGGGTGGAGAAGAGCCAGGAGCTCCCCTTTGAACTGTGGTCCTCGTTCATCTTTTCTATCGCAGCACACATGAGCACTGTCGCCATGGACCATCAGAGAAAATGGGTCTCAGAGGCAGCAAAGGAAAGACATCACTCTCCCTCACGGAAGTGAATCAGACTGTGAGAGAGGAGGAGGATGTAGCTGGAAGAGGCCCCCTCTTCCTGTCCGGGGGATTCTGATGCACCACGCCTTCTTCTGACTCAGTAGGACTCTCATCTTAAAATTTCATCCACAGTGAAACACAGTGTAGGGAGGGTGGTGAACATGAAGGAAATCAAATATCATCTCTGTAATCAGATTCTGGCTTGTGCTGGATACTAAAACCAAGAGGAATATATGAAAAAAAAAAAAAAAACAGGAGATAACATGAGATGGAGGTAAAACATAACTAAAACAGAAAGATAAATAGCCCTGACTATATACGGTGTAAAAACGCATTGGTCTTGCTAACAAGGAATAGTGGAAGGTACGTTGGCGTTTGTCAGTCATCAGTGGGTGGATCATTGAACCAGCCAGTGTGATTTCTGTCCTGTGTGACAGATTGATCAAGAAGACCCTACTAGAAATTTGACGATTCTGTGAAGTCTGGATAAAGATTTTTGGATTTACTCTGTAGTACCATTGAATTATGTAGAATATTGTCAGTACTTTAAAATTTAAATTATATTTGGCTGTTTTGATCATCAAAATATTTTATAAAAAACATTTCCCTCTTTTAAAATTAGGAAAGTGCCAGTAAAGATCTCACATGCACACATACACTTTTTACTATAATTCAGTGCTTTATACAAGTTCTCATTCTGCAATAAAATGGCAATATGCAGATGTTGCTGCACAGCCCCAGGGAAAAGTTAGTAATACTAGGTGGTTTCCTGTGCTCATTTGGATTTACCCAGTGGTATAAAATTGAATCATTGTGAAATATCAGACAATTCTCTGAATGACATCATCTCACTATGAGATGCCTCACCAGAGCAGTTCACCCAGTTCTTGGCTGATGTTATCATTTTGGTGACTTTTGAGAAAGGAAGTGCAGCAGATTTCTTTTTGTGTGTTTATGGGCCAGGAAAGACAGGTCTTTGGGCAAAAGAGGATGATCTTGAAAACTAGACCTTTACGTACAGAAAAGTGCCAACACTTTGGTACGAACACAACTTACCTTGGATGCTGCTCTTCAAGTCTCAATCATGTAAGCCTCCACAGTGTCATGGTAACTGATTAGTAATTACAATATAGGAAACTTTCATTCGTGGAGTCTTTTATGTTGCTTTTTCATCTATTCATAGCACACTAGTAACCAGCAGTTTTATATCCTTACAGTACAGTGACGAATGCTGCTTACAGAATATCTCAAAGGTACTGTAAAAATCATTAAGTTCTTTGTGTCATCAAAGAAGCATAAAACCATATTCAAAATAATTGTATAAAATATGCTTAGTATGTTGATTTTTTATTTTGGAAATTATAATTACTGTTAAGATACATAACATATTTTTCACTTCTCTACCATATCATACAATACAGTTTGCTGTGCTGATTTGATTTACTATATTTATACATTATCATAGGTTATTTTTAGCCCAAAATTGTTTTGTTCTTGCATATTGCTAACAGGACAAAATGCAAGGCTTTCCACTTTGAAGTAAGAAAACAAGGTTAGTAAGACCAGCATAGATCTTATAATGAAAAAAATATATAAAGCACTAAAAAGAGTTACATTGCATCATTCTAGAAGTGCTTATATATGAAAATAAAGGAATATAAACATATCATATTCTATGGTGATCTCTCTCTATACCTCCTTTAATCATTTCAGGAACAAGATACAGTTTAACTACAGTCACAGACCATAGACATTGTAGATTAGCAATAAACCTAGAAAAAATACATCTTGTTTAAACACCTTCTGTAAGGGGGCTATTAATATGTCCCTCACCTAATCCCCATTCTGCATGCTAAAATAACAGGAGTCAGTTATGGCTTATTTGGCATTGTCAGGAGGATTTTTTTTTTAATGCTTCATGAAAATAACCAAAGGACTGCTGCAGAATGCATGAATTCACAATGTGGAATGAAAACTGTAGGCAATTTCTCATACAATTAAACATAACTTATACAAGTACATACAGATAACATTCATTGCCGTTTTGCTAGTCTCTCAGTCAGTTTAGGCTGGGTTACGCTTTGGAAACAGGCAACCCTGAACTCTCAGCTGCTCAGATCGCCAAAGTTTATTTTCTTCTTGTCTTCCTGGATAACAGAGTTTGGCCCATTCTCTGCTCCATGTCATCTTCACTCAAGCCTCAGGCTGACTGAGGGGTTCTGTTTGGAATATTGCTGGTCTCAAGGCAAAAGGGAAAAATTGAAAACCATGAGCTTCAGGGCTTAAAGTTTGGCTCAGAAGACATATACACCTCTTCTTCATGTATTTCGTATTTCACATCTGAGTTCAGCAGCATGGAAGTGGATAATTCTCCCCTAGGGAGGGATTCCCTGGTGAGGGGGGCATACAAGATGGGAGCAGCAAATATTTGGAACAATAATAATTCTAATGTAGATTTAAACTTCTCGATCGTCCATATTAATGAGCCAATAGAAATCCCTGGACCAGGTATGGTTAAATATGATGCAAATAATACTACTAACCTGTGAATTCAGTTGGTGGATCTCATGCTTTTACTGACTAACTTGTCCATGAATTTTAAAATCATTTTTTCTCGCTGAACTCTAGTTTTATAAGGAGACTCTAGTACCCTGCACTTGTAGCTGCTCCAAGCTTATTTTATTCAACAAAGTTTAGTAAGTACTCTTAGGTACTCATAAATATGACAGAATTCATACCCCTCAGAAGCTCAGAGCTTGGGGAAATAGACAGTTACATTGAATATTGCGATGATAAGGAAATGAAAATGTAGGTAAACTGCTGTGTTTAATATTATTTCAAAAAAAGTGAAATGTGTTTCGTGGAGATTTTTTTCATTTAATACGACAATGCTACCCTGTAGAGGTCATCATTTTTTTTCATAATTAGAGGTTTAGGGAGGTTAAGTGACATGCCCACGGTCACATGGCTGTGCTCAACTCCAACTAGCTCATCCACTTTAGAACCTAAACATTTTCATAACACTCTACTGTCAGCCCCTATTTTTATTTCTCTGAAATGGTCTTATTTTCAGTCTGTGTGATCCTGAAGTTATTGTCTGCTTTGTGCTCTGCATCTGGGTTACTGGCAATGTTGAGGGCTGTTTTCTCCCACTTTTTAAATTTAATTTTAGTTTTTATTGAATTGTAGTTAATTTACAATGTTAGTTTCAAATGTATAGCAAAGATGATTCAATTATATGTATAAATATATATGTTTTTTCACATTCTTTTCCATTATATGTTATTACAAGAAATTGAATACGGTTCCCTGTGCCATACAGCAGCTCTTGTTGTTTTTCTATTTTATATATAGTAACGTCAGTCTGTTAATCCTCAACCCCTAAATTATCCCACCCCCGCCCTTTCCCCTTTGGTAACCATAGTTTGTTTTCTATGTCTGTTAGTTTATTTTTGGTTTGTGAATAAAATTTGTATCTTACTTTTTTAGACTCCACATATAATTTTATATGTCTGTGAGTCTATGTTTGGCTTGTAAAAAAAATTTGTATCTTTTTTTTTAAGATTCCACATATAAGTGATATCATATGATATTTCTCTTTCTCTGTCTGACTTCACTTAGAATGACGATCTCTAGGTCCATCCATGTTGCTGCAAATAGCATTGTTTTGTTCTTGTTTTATGGCTGAGTAGAATTCCACTGTATATATATATGTATATACACCACATATTCTTTATCCATTCATCTGTCGGTTTCTCCCACGTTTGATAGGATGAGTGTCTTCTGCTTTGAGATCAAAGCTGAAATGTACGTCCCGTTGGGCAGGACATGGGAAACAGTACCTCCTACACATTTTTATTCAACTTCCCCAGTCGTGGCAGTTTAAGATTATGGCACCATTTATGTACTTCAGAGTGGATCTATTTGCTTTCTCTAAAATAAAAAGTAATTTAAAACTTTATGATTATTAAATAGATTTAAATTCATAAAATTGTTTTAGATACCCTCACTTAAATTACTAAGCCTTGACCGCATGGAAAATCAATTTATCCAAAATATTTTTATTGTTGAATAGAATGCAATCTGCATATCTAATTAATAAAGTCATTGTACACTTTTCTGATCATCCTTGTCAAGCTGCCATGCTCTGAAAAGACTGATCAAAACTGTGAAGAACTCACAATCATTTTTTTTTTGAATTCTGAAGTTTTGAGGACCATATAATTGGCTTTATTTTTTAAAGGATGATTTATTTTTCTGTAACTCAGAAATAACAAGGATTCAGATTTTGTCCAAATATAAGGAAGATACATATATATTTACATTTGAGCTTTTCTCCAAAAAAAATTAAATGCTTTTGGAGGTGAAGAATTTTTAAAATCATTGTAGAATCCAGGTAGAAACTAGATGTCCACTTCACAGACCTGTGATGGAGGGACTGTGGCATTAGCTAAAACGCAGCAGATGCTGGCAGTCTGCTTGCAGCCTCAGTGTTTAACTCTCGAAGCAGGACTCACACATCCTATGCCCTTGACATCCTAATGTAAATTTATTTCCCAAATTCAAATTAGTAGTGGACATTTAAGTGAGGTTTCCTGGGGTGACAGAGAACAAAAACGTGTCACCGATCCCACAGCAAATAACTTTATAAAAACTTCATTAGATGTCCCGTTCTTCTAAAAACTCCTCAGCCTTTACCTGCCAGGGTGTCTGCTGCTGTCCGCCTTTGATTCTTGCATATTCAGGCTTCTCAGCTTTCCTAGATCTGGTTCCTTGTCTCAGTCCACTGCCAGCAGTTATTTTCTTCAAATTTCTCTTTATCTCCTTCTTCTTAAAATCAGAGAAATCTGTCTCTTTCTCAGTTCGCAATACGTATCCGAGTCTCTTCGCCTTGCTGTGCTAACAGACCACCTTCTGGCTAGCAATCTCTACTCTTCCTTGAATGCAGTGGTGATTCTCAAGAACAAAGGTAATTTTACTGTGATATACATACAAATATATGTGTCTTGAGATCAGAATGTGTCAATAATAAAAAAAAATGGATGAAGCTGCCTTTCGGATTGCAAGCACATAAAACGCTTGCTTTCTGAAGTTAATAAGCCTCCGTTTTCTTGGCTGATTCAATTGACTGGTATCTTCAGTACAATGGTAAAATGACTAGTATCTTCAGTACAATGATAAAAAAAATGGTGTTGGAAGGCACGGACTTGTTCTCGACTTCTGAGGGACTGCCTCGACTCTCCTCAGTAAGCATAGCCCTGCCTTTAAGCAGAACAGCTGTGTTTTATAACGTGAAGAATCTATTTCTGTTTCAATGTCCAGTGACTTTGTCTTCAGGTAGAAAGTTTTAGGTCCGTTTCCTCTGCTATATGTCCTTTTTAATATTACTAGATTCACGTCTTCTTTTCTTTCACAGGGCTATATTTGAATTATAAGTTATATATTTTTTATTTTCTATACTTTTGGTTTTCTTTGAGAATACAAACATCTTTATATTGAGTCTGCTTTGTGTATCTTTTATCTATCTCTTTTTCTGCTTTTAAGTATTTTTCTTTATTTGCTTAATTTGTCACAATTATGACCACTGTGTGCTTCCTGCAGCATTTCTTCTTCTTCATGCAAACTCCAGTTATTATCTTTATCACCATGAATGTCTGTGTTCTTTGCTCAAGTCCTCTCCTCTCGGCTCACATCTCTTCTGTTTTGTTTGTTATCTCCATGCTGAATCCCTGCAAGCTCCTTTTTTGGTCTTTTATTGGCAATTGCTATTTTTAAAAATGGTGCAATTTTTATTCACAAATTTTATGTGCTCTTTCATACATTTCTTCTCTTCTGTGTTTTGCACAGCAGATTATTTAGCTACTATTTTCTATAGTTTTTTACTGTATCTTTGTATTGAATCTCTTATGGATTTCCCTTTCATGGCTTTTGAAAGAGGTTCCTTTGGGGATAGAGGGTTTTTCTACAGCCCAAACCTCCCTCCTCCCCCATCACGTGACATAGGGACAGAGTGATTCCCACATACGTGGTTCCACTGTGTGTGTGTGCGCGTGTGCGTGTGCGTGTGCAGGTGGAGCTCCACCTCTTACTTCTCTCCGGCAGGCCAGTTATAGGAAGGCTTCTACTGACATTCTTAACTTTTCTTCCTCCTTCCTTCATTCAAGACTGTAGCCCTTATTTTCCAAGGTAAACTCACCAACTAGTGTATTTTTGTTGTCACGTCTTGGAATCTTCCATCTCGATCCCCTGGACACTTCCCTGAATCTCTCCCATCACGGATTCTGACCACTCTGATACTGTTGTGTGCTCTTTCCTATATTTTGAAGTCTGAGGGTTTAAATGTGCCTGAATTTGGTGTTTGTGAAATTTTAAAAATTCCCCTTGTAACTTTATACAGTTTTCAGAAATTTTGATGATAACATGTTTAGGTCAAAAATCTGAATGGCCTTTTACTGATGCTAAGAGGGGAAGAGCTAGAGAACCGGGAACTCACTAAGGATGCTGTCAGCGTAGGATGGGTTAGAAGACGCAGCATAACCTGCAGCTTACAAGGTACTTTTTTTTTAACTTTTATATAAACATTTTTATTGAGCTATAGTCATTTCACAATGTTGTGTCAAATTCCAATGTAGAGCACAATTTTTCAGTTGTACATGAACATACATTCACTGTCACATTCTCTTTTGCTGTGAGCCACCACAAGATCCTGTATATATTTCCCTTTGCTACACAGTACAATCTTATTTTTCTATTCTACATTTTGAAATCCCAGTCCCTTCCCACCTCCCATCCCCCTGGCAACCACAAGTTTGTATTCTATGTCTATGAGTCTGTTTCTGTTTTGCACTTTTGTTTGTTTGTTTGTTTTTTTAGATTCCACTTATGAGCAATCTCATATGGTATTTTTCTTTCTCTTTCTGGCTTACTTCACTTAGAATGACATTCTCCAGGAGCATCCATGTTGCTGCAAATGGCGTTATGTTGTCAGTTTTTATGGCTGAATAGTATTCCATTGTATAAATATACCACATTTTCTTTATCCAGTCATCTGTTGATGGACATTTAGGCTGTTTCCATGTCTTGGCTATTGTAAATAGTGCTGCCACGAACATCGTTACTTTTTAAATGCTTAGCCTTTACTCTGTTAGTATTTATGTAGGTTGCATCAAATAACACTAATTCCTCACATCTCTGTATACACACCCTTTGGCCAGGTCCTTTGACTCCCTTCCCATCAAGAAATGGAGTCTGTTTCTCCACCCGCATAAATATTCGCTGATCTCATAACTTGCTTTGGCCAGTGGATTAAATCAGAAGTGACACTGCACATGGGAGCTCTAAGCCCAGGTCTCAGAAGACCTGGTAGCTTTTGTCCTTGCCCTTGTAGAGCCCTGTCCTCACCCTGTACAGACACCAGGCTAGGCTTTCTGAAGGTGAGAGACCAAAAGGGAAGGGCCCAACCTAACTTTGGCCCTAATTCCTAGATAAGTGTGTCAAGCCATTTAGGCCAGCCAGCTGCAGCTGAACTCCTGGCTGATTGCAACTGTGTGGCCCACCCGAAGGGAGACCGGCAGAGCATCCACCTAGCTGAGCCCGACCCAGACTGCTGACCCACTCACTTGTGAGCCTGCAAAATGGTGGTGATTGTCAGCCTATATAATCTGGGGGCTTTGTTATAGAGCAATAGGAACTTGATGCAACAGTTCAGTGTATTTATTAAATATTTCACTGTATCTATGCTGTCATCAGATATGATATGAAAAATCTCATGCATTATTATGGTTTTTAAATAGTTCAGTATGCTACATTATAGAATAAGATTTTAGTGATGTGCTGAAAATAAGGTCTTTGATACTACATAAAATGAGGTTTGTTGATGTATTCAGAATTGCTTTATCTTAAATCAGAGATTCAGCATTCTAAATTACTGCTCTCACACACATTTGGTTGGAACTCAGTGGCAATATATATTAAGTGTGTCAAAAATTTAATAATTTACCCAATAAATTGTATATATGACTAAAAGATACTCTAAGATTGTGGAATACATTTTATATTTACCAGTTGGAATACGTAGTGTATCACTTTTTAACTTGTCTCTAGAAGGTTTTCAGTCATTCCAAAGAGCAAGGTCTTAAATTGATTTCTAGGCAGAATTTCTTTGAAGATGTACAGAATCCATGGTGAGTAAGTAATCAAGAAAAACTTCGAGTTTCAGGGCAAAGATCAACAAGTTCTGAAAAAGAAAGCCAGCCTTGTCTCTGACATCTCACCTCCACTTATTAATTTGTTTTAAAATTGGGTTAAGTTCCTTTTTTTTTAAACACTTTTTTTAATTGAGTTATAGTCATTTTACAATGTTGTGTCAAATTCCAGTGTAGAGCACAGTCTTTCAGTTATACATGAACATACATATAATCATTGTCACATTTTTTTTTGCTGTGAGCTACCACAAGATCTTGTATATATTTCCTTGTGCCATACAGCATTAATCTTGTTTAGCTATTCTGCATATGCCTGTCAGTATCTACAAATTTTGAATCCCAGTAAGTTACTTTTTTTATTTGTTGAGATAAATTCATTTAAAAAATGTCAATTGCTTCATGTACAGTGTCCATAAAATAAACTGCATTCATTTTTAGTATAGATTTTGATGAGTTTTGACAGAGGTGTTTTGATGAGCTTTTGACACCCCACAGTCATTACTTCAGTCAAGATCTAGAACATTTCAGTCGCCTTAAAAGGTTGACACTGTCCCTTCCCAGTCAGTCTCCACCCCTAATCCTTGGCCTTGCACACTCGCTCATCTGTTCTCTATCACTCTTGATTACACTAGTGCTTTTCTTAGAATTCCATGTAAATGGCATCTTACTACTAGTCTCTACTCTGGGCCTGACTCCTTTTGCTTAGTGTCATATGTCAGAGATTCACTCATTCTGCTGCATGTATCAGTAGCCTGTTTCCTTTCATTGCTAAGCGATGCTCAGTTCTATGGGTGGACCACAGGTTGTTTATCCATTCATCGGTTGATGGGTATTTTAATTGCTTCCAGTTTTTGACCACTATCAATAAAGCTTGTATAAACATTTTTGGACAACTCTGTATGGAGGTACATGAATGGAAATTTCTTCTGGGTAAATACCTAAGAGTTGGAATGGCTGATAAAGAGTAAGCACATATTTGACTTTATGAGACATTGACAACCCGTTTTCCAAAGTGATTTTACTGTTTACATTGCCATCAGCAGTGTATGAAAGTTCTAGTTTCTCTACATCCTCACCAACACTTGATATTTCTCAGTCTTTTAAATTTTAGCCTTTCTAGTGTGTGTGTGTAGTGATACCTCATTGTGGTTTTATTTGCAATTTTTTGATGACTATTAGTTTTGAACATCTTTTCATATTCTTTTGGTTATTTTATCTTATTTTCAAAGTGTCCATTGAAATGGTTTGCTTTTTTTTTTTAAGTTCGGTGCTTTTCTCCCTCTTATCAATTTGTAAGAGGTTTTAAAATTAAACTAAAAAGTTCCTTTGCTATCTATAGAATATTTTCTCCCTCTCAGTGGCTTACCTTTTATTTTCTTAGCAGTATACAAAGAAGAGCTGAAATTTTAAATTTTGATAAAGTGCAACTTACCAATGTTTTTCTGTTATGGTTAATGGTTTTTGTGTCATAGCTAGGATATCTTTGGTTTCCCCCACAGCTGCAAAGTTTTCGTCTTATGTTTCTTCTACCTTTTTAATAGCTTTAACTTTCCACTTAGATCTATGATTCATTTTAAGATAATTTTTGTGTGTCGTATGTGGTCAAGGCCAAGATGCATTCATTTTTTTTTTTCCGTATGGTTATGCAGTTGCTCAAGCACCATTTATTTGAAAGCTCTCTTTCTGCGTTAAATTACCTCATCTACTTTGCTGCAATTGAATATATACGTGTAGATCTATTTCTGCACTCACTGTGAGCTCAGGACGTTTTAAAAAGTAGTCGTCTTTATTTTACTTGTATTCTGACGGCCTCTTAACACATAATCATAACCGAGTCACACTGAAGGACTGACTAGCTGAAGGAGTGGGGGCTGGGAAGGAGGGATTGTTAGGACTGGAGGGTGGTGGGGAGGCAGCCCCAGCAGGAAGTGAAGGTGTGCAGCAACACGCATGCACCGAGCACTGGCTGGTGGGAGAAAGACAGCCCGTGAGAAAGGTTTGTCTCACTTTCACAATAAACATGTATTTTAATTAAATAATGAATGAATTGATGGATGAATAAATTGGGAGGTGGAGAAGCAGATAAATGTTCTCTCCTTATAAATTACTACTATTCCTGCTTTTTTAAGGCTTTCAATGCATTTCATTCTAAGACCCGTTTGGCATAGTGTGTCAATAAGCAGAATGAATTTCGGTGCCATCTGGTAAAAGTTTCTCATTTTACATGTTAAGAAAACATTCCAGCCACCGGGGAGACAGATAATGTTCAAGGCACATAGCAAATGGTCAAAGCAGAATCTCGATCCAGATCTTTGGACTTTTTGTGCAGGTTTGGGTTCCTTCAACTACACTCAAAGTTTTGTTTCTAACATCAAAAGTGGTGCTTTTAAATAAATAACTGAACCAACTTCAGTAGGCTAAAAAGGATTTTTAAATCTCTTAAAGTATACCTAAAAGGGAGTGAATGTTTTGCCAATTGTTAAATCTCATGCTTTCTTCCCTCCAAGATCAGTTTGGGTCTAAATAATGTTTGAAGACTTTATAGTACTGTCCTGGGATATAATGCCTAATTGTGTAGTGCTCAAATCAAGCAAGGGGTATGTGCACATCCCCTTCTGTATAGTTTTTAAAGCAGGGTTACGCTTGCAGGAAATCAGACATCTGTGATAGTGATGGGAACGTAAGGAGCTGTGAATAGTTTGTTGTTTCTTTCTGTCTTGTGATTGAATATAAACTGTTATATTTACTTATTTCCTGAAAAAAGAGGTCCCTCTCAAGAATGAGGTATTAAGTCTTCTTTCTGCAACTAAATTACATCATCAATAGACAATGGATCAGAATAAAGATATTCAACATTAGCTTTAGGAAACAGAATGGCTTTCACAGCCAAGGCTAGACTTGGGACTAAAGTAATTTGAAGGCACTAATCTGTTAACAGAATGAATGTGTCTTTCATTCAGGAGAAGGGTTGGCCAGTAGTGGAAACATAGCCCAAAATGTTAGGGATATAGACGCATGCAAATTAGTGCCAGTAGTGCTGAGAGACGAGAATGTTCTTTTTTTTTTTTTAAACCTTTCTTCTTTCTTCTTTCTTTCTCTCTTTCTCTCTTTCTCTCTTTCTCTCTTTCTCTCTTTCTCTCTTTCTTTCTTTCTTTCTTTCTTTCTTTCTTTCTTTCTTTCTTTCTTTCTTTCTTTCTTTCTTTCTGTGAGAACATGTAAGATCTATTCTCTTAGCAAATTTCAACTATACAACACAGTGTTACCAACTACAGTCACCATTTATAGTTCGATCCTTAAACCTTATTCATCTGGTAACTGAAAGTTTGTACACTTTTACCAGTCTCTCCCAACTTTCCCTCACCCCCCAGCTTCTGGTAGCCACTTTCTGCTTCTATGACTTCTACTTTTTTTTTTTTAAGGTTTTTTTTTTTTTTTTTTCAGATTTAGACTATAAGTGATACCATATAATATTTGTCTTTCTTTGTCTGGCTCATTTCACTTTCATAAATGTTCTCTGAGTTCATCCATGTTGTTGCATATGTCAGGAGTTCCTTCTTTTTTAAAGGCTGAATAATATTGCATTTTATGTATATACCACATTTTCTTTATCCATTCATCCTTTCATGGACACTTAGGTTGTTTCCATATGTTGGCTATTGTGAATAATGCCACAATGAACATGGGAGGGGAGTGTAGATATCTCTTCGGAGATAATGACTTCATCTCCTTTGGGTATATACCTAGAAGTGAGATTGCTGGATCATATGGTAATTCTATTTTAAATTTCTAAGGGAACCTCTATACTTTTTTCCGTAGTGGCCTTATCAGTTTACATTCCCACCACTAGTACACAAGTGTTCCTTTTCTCCACATCCTTACCAATATTTGATGTCTCTTGACTTTTTGATAGCACACATCCTAATATCTCATTGTGGTTTGATTTCCCTGATGATTAATGATGAACAGCCTTCCATGTACCTATTGACTATTTATATGTCTTCATTGGAAAAATGTCTATTTAGGTACTTTTCCCCCTTTTAAATTGGGTTATTATTACTTTTGCTATTGTCTCTAGGAATTTATCCACTTTTCTAGGTTGTCCCGTTTGTTGGCATGTAATAGTTTATAGTGGTATCATGATGGTATGTATTTCTGCAGTGTCAATTATAATGTCTTCTCTGTAATTTCTGATTTTATTTGAGTCCTCTCTCTCTCTTTTTTTCCCCTTAATTTAGCTAAAAGTCTGCCAATTTTGTTTATCTTTTCAGAAAACCAGCTCTTGTTTTGTTGACCTTTTCTATTATTTTTCTGGTCTCTGTTTCATTTCAGAGATGCACTCTGATCTTTCTTACGTCTTTTCTGCTGCTAACTTTGGCCTTTGTTTGTCCTGTTCTGGTCTTTGGTTTAGACATTTAGGTTTTTTTTTGTATGAGAGCTTTCTTGTTTCTTAATGTAGGTGTTTATAGCTATGAACTTACCTCTTAGAACTGCTTTTGCTGAATCCTTTGCTGTATACTTATATCAGACAAAATAGACTTTAACCCAAAGACTGTAACAAAAGACCAAAAAGTAATTATATAATGATAAAGGGGTATATAATAATTGTATATATAATATACAAAGGATATAACAATTGTAAATATGTATTCACTGAACCTATGAGCACCTAAATATATAATGCAGATTTTGACAGTTGTGAGGAGAGAAATAGCCATACAATGACAGCAGAGGATTTCAGTATTCCACTTTCAACAATATATGTGTTATCCAGATAGAAAATCAGTAAAGAAATATTGGATTTAAACTACACATTCAAACTGATAGCCTAACAGACACACATATAGAACATTCCATGCAACAACAGCAGAATACACATTTTTCTCAATTATTGCACATGGAACATTCTCTGGAATAGATCATATGTTGTGTCACAAGACATGCCACTGATTTTAAGAAGACTGAAGTCATATCAAGCATCCTCTCTTAACACAACTGTGTGAAAGTAGAAAGCAGTTACAAGAAGGAAACTAAAATATTCACAGGTATGTGGAGATTAAACAGTAAGCTCCTCAGTGACCAGTGGGTCAATGAAGAAGTTGAAAGAAAAATTTAAAAAAAAATCTTGAGGTAAATTAAAATGAGAATGTAACACGCCCAAACTTAACTGGAGAATGTTCTGAACTACAGGTATGTGTCTTATTCGGGTGTCCAGTGTAATCCTGCTGTAAGGAGGAGTAGTTTGGGTTGCCTGATGTCATTAGACATCTGGGTTTTATGTCCCACTTCCCATTCTCTAATTTGTGGTCATCAAGTCATCTTCAATTTATATTTTGGCTTCCCAGAAGCACATTCATGTTGACAGTGTGCTGGCCAGAGGATATTAGTTTCCAGGTCTATTAATCATTAATATTCTAAAAGTTATTGAGTAAAGTGTCATTTTGATTTCATATCTCAACCTCAGCCAACACAAATATGGTACAGACTCTGCATCCGCGAATGCGATAAGCAGCTGAGGAGATGGTCGTCCGTGAGTCTGCAAGGGAAACATGGTAGGAAGAAACTCTCGTGGAGGATGAATCTTGGCATTGTGTCAGATGTTACTGAGCCAGCCAGGGAGGGACTCAAGGATTACTAATATTTGGAATTCAGTTTTAGTTTTTTCTTATCTGCATTATAATTCACTTACATGATCTTCTCATTTCCAATATGGAACCCTGTGGGGTTATGCGTTGGAAAGAAGGGAACATGTTTTGTTCACCTTTGTAGCAAAATTAAGCTCAGCTACAGAAAAGTGATGAGTTAGTTATGAATACAAGAAGGAGCCAAGAGAGATGTCTGGGGCTCCGCAGTGATCCCAGATCTTCAGGTCTGGGTTTGACAAGGAACAGAACAGAAGGGTGAGTGTCCTCTCGTCCTCAGTGAAATTGTCCAGTGCAAAGAAGTGTTGGATATATTGTTTTCATTATTCCTCTTTGTGCAGCAATTGTCTCTTAGGAACTAAGTTGAACAGAGACTCACAATGCATTTTTTTTTTAATCTCAGGTAGCATGTATATTTTTCTTTAAAAATGTAGTTGCTTGTAAGAAGAACATCCTTATATGATTAAAATAGAATCACAGATGACTTTTTTCCCTCAGGAGTATCATTTAATGCGTGGGAAAAATATTAGACTGACATTGGTGATAGTCCTTTGTCACCACCTGGCTCACGTGGATATGTTTTAAACTTAGATTTTGGAACAAGAAAGGGATAGCTATAAAAAAATGATATCATTTTCAACAGGATAATCTCCAGTGACTTTTGATATGATAGAGTCTGACAAAGTATTTCCATCTAAATACTCTTTCTGTGAAGTCATGTGGTACAGAATCTCTGTCATTCTCCCGCTAAGCAAGATTTAAGGTTCTGACGAGTGTTTCCCTTGGACTGAGTTAAAAGGTATGCATTTGTAGTCAGACGAGGTGCAATCTTCTTCGTTCAGTTCGAAAGGAAGAGTGTATACCTGTTTCTCTTTGCTCACCGCAGATGAAATCAGGCATTTTACTGTCCCCTTAATAACGTCTAGACGGCACTGTGTCATGGTTTGTGAGAAAGTGTTCGCTAAATTAATGGAAGCATAAGCTTTAGCGCTACTTCTGTAAAATTAAATGTGGAATTCAATAGACTGTGTCTAAACTAAACAGAGCACTAAATTGAATTTGTATTCCTTCATTTTGGGTTAAGAAAATAAAGGAATTACTGGTAGAGCATAGAATGTGGATTATTCATAGAACTGGAGCAAATTATTAGTTTTAGATAGAAGACACGCATATGTAAAAGAATGCTTGGATATTTAAGGTAAGCCATGATTTATGAGCTTAAACATACATCAGGAGAAAAAATATTTATGTTAAGGCTGGAAGGTTGAAATTGCATTTTGTGTTTGTTTGTTTGGAGTGGGGGAGGTCTACAAAAAGCTGGAATTAGAAAACATAGATTCTTTATGGAAAACACAGATCAATGGTTGGAGAGGAGATGTGAAGGGAAACTTCTGTGCCTCATAAGAAACTCTCAAATACTAACGGAGAGGCAGCTGCTGCGGGATTTAACTGTGGGGGACTGGCCTTCATTCCATAAAAATCTAGAAAACGGAAGAAAACATGTGAAACATCTGTTTAATATTTAGAAGAATAGCATGCGGTTTTGATCCCTGCTAGGAGAGAAATAAACATGGTGAACCCTACCCACTGTGGCTTTCTGACTGAGGGAAACGTCTGGACGGCAGTGCGGGGAGGAGCAGCCAGACAGATGGCAGCCTTGCTGAGCTGAGGAGACAGAATGTGTAGCTCAGGGAGGCCTTAGCAGGTGGAATTTGCGGGGCAGGGTGTTAGATATTTGGGATTTGCATAGAGAGAGAGAGAGAAACCTCCAACACTCAGTGAAGTAGATCTGTCACCTCTTCATGCAGGAGAAAATCCCACGTGGCCAGGCAGAGAGCCATTGTAAGGTATAGAGTAAGGGTTGCTCCAGACCCACACTCACAAAGCTTAGAAAACAAGCCTTGAACAGATTAAGCTGGTTTGGGCGAAACCTAGTGTCGAGAACTCTAAAGGGTCTGTGTGAAATGTCACCCCACTTGTATGTTCATGTGTTAGCCTGCTATGGTTTCATGGAAGCTGGCGAGAGACCCAAGACCCCTGGATTCGAGACAGTAGACAGTTTATTATTTGCAGCAGTAACAGTAACCAGAGTGTATGTACTTTTTGTGTTGGTTTCCTGAATCTCAGTTCCCACAGGCAGTGCAAGGAACTGGGTGTAACGGGGGGTTGTGTTACAGGAGAGGAATCCAGATCTTAAAGAATCTGAATCTTTTATCATGGAAAACAAGCATGCCTGTCCTTTGCTCCAGAGGGAGACATTATTATTGAGGATACTGTTCATTTGCTTGAAAGGGAGAGCATTTCTTTATTTTCCAAGGTTCATTTCTATTAAAATATCCTTGAAAAGGTAGCACAAACCAGAGGCAGCTCATAACTTGCAACAAGATTTACAGAAATGTGAGAAACCCATGGGGAAGTGTGTCCCAACAGTATTCACCATCATTTCTACACTATTTTGTCCTCTGGTAAATTTCCCCATGAGTATGCCACTCTCTTGGCCACTCTGACCAATGTGATTGGCAGTGTCTGGGACCAAATCCATTCTATTTATCTTGTGGAACATTTAATTAGGGCCACTATCAATAGGACTTCAAGCAGCAGGATGAGGCCAACAGCAGTTTTGACCTCAGTTACTCCCCCAACCAGCTAAACAAATCTCCATAACCCATTAAAGTCAACTTTAGGAAGCAACCTTGAACAACTGATAGCTCAATGAAGATGTCGAAAGGTATCGAAAGAAAATATTTGGAATTGGATGATATGAAAACACAACATATAAAAAAGCCATGGAATGCAGTGAAGGCAGTGTCTGGATAGAGATAGATAGCTTTAAATGCTTATTTTGGAAGACAAGTAAGATCTAAAATTAGTGATTTAAACATCCACCTTAAAAGTTGGGAAAAGAACAAATTAAATCAATAATATGTAGAAGAAAGGAAAAAAATAAAAAGGAAAATCAATGAAATAGAAGCTGGTTCTTGAAAATAAAAGATAATCAATATTGATAATTCTGTAGCCAAACTGGTAAGGAAGGAAGAGAGACGACACAAATTGTGAACACTGGGAGTGAAAGAATGGATATTCCCAAAGATGATAGAGAAATTGAGTGGAAAATAAGAGAATACTATGAGCCAATATATGCAACAAAATAGACAACTCATATGAAATCGATGAACTCTTGAAACAGGTAACCAAGTTGAAAATCTTAATAGGCCTGTATAATAATTTGCTAGGGGTGTCATAACCATGTGCCACAGATTGAGTGGCTCAAACAACAGAAATTTATTTTCTCACTGTTCTGGAAGCTGGAAATCTGTGATCAGGGTACAGACAATGTTGATGTCTTCTGAAGCCTTTGTTCTTGGGGTGTAGATGGCTGTCTCCTCCCTCTCTGTCTTCACACTGTCTTCCCTCTGTGTGTATCGGTCCTCACCTCCTTTTTATATAAGGACATCTGTCATATTAGATGAGGTCTAATCATCTCATTTTAAGTAGATGACCTCTTTAAAGGCTTCATCTCCAAATGCCATCACATTCTGAGGAACTGGTAGTTAGAGCTTTAACATAACGAATTTTGAGGGGGTACAGTTTAGCTCACAGTATCCTATATATTAAAGAAATCAAATTTGAAACAAAACCCCACCACCAAAAGTCTAGATCCAGATGATTTTATTCATGAATTTTATGATACATTGAAGAAAGAAATAGTACCAATCTTGCACACACATTTGGAGAAAAATCGAAGGGAGACTGCATCGCATCTTGTTTTATCAGGCTACCATAACTCTGATACAAAAATATTACAAGAAGAGGATACAAATATCCTTTAAAAAGACATTACAAGAAAATAATAGATACAAATATCCTTTAAAAATGGCAAGTCAAATCCATTAATGTATAAGCATGTCAATGCATTATGACTACGTGGAGTTTATTCCAGTAAAGCAAGGTTGATTATACATTTGAAAATCAATGTAATTCACCTTATTGACAGATAAAGAGAAAAAAAAAACATATAATCACATCATTCTTTCCAGGGAAAAAAAGAAATACCAATTCATGATTTTAAAAAATTCTCACAAACTCAGACTAGGAGGAAACTTCTTCATATTTAAAGAGATAACCTTCACATGGCTTAAGCTAGCATCATACTTGGTGGTGAAAATTTGCACTCTTTTCCTTCAGCTTCAGCAGTATTTCCACACTCACCACTTCTGTTCAACATTACACAGGAGGTTCTGGCCAGTGTGATGAGGCAGTGAAGAGATATGAAGGCAGACAAATTTTACACAAAGAAGTATAAATATATTTGCAGGCAACATGATTGTGTCCATAGAAAAATCTACGTGATCTGTAAAAAGGCTATTATAACATACAGTGAACTTAACAAAGTCGAAGGATACAAAGACAACATCAAAAAAAATCAATTCTCTTTCTACATACTAGCAACAAAACAACCAAAAATTGAGATTAAAAAATAACATGAGAGTAAAACACATGAAATACACAAGAATAAATTTAACAAGATATATGTAGATGGCATGTATACTGAAAACTATAAAATGTTGCCAGGAGAAATGAACAAAGAACTAAATAACTGAAGAAACATTGAATTGTAAGAATCAATATGGTTGAAATATAAATTCCACCAAAATTGACTTACAGAACTTATGCAATGTTTATGGGCTTTAATTTTTGTCGAAACTGTTAAGTGAGTTCTAAAATTCATATGGAAATTAAAAAGACCTATTATTGCTAAAAATAATTTTGAAAAAAAAACAGTGGAAGATTAATATCGCATGATTTCAAGACTTACTATAAAGCTACAGTAATAAAGACAATGTAATTTTGGCACAATGATATATCTATATATTATATACCTATATCTCTTCAAATAAAACAGAATAGAGTCTAGAAATAGACTTACACATATAAGGTCAATTGAGATACTACAAAACTCTTAAGGCAATTTATGGAGTAGGCTTGTCTTTACTATAAATGGCACTTAAATAACTGGTTATCTTAAAAATAAACTTTGAATTTACCACATACAGTGTACAAAATTGACCCATAGACCTTAGCATAAAAGCTAAACTAAAACAACTCTTGAGAAGAAGACAATGGAGATCTTTTTTTATGAACTCGAGATAGGCAAAAATATTTTAGATACAAAGGCAAAATTAAAACCATAAAAAAATGGACAAATTGAATTTCATCAGAGTACACATCTGTTCTTTGAAGGACATCATTAAAGTGAAAAGGCAAGCCACAGGCTGAAAGAAGGGATTTGTAACTGATTTATATTTGTCTTAGGATTTGTATCTAAAATCTATTAAGAACTTTTTAAACTCAATAATAAGACAACTGAGAACAAAGTAAGTAAATGATTTGGACAGTTTCCCAAAATGACATAAAGATGGCCAGAAAACATGCAAATCTGCTAAAGATCACAATTTTCGAGAAGATACAAATTAAAATCACAATGAGATGTTACTCATAGTTACAAGAATATTAGTGAGAATGTGGAGTAACTGGAACTTCCATATGTCACAGGTGGAAATTAAAAAATGACATAATCACATAATGACATAAATTCCCAAAAGAGATGAAAACACATGTCTACCCAGATACATATATCTGAATATCCATAGCAACTTTATACACTATTTTAAAAACTGGGCCAACCTAAGTGTTTATCAACAAGTGAATACCTAAACATTTTGGTGTATCTGCATAATGGAATGCTACTCATCAATTAAAAAAAATGAATTACTGATAACACATAATGACATGCATGAGCCTGAAAAATATTATTCTAGTAAAGAAAGCCAAAAAAGACTGTATCCTTTTCTATTACAGGCTATTAGGAGGTATTAAAAAGGAATATATATGTATAAATATATATATGTGTGTGTGTGTATAAATGAGTCACTATGCTGTACACCAGAAATTAGCACAACATTGTAAGTTGATTATACTTCAGCCAAACAAAAAAGACTCCCTCCTGTGTGATACACATTGAATTCTAAAAGGGGGAAACTGTGTAGCGGAATGTAGGTGTTTGCTTGGAGCCAAGGCTGGGGATGCAAGTTCTAACAGCGGCGCTAGGGGACTCGGGTGGTAGAATCCCTCTTTGTTGTGATGGTAGTTATGTGGATACGTGCACTTTTCACAAACACACTGAATTCTATACTTCACACTGCTGCCTTTCAGTTGTATATAAATTATATCTCTTTATAGTTGACTTAAAAAAAGAAAACTTTAAACAGCGAAAAAAGATCTTTGGGGTTAAAACAATTGGTTTGCCTTGAGCTATTCAAAACTGTTTATAGGTAGAATTGAACTTTTTCACTCATTTGATTTCAGAGGTGGCCAAGATTTTATCTGGTTAAAGAAATACGAGAATAGGTCACGTGTCACTTCTAGTTAGAAAGTTAAAACCTATTAAGTGCTTCCCCAGGCTCTCTTTTCCCCCTGATAACATTTGGGATGGTGGTTTCTGCATTAGCCCAGATTTCTGAGGGACAGGCAAGCAGAGGCTTCCTGCTGGCGCAGGATACAGATATAGTAAAACTCGGTGGTTTTAAGCTAAGATTTTGTTTTTATTATTTTTTGGTTGTTTTTGTTTTTGTAGATTAAGAATAACCTACCTGGATTGACACAAAATTTTTCTTTTTATACATGTGCCTGGCTTAATTATAGTCTTTCTGTGTATATGAACCCATAATTTTCTTAGGGAGTGCAGCCTATTTATATAGTTTTGACCACGGTTTCTATTCTTAGATGTGCCTGTTGGCTTCTTGCTGTTCCAAAACTACAACCTATAATTAGATTCATTGAGGTGGACAAGAAGGTGTCTAATGAGAACAAACTGCCAAGTCAGCCAAACGTATTTTCACAGCGACCATGTCCTTCTGATAGTCAGCTGATGTAAAGCCACATAAATCAATTACATTCTCAGTGTCACATATATTCTTGACATTCTTACAGTAGAAACTTTTGAAATATGTTTTAAGTGGATCTCTTCAAACAATATTTTGGCTACTTATAAATTGTTCTGGAATGCAATTATTAATTTTGAAAAGGTAGGTTTTTGAGATGTAATCTATGTATAGTAAATCTACTCTTTTTAGGTTTATAGTTTTGACAAAACTATTTAGAATTTTGACAAAATATACATGAAGCCCTTACCACCATCAAGATAATGGATTATTTCTATCACTCCTCAAATTTCCTTTGTTTCATTTTGTCATCAATCTCTTCCGTCCAATGCTAGCCCCTGGCAGCGTACGTTGTGATTTCTGTCCCTATTAGCTTTGCCTTTTCAAGCATGTCCTCTAAATAGAGTCATGCAGCACGTAGCTTTTGTGTCTGACTTCTTTCACTCACCGTGGTGCTTTTGAGTTCTATGCTTGTTGTTGTATTATTATTATTAGTGCCTGTAATTTTATTCCAGAGTAATGTTCTACTGTATGGCTATACTACTATTTATCCATTCTGTAATTGATGAAAAGAATTTTAAAAATATATATCTGTTTGACATTTTAAGGGACATTCATTTTTGAAATTATTCATAGATTCATTGGGATGATGTCAGATCTAGAAAAAGGAAAACACAGTGGATTTAAGACGGATGAGAGCTTGATACCAGAAAATGCACAGGGCTTACAAAAGACTGACATGTTAACTTCTAGTCTCCTTCCAAAGGCTACGAGTTAACTGACTTTTTAATCGTTAATGGCAAGAAAACACAGTCGTTGAGAGCACGATCTCCCAAGGCAGGCTCCTTCAGTTCCAGTCCCAGTTCGACTGCTGACTCGTTATTTAACCTTGTTTAAGTTGATTAACGGCTCTTGCCCTCAGTTTTCTCAAGCTTAAAATAGATAGCCTCTGCATCGTAGTGATGCTTTGATGGACTGAAGGAGTCTATCAAAGAAAAGAGAAGCTAGAGCAGGGCCTGCTGTCGGCTGTGACCTTAGTTCTCTCGCATTCGGGCAAATACACATTTCAAACCAGCAGCGCTCTGTCCACGCCTTCTCCCCAGCACTGTGCACATGGCGTGGGGCCACCCCTCCTCACCTGCTCGGTAAAGAGCAACTTCGGTCACTGCACTTTTGTTTGCCTTTAGAACTTTGATGATGAGGTGCTATCTGAATGGGCTCGAAGTTAGTTTATCCCCTTTAAAATACCATTCTTTTCTGTATCCTGTCAGAGACTGATTAATTCATTGAATATCCCATAGACACACATAAAACAGCAGTTTCACATCTAACGACATGTAAATCTACTTTTAATCCATCTTATGTAAGAAGTGAGCAAGTTTGGGGCGAGGTTGTGCACTTAGAGAGCACTGTTAGTTCCTTTATAACGTCTAGGGGCAGACTGCCAGGAATAACAACAGATTTTCCTTTTATTAACTTTTGCTTAGTCTTTGATTCCAAGGAGGGGGACTATTGTGGGCTAAGTTTAATTGGCTGAACATAAACTCTTGATGGTCGATGACCATGTAGAAGCTGAACTGTAACAGCTGCCAGAAAGGCTGCTCCTCTGCCTCAATCCGTTAGTGATTTCCAGTGACACAGGAGGGGGGCGTATTGTCTCTCTTTCCCTTAAAAACATTTTTTAAGTGAGTCAATACAATTTTTTAATAAATTAGACATTGTTATAGTGAACGGAAGGAGACAGATTCTCCTAGAGCTGAAGGCCCTGAGGGAGAGACTAAAGCACGAATAAAATCAGGGAAAATACTCACCTTTATTCATTACATGAGGCTTCTTCCTTTAGACTAGGCAAAACAATTTTTTTTACTCACTTCTAGCTCAGAGGGCTTCCCTAAAATTCTGTTTTACCGCCAGGTAATGAATAAATTTCTTGTGACAGTTCACCTCCAAGACATGGGATCATTCTGACAAATTTGACATCGTCTGTTAGTCAAAGGTGGTGGCGTGACATAGAGCTACTTGGACAGCGTCACGAAGGAGGCTCCCAGGCCTTCTTTAGGGTTCCAGAGACACGTGACGAAACCTGTCATTGCCTTGCAGAAATCGTGTCTTGTTGACGCGCTTCAGAGATTATTCTGTCATTAAAAGGAGACGTAGTCCTTTTAGTGTGAGGACAGTAAGGCCTTTTCCTACCTTTTAATTCCCAGCGCTAACTGGCTCTCAGAGCTGTCCGCTGGGCTGAAATTTTGGATGTTAACACCAGAGTGAACTTCCTCCTATGTTCCTGAGAAGAAATACAAAGGCTTTCTAAAAATTTCTCAACTTCAAACCTGAGTGAGGAGCCCTCCCTGCTATTCTGTGGCAGGCTGTGTGTATTTGGTTTTCTCCGCTTGGATTGTCCTTTTTGTTTGAAAGAAAGGATCTCGCAACCCGAGCTCAGGAAAGTCCTCACGACTGAGTTGGATTATTAGTGCTTAGGAGGGGGAAGACCACTTAATCCCACTGAAGTGAGAAGTGGGCCCCATCCTGGGGAAAACGGACAGTCGTAGGGGCTGTTACAGCTTTTACAGTATGACCCTTGGGGCATGGAACTTGGCGGGAAATTTAAAAAAACAAAAAGAATTCTGCACTAGAAGTAGTCAAGAACTCGTGTTCCTCTCGATGGCCTTGGTATGTAGGTACTTACCTTGTGAGTCTTAATTACACAAGCCTGATAATTAATATGTACCGAACATTCTTAGACTGAGACTTAAAACTAAATCCTTCTAGAGCTGTTTTCATATGGCAGCATTATTAATCATCTGTTTTCTACTTTATTTTTTAATTGAAGTATAGTTGATGTACGATATTATATAAGTTACAGGTGTACAATATACTGATTCACAATTTTTCAAGATTATACTCCATTTTTGGTTGTTATAAAATATTGGCTATTTTCCTTATGTTGTACATTATATTCGTGTAGCTTATTTTTGAATATAAATTATGTATTATTTTTGAATATAAATTCATAGCATTTATATTTATTAAGTTTCTTTAAAAATGGCTTGTATTTTAACTGTTCACACAGCTGAGCCTCTGACCCTTTCTTTCTCTGCCTCTTGGTTGTTCTGAGGCTCCTGTGTCTTCCCTAAGGCTAGACCTTTGAGAGGAGACAGTGTAACTGGGCCACATCTCTGGAAAATAAGGTGAACGGATTGTGTACGCAGGTTCAGCGTGCGCTCAGTTCTGTGTAGCCTTTCTGTTGTAGCCACCTGTTAACCCCACAAGCTTCACTTACTCCATCATATTCTCAAGTCAAGTGTCATGAAACATGATCAGTAAAACCTGTAAAATCTGTCCAGTAAAATATCATTAATATAAAATATCTGATTGGTAAAATAAAACTGTTAAACTGCTTCTTTTGCATTTTAATTAGTTTATTGAAGTGTAGTCAGTGTACAACGCTGGGTCAATTTCTGGTGTACAGCATAAATGTTTCAGTCATACGTACACACACATACATTCCTTTTCATATTCTTTGTCATTATAGGTCACTACAAGATACTGAATATAGTTCCCTGTGCTCTACAGTGGAAACTTGTTTATCTGTTTTACATACAGTAGTTAGCCATTAAACTGTTGTTGGTTTACTTCAAGTTTGGGGCCATTAATCCGCCTCAAATAATTGTACATTTATTGCATAGTTGGTGCTTCAGGTGCGTGTCTGCCTTCCTGAGGACAACTCTGGAAAGAGGGCTGGTGCTGGGTTCTGACTTCCCGTTGGTACCCTCCTCTAAGACTTTTACTAAATTTAATTCAACTTCCTAAGATTCGAGTTAGAATCAAAGTCCATGTTTTCTAGAGATATGAAAGTCCTTCATTCAGAAGAGACCAATTCTATTTTAATCACTATAACCATCCTTAATAAGAATGTTCTGCTGGAAAATAGTAATAATACTGTTGTAATAATAACAATAATGCTGCCAAGTAACATGAGTTCTCCCAGCATCTGTCTCCAACGTGACTCTTATGCCAAAACTGCACAAGAACTGCTCTGTCTGCATGGAAACCCCTCCTAAGAAAAAAAAAAAAGAAGCTGAGATTAAATTTTCTCTGGAAAATGAGTCATTTATAACTGACTTCACTAAAGCACAGACCCATGGTGCCCCTGATGACTGAGACCGTGTTTAAAATGAGAGTGTGTTGGTTTCCTGGGATGCCTGAAAAATTACCATAAACAGTTGGCTTAAAACAATGAATATTTATGCTCTCATGGTTCAGGAAGTAAGAAGTTGTTGGTCGGATTGGTTCCCTCTGGATGATCTGGAGGAGAAATATTCTTTGCCTTCTGCTTAGCTTCTGGGGGCTCCTGGCAATGCTCGGTATTCATTGGTTTGTAGCTACATCACTGCAATCTCTTCCTTTATCATCACGTGGCCTTCGCCTGTGAGCACGTCACCTGTGTCTCCGTGTCCAAGTGTCCCACTCCTTTCTCTTACAAAGACACCAGTCACTGAATTTGGGGCCCACCCCGATCCAGTATGATTATGTCTGCAAAGATCTTATTTCCAAATAAGGTTACATTCACAAGGATCAGGGTAAGGACTTGCACCTGTCTTTTGTGACTATATAATGCAATACACTCCAGAGAAGATAGACAAAAATATGTCAAAGAATGGATGTGAGATGCAAGACAAATTAACTCTTTGCTATGGGATGGACTCTCTTATCTGAGTCAGCACATCATCCAGGGCATTCTAATTATTTACCCCCCACCCCCACCCCCGATACTGGATTAAATGTATGTGCTCCCGTAATTACAGTGATTATATAAATGGTGATCCCGACTGGGACCCTTTGAGAGTCAAAAGGGGTGCCCATTGGATGGGGCCCTAGGGAGCAGGCATATGAATTTTCTGGGTACCCTGGAGGTAGGGTTGCACTGTAGGATATGTATTCTGGGGTAGCATTATCGTAGTTATTATGTTTTCCACGATACTGCTAGCGTCCTGTGGGCAGTGATTATGTCTTAATTCTGGGCCCCAGTGCCTGGCATTTCATAAATGCTTACTGAAATGAAATAAATGAAATAAAATTAAATAAAATGAGTGAATCTATAAATATGAAAAGAAGGATCTGGAATGGAGAAATTCTAATGCTCTTTTAAATGGTAGAGGAACTGAACAGCCTGGTGGCTGTGAAAACGCACCATGAGGCTCTCCTCTTGCAGGGAGTGCGCTTCTCTGTGCTGCTTCTGGACATCGCCCTTCTGGGTCCACCTTGACCTTCGCACTGTGATTGTCACTGCTCCTGGCCAGTGACTGAGCACAGTGGGGAAGCGAGTGGAGGCTCATTGCAATAAGACTGTTGTTCGTATTTATTCATTTGCTGCATTAACAGGCAGCTTTAGCTTGAAGACGCCCCTTAGGCCTGGCAAGTCTTAACCCTGCACTGCAACCAGATGCTTTCTACCAACTCTCCTTCCTCCTCACTCTTCCTTCACAGGGTTCAGATCTATGTCACAGTCTAAGCCCCACTTTTTTCCTTCCCTTTATCCACCATAAAACTCCTGTATGTTATTGTAGGTTGAATAATGCGCCCCCTCGAAGATGTCTATGTCCTAATCCCCCAAACCTGAGAATATGATATTCAACACGGCAAAAGGGACTTTGCAGGTGTGATTAACTTCAGAATTTCAGGACGGGAGATTATCTGGGGTCATCAGGGTGGACCCAGTGTAGTCATAGAGGAAGATGGGGGGTTGGAGAGAGAAAAATCAATATGCCTGCAAAATCAGGAGGAGGGAGGGGGACGTGACAGTGGAAGCAGAGGCTGGAATGACGCAGCTGGGAGCCCAGTTCAGACAGCCTCTGGAAACTGAAAAGGGCAAGGACTGGCTTCTCCCACAGAACCTCCAGAGGGAACACAGCCTTCTTGATTTTAGCCTGTAAGATCTGTTTCAGAGTTCTGACCTTCAGGATTACAATAAATCTGTGTTGTTTGAAGCCACAAAATTCCTGGTAATCTGTAACAGCAGCAGTGGTAGGAACCTGACACATCTAGTTCTAGTTTGGCATCTTCTTCTTCGGAATCTAAACTAACACAGGTGTGATTGCGTAATGTTTCAGGATCCGATGGGGGAAAAAACATAAATAATGGCTTAAGGGACTATTCATACAATTATTTCACTGTCTTGCCACTTTCGAAAGTCTTTAATTTTTAAAGCAATAAACGTTCCGTGATGGAATGAAGTTCCAGAAAGGAGACACTCTCTGTCTTCAAATGGCAGCCTGAATCATTTAGGAATATTATCCATAATAGCTGTGCTTGAGGAAAGATGTTTCAGAGACATATACATTGATAAAATATTAAGAAATCATGCTAAATAATGGATGATGCCAGTTCTAGGGAGAAAACAATAGTCTGAATGTTTGCTGAGGAGTATCTTGTGGAGTTTTGTCTGTGTTTACTAGACTGAAAAGCCTAAGCAAGTCCTTCGAAGGCGTTTGCGGTTCCGGAACACAGGTGGGCGACGGAGGGCGTGAGGCCACGCCTCCCAGTGCCACGCCCCCGGCCGCCCCTGCCCCGCCCCCGCCCCGCCCCCCGGCCACCCCCACCCACGGCGCCGCTGCGGTCACGTCCTGCTCAGACTCCATCGGAGAGAGCATGCAACGTTGACCACATTGTCTTCGTCACAACAGTCTTTGTTATTAGCCAAACCCATGGTAAGTAAGCCTGTTCGTTACTTAGAGACCAACAGATCTGAAAACTCTAAGGTTTCCTTAGAGACTTAAAACTCAGATTTTCTGTTAAATCCAAAGGAAAGGCTGTAGCACCTGTCGTCTTCATAGCGTTCTCCTTTATGTGAACGTGACAGGTCTCAGCTCGCTGTCTGCTCTGCTTAGGGTGCACGCGTTCTGTTGCGTTCTGTGAAGTGTCCCTGTTGCCCTGGCAGTCTGAATTGAATTAAGTAATCATTAATGACTTGCATTGTCTGAGAAATTTGAATTTAAACGCATGGGTATTAATATGGTTAGCCTTTTCTCCAAAAGAAACAAACAAACTCCAGGAAAACTAGCATAAGCTATTGTAGTCAGGACTTTTGTGAAGTGTTTTAGCTCATTTCCTCATAAAACATAATGCTAATACAGCAAGGTTTAATTTTCCAAATAGCATTGTGACATATCTGCATATTTTTAATTAACTGACCACAATTTAAATGGGATGTGACACCTGCCTGTTCTGTCATGAGAGGAATTAGGAGACAGGTACAATGGATAGACTGATTCAGATCCATCCTAATACATTATGCCTCAGTCAACTCATTAATTATTTTGCTGATTCAGTATTCACATTTTTAACCCTATTTTTTGGACGATATGTATGTTTAGAACATTTACTTAGGCCCAGAGAAAAAGTTACAGCCCCTGCCTCCAACTGTTTCACCACCAAGTGAGAGGTGGACAGGTGAGTAAATAAATCGTGACATGTTATAGAAAGAACCACAGAAGCATTGTGGGTAGAGAGAAACACAAAGGATGCTGAAATCTGGACTCGCAGGTGGGTTAGAGAAACCTTCATGGAGGGGGCAGTGCCTCAGCAGAGAAGTGGGTGATGGTGAGTTAGCCGGGTGAAGAAAGGGGAAGGATGGGTTTGTCCACACAGCAGGAACAGAACACGTAAGGTGAGAACAACCATGCTGCTTTTGGGAAAGTGATGTGGCATTATTATTGCATAAGTCAGGATGTGTCTGAGGTGGTGGTAAGAGATAATGAAGTGGTAGGCAAAAACTTCACACACTCAGGGCCACACCAAGCTCCTTTCTTTACCTTCTTTTCTCAAAAAAATCTCATGTTGCCTATTATTATCTCGAAATGTCTTTCTCATTTCCTCATTTTATTTGCTGTTTTTTTCCTTTCTGTTCTTAATGGAAGACAACTTAATTCAGATTCAGTTCTTGCTTTATGGCTTCCCTGTGGTGTATATCTTTTGAAACTATTTTTTCTTTGCTTGAGTCTTGGGTTGTGGTTTCTGATCTGTTTCATCCTCTTGTGTGCCGAGTTGGCACTATCTGCTTCTCTCTTTCCTCAGATCTGAAAATTCAGCTTGGATGCTTGCTGGGAAAGACAGGTTAGAAAGTGGAAGGAAGCCCGAGAGGCTGGGAGTGCCCTGTTTGAGTTTACAAAAGAATATGATATGAGATTTTCATTTTAGAAAGCCCACCCCGGCAATATGTTTGGTAGAGTCAGAAGTGATTGAGCTGGAACAGAGGAAAGAAATTAGGGGCCAGGGCAGAAATTAAATTAAAAAATAATGATAACAATGGGAAAAGTGAAAGAGTGGTAGAACTAATAAAATTGCTTGCAGATTAAATCTGTGCAGTTTTCCAGCCTGGGTATCCTGAGTGGATGCTGGTATCATTACCTGAGTTAGAAAACATGGAAAGAAAAGCAGATATAGGAAGAAAGATGGTGCCTTCCTTTTGTTGACAAGTTGAATTTGATTTGCTGGAGAAATCTAGGGTGGAATTGAATCTCTCTCTCTGGAACTCATGAATTCAGTTCTAGACGTGTAATATGGATGAGAGTGCCATCAGTCAAGAGAGAGTAGTGAAGACTGTCATAAATAACATTCAGAGAGTTAATAAAAATGAACATGTACAAATATTAACTACTATATATAAAAGAGATGAAAAAATGTCTTCTGTATAGCACAGGGAACTCTATTCAATATCTTACAGTAACCTCTAATAAAAAAGAAGATGAAAACAAATATGTGTATGTATATGTATGACTGAAACATTATGCTGTACACTGGAAATTGACACATTGTAACTGATTATACTTCAATTAAAAAAAAAACACACAACAAATACTTTGTACCAGGCACTGTTCTGACTGCTTTGCATCTTTTAAGTCATGAAGTTATCGCACCTCTATGAGGCAGATCCTGTTTTACCATCCCTGTGTTACTGATGAGGAAACTGAGACTCAGATTGGTTAATTAACTCATCCAAATTGCAGCCAGATGTGGAAGAGTTGACCTTCAAACTCAGACTATCTTCCACTCTCTTGACCTTCCACTCCACTCTCAGGAGAAATAGAACAAATGAGAAGCATTTGGACATCAGATCTCTCAAGAAGCACCAAAATTTGTGAGTTGATGGAGATAAAGGAGCCTGAATAAAGAACAGGGACTAAGCAGAGGGGAGGAAGTATAAATTGCTTTAGAGAAACAAATGGAAGACAGCATTACAAGCAGGGAGTGATCAGTGGTACCACAGACTGGAGGAGAGCAAGTAAGCTGAAGCTGAAATGTGTCTGTTCAAATTAGCGTTTAATGCTATGGTCCCTGCCTACATTGCTCATAGGCTTTTTTTTTTTTTTTTTTTTTGGTAGTATAGAGATTTTTTTTTTTTAATTGAAGTATTGTCAGTTACAATGTGTCAATTTCTAGTGTACAGCATAATGGCTCATAGACTTTTTATAATGATGAAAAAATGATTCTGTAAATATGTAGAAAACAGTGACTCTCCAAATTAGACTATTACAAATATTCAAATTTGTCTTCCTCTGGGCACTAGGCTGAATTGTACTCCTCTGCTGTCTTTGAAGCTAGGTGAAGCCATATGACTTTCTTTAAACAATGAAATATAAATTGATATGTCACTTCTGCATTTAAGTACCTCTGCATGTTTCACTGGCTCCTTTTTTCCACCGTGGTGAGCCAGGAGCTCCTGTTTGTTGGGCACTAAGGAGACCCCCCTGTGTGCGGGACACGGGATACATGTGAGGTGTATGTGTTAAGTCACAATAACCCAGCCCATCAGGACGCATCAGTACATCAATGGCATCTTCTCTTCTATGGGCTTTTTGTCTATTTGTCTTAATTTTGAGAGTCCTAATAGGCCTGTGTGAGAAAATACATTATTACATCAGTGAACAAGAGTAGATATTCTTATGCTCTTGGGAAGTAAATGAGATACAAAAATACCAGACTAATAAAAATATCCAAGGAATTAGTTAAACACAATTTAATCATGAAATAGATATATTTCTATGTCAAGGGTTCTTTTTAATCTAAGTTTAACAAATCAGGTATTTGGAATATCAGGTATATGGAGTATTTACATATACAGGATAAAACATGGTAGCAAACATTTTTAGAAAGCTGATACAATTATAAAATTTGTAGTGAGTACATAATAAATAATGTTAAAAATCCATTTTTGATTATAATTTGAATGTCTGATGATGGATATGTAACAAGTATACTTATATGAAATTTCATTAAATAAAACATTAAAAATGCTACTGTTTCCTTCCTTAGATTTATGTAGAGCTTTTAAATTTACAAAGCACTTTTCATGTACATTATTGCAATTAATCAACTGACACTTGAAGTATTATTTTAAGAAATGAAAAAGCAAGGTAGAAATTTATGTTTTGTTTAAAGAGACATAATAAATGTATTATTTCAAATTAATGCTAAAACATTTTTTTCTCTGAAAAACTAATGTGCTATTATATTAAACTCCCTCTAGCATTCCAACATAGTGAGTACTGTCATCATGAGGAAAAAGGCCACCAAGTATTCAGTTTATGTTAGTAACGGAATAGTTGGTGTTTATAATTTAGAAACTTAGGCAGATAGGGCTTTGAAATATTTATATAAGGAGCACCAAAGGATGATTACACGAAGTCCCAAAAAATGCAAATAACATGTAGTCTTGTTTTTTGGATATTTTTCTCCACTCCATGTCTCTTCTCCCAACTTTGCATTCTAGAATTTACTTCTTTTTTATTACATTTGTTTTTATTTTTTGCTCTTTTTTATATTGTTATTGACATATAGTCAGTTTACAATCATTTGTCAATTTCTGGTGTACGGCATAATGCTTAGGTCATACATGAACATACGTATATTTATTTTCATATTCTTTTTCACCGTAAGTTACAAGATATTGAATATAGTTCACTGTGCTATACAGTGTAAACTTTTTATTTATCTTTTCTATGTTAGTTAGTATCTGAAAATCTCGAACTCCCAGGTTATCCCTTCCCACCCCTGTCCCCACCCCTGTCCCCACCACTAGAATTTACGTCTAATTAAACATCTGATATGGAGTCCAAGGAGCATGAATGTTTAACTTCATCAGTTACTTTTCTGAGTCTTCTTTCCCCTCTCTATATAATGTGATCTTGATTTTTTTTTTTGATTCACATTTCTTTGAGAAATCTACTGGTATTTTTCTCCTGTGAAAATGTGAGAAACAGAGAGTTGGCAGCTGTGACACGTCTCATGATGGAAGAAGTCCAGGTGATTGGCTGCCTGGCAGATCTTGAAAGGAAAATGCGGAGAAAAAATAAGTGCAATGATGAAATGTCTTTAAGGAGAACGTCTTTATTAATCAAAGGCAGAATTCGGGTTAAGGCTTGAGCACCCCAAGGACAGGGAGCAATATCTTGGGTCTACTGATAAACAAATGACAAAACACGTATCCAGGCAGGGCCCTCGTGGTCTTGGGCACCAGGTTGGTGGGGAGGAGTGGGGAGCGTGGGGTAACAGGGATAGAGAAGAGCTGACCATGAGAATCCCTAGGGGATGTAGCAGAGGGCACTGGGGGCCTTCAGGTGCTGAGATTATTCTCACAAATTTGTCCTCAGTGAGACCTGTGCCAGGGAAGTCAGGAGTCCAGTGATTGCTACCTCATTATGGGGAGGGAGTGCCCTGCAGTTAGAAACCGTGTCTTATTCATATGTATATTTCTAATTCTTGGTACCTAAAGGGAGAAAATATATGTTTGGTGATTTGACTGCTGTAACATATCCACTTCAATAAAGCGGCAACAGTGATGCCAAAGAAATGAAGGAAAAGGGAAAAGTCTAGTAAAATTTATTATGTAGGGTTGTCCTATTTAGCAAAAGCAAAGCAGAGCAAATGTGGCAGTAGTTTCATAGGTGTATACCTCTATCAGAATTCATCAAATTGTACATCTGAAATATGTACAGTTTATAGAAACTATACCACAATAATAAAGTTGTTAAAAAATAACAGGATACCTAGTTAAATTAGAATTAAAAATGAACTTCAAATAATTTTTTAGTCTAGCTATTTCTCAGATATCACCTGCTCATTTTATCTGGCAAACCTAGTGATGTCAGACCTCTCAGCACCACCTTGCCCCTGTGCATGTTTGACTGAAAGTATGGTTTTCTTTTCTCTATAAACAGTTCTCAATTAAAACTAATCAGTGGATTATAGCCACAGCTTTAAGTTTGACTTCTGCCAACAAAAATTCCATTGAAATGTTTTTATGTCTTTTCTCTCCATAAAATCAAGTGTAGTAATATCCTGAGGGTCCTACCCATAGAAAGTGATAAAGTCTACACTTCTGAGGACAATGTAAATTGACATCTTACTGCAATTTTTATGGAATCAGACTGTGGGTTCACTGAGTACAAGCAGCGATATCAGAATAGCATGAATCATGTCTTACGTTATCCTGCTCCAGCTGACAGAGCAAAGGGATTTATAGCCCGAGCTGCCCTTCCTTTATTTAGGCATTTCTGCATCTCTCTTTTTTCAAATGTAAGTACCTGCTTTCACTATTTTTATCACTTATCTTGAGAGCCGAAACTGGTAGGACCACATTTCCTATCGTAGAGTGTACACAGGATTATCTGAATAGCACTTAGAAATACGTATTCCTGGTAGGTTTCATTATTTCCCCAGTTTCTCTGTGTGGGGTGAATCGGTTCATGAAGCTTTAGACTATGCAATGCCTGGCTGGTAGATCTTTGTTTCTACTTTTAGAATTTTAGTTATAAAAGTCGTGCTGAATGATGAAGTAAACAGAAAACTGATTGCCTTAATAAATGGCTAACTCAGACCACTTCTTATTACTCAGCCCTGTGTGTTTTGACATATTCTAAAAGTGGTTATTTGCCTTGTCATGCACACAGGGATACGTGTAAGCAAAGTGCATGTGTGATGAAGTCTCCACGTTCCGGCTTTTACATGTAATGACATAAAGTAGCTCATGTGTGCTTGTTCTGTAAAGTTGTATTACCTATTTTTTTCTTAAGTTTTGATTTTTGAAACATTTAATATTGTTTCTATTACAAGGTGAAAACCTGTGGGTTTTGGTTGATATCGAGATATTATCATTTCCCGACTTTATTTATTAAGAAAATTGGACTGTAAGTACTAATTCACCAAAATAAATAGTGGCTTCGATGACTAAGAAGACAACACCAATTATTCCGCGTTTCAGAGGCCCGGGATGGCCGACTGCAGCGTTGGTTCAGCAGCTCCGGGGTGCTTCTGCACTGCTGTCGCCGGAGTGCCGACCTCTTGCTCTCAGGTTTGTTGCCTCCTGGTTGCAAGTTGGCTACTATGGTTTTATCACCCTGTCTTCCGATCGTCAAGTTCCGTGGCCTGTGGCGATGAGGTCAGAACGGCTAAACAGCTCTCTTTTCTGTTTTCCTCAGGGAGCAAATCATCTTCCAAGCGTTCTGCCGATTTCCCTTCGTCTCGTTAGAACAGGTCATGTGGGCAGGCTTAGCTTTCCCGTTTGGGGGAGGTCCACCACTCCAGTTAACAGGCTCCACTGGACCACCTGTCCTGCGCCCCATTACCTTTGGGAAAATGAGACTGTGAGGGAAAATTTGGATTCTAAATGTTAGCAGGTGTTTCTTTACTTCTATATTCTGTGTCTGCACTGTTTTGACTTTGAATGAAGTGGACGTGGACAAGGGTGACATTGTTATAGGTTGAACTTGACTTAGTCTACATTGTCCATACTGCGCCACTAAATTAAGTCAAATCACGTGATTTCAAAGAGCTGACATTTTATGATATAATCTAATGATATGAAGTAGATTAATAATTAAGACCAGTGCCAAAACCTGATGATCTTTTAAGTGAGAAGTTGTATGTTATTTTTACCACTTAAAATGTGGCTTAATTTTTTTTGCTGTGATTTTCAAATGTAGGTTAAATTCTTTTGTTTTTATTTGACTTTATGTTCTTGTATTGGGGTGGTGTTTACAAGAGTCGACATAAGAAGGACGTGTCTTAATGGAGCTTGGTCTAGAGGAAGAAATAATTTCTGAAAAATTTCAGCAAGAACTCTTGTTGCTAGATCTTGGAAAAATAATCGTATTGCCATTATACTTTTCTGGGGATAGATGACTGGCCCTTTAACACGAAGTACCAGAGCCTTGAATTTGCCCAGTGAAGTTTTTAGGTGGCAATAGGGCAGATGTTGTCCAGAGAACACCAGGATAGGAAATGTGGACAGTCGCCTCCATGGAACATATGGAAAGCAAGTAAAAATTTGTACAGGCATGACGAAGTTCAACTATGCATGGAAACACAAACTCTGGGCATCATTTTAGGATCCAGGAGACAGCTATGATGTAGCAGAAGACAGAACAGCAGCCAAAATATATGGACAGATAAAGAACTGGAGTCATGCCACCAGTTTTCAGAACATCAGTGTGATTCTGATGTGAAGACTGGATGGATGGGAAAGAAGAGAGCTACCACAGCCTTGGGCCTGTTGGAGCACAAACATAATGGTTGAACCTATGTGTTTGGGAAATAAGCTGAAGGAGCACTGGTGGAATGCCTACTCTGCTTTTTCGGAGGCAAGGTTTTCCTTGAAATCCCTGAGGTTTTCTTAACCTCACTCTCTAACTGGAAATGCATGATTCAGCCCCTCTTAGCTCTCCATTCTGTGGAACGGCTGCCTGCAGGAAGCTCACAAGTTGGTCTGCTTCTCCAAGCCCTAAGTGGGGAGGATGGAGTCCACTTCCCTGGTTGAGGATTCTACTTCTGGGTCTCGGGTTGAAGCCCATTGCTGACACATGAATGAGCCACACCCTCCCCTTCAGCTTTTATTGGTAATAGCACTGATGTTTTGATCTCCAACTGCTTTTTCTTTGTCTCTCAAGTAATTCCAGACTTGTGAGGAGAAAAAGGGTGCTGTTAACGGGTTCCTTGAAATCCACATGTCTAGGTGCTTTTGTCAGGGTCTACCTGTTAGCTCTTCAAATGTAAATAAATAAGGGCACTCCACGAGAAACGCTGGGTTGAAAAAGATGTAGGTGTTTCAGTTCATCTCCGTTATGTTCTTTCAACAATGTTGGTGCAACTGTAGCCCATTAGTAGAAGTAGATTATCTGGAAAATGTTTTTTGTGCCAGTCCATTCACAGTAGAATGACTTTTGAGAAACTTTGAGGTGATAAACTCAAGAGGAGATTGGTTACACTAAAACTGGATTAATGGAAAGTGACTTGGTAAGAATTCTTGACAAGGTAAGAATTTTGGCCACTAAAAAAAATATTTGAAGACATTAGAGCAGATTAGCTTTGGGGAGGGCAGACTCATGGGGATTTGAGAATTTTTTTCTGATCTCGCACGTTCATCACATGGAAGAAGGAAGGGTCTTATCTAAGCAGCTCCTAACTGTGTTTGCAAGATTAAAGGAAGCAGATTCGGCTCAAATTTATCATTTTCCATCAAATGAGAAGGGTATCCTTGGGAGATGGTGAAAAACTTCCAGAGGTTTTTAAGTATTGACTGAGCAAATGTTTGTAAGTGATATTTTAGAGGACACTCAAGAACCAGATAGCAACTGGGCTATCTCTAAAGTTTCTTCCAACCTTGACTTTTTAATCTTTTAATTCTGTGATTTAGATTCAGTGATACAGTCTAGAGTGCTGTGGAAAGGTGGTATAGTGCATATCAAGGTAGTGGGCAATGCTAACGGAAGTCACTGGAGCTATCCCAAACAGGGTCCTTGTGGTCAGACATTATCTTTGGTGTGCACCCCCAGCTAAGCCTCAGCTCTGCATAACAGAAACATGATTTTATCATTCTGCCAGTCTTCATCAGGCTCAGGAAAGCTTCCACTCTCTGATGAAGCTTACATGAGACCGATGTATGAAACCAGAATGCCAATTTACTCATTTACGATGAGAAATAATCCTGCTAATGGAGTATGTATTCAATTCCTCTGGCCAACACGTCTCCTTGTATGCACATTACATTGGAAGCTGAGTTAAAGTCAGACTGTTGTTTGTTGAGCATGGGACCAGAATGACCTGACCTGTCTCTGGGGATTTAATATTTGGTGCTATTAGGCCATCCGACCTGATGCATCCTTCTCTGCCATAGGCTGTGCACTGCCACCTGGATATAGGAGGCCTTCTCTTATCACCCTTTCTTTGGTTTGCGTTTACAGGACCTGTCTGTGCTTCTCATTCAGCCCTTCTTTTCCTTTTGCTTCTTGGAAGATTGATTGCCTTTAACTTTCTTTAGTGGTTAGGTGTACAGGCCGTGTGAGTGCTCGTTCAGGTTCTGACACTGCCGTGGTTTCTTAGTTAACTTGCTCACCCTCTCCATAGCTGTCGCCTGGTCTATAAAAAGCGTAATAATAGTGCTTATATCTGTGTTGTTGTAATGAGTTAGTGAGTGAGTATGCTAGACGAGCTTTGAATAATGCCTGGCACGTACTGAGAAGTCAAATATTAGTTATGATTATTACCAAAATAGCCACAATTAAGTGATTTTGCTCTGAGAGACAATGGTTTTATTTAGTTTTATTTTGGGAAAAAAAAAACTAGTTATATACAAGAGACCCTCTATAAGGCTATCTAAGACTATCTGCTGATTTTTTAGCAGAAACTTTACAGGCTAGAAGGTAGCGGCACATATATTCAAAGTGCTGAAAGGAAAAACTTCCAACCAAGAATACTCTACCTGGTAAGTTTATCATTCAAAATTGAAGGAGAGAGAAAGAGTTTCCAAGACAAACTAAAGCTAAAAGAGTTCATCGCACTAACATAGCCTTTCAAGAAATGTTAAATGGACCTCGAAATGTTCCTGCTAACCAAAGCTTTATACAGATTCAGTGCCATCCCCTTCAAAATACCAAAGAATTTTTCATAGAACTGGAACAAATAATCTCAAAATTTTTATGGAACCATGAAAGACCCAAATAGCCAAAGCAATCTTAAGAAAGAAGAGCAAAGTTGGAGGTATCACACTTTCTGATTTCAAACTATATTGCAAAACTGTTGTGATCATGCAGTACATTATTGGCATAAATCAGACACAGAGATCAATGAGACAGAATAGAGAGCCCTGACACAAACCCGCATTTATATATCAGGTAATTTAGCACAAAGGAGCCAAGAATATACAGTGAGGAAAAGACAGCCTCTTCAATAATTGGTATTGGGAAAACTCAAGACAGCTGTGTGCCAAAAAAAAAGAAACTAGACCACTTTCTTACACCATATACCAATAAATAAATAAATAAATCCTCATAATGGATAGATTAAAGACTTAAATGTCAGACCTAAAAACATAAAATTCTTAGAAGAAAACAGGTAGTATGTTCTTTGACATTTCTTAGCAATATTTTTCTGGTTATGTCCCCACATGCAAGGGCAACAAAAGCAAAAATAAACAAATGGGACTACATCAAACTAAAAAGCTTTTGGACAGCAAAGGGTACAATAAAATGAAAAGGTAACCTATTGAATGAGAGAAGATGCTTGCCAGTGATATATCTAATAAGAGATTAATACCCAAAATATATGAAGAACTCACACAACCCAATATCTAAAAAACAAATGACCTAATTTAAAAATGGGCAGAGGACATGAATAGACATTTTTCCAAGGGAGACATACAGATGGCCAACAGAGACATGAAAAGATGCTTAGTATTATTAATCATTAGAGAAATGCAAATCAAAGCCACAGTGAGATACCACTTCACACCTGCTGGAATGTGTATTATCAAAAAGTCAACAAAACAAGTGTTGGGAAGGATGTGGAGAAAGGGAATCCTTGAGTACTGTCAGTGGGAATGTAAATCGATGCAACCACTATGGAAAACAGTGTGGAGACTCCCCAAAAAGTTAAAAATAGTGCTGTCATACAATACAGCATTTCCACTTCTGGCTATTTGAAGAAAACGAAAGCACCAGTTCAAAAACATGAACTCCTACGTTCATCGCATCATTATTTGCAATCGCCAAGATACGGAAGCAATCTAAGTGTCCACTGATGGATGAATAGTTAAAGAAGATGTGGTGTGTATAGGTATTTACATGTATATACTTATATACCTATACACACAATGAAATATTACTCAACCATAAGAAAGAATATAATCTTGTCATTTGTGGCATGGATAGATCCAAAGGTTATTATGCTGAGTGAAATAAGTCAGACAAAGACAAATACAGTATGATTTCACTTATATGTGAAATCTAAAAAACAAAACAAAAACACACACAAAAAACCAAAACAAAACAGAAACAGATTCACAGATACAGAGAACAAACTGGTAGTCACCAAGACTGGGGTGATGAGGTGGGCAGGTTGGGTGGAATAGGTGAAGGAAATTAAGAGGTACAAACCTCCAGTTATATAATACATGTCACAGTGATGTAATGTGCAGCGTAGGGAATACTGTCCATTAGTACTGTAATAACTGGTGACAGAGGGGTACCAGATTAGGCGTATCGTCCCAATCAATTTGTAATGTATGTAAATGTTGAATTACTATGTTATACACCTGAAACTCATATAATATTGTAGGTCAAGTATATTTCAGTAAAAAAAAGATAAAGTAGTGTTAAGTATATGGTAAAACTGGAAAATATCAACTAAGTCATATAGAGTTCATTGACCGTTTTTTATGCATTTTGAATATAAGAAAAAGTTGTATTTTATGACACTGAGTAGTTCTCTGAACACTAATACTATGTCTGGAAATATTTTACTTTGAAAGTGAGCTCTTTTGGAAATCATTTCTCATTTAGCTCCACTGAGTAAAAAAATGAGAAATGAAATAAAATCCAATGAAGAGCTGCTGTCAGATTATTTATGTCACACCTGCTAGGTGAGGTGCTTCCCTTGCCCACTGGTTTACCTGTTTAGCCCTGTGAGTTTGATGCTTTGCTTCCATTGTGTGTTGAAGATATGACTAATTATCTAGTATTATATGTGTATATAAAATAAATTGCCATGAGCTGGGTAACTTAAAACAACAGAAATTCATTCTCTTGCAGTTCAGGAAACCAAAATTCTGAAATCAAGGTGTCAGCCAGGTTGATTTTTCTGGAGGCTCTGAGGAGAAGCCATCCCAGGGGTCTCTCCTGGCTTCTGCTGACTCCTGGAAATCCTTGGCATCCCTCAGCTTGTAGCTGCATCACGCATGCGTCTCAGAATTTATCTGGCCTCTCTCTCTTATCTGAATCTACATCCATTTTCACATATTTTTTGGTATTTGTCACAGCAGCATTCTGCTTCCTGGTATCAAAATCCATGTCAGTTTCCCAGGCTGTCAGGACAAATGACTACAAACCACCTGGCTTAACACAACATGAATCTCTTCTCTCACAGGTGAGGAGTAGTCTGAAGGCTGATGGTCTGAAATCGAGGAGCTGGCAGGACTGGTCTCTTATGGAGGCTCAGAGAAACTGCCCCACGCCCCTCAGGTCACGGTGGTTGCTGGCAGTCCTTGGTGTCCCGTGGCTTGCAGGTGAGTCATTCTGATCTCCGTGTCCATCTCCACATCACCTTCTCTGTGTCTGTGTCTCTCTCTGCATCTTCTCCTTTTATAAGGACTGCAACCATTGGATTTGGGCTCGCCCTACATCCAAGATGAGTTTACCTCAAGATCCCTAATTAATTATATCTGCAAAAACCCTATTTCCTAATAAGGAAATGCATTTATATTTTTGTTGGAAAGTAAAAGTCGCATTTCATTAGGTTCCAGGAGTTTTCTGACATACCTGACTTTTGGGGAGACACTATCCACTTGACTACATCTTCCATCGTACAAATGGGAGAGGAGGGCAGATGGGTGCCTTGAGAGTAGGTGCGCTGGAGGGAAGTTTCATTCTAATGATTTCTACGTGTGCACGTGTGTAGATGTGCGTGTGTGTGTGTACGTGCATGTGTGTGTGTGTGAAGTAGGTTCCTCAGCTAAGTCTGAGAAGCATGATTTCAGCATGGTTAACATAAGCCTTGAAAGGGTTGGTATGGAAAGTGCGAGTGGACTGACAAAATACATTAGAATTGAGATCTGTGGTCATTAATTCACCGAGGCAACTATGTTACTAAGAACTCGAACTTCAGATTCCGTGGTATGGTCTTCCGGAGGCCCCGGTACAAGGTACATCTTCAGGTTTTCTATTTGAAATATAGACACAGAGCTATTGCTGATCCACAACATTTCCTATCAAAATTCATACCTATGTGCCCTTGGTATTTATTTTTTTCCGTGTGGAATTTTCTTGCTTTCCTTCTCCCTTTGTTGACGGTCTGTCCAAGAAGATCCCTCATGGGTAGTTATCTCAGGTGGACTGTTTCAAAATTAGTTGCTCCATTTTTGTGTTTCCACAGACTAGCTCTTTTATATTTAATGCATTTCGCCTTCTCTCTGTCAGAGTTAGTGGCAGTCTGCACGTCCGTCACGCCGGCCCGGCTGTGAGGGCTCGGCAGTGAAGGGGTGGGTCGCGTTGAGCTTTGGATCCCTCTTGCATCTGTTGCATTGCATTGCACGGAACAGACACTAAAGAAGTGCTTTCAGAACTGAGTTGGTGACAGGCTGCAATTACATTTATGTGTTACAGTTCATATAGGAAGATAAACCTACTGACACAAAATTGTTATGACTTTTTCTGGTAAAGGAGATAGATTAAGAACAAACCATATCTTCTCTCTTGCCAAGAACTCTTTGATCATCAAAACCTGGCCAGGTTTAACAGTGCACACCAGGAGCCTTGAAACAGAGAAAAAGAAACTAGCTTATATGAGAATTTCATTAATTTGTGGCTTATTATTGCAATTATCTTGCCAAGAGATTTAACTTGTTGCTAGCAATATGGCCTCCAAAGATTGGCATTGTTTATTATTATCAGTGTGTTGCTTATTGTGTTTTTTCTAAGCAATATCTTAATCAAAAACTGCATTTTTTTTTAACCTAGGGCTGTATCCACACACTTTAAGTCACTTACTGAATGTTGACTTTGTCCTCACCACTTTGCTATACACTGATGTCAGAGTTTATGTATGTGCCAAATGATAGAGATTTTTTTCATTATGCATATAGTACTCAAAAAAGCTTTTAATCATTTCAGTTCATTAAGATGTGCCCTCCATGTTATTATTCCTAAAAGGCAGGGTTGGTTTCTGTTTGTATTGACCTAACCATCACTTGTCGCTACTATATATGCCATCTCCAGATTGTTGTAGGGTTCTGGAGAACTACATATATTGATAAAGATATTTACACTTGCTTAAAAATAGAAAAATATTTTTCATTTGGAATTTGCTAAGAAAAGGAAAATGCTCAATTAAAAAAACACTTATAGAGAACTAAGAAAATGCTCAGAAAATCAATCATTTTTCTTGTAGGTCAATTGAATCTGCCTAAGACTTGGCAGATCAATTTTAAAACTATTAAAAAATGTGTCCCATAAAATGAATGTGAAAACTTTGAAAACAGACTCTATTATTTTGGGAAATAGAAACATTTGGATATCCATGTCTAACAGCTAACAAATAAGAATATAAAAACGCATTAAAAACATTCTTTTGAGACTTGAATTATTGTGGAAAACAAAGGAAATATTTGAATAATATTTAGTGTTTTTTGATAGTATTTCCTTGAAAATAATAAAAGGCAGTTTCTAGCTGGCAATTTGTTCATTCAGAAGTGTCTACTTGGGGCCAGGTAAGGTCTTGTTCTCAAAAATTTAATGGCGAGGGGCCCTAGAAGTTCCCCACGTCCTGAGAGCCTGCGTCCTAGTGTCTGGCGACGGTGTAGTTGCAGATTACGTAAATGTGATTATGTGGTGAGTGTGGCAAGGAGGCCGAATCTGGTAATACGGTCCCTCAGCAGCAAGCCGCGTCCTGAAAGCTGAGGAAAAGCTCCCTCTGCTTCACATGTTACGGCTTCTTATGTTTGTTCCAGAAAGGTCCACGCAGAAGGTATTTATGTTTTTATTAGAAAGTGGAAGTCGCATTTCATTATATACCTAGCTTTACTTGGCATGAACGCAGTTTTTTTTTTTTCCAAATGAATCATATGCTTAATAAGGTGAAAAACATGCATTTTAAGATGAAGAATAATTTGCATTAAAATAAAATGAAGCTTGTAAAGTTCAATTGCCTGTAATCTCACTAAGCCGCTCTAAGTGTATTTTATTGAGTTTCAATGGGTTACAGCAGGACTGCCTGAAGAAGGGCATTCTCAATGGGGAAAAAAGAGGCAAGCCTTTAAAAAATCCACCCAGAAAGATGCTTCACTCAAATGTAGTGACAATGCGAAGAAGGCTGAAACTTGACTTTGGAAAAGAATGTCCTCTGGGAATAGGTTTTCCCAATAAGTATGCAGTTTTTCATATTACGCACTTCTGAATGTAGCACTGGGCCAGCGCGGTGCATCATGATTTCTCGTTTCTACTGTGTTACAGATCTGTCTTTGTATCACAGTAGAGTTATTTTTAAAAATGAGAAGAAAAATATGGTAGCTCTGATGGGGTTTCTGAGAAAATACCCGCCCAGGACTCCTCATTGAGAAATTTCATGATGCAACCTCTGCAGAAATGGTGCAGTAAAGCCTGGCTACTGCTAATACCACTGGGCAGATAAAACTGTTTATATCACATCAGCTTGATGTTTATTACATTGATGTCTCCACCAAGGGCTATTTTAAAAATTTGAAAATTACTAGGGAAATAGAATATCTAATGTTTTTTAAGCACGTAGTTATTTAGCTCCTCTGTACATAATGAGTGCCTGCTAGGTTCAAGGTACCCTTGAACAATGTTTCAAGCTGACGTATGACCTGGTATATCATTTAATCCCCAGAACAAATGAACAAACGTGGAAGGTGGGTAAACACTCACACTTCATACCCATTTTGCTAAGCCACTAAATTCTGCTAATCTCCCCAAGCCTGTTTGTACATCATCATTTTTTTTTTAGCATAAAGATTTAAAAGAGGAACAATGCTCTTTGAATTCTCTTTGTTTCTTATACTGTTTTTAAGATATGCCTCTGAATTCTTAAAGTGATTTGGACACATTTTCTAACCTCACAAGTAAATGTTCTTGCCTTTAAAATATGGATGTTAACCTCTGCCATATAAGTTTGATTAAAGTTTATTGTAAAGAATACATAAAATAATGGGTATAGCGCTCTTATCCAATGTCAATCATAAAGAATAATCCAATAATGTATGCAAAACAATGATTACAGTGTTGCACACATAGCAGTTTGTAATTTCCAATTTTCTGATGGTGACACTGACGGTATCGAATGGATCATCATGTGGTGGCATCGTAAACTCTGCCCTCTTGTTCAGTCCCTCAGCACGGCATGTGAAATGCCTTTGGGATTTCCTCTCCATTACCACAGTCAAGTGCAGGGTGCTCCGTAAAGTTTAGGAATAACAATGATGAAGAGCATTCTTTTTACTTAATGATGCAGGTGCTCTCAACCTGCTCATGTGTACCGTACCATCTCACACATAGACCAGGTTTCTGGAAAATGAATCCACACTCTCTTCCTAGGGAACAAAGGGTATCCGAAGTCAGTGGAAGCAATTTTGACTCACATGCTCTTTCTCTGACAGTGGTCTTAGAAAATGAAATGAATAACCATGAGATTAGCTTGTAAAACGAAGCAAGTACCTCTTCCTTTTGCGGTATATCTTCAGTTAAACTCCAAATCAATTACACAAATTAAGATTCATGTACATTTTCCGAGGGTAGGAACGTAAAATACTTATATTCAAGAGCACTGTTTATAAGGCAATCACTTAATCCACAAAAGAGGTTTTTTAAAAAATACATTTAAAATAGCATTTACAAGATGGATCAGTATTTCTTTTTCTTTTCTGGAGAAGAGAACAAAATGTATCTGGCTGTTGACAGATGGGAGAAAATTATTTGCACCCAAAGTATGCCTTCACAGTGGACTGTGGGGATTTGGTGATTTAAGAAGCACTGAAAGGTCCATCCAGGTATCTGGAGCCGTGCTGTCTGTGCTCAGCCACTAGTTACAGTGACTGTTAGGCACTTGGAATATGCTCATGTCAACTGAGATGTGCTCTGAGCGTGAATAACACTGGATTTTGAAGACTTAGTTTTATGAAAAGAATATAAAAAAAACCTAATTTATAATGCTTTACATTGATTGCATGATGAAATAACATTTCAAATATGTTAATTTTTTTACTAAAATGAATATCACCTATTCCTTTTTTCTTTTTATTGTACATACTGGGAAATTTTAAATCACATCTGTGGCTTGCATTATGTTTCTCTTGGACGGTGTAGGGCTAGAATGTAGTCATTGTGTTTCACACCCTTACAACTGAGAGACGCACGGTCCTCACAGAACCCGCGTTTTACCTGTCCCCTTGTTTTCTTGTCCCGGAATAGCTCGTCTGTATGGGGAACATTTTTGTAAGGATTTTTCCCAAACTGATGTTTTTTAACAGAATATTTATTTTCTGTTCTAAAACCACTTGCATAGATTAATGCAAACTATTGGTATTATTTCCGCACTTTGGAACTGTATCAGGCCGAAGGTAAAATTTCTAACTGAATCTTATTATTCACAACACGGGATTGATGTCAAGTACCACTTGTAATGACAGTCTGTCAAAACTATTTTATTAAGCCTATCTTGTGTGTTTGATATTTGAGCCATTAATAAGAAAGACTTGTTTCTTTGAAGGCCATCATAAAAATAAGCCTGTGATGTAATTGTCTTAGGAACCAGAAGCCTTCTTTTAATTCCTGATAGGTTTCAGTTAATAAAGATCTGTGATTAAGACATTCATTGAAGTTTTAGTAGTGTCTGCGCAATGGGGGAAACAGCAACAGATTATATATTGCCCTCTGGCTATGAAATTCAAAGACAGTTAATAGATTTCCTAAGTGGATAATAATAAAAAGAATATGGCATGGACTCAGTGCATGCCTGCGTAATGTGAATTCCACTGCTTACTCAATGTCATTATTCCAAGGAAAAAAGTCAAGAAGATAAATTGAAACAATTAGACGAACTAAAGTATTTGGAAGAAAAATGTTGCCATTAAGTTGCCTTCTAACCCTATTTTTTCACTTATTTCCTGTTCTTTCACTTTTTGGTAAAAAATGAATGAATGTGATGCCTCAAGCATCTATTGATCATTCAGGATGTCAGCACGTGTAAACTGGAATCACATGGATTAAATGTGGTCCAGTTTGGGGCTTAAAAATGCTGTCGTGCATGCAAGCTCTCATCTTGGAAAATGCCTTTGTCTATCACGTTGTGAGGTATTAGATCAGACTCTCTAAGAGGAGGCAGACTCTGAGACAGGTTTCAGTGTGCAGGATGCATGTGAGGGAGTGACCCTCGGACACACCCCTGCGGCAGAGAACGGAAGGATGCAGAGACGGGTGGAGAGGGAAACCGGGCTGAAATGAGGTCCAGACAAGAGTCTCAGCTGACTCCCTGGCATCAAGGATGAGAAGGTCAGACCTTCATATGCCTGCATCAAATACTTACTGGATGTGGCTGCCCTGGAAGAGGTGTGGCCTTGGGTGAGCTCTCTGTTGCTACGGGCATCCCTCAAGGTGCTGACAGCACTCTCAGTAGCGAGAACAGCCAGCCCTACCTTAAAGGAGGTGACAGGTCATGTATCACCGTGTCTGCCACGGAGAACGCGTGTCATTTACAACAAGGACAGTGGCAACTCGTTCTTCATAACATTTACTCATTCCTTTATGTAATAAACATGTATTGAGAGCTCTATAAGTGTCAGGCACTAGGCTGATATTTCAGGATACAGAGAAAGTGGATGGAATCCCTGAATTTAATGACTGGTAGTTCACTTGCATGAGTGACTCTGTGGGGGAACCTAAGAAGCACTCAGCACTTTGGGTTTAGTGATGACTGGGGTTTTGTCAAGAGTACGTGTGGCAGATGGAAGGTGGGAAGTGAAGATGGCGTGGATGGGACTGGTGGGGCTGATTATAAGCACAGGCTAAACACGGAAGCGACTGAAGATGGAAGGAATCTGGCAGATATGGAGAAAATGAAGGAATCTAGGACCTGATGAGAGGAGAATGCCTGAGGGAAAGGGGGCAAGAGACGCCCTTGACGAGACATTCTGACAAGACGGCACAAGCCTCAGAGCAGCAGGGACTGTAGCTGGGAGCAGGGGTAAAGTGATCTGCAGGCAGCATCCTAAGTACAGAGTCTTCCGTAGGATGAGCAGAAGGCTAAGAGGGAAGGCCGGCTTTCAGGTGGGCCCTGAAGAGGGGGAGGTGAGGAGAGGGGGAGGTGAAGCTTGGTTACTATGAACTGGGGGATTCACCGGACACTCAGGAAAGGTTTGTGAAAGGAGGAAGCTATGAGAATTTGAGCCTCAAGAGGAAACATACGGAAGAATGTGGAAGGAGCTAGGAAATAGCAGAGGTGACCAAGAAAAAAACATTTGACGTGGGATTTCCCAGAAGATCAGTCTTCACTGTCCCCTCTGGTCCTAGAGAGAATGCAGGGAAGGGTTCGTGTGGGGGAAGGAGGGAAGGCTTTGCTCTCTGATAGGTCAGCTGCTGTCTGATGGGATGGAGTTTTTGAGGAATTCCATCTCAGGTGAGCAGGAAGGTCATGGGATTATTTGCTCTCCATTTTTCCTGTGGGTTAGGAATAGCCATGATCTTTGATAATATAGGTCCATCTTTCTGGGCAGAATCACCCTGGCTACTCTGTTAGGGAACTGGTCCCGAGAAAGGCTGTGTTTGAAGTTAATTATACTTCAGTTGCGTCCTTGGGTTTTCATTGTGTGTTGGAAACAGCAGCGTTGCTTCTCAGGAAGTTTCTTTTCTGTGTATTTTGACCCTACTGTAAAGCCTATACAATCATATTGGTCGTAGAAATTGAGCTCCCTGCCTCCAACTGTGGTACCGCTAATTTTAGGGGCCTTGTAATTGGCGGTTACTTTACGATACAGTTTCAGAAATGCAGGAACGTTCTACCTGTGAACCCAGCTCCTCTGGACGTTTAATTATACGTTAGAGACTAATTTCTTTATTCTTTGTCTAAATCCAGATTCATCATGCAAGGACCAATATGTGTAGCCTTATTGGACATTCACACTTAAATGACCTCATTAAATCTTTTTTTTTTTTGAGAGAGAATGTGACGGTTGAGGCTACTGAGGAGTGTGGGGAACAGTATGGGTGCAGAAAATCGGCGGAATATTGAAGATGAATCAGTGAGATAACAAAGAGTGTATCCTTAGTATGTGTGAGGCTTTTTTCTAAATGTTCTACAAATATTAACATATTTAATCCTCATAACAATCCTATGAGGTGGATACTATTATTACCATCCCCATATTACAGATGAAAAAAATGGAGCGTATAGCAATTAAGGAACGTATCCAAGGCTGCACAGCTGAGTGGGCTGGAGTCTATCTTGGGATGATTGAGAGTCAGCTGAGCATAATGGCTAACTCATGCCATTCCCGGCACATTCACTCCTTCTGATGGTTAATCAGTCTTGGGTTTCTAAGCAATTTATAAGGGATGATGCAGAGGACTATTTCAAAGAACCAATAGCATTTGCATAATTTAGAAGAGAATTGAGAGTGATAAAACTGTCAGTGCCCTCTCCAGGGGTGATTATGCGAGGCAGAGAAACTCAATTACATCCAATCAAATCTCAAACTCCAACTGTAGTGTGGAGTTTTCATCAGTAGCAGTGAAGGCAGAAATGTACACACTAGATTTGTGTATATGAAATTAGTGGCACATTACAATGAAAAACTTAGGCAGCATATTTTAAAGCCCATGTTCCAATTCCTTTCCTCACTGTTTTCACATTGTGTATTTCTAGATCATGTACCAAGTGATGGCGTCTGTGGTCTTGTATTGTTTCAAATGGCTTGGGGTGATCCCACCTGGAATTAATATTTTTCTCAGCTCACTTACAAAAGTATTCTGAACAGTGGCATTTAATCTAAACAGAGACGATTCCATTTAGTCTCATATATATAAATAGATTTAATGATTAGAGTCATGTAAAGTAATTCATTATACGATGCACATGCAATTTCACGTCAGTGAGGGAAGAGAAGTTATTCCGTCAGTGGTACTGGGACGACTGTTATAGGCTTCTTGGAGAAAACATCACACAAACATGAACCAAACAGGTGGAGAGGCCCAGAGCTGTGATACCCGGCTGTCTCTCAGTGGCAGGGCTGGACTAAGGCCACACTGAGAGAATGGCCTGAATGGGTGACCAGAGACCGTCGTCCAGGACGGGGCAGCAGTCCAGGGCCAGATCCGTCATGTCAGAGGCACCGCTCAGTTTCCATCCCTCTCTGTTTGTCATCAGCCATCTGCAATGTCAGGAAATAACCACTGCTGTGACACCGGAGCTTAAACGGCGACGTTAAACGTAACGTGGTGACGAAGTTACTTGGGCTGGAATGGACACTGTTCACTGAGGGCTCTGCAGCTGAGCGTGAGAAATCCTAACAGAGCCAGCAGGCTACTTACGAGGGATGTTTTTTCATGGATTATTATAAAGAATTCCCCAAAAGATTCTGCACGCCTTCCTAATCTGGTTATTATAATTAGGTTCTGAAGGAAGTGTGATTTTATTTTATTTGGACTTACGGGATTATATAATGACTAAGACTAACTAGCATTTAGAGAGGAACTGGGAGTTAACTTTCAGCCCCACCTCTTCTTAGCCACGTGTTCCCTATGTTTCCTAAACTTTTGAGAGTATTTGAAAATTTGGGCCCCTGTTTAGTTAAATGTTCAGCCATTCACCTGTTACAAATAAGAATCATTTAAAAAAAACTCAATCTTTTCCTTTTTTCTCTTGCCATTCTCTGAGGGAAACAGAATTCCAGAGAGTTATTATGAAGGATAGAGGAAGCGTGACCCTGCTGATGACAGCATAAGAAACTGGACATCTCAGTGTCCCCTGTGGACACTTGGGTGTTTAGTGTCACCTCTCTCTCCCCTGGGCTTCCCTCTTCCCCAGCCCAGTCTCTTGGGACGATACTGCTTTGCTCCAAGCAAGCGTAGGCACTGCATCTTCCAAGGACCGTGGAAGTCCAGCCCTGCCCTGGTTTCTTCTGCCTTGCCCTCACCTGTCTCACCAGGCTGGTCCTTGGACTCCTCCCTGTCCCCGCCAGAGACACATCAGTCCTTCTCTTAATCTGGATTCTTGCCCTGGGCTTTGACACCACCATAGACCCCTTCCTTCTCTCAGTCCTCTGCCTTTCTTTGTACCATCAAGACAAATTATTGCACAGGATGATTGATAGTGGATACATTCATTTTCTCTTCAAGGGCAAACGTCATCACTATTTAGCCCAATGGGCTAAATCATTAAACTATGGGTTTTTTAGTCTCATCCATGATTACCTTGTTATACTCAGACGATAACTTTTGCTGGCTTCCCCTCAGACATGTTGTGATGAGTTCACACACATGATGTCTGTCCTGATTCCTCACGATCATCCTACACAGTGGCCAACATTGTTCCTATTTTAAAAGTGTGGGAACTGAGCTTGAGAATTCCCATATCTCGCCTAAGATTACACATCTGTAAATATTAGAGTGAGAATTCAAAGCCAAATACTGTGCCTTTCCCACTTACTAAAATGCATTTTTACTTACTACTTTTCTCACTTAAAACTACGATACATTTTTGTTTTTATATCAAGTATTCTTAAAAGCTTTACTCAACTCTAAGTAGGCTAAATCATTTTTTTTGTTTATTTTATAGTCAGGGAAAATGAACTGAAATTATAGCCGGATTGACTTCACCAAATTACTTTGATTATTTTAGCTGACCTTATTGATTAAATGGAAAAAATAAACAGTAAACCATCAAGTCTGATTGTGAGAAAATTTCGTTTCCTTTAGATTAATTAATCAAATTCAAAGTCAAAGAAATCCACTCTTATAAAAAAGAGCTTTAGTTTGAGATTGTTTAAAATTTGATCAGCATTAAAAATCTAGATTTCAAATATGACAATATGCCTAAATCGTATTTGTCCTACATATATTAAAGTTTTTCTTCTGCAGTTATTTACAACGTATTCTAAGTATTTGTGTTTGAATTGCATGAGCCTTCCTCTGAAGTATGTAGAGATGTTTTCACTTTAAGTGTATCCTGAATAAATATGTAAATGAATTATTTCAAATATATTTGATGTTTCACATTAACTTTTACATTAATTTTGCAATATGTTCCTAATGAGAAATTTAAATAATTGTTTGACCTTTATGTCTGCTGAGTAGAGCAAAATGAGTGCCATTGTGTTTTAAATAATGTTCAAGGGAATAGAACAAAGTTATATTTGTCGCAGTTGAAAATACAATCCAGTGTAATCTCTTCTGATTTATGGACCAAAAGCTCCCTGGAGATTTTTGTAAATCAAAGTAATGCTCAAAGTGTTCAAGTTTGCTGTTGGATTTCTGATTCAGAGAAAGATGTGTAATGTCACAATTTGACCACTTTTATTTTGACCTCCCATCGCAGAAGATATTCTCATTTGGTGTATATGTGTCGATTCTAGTGAGTGGACACTTTACAGAGTCTGTGAAGCAAGGGCAAATTCCAGCATGAAAGGAAGAAAAAAAGATATTTAAAAATAGATCCTAATGCGCCAACAACAGAATTTCAATCACAAAATACCTACTTTTAAATTATATTCAGGTGTGCCCACAGTTTCATCATAAATCTGCGCTATACCTTTAAGTGAATTTTTTAAAGAAGATAGTCGTCGCTTTTCCCATTGCAGACCCTGATGGGGGGCACTGACCCCTCTTGTGGGCCCTCGTCAGGTCACTGAACCCAGTTTCATTATTTTAAAGTGGAGATTAGGTGGTGTTTTTGTTGCTGTTGGCTTTTTTTTCTCTTTTATGGTTCAGCATGTTCAGAGATCACTTAGAACATTCACAAATATGTTTATCTTTCTTCATGTGCTAGAGTGGAACGAATGTGAAAGCACCCTGAATACAAAGTAGTGTGTGTTGTGCCTGGGAAATGTGAGAGAGTGGGTGATCAGGAATAAGCTCTAACCAGAACCGCATCCACTTGGGTGACTCCCTCAGACACATTATCTTCAAAGGAAAGAAAAATCCATTAGAAAATTGGATAATGTGCAGATAACATCCCATGTATGACATCCTGACTCCAGATCGGGGATGGAATAATTTTGATGACAGTGACAAGGTTTAACCTCAGTGTGATTTTCCCAAACCTGTAGGTGAGATTTTCTACCATCTGGTACCATATGCACTTTTTTGGATTAAAAAAAAATCCTAAATTGTGTCAAAAGTCAAATCTTGGTCTTGGTTTTCCTCTCCTAGAGCAATATTATTCCTTTTAATAAAGTAACTTGTTGAACAGAATGTCCACTCCTCTCCTTCCTGCCTCGTGGAAGGGGGTGATGCACCTTAACAGACGTGAACCACCAGCGGCTCTCGGTGAGGGACAGTGTTTCGGTCCCCTGCTCAGAATGTCTCTGCTTGACATCTCCACATCGTTCCTCCCTGGAATTAAAGCTTTGAAAGACCATGTTCAACTGTAAAGCACATTACATTCAAAAGGGTGGCATTTAAAGCTACTGTGACTCCTTAACACCTTACGTGAAATTTGTCAGACTAGCCCTTCTAACTCACAGATGCCTTGGGTACCTGAGTGAGGAGAGACTCACTTTAATGGGAAAGGAGACAGTTTTTAAGCACAGGCTTCTATCACTCTAGATCTTTCAATTTCTTGCTCATCTGAGCTTATTCTACAACCAGTTCTAATCTTCTAGTTTCTTCACAAACTTACCACCTTTTAAAACTGGGTCACCAACTTCTTCTAGACATCATTTTCTTTCTAACTCTGCTGTGACTCTCCCCCCAAACCTTCAAAAACACCCGCAGCTCCTTCACTGTCTTGAAAATTGGACATTTTCAATCTAACGTCTACCCTCTGCTACTTTGTTTGGATTCCCTTAAACTTTTTGAGAACATCCTTAAAACACATGGAGATCTGTCTGTCTATCATCTTCCCACCTACCTACCTGCCTACCACCCATCTATCTGTACTGTGGTTTCCAATCTCATCTGGACACTCAGACCCACTCAGCAGTCTTCATAATTTTGTGGCCAAGTTTCTCTCCTGTTTTCCATGGAGAATTTATTTTTCCGACTTCAGTCATTTTCCCGTGGTCCCGATCCCAGCTGCTCTCCTGAGCTGTGGCCGTACCTGTACTTCATAAAGAATTTCTTCAGTCACCTTAATGCACTTCACTTCAGCCTCCAAACAGATCTACACCTTTATTCCTCTATCTAGTCTTTATGGAAAAGGGTCCTTCTACTGTGAAAGAAAAATCTCCTTACTCATGTTCTAGTCCATATGGCTATCTATATCCTTAGAGATTTTTTTCCCATGAATTACCTAGTCTCTCCTACATTTAAAAAATTTTCTCTACCTATTGACTTTTCTTTCTGAGTGACTGGAGTAGCTCCCATCCCCATCCAGCCCTCCTCACAGCTGAGCAGCTCCGGTTGTTAGCCCATTCCTCTCCTTCCCTTCGCAGTCAACTTCACGAAAAGGGAGGCTGTCTCAGCACCTGCGTTTTCCAGTGTCCATGTCAGTGACTGTAATTTGGCTTTTGCTTTTTATCACTGCATTGACTGGCTCTGCCATGTCAGCAGGGAATTGTTCATAACCACTTCTTGGTCTTTGCCTTACTTGATCTCCTCATGGCCTTTGGCCTTATGGTTATGCTCTTATTAAAATAAATTTCACTTTACAGGGCATTTGTGATTGGTTGATGCTTCAGCCATACACAGCCAGTGAGGAACCTGGTAGAAATGTTCGATTCTTTCCCCTCCCTTACCACCAAAGTTCAGTGGGATCCTGAGTACTGCCAATTATTCTCTGATATGAAATCTTCCCAAGGTGTTTCCTGTTCAACACCAACATTACTCTCATAGGTAAAAGTATTGCCATCTTTTTTTATTGGCTTACTGAAATATTCTCGTAAACAGTCTTTCACTTGAAAAATAGAAAGGATCTGACTTCTAGTTGAATCATTCCTCAAATGTCCACTGATTTTTTTTTGAATAATGCCAACCTAGTCATGTTTATCTATAGTTTAAACCACTAATGTTGCTTAAACAATGGTTCCCAAATATTGGTCCAATGACCTTCTTCATGGTAGACACCGTTGATTGCCCCAAAACAATATCTTACACTTTTATTATGTCAGAACCCTGATTTTATTCATTTATTTTATTCAGATAGTGTGCATTTATGTATTTCAGAAGCAAAGGATGAATACTGGTTAGCAGTCATGGTCACTCCATTGCCCTTAACAGTGACTGGTCTGAAGTTGCTCTGTAACAAAATCTGGGTAGTAAACATGAGGACGTATCTGTTGGCAGGGCCATCTCTGTGGCAGTTTTCCTTGCCCACAGGAGATACAGAGAAGAAAAGAGTGTTTCTTTCAGTGGGTTTTGTTGTATGGAGATAAAAAGCGCAAGGCTACTGAACCCATCTCAGAACAGAGAGGTAGAGCAGCTGATGTGCTGCCGTGTGCAAAGCAGGAAAATAATCCGCAGGAGCCCTTGTTGACGTCGTTGGCTCCTAAATTATCTGACGGTGGAGAGATCCCATCTTGAGACTACTTAACGTGGAAGAGGCTACATCTTTTTAAGGTACTTATTAAGTTTTCTTTTGCCTGAAGCCTGATAAAATTTATATCAGAGTTACCTGGGAGCTTGTTAAAAGTTTACCCCAAGGTGACTCTAATTCAGGAAGTTTGGAGATCAGCAATCTGTATGTGTGACAGTTTTGATGGGCAGTCAGGTTTGGGAACCACTACTGGAAAAGTGTCCTTCTAAATTGTTTTGTGTGGTTAATACCTTCTAAGATGTGGCCCTAGCCTGCCTCCCTGTCCTTTCTCATCTCCTTGTTCACTACTCTGTAAAATGTAACATGGCTTCAAGTTGTGTTCAGCTGCTTGAAATTCATCCTTTTTTTTTTTCTCCTCATCCTCCAGCTTTCCCTGGAATGTACTTTTTCTCTTCTCTCACTTATCGAAATGTTACTCCTTTTACAAATCTCAGTATGAGATTTTTTTCCTTGTGATTTCTTTCCTATTACACCGAAGTGCATTTTGGTAACTTTCTGTTTGTGTCACTGTTTCACCCAGTAACAGTGTTTTTCTTATTTCATGTGTGGCACCACAGCCTAATTATGTTTACATGCTGTGTTTGCTATTAAGTTCAGAGTTCCTTGTGGGCAGCAGAGGTGATGTTCTAGTTAATTTAGCTTTCCTTTAGTCCCAGTGAATTAATTGCATAGAGAGGTACTCATTAAAAAGTTTGTGGGGCACAATTAAGTTGAAGAAACCGTAGCCCCTTTTACATGTCAAGGACTGTGTCAGGCAGTGGGAGAGAAATGATATCTTAGCAAATCCTTGGCAACTAGGAAATAGCTGGAAGACACGTTCTCCTTTGATTAACCTATGCTCATGAAAATTTGAAGATGGAAAATATTTTTAGATGAAACAAGATAAAAAGCTTACTAGGATGATATGTAAATATTCCGACTCTAGTAAAAGTATACTTAGTTATTACATTTCATTTTTAACTGAAATTAGAAAAATATACTGGTGTGTCATCCATCTATGGTCATAGAGTGGAAAGTTATCTTGACCAACTTTTTTTCTCCCAAACACCTAAAGTTACAGATAAACTATGAGAACTATGTTTTTAAATGCACCAGTGGGCTGCCATGAATGCAGGAAATATGCAGAATCCAAGCAAATATTAAGTCAATCAAGAAACCTAGAGTGGTGGGCAGAGCACAGAAGCCAGTGTTAGCCCTGAAGACATTTAACAAATCTGGCGAAACTGAACTTCACTCTTGACAATTTTCAGGGCTTACAGGACAAGAGAGGAAGCCAAGGATATAACTCTGTTAAGAGACCCTCTGTGATTGGCAGAATAATGGCCCCACTCAAAGATATCCATGTCCTAATTTCTGGAAACTGAATATATTTTATGGCAAAGGGGAGTTAAATTTGCTAATTAGCTGACCTTAAAATAATTATTAGTTAAAATTATCCTGGGTCATCCACGTGGGTCCAATGTAATCAAAATGCCCTTAAAAGTGGAAGAGGGAGGGAGACAGAAGGGTCAGTATCAGAGCAGCGCAATGCACGAAAGACTCGACGAGCCATTGCTGGCTTTCAGCTGGAGGGGGAGGCTCAGGTGTTCAAGAATCTGGGCAGCTGGAAAGGACAGAGAAATAAATATTCCCCTAGAGGCTGCAGAAAGGAACTTGGCCTTGGTGACACCTTGATTCTAGCCAGATGAGACCCATTTCAAACTTCATTCTCAACTACAGAACAATTAGATAATAAACTTACATTGTTTTAAGCCACTACATTTGTTACAGTTGCCATAGGAAGCTAATACATCCTCCTGGATCCTAGCCCTTTACAGTTTGAATATAAAGCATCTTTTGAAAGTAAGAGTGAGCTGGAATGATGCCAGCACATTTAATGTAGGCAGTCGATAAATGAAAATAATAACCTCCCCACTTATTTAGTAGCCACCTCCTGACCCTCAATAATGAATTCATGTTGTTACCTGGGTAGCTGGCCCTAAAACCTTGAAGCCAAAATGTTCATTTTAATTGGATGTGCTCTTGCGTGGTTGGAGCAAATACAACATTCTCTCTGGGAGAAGTCACCTTTAAACTAAGCCTTGAAGAATATCAACAATAAAGTCCCAAGAAATATGAGCTCATTAACAAATATTACAAAATAAACACAGAGAAAGCCAAGTTACCATGCACAGATGTAAGCAGAGCAGGCAGAAGAATCAGACCCAGAAGATATCATGATACAGGGATTATAAGATATAGGACACAAAATAAGTAGGTTAAAACATTAAAAGACAGAATAAATTGAATTCTGAGGGATGAGCAATGTGAAATAGCATACAGATTTGAGGAGAAAAAAAAACAGCTGAAGAGAGAATTGGTGAACTGAAAAAAAGATTTAAAGAATGTATCTATTATTCAGCACAGAGAGATCATGAAATGAAAATACTAAAGAAATGTCAAGATAAATGGAAGAGAGAATAAGAGGGTTTAATTATGTATGCAGCATGGTATGGAGTTAAAAAAAAAAATGACAGCTTCCCTGGAGTCAGGGCCGTGTGCTAAGGTCTGTGCTGGGTCCAGAGACGCGCCAGGCTTAGCCTCAGCTCTCAGACGCCTTCCCTGGGGCCGCGACACGAACTGACGCAACATCCGGCAGCACCACTGCTTATAAACAGACGTGGAATTGAGGTAGCAATGTCTTTTTGAAAAATTATTCAACAAATCTTTTTTAGGCTCCTCTCATGTGCCAGACACTTTTTATAGTAATTTGAGATCTAGCAGTGAACAAAACAAAGGCTGTGCTCAAGAAAATTACATCCTGTGGATGTGGTGAGTGGGTCTGGGGGGAAGATGAGCTGTTTTCTTAGGGAACAATGTCTTTAACGAGTTCAGTGTAAGGAATTTGTTTATATTAGGTTTAAAATGTAATTTATCAGTATTACGCAGCCATTAAAAAAAAATGAAATAATACCATTTGCAGCAACATGGATGGACCTAGAGATCATCATACTGAGTGAAGTAAGTCAGACAGAGAAAGACAAATAGCATATGTTATCACTTATATCTAAAAAAAGTGATGCAAATAAACTTATTTACAAAACAGAAACAGACTCATAGACTTGGAAGACAAACTCATGGTTACCGAAGTAGAAAGGTGGGGTGAATAAATTAGGAGAATGGAATTAACAGATACACACTAGTATATATAAAATATATATGAAACAAGGGTTTACTGTATAGCACAAGGAACTCTTATAAGATATTAAATAAAAACAATCTGAAAAATATGTATAAAATATATATATATATAAAAAACTGAATTGCTTTGTCATGCACCTGAAACTAACACAACTTTGTGAATCAACTATACTTCAATTAAAATATATATAATTTATCAATATGTAACTTATGTATATGCCAAGTAATTTCTTATCTATTATTCTTTTGCATATTTTTGGCCGCTTTGATGTTACTTCTATCCTATCAAAGACAGTGGGAGATACAAACGAAAGAGATAAGACTTGATTAGCTTAGTTGCATTGGTGTCAGAATTTATTGACCAAAGTGAATATTTTGCATTATATGTTTACTCTGTGCTAGCTACACTCTCTCCTTTTTCCTGTTACTATGTGTGAAAATGGGCCATTATTAAAAATTGTACACTCACTGTCACCTTTGATATAGTTTCAGGGCTATTGGTGACAGCTGAAAAGAAAAAATATATAAATATAGAACATCTAACTAGTTTAAGAGTGGTATGATATACAGTTTGGTTTTCATAGTAATTTGCAGGTGTCAGGATGACTTGTCATACAGAAGATGGTAAAGTGTACATTCAGAGTGTACCTTTAGCAAGCTGAACAGAATTTCAGAAGATTGTGTTTTCTGTCCATCGGAATCTCTCTGCGTGATGCTGTTTTGCGTGGTGAATTCAGATCAGACATTTAAATTTGTCTGTCTATTAGAAGTCATCATAAGGAGATTCCAGGAGAACACAGAGAAGAACAGCCGTGCTGGCTGGTCTCCCCCAGCTCCCGGTGAGCTGAGAAGGGCAGGCAGTGCGACGCTGCACACCCCCGGCCCGCCTTCCGCTCCATGGCTCAGGTGCTCTGCCTGTGCCCCCGCAGCTTGCACTCCTTTCAGAAAGCACTGCAAATACTTGTGTATTTGTTTCTGCTGCTAAACTGTAGGCTACACTCAGTGGCAGGAGTTACCTGTCTTTGAACTCCCCATGGTGTAGTCAGTTAACTGGTACAGCAACTGGTGTGTTTCCTGACATTTAAATCTGCTCTGTTTACAAAATATTATCCTGAGAATTACAATTCAGTTAAGCTTTAATTGGGGGAAAAAGTATAAGAACCAGAAAAGAGCATTTTCCTGAGATATAATTAAAAGTTCCTTTGAAGGGTGGGAAACTGTCTTAATTTCCTTCTGTGGTCCTGGATGCTCAGGAGCTGATTTGTTTGGAGGTTGAAGCAGCCTTGAAGTCCACACACTGTTGTTTTCAGGATGGAGAGGGGATGTGGTAAAACCTAGGAAACTGAGTGGGAAGAGGAGCAAATGCCTCCGGAGCACTGGACTCCTGTACTTCATGAAAAGCCTCTCTTTATCTGCACAGTACCTCTTGTTTTGAAGTTTGCTCAGTGTGTTGTTAACGTGGCCGTACTTTATTTCTCATGATTAGTACTTGCATGGTTTATCTTTTCAGCCCTTTTTACCCATGTCCTTATATTTAAGTATGTCTCATAAATTGCATGCGATGGTAACTAGAAATTAAATGATCCCCATACGTTAATTGGAATGATTGGTCTGTTTATGTTTAATATGATTAATGATACATTTGGACATCTCCTTCTTTTTATTTGTTCTCTGCTTGTGTCATTTATTCTCAGTCTCTTTGTGCTTTGGTTTCTCCCTTCCTTAGGGTTAATGGGATATACTGGTATTTTGCTTTATCCCTCCATTGGCCCTTTTGCTGTTCCTCTTTGTTTTGCATTCTTAGTGGTTACACAGGAGATAAGCACTTGTCGCTGTCTGCTTTGAATTAATATTCTACTTCACAATCACCAAAACCCTCTGCAGCACCACCACGCCTATTCTAGGAGCTGTTGTTGGCCTGTAATTTTCTCCTACGTACAGTGTATACATATCGCAATATATTATTATATTTTTTTTAGCCAGTCATTATTCCTCTAAATAAATGTGTAAAATAATACTCTGCGTTTCCCCATTTATTATCCCTTTCTGGTTCTCTTTCTTCCTTTCTGCCATCTGGGCTTTTATCTTGGAGCATTTTCCTTTGACAGAAGTGTAGTCTTTAGGGTTCTAACAATGAAACTTTCTGGCAGCAAATTATTTCAGCTTTTGTTTGTCCTAAAGTTTCTTTAATTGCTCTTGTATTTCAAGGATATTTTCATTGGGTAGAGAAGTAAAGATGGATAATTTTTTTCGTTAAACATTTTAAAGTTATAAATCTCTTGTTTTTTAGCTTTTATTCTTGTCACCCTGAACATAGCATTGTCTGCTCCCCCAGTTCCAGCTGCTCTCAATATGCCCATGGGTCTGTTGTTGTCTTTGAATTTGTCCTGTGAAGGGTTCTCTGAGCTTCTTGAACATACGAGTTGATGAATTTCTTTAATTTTGGAATACTGGAGGAATCATGGCCATGATTTTGCAAAGAAAAATTTCTTCCCTGTACTCTGTTTCTCGTCTCAACCTGGGGCTTCAATATGAACATACATCTGGTACCATAGGACTCTGAGGCTCTGTTCTGTGCTTGCATTTGAATAGCCTCTGTTAGCCTCTCTTTGGGTCACTGCTCTTCCTTCCCCACTGTAGCTAGTCTACTTGGAGCCCACATGATGACCTTCTTGTTTCAAAGATGCTTTTTTTTTTTTGTTTCCAGTTCTATAATTCTTTTTTGGTTAGTTTTTAGATTTTCTAGTTTTAGAATTTGTGGGATTCTTTCTAATCCATTTTTTGAAAAACATTTACCCTAAATTATAGATACACACACACACACACACACACACACACACACAATTTCCTGTTAAGTCCACCGTCTGGATCTGGGTCATTGTTGGGTCTGCTTCTGTTATGAGTTTTTTCTCTTGATTGGGGATCATGTTTTCCTATTCCTTCACTGGTCTTGTGAATTTTTACTGTGTGTTACTAATTGTATATGAAGAAAAAGACACAGAAGCAGATAATACTGTCTTTCAGAAAGATCCCATGCTTTTCTTTGTCGAGTGTACAGAGTAAGATGCTGATCTTTGTGATTTACTGAAGATTTGGACCAAGTCCACACGGGGTTTCAGTTCACCTCTGGTTTCAGAAGTCTTAGTGGGATCAGAATGTTTCACTTGCACAATTAGATGATAAGATTGCCCTCTGTCCTGCCCCTCTACAAATGCCCTATGGGGTAAAATTAGTGAATGGGAAGGACAAACTCTGTTTTAGGGGTACCATCAGCCTCTTATCAAATATGCCAGCAAATGCATTGCTATTAAAATTATGCTGGTTCTTTCTTTTCCAGCAAAATTTTTCTGCTAATTCCTGCTCTGTGTACCTTCAGAATTAGCTAATATTCCATGCTTAAAAGTGGCTATTTTTAAGGGAGAGTTTATCCATCTCCAGAATTCTTTGTATCCACGGTTCTTCAGTAGCTTTAAAGAAACATATAGTATTTCATTTTATCCAGTGTTTTCTCAGAATTAAGGCAGGAATGATGACTTTTCTGTGAGCTTCAACAACCTAGCTAAAAGCCAAACTCTCAATGTGGTATTTATACAATTAGCCTAATGGAAAAACACTGACATTTCTATAAATTAAGTAGTTCAATAAATTTTAATGATCACTGACTCTATACCAAATATTTCTCTGGATTCAGGGAATATATCAATGAACAAAGTACATAATTGTTGATATCCTCAATACCCGTGATCCATACATTCTAGTAGACCAAATGATTATTTGAAATAGCCACTTAATAGAATATTTAAATGGTTTTTCCCTGAGGAAAAATTGTTTTTCTATAACTCTTACAATGGATCTGCAGTATTCTGTCACTTGATATTATTTTTTCGTGCTGATTTAACCAGAAATTGTATTATCCTTACATGAACTAGGTTAGTTCAGATTAAAATTCCTAAGCCATGAAATACCTTATTCAGATAATATATGTTACTCAGGAGTTCAATGTGCAATGAGATAAAGGTTGAACGGCCCTCATTAGAGTGAGTCTGGGGGATCTGAAACCTCACGTGCTTGGCTTCTCTTTTCTGCCTCCAATTCTTCCTGCCTCACGGCTGCCTCTGAACTAGCTCCAAGGTTTCTCTCTGTTCCCAAGGTATCTAAAGAGCACAATTTGAAAACCATTAAATAGATCATGCATGCAGGTAAGGGATTTTTCTGTTTCCTTTTTTATGCCCATTTTCTTCAAATTTCTGAGACAAATTAAATGCTTAGATGAAGTTAATGGTTGGTTTGAAATTAACTGCTGATATATATGTTTGAGTACACAGAGTTATTTAATAGTTCTTTCGGGGTTTTCTTTAAGCTCTACTTCATTGAATTATAGAATCTCAGGAGTTAGAAATAGCCTTAGAGATAATTTAGCATAACCTCCCACTCAGTGAAGGCCTCCCTTCTGCAACCTCCCTGACAGATGGTCACTTAGCTTCTGCTTGACTGTCTCCCGTTATCAGAGCTCACTTTCTGAAACTATTTCATCTGGACGAGCCCTAATTATTAGAAATTTCTTTCCTCTCCTGATCTTAAACATGCATCACAGTGATCGCCAATAGTTGATTAAAATTATTCTCTTGATTCCCTTCATCTCCTCCCCACCTGACCTGATTTATATATCTTTCTTCTCAACATACTTCTATCCCTCAACGTGCCTTCTACTATCGCAGCTTTTATTTATTCTCATTGGGGAATTGCGGAGAATGCATTGACTTCAAAAAATATACATGAGGAATCAATGTGCAGGTAGCCTACTGGGCGGGCCATGCCATATGAACATTTCTTAGAAGCTTTGGATCCAGCAAATCTGATACCAGGACCCATGAGAGGTTCCTAGTTGACATCCTTCGAGTCGGTTTCCTTTTAGACTAGTCTTACAATTTTTCTGCCCCTCCTCCTCCTCTTCCTCCCAGTTCTTATTCTTCCTCCTGTGGGGGGTGGGTGCTGAGGAGTCTACTACATACAATAGTTTAAAAATAAGTTATTCGCTAAATAGTGTTAGCATAAGTTGTTAGCTACCTATGTTAATTTTTCTTATTCATACTTTTTAATGGGGAAGGAAGCAGCGAAGGTTACGAAAAATCCCCTGCCAGATTTTGTTTTTAATTGTGCTTCCTATATTATAAATTGTTAGAAAAAGTAAAGCTTTCTAAATCCTTGGGGGAAAAGTGTATGCTTATATTGTAATTTAAAGATTAATGAAACATCTAAAGTTTAGCTAGCAGTCCGTGCTAAGGGTAGCTGAAGATAGAAAATGCCATACAAAATCCAGGGACATCTGACCATTTTTGTCATGGCTTGTTTGGAGTGCCCACCTCATTTACTTCTAATTGTTCAAAGTCCAGCTGTGCGTAACGATCTGTGCAAGTCCTGCTAGTTCCTCAACCCTTTTCCTGAATGTTGTCGTTTCCAATGAGCTCAGCTCCCTGACTCCTGTATTAGTAGCTTAAAAACATTTATTGAATAATTAACGCTTTGCAATCTTTGTATCAGTCACTACAAGTAAAGTGATGGAGATGCTGTCGTCAAACAGCTTAAATTCAGAGGGGACTAAGAAGGCGATCAAAAATTACAAACCAGTGTGGAAAATGCTCCGACAGAAACAAGCACAGGGCTCTTTTTCTGCAGAGACAAAGGGCAGCTCATTTTCTCAGTGTGGGTTTCTGGCAGATGTGGAGCGGTCTATTGTAGTGGTGCCAGGGAGGAGGTCCTGTGTCCGGAAGGGGAATAGGAGTCCTCATGTAGAGTAACCATTTCTTTATCTGTCTATTTTAGTACATTATAGTTAACAGTAGACCAGTGGTAGTAGTACTTAGAACCCCCAACCCCACCCCTGGGGTTCAATTTGTAGATTTTTTTTTAATTGAAGTATAGTTGATTTACAATATTGTGTTAGTTTCTAGTGTACAACAAAGTGATTCACTTATGTGTATGTGTATGTGTATATATATATATTTTTTCAGATTCTTTTTCATTATAGGCCATTACAGGATATTGAATATAGTTCCTTGTGCTATGTGGTAGAACTTTTTATTTTATATGTAGTAGATTTGTATCTGGTAATCCCAAACTCCAAATTTATTACCCTCCCTTCCCCTTTGATGACCATAAGTTTGTTTCCCATGTCGCGAGTCTGTTTCTGTTTTGTAAATAAGCTCTGTTGTATCTTTTTTTTCAGATTCCACATATAAGTGATATTTTTCATATGGTATTTTTCTTTCTCTGTTTGACTTACTTCACTGAGTATGATAATCTCTAGGTCCATCTTTTTATCTTTGAAGGCCTTCAAGCTATGCTTGCAAACTTCCTGGATATGATGTTGAAAAGATAACCTTCCAAGTCCCTTCCAAAAATAAGGAGCTATAATTTTTTGATTATATATTAATCTTTTTAGCGTTTGATTCATATTATTCTCCAGAGAATTTTGTAAGTTATACTGAGCGATTTTTGAGTGGCCCAGCTTTTCCTAGCTTTTGCTGAAGTTCAATCTTTTTATCTTTAAATGCTTTGCATTTAATTTAAGACCATGCCAGTTTTTCCTTTTCTTGTGGATGTTTATGCTTCTCAAGTACTTGTAATAGGTGATCACAATTTTAGATGTCTTTCACTCAAGCCGTACATATTAAAGGATTTTATCTAATTTATAAATTACTCATTCTTCCCAGAGTCACTTTATCTGTGACTTGCTGTGCATCTGAAATTCCTCCAGGTCTTTTCCACCTTCCTGGTTCTGAGGTGCCTAGTTGAAGGTATTGCATCTCATTTACATTAACTGTGTGTTTTGCATGTTGCTCCCTGTGTTGTACTTGCTTAATTTTGTTCTGTTTGGTCCTGCACTGCAGAACTGGTTAGGTAGCTTCCCAGTCAATATCCACAGATAAACAAGCTTTTCTAAGACGGATGGTGCCAAAACAATACTTTACTAACATTGAATCCCAGGTTAAAATTATAAAGCCAAGTAATATCCAATATAAGAAATTAAAAAATTAATTCATAGCCACTAGCTAACTCATGCATAATCAAATCATTATACAGAAATGTTTTGTATTGTATTCACTGGAGCTCTCAAGTAAGCTTTATTTGAAATCACACTCTATTTCCATAAATATTTGTTGTGCTCATTTAACCAAATAAAAAGCACAAGTTAAGCTCAAACATCTTTTATTTCCAATAGTATAACTTATACTCAGAAACATCCCTTCAAATTACAGATTTAAAATGTAAAACATGTTTGCCAACACTTAAAATTCCCCAAAGCTCGGATTAATTACCAAATGCTCCTGCAGAGTCAGCAGCAATAGCCCCCTGAATGCCACAGACCTTGTTTTGTACAGAATTGGCATGTTTTTGAACTTTGTGAACTCTCTGCAGACTTCTTATGCGCAGCATTCTGGCTAACTCACAGAAAGTTCATTTTGCAATAATTAAATGTTATATTCAACAAACTATAAGAAAGTGCTGGAAATTATCAAACAAGTTTGACCAATATAAATAAATTGCATAGTTAATTTATATGACTTTCTTTAAAGGGAATTTAATTTGTAATTAGACTTGCTCAGTCACTCAGTCTCAATAATTAACATCTGCTAATTCTCAGACCAGTAGACCTTTATTGCTTTCTAAGGGTTTAGAAGTGAACTCATCCCTGAAGGTGTGGCAGTGGTGACTTGCAGTACTCAGGAAGCTCACATCTGTGTACAGCACGATGCAGTTGCTAGGTGCTGGAACAGAGGTCTCCACAAGTTGCTAACTGAGGAGGGGGCACGGCATTTCCTGAAGAGCAGGACAGATCAGGGGACACTTAAGGGAGAAGTCAAGATGGGAACTGATATTGAGGGCTACTTAAAGGACTAGAAGCCTAGAGAAGAGAGTATGGAGAAGGAAGAGAGAGACAGGAAAAGGCAAGACCAAACAGCATGTGCCCAGTGGCCTGAGAAAGGTTGGCACAGTCATCAGTTGTAGCCGGTTTGCTGTGATTAGAGTTGAAGGTTTGTATTGGCTGAAGAGTTCAGTCTAGAAAATGGGCAGAAACCAGGTGATACAAGAGTTTTAATTTTATGCTGAGAAGATTAAATTTTTTATTTGATGTACATCAGAGTTAGTGACATGTTTTTAAAATCTGATGACCTCTTTAGTGAGTAAATGTTTGTCATCCCAGTGGGCCACCTGCCTTTTCTCTTTCCTCCTATCTGCCCTGCCTTCCACCCTACTCACTGCATCTCTTTTTCCTCCTTCCCTCGCCTCCTTCTCACCTACTGTTCTTCCTCCGTTTCCTTCTATACTTTCTCTTTCTGCCTCCCCATCCCCCTAACTTTCTCGTGCCTCAATGGATTAATTTATATTGCTTTGATTTTTGAATAAAATCTGATATTTAAAAATATTTTAAACATTTGCCATTATGCCAGTATACCTTTTGAGTTTGACATACTTTCAAGTATTCTTGAGCCTAGAAATTTAAAAATAAAAACTAGTTTTTCATCCCTTATAAAATACAAATTCCTATAACCAAAACAGAATGGAAAGGAAGTCATTCATCCACACTGATCATTTGAAATGATGGAAATAAGAATAAAACATTATTTTATTAAAGTAAGAGTTATTTCTTTCTTGGCTTTAGGCAAATGACTTAAAAAAAAAAAACTTCAAATAGAATAGAATACAGGCTACTTTCATATTTTTAGCATACTTTCCTGATACTTATTTTGTTGCTCAAAATGTTCATTTCTGATGGTCTTTTGAGATTCAAACCTTTAAATACACTAGTGATTCACTAAATACTTTACAGTCTATCAAGAAAAGTACTTGAAAAGAGTTATATTTCTGGGTTGTACCAAGTTTCCACAGGTATTTGTATATTTTTGAGTAGATTATTTCACTGAAAGGTTAAAGAGAAATATTTGAGTAATTTCCACTAGAATTAAATCAAATGGTTTTAAAGACTCTATCAAGGATTGAGGATTTAATGGGAAGTTTGGAAAGGAAAATGTCATGATTGGAGAAGGTGAATATTATGACAAGGAAACTAAAATGCTACTTTTAAAAGATTATGTGAATTTCAATTATTTATCATGAACTTATTTATTTAATTCTGCCCTCTTATTCAACCTGATGTCCAATTTTATGCAGATAAATGTCATATGTTTTTATTATTCAAAACCCACTAATTTGTCTGATATCTCCCCTCTCATTATGATTTCTGAGTTTTAGGGCAGGTTCCTTGGCAAGTTTGAACCCAGATATTTTATTTTCAAAGCCTCTAATGAAGTTGCCTGTTAATGTGACAACAGTTCCTGATAGAAACCAGGTCATGTCTAAATATTGATTGTGATGTCGTTCACAGACTTTGAAGTACTTCTGTTTAACTCAGTGTAAAGAAATAAGGAGTTAGAAACTGGCAGATGAAAGGAATGCATTTAATTTTGAAACATAATTCAGCATATTTATGTGTAATATTAGAAATGAGAACTTAAGAAAATTGTAGCCATATTACTAATGGTATTGAATTGTTAAGCCATTGCTATTGTACCCATGATATATGTGCATCTGAACATTCTGTATTAGAAGGATTTTTTTTTAGTGATTTCAACAAGCTGGCAGAATAGGAGTTTTCCACTGTTATCCCCCAAAGAACATTGATTCTTGAAAACCACTCATGGACAAAAGTACTTTGCTGAGAGTCTAGGAGTCTAGTGGAGAAGTTATACCACACTGTTGGAGCTAAAATCACAAGAAAAGATGGTTGAAGAGGGTAAGCAGAACAGCTTCACTTTACCTGCATCACCCCTCTTCCAAGGTAGCACAGCTCAGTGCTGAGAGAGAATCTCAGAGCCCCCAGTTTCCCCAGCAGAGGAAAGTGAGTACATAGTGAGTGAGCACCTGGCCTCCCCAGATGTGCAAGGCACTGCGCAAGACACCCACTTCTTTCCCACCCACCAGGAAGAGTGAGATGATGAGTGCAGCTGAGAGGTGGAGAGAGGCTGGGAGCACAGCAGCCAGGACTCAGAACTTATCAGAGGGCTGTAGGATTATTGCAGACTCCACCAAGAAGCCCACCCACGAGCTGCTTGGAATGCCTCCCCTGTGGAACCGCTGAGTGGCCCATGGACACTCCCAATGCTCCACGTGCCTCACCCCCTCCTGCCTTGTGGCTAACTCTCGTGCACCCCCACAGATGGTGAGAGCCAGCCTTTGTAGAGGGTTTGTGAGCACGTGCAGAAAGGCTGCCCAACTATGCAGGATGGGGAGAAAACACACACACTCGAGCACTTCAGCACACTGCCCTAGGGAACCCGAATGGAAGGCTCTCAGCATTGGGCCTGGCGTTGAGGATTGAGAGAAGACATGCAATCTTAAGAATTCCCCCTGTAAGAGGAAATAGAAGGTGTGGAGCAGGCGTGTCCATGGAGAAGTTCTGAGAGGGCCTCAGACTCTAGCTGGGCTGACTGGTGAAGGTATTTCTCTCCTCAAGCCAGTCAGTAAAGACTAGAGGAAGTGACTGCTTCTTCAAATGTAAGGACAGCAACACAAGACTTCAAGGAACACTGAAAATCAAGGAAACATGATACCCCTAAAAGAACACAATAATTTTCCTGTAACCAAAGAAATGGAGATCTGTGAATTACCTGGGAAAGAATTCAAAATTACTATTTTAAGGAAGCTAGAAAGCTACAAGAAAACATAGACAGACGCCTCAACAAAATGCAGAAAGTGATATATGAACACACTGAGGAGTTCACCAGAGAGAGAAAGCATAAAAAACCAGAGCAGACGTTCTGGAGCTGAAGAACACAATAAATGTGTGCAACGACATGAAACATAAGACAGTAAAGCTAATTGGTAAAGGTAAATATACAGTCAAACTCAGAACTCTGATACTGTAATTATACTATGTAAATTACTCTTAACTGTAGTAAAAGGTTAAGAGTAAAGTATTAAAAATAACTATAATAACTTGTTAATGAATATACAATATGAAAAGTTGTAATTTTTTTATATTAAAATATAAAATAAGGGATGAAAGTTTAGAGTTTTTGTGTGTGACCAAAGTTATTAACAACTTAATATAAAATTTATAAATATAAGATATTTTATGTAAGCCTCATGGGAACCACAAAGCAAAAACCTCTAGTGGGTACGCAAAAGAGAAAGAGAAAGAAAAGAGCATACTACTAAATAAAATTGTCAAATCGCAAAGTAAGAAAGAGAGGGAGAAAGAAAGAAGTATACAACAGGCAGAAAACCATGAACAAAATGGCAATAGTCAGTCCTTATTTGTCAGTAATTACTTTAAGTGCAAATGGATCAAATTCTCAATATTCATGGGGTAGCTAAATGGATAAACAAGCAAACAAACAAAAAAACAAGACCCAACTATATGCTGCCTGTAAGAGACCCACTTCAGCTTAAAGACACACATAACCTGAAAGTGAATAGAGGGAAAAAGATACTCCGTGCAAGAACAAACAAACAAACAAAAGCAGGATAGCTATGTGTATATTGGACAAAATAGAATTTAAGCAGCTACAACAAAAGATAAAAGAAGGTCATTAAATAATGAGAAAGGGATCAGCTCATCAAGAGGATATAACAGTTATAAAAATAAATGTACCCAACATCAGAGCACTTAATTTAATGAAAATTTTTTATCAGATATGAAGGGGGAAATCAACTATCTTTTCTGACTCTAATGACATAAAATGAGAAATCATTAACAGGAAGAATCCTGGAAAATTCACAAATATGTTGAAATTAAACAATGCACTCCTGAATAACCAATGGATCAAAGAAGAAATCAAGGAAGAACTCTAAAAGTATCTTGAAATAAATGAAAATGGAAACACAACATACCAAAACTCATGGAGTGCATAAAAGCAGTTCTAAGAGGGAAGTTTAGAGCAATAAATGTCTGCATTAAGCAAAGAGAAGTATCTCAAATAAACAATCTGCCTTTATGCTTCAAGGGATTAGGAAAGGAAGAACAAACCTAGCTCAAATTACCTGAAGGAAAGAAGTAAAAAAGATCAGAGCAGAAATAAATGTAACAGAGACCGGAAAAATAATACAGAAGATTAATGAAACAAAGAGTTGGTTTTTTAAAAAAAAGATGAAAAAATTGGCAAATCTTTATCTAGAGTAACCAAGAAAAAAGAGAAAGGATTCAACAAATACAGTTATAAATGAAAGAGGAGACAGAATACAGATAGCACAGAAATGCAACGTATCATGAGACTACTATGAACAATTATATGCCGACAGATTTGATAATCTAGAAGAAATGGATCAATTATTAGAAACATATAATCTACCAAGACTGAATCATGAGGAAATAGAAAATTGAAACAGACCAATTATGAGCACAGATATTGAATCATTAATCAAGTATCTCCCAACAAAGAAAAGTCCAAGGACAAATTTCACTGGTGAATACCACCAATCATCCAATCATTTAAAGAATTAATACCAGTCCTTCTCAAACTCTTTCAAAACACTGAAGTGCAGGGGTCACTTCCCATCTCATTTTACAAGGCCAGCGCTCTAATACCATGATACTAATGCCAGATAAGGGCAGTACCATGAAAGAAATTATAAACCAACATCCCTTTGAACATAGATACAGAAATTCTCAATAAAGGACTAGCAAACCAAATTCAACAGCACATCAAAAGGATCATACACCATGACCAAGTGGGATTTATCACTGAAATACAAGAATGATTTAACGTAAGTGAATCAATAAATGTGAGACAATGAAATAAAAGTATGAAATAAAATAAAATGATGAAATAAAAGTAATTTGATGACTCAGTAGATGCCGAAAAAGCATTTGACATAATCCAACATCCTTTTAGGATAAAAACGCAAAACAAATTAGGTATAGAAAGAATGTACCTCAACATAATAAAGGTCATACATGACAAACCTATAGCTTACATCGTACTCAGTGGTAAGAAACAGAAGATTCTTTGTCTGAGGTCAAGACCAAGACAAGGATGCCCACTTTTGCCACTTACATTGAACTCAGTACGGGGCCCTACCCAGAGCAATTAGGCAAGAAAAAGCATCCAAATCAGAAAGGGAAAAATAAACTTATCTCTGTTTGCATATGATATAATCTTACATATTAGAAAATCCTGAAGATGCCATTAAAAGAACTATTACAATAAATGAATCCAGTAAAGTTGCATGATATAAATCAACCCACAGGATCTGTTGTGTTTCTATACACTAACAACAAACTGTCCAATAAAGACATTAAGAAAACAGTCCCGTTTGTAATGGCATCAAAAAAAACAGTACATTTAGGAATAAATTTAATCAAGAGGTGATAGACCTGTATGAGGAAAACTATGAAACATTGATGAAAAAAATTGTAGAAGACAAATGAATGGAAATATAGCTCATGTTTATGGACAAGAAGAATTAATACTGTTAAAATGTCTATACTACCCAAAGCCATCTACAAATGTGATGCCAATCTCTACCAAAATTTCAATAAAACTAGGGGAAAAAGAGGGACAGAGGGAGATTACACACAAAGAGAAGGCAATATGAAGATGGAGGCAGAGACTGGAGTAATGGCTACAGCCAAAGAATGCATCCTGTTTGTGGTTGGCTGTGTTTAAGATAGCATCATAAGGAAGGGATGAGATTAGAAAGAACTGGCCAATTTGCAAGAGAAAGTGTAAAGAAATATAGGATATTCAGAAATGAGGCTTGAAAGCAACTGCTTCCTAAATCCAAACAGCAAGGGAGTATGAAGCCCTTGAGAAAATTTTGAGTGACCTTTGCTTATTAAAACTGAGCCTTTTGTCAAAGATGAAATTAAGAATGTAGTTTCCACACCTACTGTTAATGATCCTCAGTAGATTATTATGCCTCAAGACAAAGTTCCAACTTAAGACAGTGGAGCCAAATAAAAGTTCTTAATTAGGTGGAATGACTTAAGGGCAAAAGCACAGGGTTGTGGTTCTTTCTGGTAAAGCCCCAAAGTTCAAAGTACCTGACCGTTAATTCGCAGCAGATATATGAAGGCAAGAGAGAAAGCAACATAGCTGTTTTGAATGTCATTTGGATGTCCTCTATGTCAAAAAACCAGACTTCTGAGTGTGGTCTTAGGCATGTGAAGGAAACTGATAGTAGGTGGATATGAAGGAAGCCGGTTAAATTTGGAAGATTGTACTTCCAAGAAGAACTATGAGTCTGTGACTTAGATTTCAATTGATGCTTGGACCCCTAAGCTTTTTTTTTTTTTTTGGCAGGGGAGTGGGAGATAATTAGATATATTTATTTTTAATGGAGGCACTGGGGATTGAACCCAGGACCTTGTGCATGCTAAGCACACGCTCTACCACTGAGCTACATCCTCCTCCTACCCCCAGGCTTTCTTACACATTCTTAAAAACGCCCCTCTTTACTATTCACAAAAGCCTATGGCAGATGCTTTGTTGAGGCATAAAAGAAAACAGGGCAGATTTGGCTGTTATTCCGTGAGTCTGAAAATTTTCAAAAGAAAGTTATGAAGTTAGCTGGTAGGCTAAGAAGAGATGTAAATTTTAAGAGTGTTGTAGACATAAGAAGTAGACCAGAAATCTGTAGTGTTGTCTTTATACCCCAATGCATGGTGCTATATTCTTGGCCAAGAAATCTTATCTTTCTCTGCCATGTTAGTCTCTAATGGCAAAATTGTAGTGATAATATATCAGCTAATTATTCCCGAATTTTTGTTTTGATAATATAATAGAAGGAAACATTCTTTGAAAATGTTACAAAGTGATATATTTAAAAAAAAAAAACTGAGATACACAGGAAATCAGAGATCTGTGATTGTCTATATAAATAATGCAGCCCCCTGCCTCCTACCCCAACTGGCCGGATTTGCTTAGAATAGCCACTTTGTTCTGATCCTGTAGGATATGTGTCTCTGATTATTTTACAATTTAGAATCTGAACATTTAAACAAAAAATACCTTTTTTTTCCTTTGACAGTCTCCAGATGGAATGGTTTTTAACACCTACGGTGGTTAGAGCAAGAGACCATTGTCTTTCCAGATTATATTATATTTTAATCATGGTAGATTAAATGTAATTAAGAATAAAACTAAAATTTTAAAAATTGGAGGTTCTTTTTGAAGATAAAAATCTAAAGAAAGCTCAGTAGAAAATATTTTCATTTAAAGTGAATTTGCATTCTGGGCACAGGAAATTGTAATTTTTTTAAACTGCAGACTAAGTGAAGCATAAGATGTGAATGTGTGTCTTTCCCCTAGTGCCTCATGAGTGCTTTCTAGAGCTCTCTCAAAGGTCAAAGGCACTCTGAGCAATGCCATGTCAATTAAAGCTGTCCACAAATTGGAGCACATTTTGGCTTTTGTTCAGTTACTCTGAATAATGTCAAATGTCTGAAAGGTCGGTCCTCTTCAGTAGTCTGAACGGGGGGCCAATTTTTCCAAGCTTGGTTTATTATTCAAAATAGAGGCTATGCTGTTTTGACAAATTTCAAACAGCAGCCACAGTTTGTTTCCTGCCCATGCCATATGCATCTGTGACTGGCCTGGGGGTTCTGCACAGTTTCCTCAGAGCCCTCATTCTAGGGTCCAGAATAATGCACCAGCTACAGTATAAACGCTGGTGGTAACTGTAGCTGAGGGAGAAAAGTACACAGCTGTCAAAGGAGGCACTGCTGATGATTGCATCTGCTCGAGAGTGACACACAGTCTGTCTGCCCTCCTCTCTTTGCCCATAGCAACACACAGCCACGTCTGAGACAGGTAGCATGTGAAGTTTAAGCCTCCTGCAGGCAGGGGAACCAGTGAAACATAGTATCACCAACACATTTCTCTGTTTACTGTGCAGACTTAATCACTTACATTCCAAATGACTACTTCTGTAAACAGAATATTTTTCACTTAAGCATAATCCTTTTTCCCCAAGTCCTAAACTTATTCAGCATTTAGCTAATTTTCGGTTACGAAGTTAAAAAACAAAACCAGCATTCCAACAGTCTATGAACTAAAATATAGTTTTGTTCATAAATAATTTTTGTACTGCTGCTCTCCTTTCTCATGGCTGTGTTATAGTCCGTGGGGTAAACCGATTGGGTAATTAGAGAATGTGGTAGGTGGTCAAGGGGGCTGTCTCATCTCTGCCAGAAACTGGTGCTTGTTCAAAGAGCTCACCTGTCAACATGCATGCACTCTTGGCAAAGACTGGAATCCCTGCAGCATTGGCTGGCGGGCAGCGCCACTTGGGGGAGCTAGAAATTACAGTGAGATAAAATTATTATTCATATTCTGTATGAACGATGAAAATAAGAAAGGGACTTAGCATGTCAAAGTGTGAAAATAAGCTGAAGTTTCATTAAAGCCCACCATCTGAAAATCAAAGACAGTTTTTGTTTATTTTTATATTTTTTTGCTATATAAAATATTTGTTATTTTATAATCACTATAGATTGAACTTTTTATCAATAGAAAATGAGCCCTTTAAATTTAATATTTTAAAAATTTGATGATTTTAATCTGAAATCCTACTTTAGCTAATATTAGCTTTAAATCCTGCTTTCTTTCTATTTATATTTTTGGACATACTTTACACATTTTTGATCTTCCTGTAAATTTTTATCATTAATTTTTTTGTATATAGTATATATATATTTTTTGTTGAAGAAAAGTTGATTTACAATTTTGTGTTAGTTTCTGGTGTACAGCAGAGATTCAGTTATACATATATATATATTCTTTTTCAGATTATTTTCCATTATAGGTTATTATAAGATATTGAATATAATTCTACATGCTATACAGTAAGACCTTGTTGTTTATCTATGTTATAAATAGTAGTGTGTATCTGTTAATCCTAGACCCCCAATGTAACCCTCCTGCCGCTTTTCCCTTTGGTTACTGTAAGTTTGTTTCCTATGTCTGTGAGTCTGTTTCTGTTTTGTAAATAAGTTAATTTGTGTCATTGTTTTAGATTCCACATGTAAGTGATATCATGTGATATTTGTCTTTCTCTGACTTATTTCACTCAGTATGATCATCTCTAGATCCATCCATGTTGCTGCAAATGGCATTATTTCCTTCTTTTTATGGCTGAGTAGTATTCCACTGGCCATACCTGTTTATGTCCCCACCAGCAGCGTACAAGAGTTCCCTTTCACCCACATCCTCATCACTATTTATCTTTTGTATTTTTGATACTAGTCATCCTGCCTGGTGAGGTGAGACCTGATTGTGGTTTAGATTTGCATTTTCCTGATGGATAGAGATGTTGAGCATCTTTACATATACTTATTAGGCACTGAAATTTATTGTTTTGAGAAGTGTCTATTTAGGTCCTTTGCCCATTCATTTTTAATTAAGACTCCGTTTTTTGGTTTACAGCATAACTGAGGGGAAGGTGTAGACTTTTCTCACATACTCTTGGCTCCACACATGCGAAACCTCCCACATTATCTGCATCCCCCACCAGAGTGGTACATCTGTTCAGTTGATGAACTACGTTGACCCATCATAACCCTTCAAAATCCATAGTACACACTGTCATTCACTCATGGTGTTGTACATTCTAGGGTTAGACAAATGCATAATTACATGTATCCATCATTACGGTATCACACAGAATGTTTTCACTGCCTTAAAATTTTTCATCCTTCTTGCCCTCACCCACCCCTTGGCAACTACTGGTCTTTTTACTGTCTCTACAGTTTTGTCTTTTCCAGAATATCATATAATTCGAAACAGACAGCATGTAGTCTTCTCAGATTGGCTTTTTTCATTTAGTAGTGTGCATTTAAGTTTCCTCCATGGCTAGGCAGTGCATTTCTGTTTAGTTCTGAATAATATTCCATTGTCTGGATACACCATGGTTTATTCATCCATTCTTTGACAGAAGAGCATTTTGATTGTTCTGAATTTGGGGAATTATGAATATAACTGCTGTAAATATCTGTGTGCAGGTTTTTGTGTGGATCTGTTTTCAAGTCTTTGGGCTCGATACCAAGGAGCACGATTGCTGGATCGTATGAGAAGAGGCTGTCTAGAGATCCGGAACCAGTGGGGGCAGCACGAGCCAGTTCCGCTTGTGCTTGTGGTGATACGTGTGGGGGCTGTTCTGGCCCAGGGAGGGGGCTGTACCGGCTCAGATCTGGGATCTCTGATGATAAAAGATGATGAAAGCAACAGATGCAATGGCTGTTTTCACTGCTGGGATCCTCTGCAAACAGGCTGTTAGTGTCCACGATCATGAACACATCCAAGTCCTTGTTGGTGGAAGTTGCTGGGGGTCTGTGGTGCCTGAGAGGGCTGTTCAAGCTCACGGGGGGAAGGCTGTCCTGGTCTCCTGAGAGCAGACCCTTGGGGTCACCCTGCCCTTCTTCTGGCCCTGCCCTCCTTCTTTGTCTCCGGATGCCTCAGCTCTGCTCATGGCCCCAGGGGTTGGGTGGGATGAAACTGCAGCAAGTTCTTCAGGCAGCACCTGGAGAGGCTGGGAGGGCTGGATGCTCACCCTGCTTCACTTTCCTCCCTCTGCTGCCCAGGAGAGCCCACCAGTGGAGGGGAGCCCTCTGGGCACTGTCCTGTGCTGGCCTGGGGGACAGGACGGTGCAGGTGAGATGAAACTTCTCTTCCTATCTTTCCTTTGTGGTCCTGCTCCTCCCCCCACCCCTTTTTCTTTTTAGTGTATTGCTGTAGCTTCTTGACTAGATTCCACAGCTCTCCCAGAACTATTTTTGTTTGTGGATTGTTGTCCAATTCCTGTTTTTTTTTCTTTTTTTTTCCATGGACAGATGAGGGTGAGATTTTCTACTCTGCCATCTTGTCCGTATCACCCAGTAGAACTTTTTTAGTTCGTTCATTTTCACTGCTATTGGGTACGCCAGCATTTTGTTATGACTGCAATTATTTATCCATCCTACTGTGACAGGCATCTTCCTTTATGTATGTATTTAGGTTTTGCTCTTCTGAACAATACAGCCGTGCACACTCTCCTGCCTGGCCTCTGGTGGCCGTGTCCAAAGTTTGCTTTTGGGGATTCTTCTGCTGCCTCACCTGGAGAATCTCTTGTGGTTGCAGTCATTTATTTGACAGCTCGACAGGGTCTGGAGGGTCCAAGATAGCCTCGCTTAATCTGTCTGGTGGTTGATACTGGCTGTTGGCTCCGGCTTCTCTGTTGTCCCCCATATGGCGTCTCTTGTTCCAGCGGGCTGGACTGTGTTCGCACAGTAAGGAAGTCTCAGGGTTCTGAGAAGGTGAGAGCGCAGGGTACAAGGTCTCTTAAGCTCTAGGCTCCGTCATCTCACACCCGCTGTGGGTCAAAGGAAGGCACAAGGCCTGCTGGGATTCTGGGTTTGGGAGGAGGGCGGATGGAGCTTTCACCCCTTGTAGCCGTGTTTACGCTCTAACACAGTCCAGTCTCCCACCAAAAGATTGTTTTTAGTTATCTATTGCTACGTAGTAGACGATCTCAAACTTCATGAAGTAACGGTGATTTACTGTTTTCCGTGTTTCTTGTGGTTGGCAACTTGCTCACTTTCTGTGCATTTCTAGCTTGGGGGTATTTAGGGGGCTGCAGCCATCTGATGGCTTGAGTGGGCCTGGAGGATCCATGAGGGCTTCACAGCTGTCTGGGGCAGCAGGGGTCTGCTCTAGACAGCACCTTATCCTTCTGTAAACTGGATTAGGATTTTTCACACCATTGTGGTCTCAGGAGTCCAGGAAAGTGAGGCCAGGATTCACCAAGACTATGACATCCTAAGCTCTGCAGTCCACCCAGTACCAATTCCAGCGGATTATCCGTCGGTCAAGGCCAGACACAAGTCCAGCGCAGTTTTAAGGGGTCAAGAAATAAGCTTTGACTGATGTGAGGAACTGCAACGTGTCATGGAGATATTTTCAATCTATCATAGCTTGTAAGATTTTTTTGGTTTAAAGACTGTATCTGATATTAGTAAAGTACATCAGCTTTGTAAAAAAATAGTTAATACTTGCCTGGTCTTGTTTTGGTCATTTAACTTCCAGTCTTTTCCCTTCTGCTTTCAAGAGCTTATGGTTTAGATCTTAAAATCCATCCAAAATATATTTGCTTTTTAACCTCTGTTAAATATTTTTTGAAAAAATTAGTATTTTTTAAATTCTATTATTTTTCCTGTGAACTAGTTTGAATATTGGAACATGGATTTCAGTCTCATGTGACATGATGTATTGTAATCTCTGTTGCTTAGTTTTGCTGGTACTTCTAATCTGTCACTGGATTGGACAGAATTGCAGGATAAATCAATTTTGTTTTGGGGTTCAGCCAACATCCTTGCTAGTAGGAAATGTAGATAAGCATATTCTCAGGCACTATTACAGAATTTCTCTTTTATCTAGGAAATAGTTCAACTAAAATTTTTTGTTTGATGATTGGCAGAAAGACTTACTATTTTCAATACCATCCTCAATTCTATCTTCAATAGAAAACGCTATCCTCAGTAGAAATTTCTCAATTTCTAAAAGGTAATCTCATTTAATTGTATTTTATTACTAATATAAAAATTTTCTCATACTGAAAGAAAAAACTTCAATAATATAAAATATCTTTATTCAAAATTAATTTCTCTTTGATTTTCTTAAAGTAATTTTGCCAGAAATGCCTCTTCAATATTTATTTGACTGATTTTTTAAAAAAGTCTTGCCTTTGAGGTTGAATGTCTTTGCCCTTATTTCCTGCTACATTTTAAATTTTGCCAAGAATTTTAAGCAAACTGTTTTCTTAATTATTTATAAGATATTGAGCAATATGCTATTTTTATAATCAGAACTATTCTTGAATGTTTTTGTCTTAATTTCCTAAAATTAAACCCATTTTTTGAAATTTATAAGCAACAAGCACACTAAAGCAAATAATTGTGGTAGTGAATGTGAATCCATGAGCATGTGGACTATGACAGCATTGTCCCATTCAGCAGGGGAATGAACTGTGTAATAATTGTGCCGTAGGAACTATCAGTGTACCAGGGCTGGAGAGCTTAATTCAATATTTTCTCTTGAGTATTACTGAAAACAAATTGCCTTGGATTTTTTTCTCAAAATAGAGCTGAATGTATTCTTTTGTTAGATGTTAGTCAGTAATAATGACTGTGGAGTCTTATTTAATAGGTGGATGTGAGAAGCCCACATGCCACGGAAAAATGGCTAAAATAAAGTCAGCACTTCATTTTCCGAGGATGTGGTTGAGTGGATTAACAGACTTGTGGATTTACTTTGGATGAAGTACAGCGGAGAAATGGTAGTTGATCTTTTTTGGAGAAGTTCAGAATTAGTAGTGACGAACTAAACTGAGATCAGTCACTCATTTATTTTCCTTTCCTCTTGGACATTTAAGAGGTATTCAAGGCAACCCTCTGGCCTTGGCCTTCTCCACGAGAGAGAGGGGGGCATATAGAGAGTAAGAAATTTAGGCGCCAGACCTCCCAGCATCAACCAGAAGGTTCCCTGCAGAGCTCTGCCCCTTCTCTGCTTTCAGACCAGGCGCTTCAAGCATCATCAGTCAGCCACTGGCCGGCCACTGAGCAGCACCGGGAAGATGCAGAGGCTCTGGCCCATTTGACCCCACTTAACTCATAAATCAATTAATCTGCTTAAGTGGCTGAGAGTTGACAGTATCTGTGAACCTTTGTTATTCTGTTAGGCTCACAAACAGCCTTATTAAAATGTTGCTCTAATAAACACCACCCCGACTAGACTCAAAAAAATATCCCAAAAGTCGACTTCATTATCAGCAAACTACAGGCTTTGCCCGAGTCCCCGGAGCAGGTGACAGTTTGATTTTTAAGTGGCTGACTGATACTTTGCATTGATGTAGCACCCTTCAAACCAAATCTCAAAGTGCTCTACACAGCATTAATTAATGACAGCTCGTAATATCCCACGGAGGATGGTACATTTTGCAGCTACCCTTTGAGAGAGGAAATTTCCAGGGGTTAAGAGGCTTCATAGAAGCCACACTTCAAAAGCAGTTGTGAAGCTATGAATAGAGTTCAGAATATGAGACTTACCAATTTCCAGCAGTATCAAACAGGACTCATTTCCTCTTACTGTGAGCTACTAACCAAAATAATTGACTTTTTTTTTTTAATTTTAAAGCAAAAGTAGAGTAATTTAGAAAGTAAAAAGGTCAATGCTTTAGATAGGCTTTCGAAATAAGTCTGATAATGGCTGCAAATTGCTACATGATGCCGAAATAGTTGAGTTTTTAAAATGAGGGTGTTTACTATAAAAGGCACTAACTACTTAAAAACAGTATATAATTGGGAGAAGGAATGGTTAAATTTGGCAATTTGGCAGTGAATATTGATTTAAAGTTTCCAAGCTAACACTCAGAGATATCCAGTTGTAACTAATATCTAAAGAGTGCGTGTCGTATGGTGGTTAATACAAAGGCGTTGGAGTTAAATAGCACTGAATACAACCTTAAGTGCCACGGCGAGACTTGGAAAAAATTACTGAATCGATCTCATCTTCAATTTCTTTATCTGTAAAAATAGAGACAGACTCTAACTCTGTTAGAACATATGTTAACATATATACAGACATACGCATGAGGACGGATGCCATGTTCCTTTCACAGACGTATCCCATTTCTCTGGTGCATCTGGAAAAGTCCACTGGAGTTTTTTGCCTCTGTAAATTTATTTTTTAAAGCTATGTAATCCACATGAATGATACAACATTTAAAATTCACAAAAACCACATACTGTCCTACAATTTGATTCTCACTTAGTATATTAGAGATCGTTTGATGTTAGTATGTTTAGAGCTATTTTAAGAGCTGCAGATTATTTCTTTTTAACGAATAATTTGTTAACCACTACTATATTGATGAGCAGTGAATTTTTCCCTAGTCCTGTCCTATCATGACTAGTTTAGAATAAATGTCCTTGTATGTATGTCATGTTATTCCTATGCGAGTGTATGTATATATGTATATATAACAGTAGGATAAATATCTGTAGCAAAATTACTACATCTAAGTGCGTGTATTTTTAATTTTGAGACATTTTCCTGGATTGTATTATAAATATGGCAGTCTCAGCTCTATCTTCTTGCCCCTGACACAGCTGAACACTTAATTTTTTTGAGTTTTGCCAATCAAATAGGTATAAATGTGTTTCATTAATTAGAACATATAATAAAACTATTAAAATTAAAAGACATTGATAACATAACGAGTAATGAAAGGAGTAACTTCTCTTGATGTTTAATTTTGGCTGATGCTTTGTGTGTAATCCTCAATAATTGAAATATACCACTTGTCTAGTACCATTGCCTGGATTTGGAGCCATGTTGGTTTATATTGTATAGATAAATGTAGTCATCATGATTCATTCTAAAAACACCATCAATTTTTAAATGATATGTTTTATCCTGAATTTTAAGTTGTGTTTTTATAATATCAGATTGTTTAATTTAATCATTCCTCAAACACTAGCCTAAAGTATATTATCTGGATATATTTTTGAAAGGTTTGCTGCAAAATTTCTGAATACTTTTATCAGTTGAAATTTTGCAGGAATGAAGGTTTAGTTCTCATGATTTGTATGCTCATTTGTATTTGTCTCTTTGTTGAAAGAAAGTTTATTTTTACCTTGTCACAAATGCTATTGGAGCACAGTGTGTGTGTGTGTGTGTGTGTGTGTACGTACGTACATGTGTGTAGTGAGCACTATTTGCATTGCTATATTCTTGGCTTTCTAAATGAAATAGTGGAAAGATGTTCACAATGTTACCTATGTTTTTGTGAGAGAGAATTTTAATTTAACAAAGCTAACCCAGTAACAGACTGGAGTTGACATTCATTAAATTGATGTTTTCTTTACATGTGTATGAAATGAAAATTTTAAGCAATTATTGCTATAATTCTTTGACCTCAATTATGCTGATGTGCAAACATAGTATTCTTTACAGCCTGGATAAGCTGTGTAATTGAATCACTCCCCTACTTCATTTTCCCTTTTTTATAGAGTAGAGAGCTCAAAATTTTCTGTTTATACCGCTATTGACCGAAGAAGCTTAATATGAGCACAGAGAAGTGGGGGTGACGAGTGTGGAAGGGATCGATGGTGACGCTCACAGTGGCCAACCCAAGTACGAGGTGTCTCTAAGTTGTTTACACTTTGTACTATATTCCATATTAGCTCCTGTTTTAAATGTGTTTCCACTCATGTCATTGCATAAAGTTGATGCTCCGGGATTATGAGCCACACTTGTTGGGTGACTTTTCATATCCTTGTCACAAATGAGACCTGTATAGAGTTTGAGAAGGACTAGTGCACATTAGATAAGTTAAATGGGCGATTCACTGGATAATTTAACTGATTTCATCAAAGCTTTTTTGGGTATGGAGCTAACATTTTTTTTCCTACTGAAGAATTAAATCAAACATGGTTGATTTTATTTAAAAATACAGGCACGCCTTGGAGATACTGTGGATTTGACTCCAGACACCTCAATAGAGCAAGTATCACAATACAGCAAGTTTGTATGAATCATTTTGTTTCCCTGTGCGTGTCAGAGTTATGTTTACACTATACTGTAGTCTCCTAGGTGTGCAACAGTATTATGTCTGAAAAACAAAGTACATACCTTAATTAAAAAATACTTTATTGCTAAAAATTGCTAACCCTCATCTGAGCCTTCGACAACTTGTAATCCTTTTGTTGGTGGAGGGTCCTGCCTCGACCTTGCTGGGTGCTGGCTGATGAGGGTGGCGGTTGCTAAAGGTCGGGGTGGCTGTGGGGCAATTTCTTAAAATAAAACAGCAGGGAAGTTTGTGGCAGTGATTGACTCCTCATTTCACAAACAATTTCTCTGTAACATGTGTTGGGTAGAAACTTTTTTTCAAAATTGGACTCAGTCCTCTCAAACCTTATAGCTGCTTTATCAACTCATTACTTACGTTTTTTCAATTCAGTAGCTGTTTATTGAGCATTGACCTTGGAGTTAGGGACTGGGCTAAACGCTAAGGATACAAAGATAAGAAAGACACGCTCTCGTCATCTAGGATATTATTCAATATCCTCTGTGTCTTTCAACAATGGGCTAAATTCACTGTCTTACATGGCTGCAATTTCTGGTGCCTCCAAACAGTCACAATAGTAGCACCAAAGATCACCATAGCAACAATAAGGATAATGCAGAAGTTGGAAATACTGTGAGTTACCAAAATGTGAGTCAGAGACATGAAGTGGGCAAATGCCACTGGAAATGGTGCCCGTAGACTTGCTTGACACAGAGCTGCCACCGACCTTCATCTTGGGAGAAATGCGGTGTCTGTGAAGTGCGGTAAAGGGCAGGAAAATGAGCTCTGCCTGTACCTTTGAGAGCCAGTGTTCTATTTAGCCTGTTAAATTATGCTTCAGGCCCAATTTTGCACATTTAAATGGAGAAGACAACAAAATAACCAATTTCCCTCGACATTTGTCTTAAACTCGTTGCTGGACGCTAGCACTGCAAGGTCGCTTACCGTGATGACTGGTGACGATGAGTGTTTGCCCTCCCAGGCTGCTCTGCACTTCGCCTCAGAGGAGTTTTATCCTGTAACAGAGAGTAGGCTCTCCTTACAGACAACCCTGCTTGTCTGGATTTTGAGTCCCCAAAGCCTGAGTTCCTAAAGAAAAGGGCTGAGGCAGGTGTGGGGCGGAGAGAGAAGAAGCTGGTTTCTTTCTTCCTGTGGTTCTGGGTCCATGGCTAGTTTGATGGGGAGGGGCGGTGGGGGGGGGCGTGGGGGGAGGTGGGGCGGTGTCAGGCCGCTGTGCTCTGGGTTCCAGGATCCCCACCCCCGACCCTGCTAAGGCCCCAGGCGTTTCTCTGGCCGGTTTGACAGAGAAATAGTGAAGTCATGGAAGTTCCAGGGAACCTGTGATCTTGGGCAGTGGATACAATTGCAGTAACTTGTTGAAGGTAACTGGAGGGAACTCCCAGGGGTTAAAGTCCATGTTTTTCTGTTTTTCCAAGTTCTAATCAGCCAAAATGAAATTATCTCATACTTTAGGTATTTTTTTTTTAATAACACATGACACTTTTGTATTACCTACTTTCTAATTTAATGGGATGACGTAGTATTAGAACTATTTATATGACTAAAATTTTCAATTAATATTTAATTTCAATAATATTAAAATATTATTCTAATATTTAGAATAAATCTTTTGATCTTAATTTCAGATTCTGTAGTATTAGAATAAATTAAATTATGCAAAACCTTCCCATATCATGAAAATATCTTTATTGGGAAGATTTCTAAACTCTGAAATACTTCTTTTGAGAATTACATTGATTGAAGGTATAAGGACCACCTAATTTATTTAAAACATAGAGATTCTGTTTTTGAAATACCAATAGGTAGGTCCAGATTTTTTCTTTTAAACTGTTATATATTTTCTTCTAAATATTCAAAGTAGGCATATCATACAGAAGAGATGTTTCAAGACTATTAATTCAGGAGCTAAATTTCTGTTTACTGGATGCTTTCCCCTTTTTCTTTGGATTTGGCAGAACAAACAGAGGTGCTATTCCTTTGAAAGACTGTTTCATGGCTGTGGCTGCCTGAGGCCTCATGTGTCTACGTACACTTTCAAACGCATCTGTCCCTTTCAGGGGACACAGACTCTTTGCCAACTTCTGCACAACACTTCAGTGAAAAATATCCAGTGGTTATTCAGACTTCTTCATCTGTTTAGAAACTTACAGGAGCTTGGCCAGACTGACTGACAGCTGCTTTCACACCATCACAAGTGAGTCACGTTAGGGTGTACTTAAACACACACACACACACACTTATGGATCCAGAAAGTATTCACATTGTGATGACCCGCAGGAAATATTTCTGGCAATAACGTTTGAACTAGCTATCCATTTATTATTCAAAACCTGCTGTAATATTTACAACACAAATGAACAGCTATTATCTTGCCCCCATAAAAAGAGCCACGTCAGAACAACACCAGAAGACAAATACCCCCACCAACGGCCTGCAAACCCTGTAAGCACAGGCTTTTGCAGAGAAGATAGAAATGCAGACATAGTTAATTTGAACTCCATGGGGGTCATTTTCAACAGCGAGTAGTTGTGAATATTTTCAACCACCAAGAAATAATGAAATATTAAGACTTCACTATACTTCTGGTTTAAGTTCAGTTCTTTCTGGAGCTTAAATTCTCCTTTCTGATCATTAATACCTGGTAGACTGAACACTTCCAAATTTAGAGTAATACTTTATCTACAATGAGGTAGTAGGGACCTACTGTTGTAATGATGAAGTAGACTAGCTCCCTGTGCGCCACATGCATCTGAGCCTGCGAGCCTGCAGGGTACCATCCCACCTAACCCCCCCCACCCCCACCCCATCATTCTCTGCCCCCTGTGTCCATGAAGCTTCTTTTAAGGTCAGGTTTTCTTCTTGCTACCCATACCCGTTTTCCCTCTTCTATTTTCTATGACTTGACGACTCATTTATCCCTCCTGACTCCATGTGGTCATTTCCCTGTTTGGATTGTCAGCTTCTCAGATGCCAGACCTCATTCTACATTCTTTGTTCTGTGCCAAACCTAGGAGATGCTGGGCACATTATCAACAGCCAGCAGGTAGGTGAGACAGTGTTGCCTTTTATCACTGTGGTCTGCAAAGGAGCTGTGCCTTGGAAAAGAGTCAGCTCATGAGCAGAAAGTGTCTGGATTCTATGAGAATCTGGTTTAAATGTCTCCATATTTTGAATAATGTCTGGAATAAAATTTTAAGGTGAGAGCACTCCTTTGCAACAGGTAACTATTATTTGCTGTACTTAGAATATCTTTGCTTCAGCTGTTCTGACATGGAGACGAGATTAGTAATTAGGAAGAGTGTCATGTAAAATGTTTTAAACTTAGAAAAATGTTCTATTTGAAATTGGTTAGCTTCAAAATTGTTCACTGATTGGAGCCTTCATGTGGAGTAACAAAGTTTGTAGGAATTTCCTAATTTAATCAGAGTGAGAAGCTCAACCAGAGGCCCCCAAATAAAATTACTAATGAGCCTATCAACAAATTATCCTAATTGGCCGCTTATCTTTGGCAGCTGAAAATTAAAATAAGAATTATTTGAGGACAATAGATATGATTTGTAAAATTACTAGAACTGACAGCTTCTGAGGCTTTCTCCCTATGTCCTCTTTTTGAGGAGAAGTTGCATTTATTTTGCTGTCATTATTATTTGAGACATCTTTCTAAAGTCCTGGAAACTAATTTTTTTTTACCTTTTTTTAATTGAGTTATAGTCATTTTACAATGTTATGTTTAATTCCAGTGTAGAGCACAATTTTTCCATTATACATGAACATACATACATTCCTTGTCACATTTTTTTTCGCTGTGAGCTACCACAAGATCTTGCATATATTTCCCTGTGCTATACAGTATAATCTTGTTTATCTATTCTACATTTTGAAATCCCAGTCTGTCCCTTCCCACCCCCTGCCCCTTTGGCAACCACAAGTTTATATTCTTTGTCTATGAGTCTGTTTCTGTTTTGTATTTATGTTTTGGTTTTTTTTAGATTCCACATATGGGCAATGTCATATGGTATTTTTCTTTCTCTTTCTGGCTTACTTCACTTAGAATGACATTCTCCAGGAACATTCATGTTGCTGCAAATGGCGTTATGCTGTCAGTTTTTATGGCTGAGTAGTATTCCATTGTATAAATATACCACATCTTCTTTACCCAATCATCTGTTGATGGACATTTAGGCTGTTTCCATGTCTTGGCTATTGTAAATAGTGCTGCTATGAACACTGGGGTGCAGGTGTCTTTTTGAAGTAGGGTTCCTTCTGGATATATGCCCAGGAGTGGGATTCCTGGGTCATATGGTAAGTCTATTCCTAGTCTTTTGAGGAATCTCCATACTGTTTTCCACAGCGGCTGCACCAAACTGCATTCCCACCAGCAGTGTAGGAGGTACCCCTTTAACCACAGCCTCTCTAGCATTTGTCATTTGTGGACTTTTGAATGATGGCCATTCTGACTGGTGTGAAGTGACACCTCATTGTAGTTTTGATTTGCATTTCGCTGATAATTAGTGATATTGAGCATTTTTTCATGTGCCTATTGATCATTTGTATTTTTTCCTTGGAGAATTGCTTGTTTAGGTCTTCTGCCCATTTTTGGATTGGGTTGTTTGTGTTTTTCTTATTAGGTCGTATGAGCTGCATATATATTCTGGAGATCAAGCCTTTGTTGGTTTCATTTGCAAAAATTTTCTCCCATTCCGTAGGTGGTCTTTTTGTTTTACTTATGGTTTCCTTTGCTGTGCAGGAGCTTGTAAGTTTCATTAGGTCCCATTTGTTTATTCTTGCTTTTATTTCTATTGCTTGGGTAGACTGCCTTAGGAGAGCATTTCTGAGATGTATGTCAGATAATGTTTTGCCTATATTTTCTTCTAGGAGGTTTATTGTGTCTTGTCTTATGTTTAAGTGTTTGATCCATTTTGAGTTGATTTTTGTGTATGGTGTAAGGGAGTGTTCTAGCTTCATTGCTTTACATGCTGCTGTCCAGTTTTCCCAGCACAATTTGCTGAAGAGACTCTTTATTCCATTGTATGTTCTTGCCTCCTTTGTCGAAGATTAGTTGACCAAAAGTTTGTGGGTTCATTTCTGGGCTCCTTATTCTGTTCCATTGGTCCATATGTCTGTTTTTGTACCAATACCATGCTGTTTTGATTACTGTAGCTCTATAGTATTGTCTGAAGTCTGGGAGAGTTATTCCTCCAGCCTCTTTCTTTCTCTTCAGTAATGCTTTGGCAATTCTAGGTCTTTGATAGTTCCATATGAATTTTATTATGATTTTTTCTAGTTCTGTGAAGTATGTCCTGGGTAATTTGATAGGGATTGCATTAAATCTGTAGATTGCCTTGGGCAGTGTGACCATTTTAACAATATTGATTCTTCCAATCCAAGAGCATGGGATATCTTTCCATTTTTTAAAGTCTTTTTTAATTTCCTTAATCAGTGTTTTATAGTTTTCTGTGTATAATTCTTTCACTTCCTTGGTTAGATTTATTCCTAGGTATTTTATTACTTTGGGTGCTATTTTAAAGGGGACTGTTTCTTTACTTTCTTTTTCTGTTGTTTCATTGTTAGTGTAAAGAAATGCAACTGATTTTTGAACATTAATCTTGTAACCTGCTACCTTGCTGAATTCTTCGATTATTTCTAGTAGTTTTGTGTGGACCTTTTAGGGTTTTCTATATATAGTATCATGTTGTCGGCATATGCATCTTCTTTTCCAGTTTGGATCCCTTTTATTTCTCTCTCTTGCCTGACTGCTGTAGCTAGGACTTCCAAGACTATGTTGAATAGGAGTGGTGATAGTGGGCATCCTTGTCTTGTCCCAGATTTTAGTGGGAAGCTTTTGAGTTTTTCACTATTGAGTACTATGCTGGCTGTAGGTTTGTCATACATAGCTTTTATTATGTTGAGATATGTTCCCTCTATACCCACTTTGGTGAGTTTTTATCATAAATGGGTGTTGAATTTTATCAAATTCTTTTTCTGCATCTATTGAGATGATCATGTAGTTTTTGTCCTTTCTCTTGTTGATGTGATGTATTACATTGATTGATTTGCATATGTTGAACCACCCTTGTGTCCCTGGGATGAAACCCACTTGATCATGATGTATAATCTTTTTATGTGCTGTTGGATTCTATTTGCTAATATTTTGGTAAGGATTTTTGCATCTCTGTTCATCAGTGATATTGGTCTATAATTCCTTTTTTTGGTGGTGTCTTTGCCTGGTTTTGGTATCAAGGTGATGGTGGCTTCATAGAATGAGTTTGGGAGTATTCCCTCCTTTTCAATCTTCTGGAAGAGTTTGAGAAGGATTGGTATGATTTCTTCTTTGTATGTCTGGTAGAATTCCCTGGTGAAGCCATCTGATCCTGGACTTTTATTTGTAGGGAGGTTTTTTACTGCTATTTCAATTTCATTTCTAATGATCGGTTTGTTCAAGTGGTCAGTTTCTTCTTGATTCAGTCTTGGTGGACAGTATGTTTCCAGAAACTTGTCCATCTCTTCTAGGTTATCCATTTTGATTCCATATAGTTTTTCATAATAGTCTCGTATGATATTCTGTATTTTTATGTTATTTGTTGTAATTTCTCCATTTTTCTTCTGTATTTTGCTTATTTGTGCTCTCTCTTTTTTCTTCTTAGTGAGTTTGGCGAGAGGTTTGTCAATTTTATTTACTTTTTCAAAAAACCAGCTTTTGGTTTGGTTGATTTTTTTCCATTTTTTAAAAAAATCTCTATTTTATTTATTTCCTCCCTGATCTTTATTATTTCCTTCCTTCTGCTGACTTTTGGGCTTTTTTGCTCTTCTTTTTCTAATTCTTTTAGCTGGTATGTTAGATTGTTTATTTGAGATTGTTCTTCTTTTTTGAGGAAGGCCTGTATCAATATAAGCTTCCCTCTTAGCACTGCCTTTGCTGTGTCCCATAAATTTTGTGTGGTTGTGTTTTCATTTTCATTTGCCTCAAAGTATTTTTTAATTTCAGTTTTGATTTCATCATTGACCCTTTGGTTTTTTTAATAGCATGCTGTTTAATCTCCATGCTTTTCCTTTTTTCTCCTTTGTTTCTATGTAGTTGATTTCTAGTTTCATGGCATTGTGGTCAGTAAAGATGCTTGAGATCGTTTCTATCTTCTTAAAATTGTTGAGGCTTCTTTTGTGCCCAAGTACATGACCAATCCTAGAAAATGTTCCATGTGCACTTGAAAAGAATGTATATCCTATTTTTGAGCGGTGTAATGCTCTGAAAATATCCACCAAATCTAATTTTTCTATTGTATCATTTAATTTCTCTGTTGCCTTATTTGTTTTCTGTCTGGAAGATCTGTCTAGTGCTGTCAATGCAGTGTTAAAATCTCCGACAATGATTGTATTCCCATCAATTTCCCCCTTTATCTCTGTTAATAATTGAGAAACTAATTTTTTTAAAAGTTGATTTAATTCTCACTTCTCAGCCTCCTTTCTTTCTTTCCTCCCTTTTCCCTTCCTTCCTCCTTCCCTCTCTTCTTGAAGTTAATCCAATCCTCTGTCCAGGAGAAGAGAACTATTCCTTTATTGATCCTCACTTCTGAAATTAATAGGACCAAATGTGTTATTTTTCAGTTTCCTATGAAGCTATTTTAAGGGAGAGAGAACATAGGTATTGAACACAATTATCTACTTAGCAGCCTGGAGTCAGGGAATTAGCCAAAATGTTTCTGGGAAGAGATCAGTTCTCACAGGATTCTTCTCATTCAGTCATTTCAAAGTGTGGTCCCTGAATGAGCAGCAGCACCTGGGAACTTGCTAGAAATGCAAACTTTGGGGCCCCAACCCAGAGCTACCGATTCAGAGACTCAGGGAATGGAACCCAGGAGTCTGGGTTTCCCCACGTCCTCCAAGTTGGGCTAACTGCATGGTCAAGTTTTAGAATATAGTGATTTTTTTTTTTTTTTTTTGGTAGAATGAAGAATGTGAAAGCTCTTATTCTAAGATTTCTAGTATTTTTCTCAACATCAAAAAAATAGCAAAGGAAGGTGAAAGGGCAATTTTAGAATGGCTGATGACAGAGGGAAACTAATAATGCAATTTCAGCAATTCAGATCAGATTCTTCTGTTTTGTTGCACAAGATCTGTAAGGGTGATTCTCCTCACCTCTTCACAAGACTGAAAATAAGATATCATATTAATTAGAGTCTGGAGGCAGTCAACACTCACTAAAGAGCACAAAACAATTTTCAAATGATTTATGCTCCTCTAAAGTTACGTTTGGATTACGTGTGGAAAAATTTGAGAGGGAATGAGATGTGGCAGAAATTTTTCTAATCCTTTGGTCAATGCTTTTAAAGGGGAAAGTGTATACAAACATTTCCAAATTGGTTTGAGATATGAACACAATTTTCTTTTTTTCCTTCAGTACATTTCCATAGTTATTTCTTTAATTTCTCTTTGTGTCACGGAATGCTGTTTGATTTTTCAGGCATGTATCATGTAAAGCCAAGAATAGAGGCTTTCAGAAATTGTTGATTCTAACAAACTAACTTCAGAGTTCTTAACATATGGTGGTTGTTGATTGAGTGTATCTTGCCGAGCAAGAAACTAAGATAAGATTGGATTCAGCAAAGAGTACGATGAAGTATCACTTTATGGAAAGCCATTAGCTGGGACTCTAAAGTTTGAAGGAACATGAGAAATGCAAATAACAACAATATAATTAAACTGTCAAATGTGATAGAAAAATTTATGTGAAAATGCATGTAGCCCTAGTATTCTCTCCTTCTTTCCCCCTGGTTTTTAAGGCGACATCAAAACAGTTACTTCTGAGAATATTTATTACCTGTCAGGAAAAAGAGCTGGAGAGGATGTTGTGATGTATCCCTGAAGGCAAATGTTAGTTTCAAAGCACCATTGATGTAAATAGTGCCTCTTTTTCTACTTTGTGGAATGGGTTGCTATGCTGAGAAATTTATTTGTGTTAAAAACCTGGCGTTAAAAACACAAGTGCATGTTTGTAATAGAATTATAAGTGTGGGATCATCTTTATATAGGAGATATAAAGCTTAACACAAAGATTGCTTTTTACATGGAGAAATAGCATAATAACAACAAAGATGCTTAAGAGGAAGTTTGATATAGTTGCTGAGAGGCAGGGTTAAGAGAAAAGAAATTCTTGCAGAAAAATGTTGCTATTTCTGCTAAGCTGTGCAAAAAATTGGAATATGTCCAAATTTTTATTGTCACAGACACACAAACATGCTTACACACATGCACACACACAATGTCCTTTCACTGGTTTTCATCTGGTTCTATACACACACTGAGATTATTTTATATATGAAGTGGCAAAATATCTCTCTAAACAAACAAAACAACTACAATAAAAATGACCAAGTTACATCATTCATAACTGAGCTAATATAATTATGAATGTTTTGAAGAGGGACTTTTGCCTAATTAATTGGAGTTAAATATTGTTTATCCAAGGAAAGAGATGAATCAGTGATGGGAGGGGCAGTTTGAATGGCAGTAGGTGTGGGAGAAAGAAAAGGGGTGTGTTTATCTGTGGCGATGTGATTTATTTTAAAAAATAGAAAATTCCCTCTTTTGGGCCTGAGGGAAATTCATTTTAGCAAACCATCAACTGTTTTTATGGAGCCAATACAAAATCTGTAGTTAAAGTTTGTTCAGTAATAAAAATGCTAAATCAGGCTATCTTGGCAAGGGTAGCGGGAAGAGTAAGCGAGATGCTGTATCTGTGACAGAGGACATGTGCTGTGGTTTCACATGGAAAATGAAAGTGGGCGTGTGAAGCGCTATTACCTCCACGCTTTAGAAGGAAATACTTCTCAGTATTTCTAGGTGTGCAAAATGACCCTGCACGGCTGGTGACAAGCACCCAGGAGATGAGCTTGTTGTGGTCCCGTGTCTGCCACTTGACAGAGGCATTTTCCAGACCACATAGATTCATTGCTTCTACTCAGGTGATCCATGATGCTTCACGGTTTCCAGAAGTAATAGTATATTTTTATTTGTGATAACAAAACCTGATGATGTAAAACAAAAAGGAAGGAAGGAAAAGAGATTCCATTACTCCGTCATGATAGAAACAAAAGCACAAGGATAATCTCCAGAAGTTGGATGTACTTAGCTTTCCCAAAGCCAGCAGTCGTCCTTGACTCCATTTCCTTTCTCACCTCCATTTTATTTCCCTCAAGCTCCACCTCCATCCCATAATAATCTTGTCTGAACAATAAAACACTCCAAAATACAGTGGCTTCACAGAACACACTTGTTCATGAGTGATTTTGTGAAAGCCATTTCTGGTGGCTCCAACTAGGAGGTCTTGTATTTCTTTCAGGGAAGTTGTCACCGACCCCATAATCATTATAGAGGGGGGAGTGAGAATCTTCTAGGTATGTATTCCCCCATTTTTCACCCATTTCATGTTGACTTTATTCTAACCAACAGCTTGTTGCCTATTGTGTGAGTACTGGGGATCAGGATAGTGGGCTGGGATCTGAATGGGGACATCCAGCCAGCTCAGTAAATCCACGTCCCACCCATCCACTCACAAAGCTTTCGGAAGATCACCCTGAAGTGTGCAGTGCATGCGTGTACCTACATCCCACGTCACCCTTCCCACCTGACGCACAGGTGCAAAGAGAGATTGTGTTTAATTTACCCTTACAAATAAGTCTTATAATAACTTCTCACCATATTTACTGAGATTCTGTGGCTCAGCATGTGATGAATAGCAGAGTTACTTTTGGGGCTTTTATAGTGTTTTGCATCCATACGACTTGTGCTACATGTATTTTCAATATCAGTAGGATAGAGATGACCAAAAACTTTTCTTAAATGCTAATTTGAAGAGGTATGTTAATTTAGGATTGTATATTCTGAAAACTCTTTTGAAATTGAAATTTTAATACACTTATAAAATATGTTACTTTTCCCTTCAGACTGACATAAAATCAGTAAGAACTTGGTAGTAAGCCTCCAGCAATTAATGTTTTTTTATAGAGGTTTTTTGAAATGTATATTGGGTGATACTATCCTATCTCCCACTGTTAAAGTAGTATTATGAGCCTAAAACTAGTAGCACTGTTGAAGTGAAATCCGCAAAAAATAACAGGATTCTTAGAAGTTTTGGGCAGTGCATTTGACATTTTAGTGAGGAAATGCTAAGTTGACTTACACAAAGTCGATCCAGTTTCTGTGCTCTCTGTTCATTTTGTTTGTCTTCTAAGTGAGTCATGATCAATAGGCTCACCATGTTCATCTAATTCAGATCCAAGATATTGATGTGCAAATAGTTAAGAGCACTATCCCCAGGGGCATGGTTTTAGTACTTGTGTCACTGGTCCTTACGGAGTCTCCTTGGGATTTCTACTGAAAGGTTGTGTTAGCCTGTGTTCCACTCAGCAGGGCTTTACTAAATTCCTCCCATGGTGCCTAGATGGATTTTGTAGGAAGGTATGGCAATAAAGTCAGAGTTGTAGAGAAATGATTGTGCAAGAAAGGGTTACAAGAGGAACTCCAGGATTGTACCAGAGCTATGCAGACGACACTCTCTACAGCAGATGAGATCAGATGGTTTGGGTCCATAAACAATTTTCAAAACAGCAGGCCTTTGTTCTCAGCTCTGCAGCTCTCCCAGGCCTGAGAACTCTTCGTCAGGATGGAAAGTACAGTCTTTGTGCTCTTTCTGAAAATGTGAGAATCTTTTGAAGCTGAGTTTGCTTGTAGTCGGTGCAAATGGTAAGAGAGAATTGAAGGAATTTAGCCAAGCTGTTCGCAAAACGTTACATAAAGTGTTATTTGTTGATGGGACTTTAGGAGAATTATTGGAAGATTTTGTAAAAATGACCAAAGTTAGCCTGAGGGAGTAAGCAGTAACCCACTAGGCAAATCACATAATTCTGTAAAGAACTTTTGTGTAACAAGAGAACATTTTTTCACTACATTTGTGCTTCCAGTCTGGAAACCACTTCAATTTTGGCATTTGAGAACAAAAAAACAATTTCCAGGGAAATCTATTTATATCAAGGTAACACTTACAACAACAACAGCAAAATGTGTCTTCCTGAATCTATTTTCAACTCTTACTTCCACGTGGCTTCTTTTGGTAGCCTTCAAATCACAATTTATACTCATACCAGATTCAAAATGATAAGAGGGCAGGTATACCCTCTCCTCCATTTCTCAACATTAAACCTATATTAATAATTAGTTCTCCTTTTGAAATGTATGTCAGAATTTTACATTTTACACTACAGATTTGAAAACACTAAATTTACTGGCTTGTCCCCTTAATGAATCGAATAATTATTTTCTTTTATACAATTTGAGTGGTACTTCCAAGGAAATGTAGCTGACTGTAAGAAAAGCACAAATCTAAACTTAGAGAGTAATACATTTTTATGTACTTTAAACTCCATTACTGTTCTAATCTCAAATTTGAACTATATTGTGCTATTTTTTATACCTGTTTTTCTCAGACTATGCAAGGGACTTTCTGTTATTGACTAGTTGGGAAATATTTATTGTGGCCTAGGAATAATTCTAATATCCCTCTGTAAGATTAGGGCTGTAAAAGTTCTTATATGACCTGGGTTTCGGGGATGATCAACGAAACAATTTATATAAAGTGCGTTTGCAAAACAATCGTTACGTTGTCAAGAATTTGGCCTTTACTAGCATTTGCTTTGCACTTTGCACTTTTATAAATTTGTTCATGTGCATTTTTGATCTTAACAGCTTTAGGAAGTGAACAAGGCTGAATGTACGTACCCTAATGTGAGAGTATGAGAACTGTTTAATTTCTTTATTTCTAGAGGATGTGAGTAATCGTATCAAAATAAATTCAATAAAACAAGAATGGTAGCAACATTACATGGTTTTCAAGATTGCAGAGTTAATGAGTGAGATGCCTAGGGCAAGGCCTCAGGTGCCTTGAGTTTCAGTCTAACTTTTTACTCCGCCCCATCCCTTCTAGATGGACAAGTCTCAATGGATGTAACTGTGTCTAATCCTAAAGTCACAGGAAAAGTTGTGTAACTCTAAGTGAATTTTGATAAAAATGTATGACATAAAATTCTCATTTTTTTCTTCAATCCCAATAAGTATTTGAACAATATTTTTGGAGCAAATCTCCTTCATTGATTATTAATGATTGTCTTGTAGACGAAGGGGAAAAAAACCATAAAACTTTCTTCATCATATTCCAAACTTAACTGTAACAATTTTTTTTTGAAATTTTTCATGTATTCACTTAAAGGAACTCAGTCAGTTCTTCTCAATATGTTCATTAATTTTCAGTGTGAAACCATGTCTCAGTAATGTTCTTAACACACAACTTTACAGGGCATGGCAAGGATTTGGTGCTCATGTCATATGAAATGGCAAAATTAATGTAAGGCCCGAAAAACACAGGTTCTTTTTAATCTCTTGTTTAATTGCAAGGCAGAGATTTTCTTCCGTCCTCTGCCAGTTCCTTCAGTATAACATAGATGTTCAGCAGATCACTAATTAGAAGAACAAGATTGGTAACACAGTGAATTAATTTTTGTTACCTGTTCTTTATGAACAGCCATAGCACTTGGGACATACAAAATAGGAAACGGTAAAGCTACGGACAAACCATGGTATATTCTCACTTTCAAAGAAGCATCTCACTCTAGGCAGAAATGTCCTCAAGTGTAAAGATGACTGGTACACGCAGAGGGTTCATGCAAAGGTAGAATATAAAGTGCTTCATGACTCTAAAGGGGTTGCAAGAATTGCAAGTATAAAAAAGCAAGATCTGGCATGTACAGATAGAATATAATTTCATTCATTTCCTTTTGGTCCGTTTCAAACCATTCTGTGGCTAATTCTTTTTTTTAATGCGTGTGTGTGTTGTGGGGGTGGGAGGGTTCACTCATAGATGATCAACTGTTCTATGATTACTTGTAGTTCTATAAAAAAAAAATCCCATCTTAGCAATGATCACTTGCAGTCCAGTGTAAGAGTAGAGTCCTTACTTCGTTTCAAGTTGATGCTTCTTCCCCCTGCCCGCTGCTGCAGGCTGGGAGGCTGGTGGGAAGGGACAGCTCGATAGCTCTCCTCTCATGTTTCCGTCAACATTTCTTCTGCTTTGTTCCTGTGCCTTAGGCTCCCCAAGGCTCCTCCAGGATCCCCAGTGAGGAGAGGCAGGGAATGGTCTCCATGAACTTGAGCCTGTCTGTCCCTGGCTGATTTTCCCTGGCTGTGGTAAGTACTCATGCTTTTTCTTTTTCCTTCTCCCCCTCCAAAAAATAACAACTTTGCTGGAGATCTCGTATCTGCAGTTTCCATGGGACAGTGACTTGGAACAGGTTCCTCTATATGGTCTCTTAAGATACGTCCCTCAGCCTTGGGACACCTGGTGGGACTTCTCCAGCTTCGTTCCTCTGAGGTGTGTTTTCCCCTCCAGCCAGCCCTCTTGAGTGTCATGTAAGATAAGGCCACACTAGCCTGATCTCTGTCTCTCTTTCTGGCCCTCACGTTCTCGTGGCTTATATATAAAAAACATGCCTTTTTCACTTCTACAATTTCCAGAGGAATAAAGACTTTGCTTTCTGTTACTCTGCCGTGAGAGGAGTCAGCTTGTGGCAATCATCTCTGTTACACAGTCTCTGTTGTCAGGTGTTTGTTTGTTTTGACCTTAGCAGTATTAAATGAAAGGAAGAGAAGCTCGTTCCTTATGCATACACTTGGGGGGACTAATGCTTTGTGTGTTGGGAAAGAAAATAGAAGTGCTTTCTCATATGAAAGTTTCCATTATTAAGTTTATTGGAAAAACGAAATGCTCACTTACAGAAGAGAGCCAGCACTGTTACAGTTTCCTTCACAATTATATAATCCCTTCTGTTCCAGACCTTCAATCCCAAGAAATAAAATGTGCCTTTCATTTCTTTCATTGAGTGCTCCCGGTAGCGTTGTCTGCGTCATTTATGCCACAGCACACGGGAAGAAAAGGTCGTTCTGTCAATGAGATGTGGTGCCCGTGTGCTCCAGATGTGAGTGGGCTGCGCTTTAAGGCATGTCCACCAGCGCTCCAATTAGACTGAATTTGGGTGGTTGGGATAATGTGCAGGGCAGGAAGAGGATATTCCACAGATATCATTTAAGATATCAACACTGAAAACTGGAGAGAAGGACCCTCAAATTTTGCCATCCAAAAATTTGTGCATAAGTAAAGCACAGATTTGGAGAGTTCTTTGTATTTTGGGGTTAAAAGATTGTAATAAATTAATGGATTTTGATTTTTTCCTCCTTGGTGAACACCAAGGAAGTAGCTAATAAATGACCTGGAGGAGGTTGTAGAGCACGACCATTGGCAGGACTCTGGCTGTCGGGAAGGGCTGGGTGTAGGTTCTGGCCCAGCCACTTGCAAACCAAGCAGCACACGTCAGCTCTTTAAGCTTTATTTATCTTCTTTGTAAGACACGTGGAATGAGATTAATTCATTAGGTTGTGGTGAAAATGAATTAGGACAAGGGCAAATTCTTGGAATTTTGTAAGCATTTAATAAATGGTACCTATCACCATCATCATTATTGTTTGAAAGATGCACCAAGAATAAGATTGTGAGTTACGTCTGTTTTGTCTGTCTATGTAACTGTCTGCCTATATATCTACATCCAATATTGAGAATAATTAATATTCAACTCCAAAGGTATAAATATTCAGAGAATAGAGGTCAAACAGTAATTGTGTCTAGAACTGCATTTTTGTAATCTCAGGCAGTGAGACTAAGAAATACTTAAAGAACACTGAAAAATACTTTAATTATGATCTTTTTCGGGTAAATTAATAACAGAATGAACAATTGTGTTAGGAGCTGACAAGGCGTGAAAACTATATTTAGCAAACAAATTGACACTTCAAAGTTAAAAAAAAAATTCCCCTCTGAACTAGTGTCAAATTTTATGTCATGAACCTTCACTCCTCTTCTCCTCATGCTTTAAAGGTTTTAGTTCCCAGAAATATCTGTCCATTAAGCACATTCCTGCTCTGTTGATTTCCAGTCTCCAAAGCAGCAGCTTCAATAAAATGAAGACAAATCTAAGATTTTACTGAAAATCAACCTTATTTTTTGGCTAATTCTGATTAGGTTTTACATATGCTTCTTCCCATTGTACAAAGGTTTTTAAGCTTGAATAATATATGTTTAAGAAACATTCTTTAATACACTTTTAAAATAATAGTTGTAGTTTGTAGTCTTAGACATGAAAAACAAACCCTCCCGTTCATGGTCTGAGTCTCCTTTGTGCATACTGGCCTCTTTGACCAAGTCTCATAGTTTATACTCTTTTGGGGAAATGATTTAATTTTTTGAAAGCTTGATAATAATGGATCCAGAATGAGGGGAAAAAAAAAGCAAACATTAGTGTTCCCAATCCCAGACGTGGAGAACTTGTACTTAACCTTGTCGGAACTGGTTGTGAAATAATTCTATACAGAAGAAACATGTTGAACCATTTGGCCATAATATCTTTTGCTTATAAAAATATTGAGTAGATTTGCTCCTTTAAACGTATTTCTTTAATATGGGAAATACACAGATGTGACTGTTGTTAACAATGAGAACATATGAATTCAGTTGTCCAGTTTATTTTACAAAATGTTTTAATTGAGGATTACTTGCCCAAAGGGTACAATGCAAGCAGTTGAAAGTGGGGAACTTTAATGATTTTCTGAAAATGTTTTTACACAGTAGAGATGGAAGTCAGGCTTAATATCTGAGACGCTCCCTGGTGGGTTCTGTCCTTGGAATGGGTCTCATGTTGACCTGTGAAATAGAGGCTGGATTACGGATGGGCTGTTGAGAAAAGCACAGCAACTCGATTGTTCTGTGAGTGTGACCCTGTGTGAAAAGTGATCAGATAAATCTATTTTGAATATGTGCAGTTTAGGTGCTCCAGTTATGCCTCACTAAAGTTAAGAAAACCAATCACCACCAGGTGTGAGATTAAAAAGACTGGGGACTATGTAAACAGAGGATAAAGCTGTACCCCCTGCCCCAGCACAGGATAAGACATGACTGAGTCTCAGGTTGGAAGAGGAGGAGAAGGAATTTGGGAAAGAGCTTTGGATAAAGCAAATAGGTTAACTACTTCCTCTGCCTTTCATCATCTCTGGGGCGGGTGGCAGGGAGGTGGAGCTACAAAATAGAAACGAGAGGTCATTTATCCTGGGGAGATTGAGGGGGTACCAGATCCTGGAATTTTGCTTCTTGGCTAGAGTTTGAAGACAGAAACTTTGTAGAAATGTCCAGCAACCCTAACTCAAGGGAAAACCCATGCAGTTTGGAAGCCTGTGTTTCCAAGAAGCTTCCCTTGGGCCTGAGAACGGTATGTATTAGACATGAACGTTTCCTTGCACCCAGGGGGTGAGGAGGAAAGCAGATCCAAGAGAATGGGCCAATCAGACATGTGTCATTTCATGGAAGCACAGCTCATCTGTCAAAGTGATCGTTATCTTGAGGGTCTGTGAGACGTCTAAGGGTGTAACTACAGAAATGATCGCCATTCATCAGAGCCAGCACAAGATACAGAGACTGGAACTGAAGTGCTGTCAGCTAGGTATTACATCAGAAAACAGCCCCAGACCATCTGAGCCTCATGGTCACACCGACTCCCATCATGCGTGATGGTCAGTAAGCCTCACAGCCCAGCTTGAGAGAAGGGAAAAGAATGCTTAAATTGAGCACTTAAATTTTGGATTTAAAAAAACAGCCCTAAATGGGCCCTTTATCAAAAAAAAAAAAAAAAAAAAAAAAAAAAAACAACCAAAGAACAAAACAAAAAAAACCCCAGAAAACATTTAAATTTTCTCTACTGATCTGAATTCCATATAGAGAAACGATGACAGAATCATTCCTGAATTCTCTGGACAACTTTAAGTGTGAAAATTCACACCTGCTATCAGTATTTGGATCTCAGGAAGAATTAGAATAAAGGAAAAGCAGACACACAAAAAGGCAAAACAAAATAAACAAGCAAGTAAGCAAAAAAAAAAAAATCCTTATTGATATGGGTACTAACACAGTAATTTTGTTAGCTACATCTGTAATAAGCTATATATCTTAACACTGTAGTAACTCATAGTGGTATTCTTGCTGTGTTTATAGTTTCAGTGATGTGAAACTATATTTGAAACCAAATTTTGTACCTTCATTTGTCTGTAATAAGGAATTGAAATGAGAGAATACCATGCATTTCCTTTTTTTTTTTTTACAAAAACAACCCTACTAAAATTAGGAAGGGAATGAGCAAATGTAATGAAAAGTTCTATTTGAGAAATAAGTTTTTCATATTGGAGAATCCTACTGGAATTATGCTAAATATTTTGAAAGTAATATTTTGATAATTTTTTCATATCAACAAAATAAAAATCTATTATTCACGGATGCAATGAAATTAATATAACAGTTCTTTAATAGGTCTGTAACAAGAGTTTGAATTCTATGGTAATCTATTTTTAATCAAAGGTGAGAAATTAGCTATTTATGTGTCCTTTTCTGCTGAAATTGTCTTCACATGAGCCTGCATTAGCCCCTTGAGATTCACAGCTCCTATGTTTTGCTATTATTCAGTTTATGAAGCTTTGAAACAGCTTAGTATTCTCTTAAATCCTTCTGTCACCTGGGATCCACCCCTAATTTCTCACATTTATCCATTAATATGCAGTCTTTCCAATATGAGTCCTTGGGAAATTCATAGTCAAATGTCTCCTCTTCTGTCTCTCTCTCTTACTATAAAATTTTCTGAAATTTGCCAAGTAAATAGGTAGGTAAATTTAAGTTGAGATCTGTTGACATGTTGATGATGACTAAAAAATATGTGTGTGTGTGTGTGTGTGTATTTATGTAAAACTTATATCCAGAATTCTTCTTTCATGTGCCCTATGTATAGAAAATTAGTGAAATCAGTAAATCTAACTTCAACAAGTCCATTTATAAAACTTAGATTTATAAAATTTAAGTAATCAAATTGTGTCCCTATAGCACATTATTCATGTTTGTTAATGCTTTTTTTCCCATCAGATATTTTTCATTTTTTCTGATGACTGAGAAGTGAACCTGTATAGATCATTATTATCAGTCATTTTATTAACTGCAATTTAAAAATTTCTCTACTTGTATTATTCATTTGCTCAGTGGTATCCAAACAGATTTTTCTATTAGCAGGAATCTATTTTCCGATCATTAAAATATGACCTAATACATACTGAAAATTCATCACAAGTTTAAAGAAACTGGAGAGCTGTTTATTATGACAGCAGTTTGTTATGATACTAAAGAAGCAGATCAGAAAGACTTGATTTTGTATGGGTGGTGTCACCCTCTAACGTCCTACCCGAGAAATCTTCCCATTTTGACTTAACTCACCTCTGTCTAGAACATTTAGGTACCTCTCTGCTTTAAGTGGGAGCACACTGAGGGCTGGGGTATTTTATTAATTTTTGTTCTTGGCTCATCAGAGATGTTCCATAAAAGCTGAGTGATGACTCAACAGACTCTTGAATACAGAGAGGCAGAGCGATTCCCAAAGTGTCAGGATCTGGCAGTGGTGTGACAGCTTGTTCACCCAGAGAGAAATTTGGGTCCCAGAAGGCAAAGTACTTTATGATTTTGCTTGAAGTCAGCCTGGTTTTAGAAATGAACTGTGAAGTTGGAGCATTGAGTGAGAGTGTTTGTGTATTTGGCTAGACTGTTTAAGTGTGATATTTTAATTACAATCTATAATCTTATTGAGTCATAATGATAACCCCTCATTTACAAATGAGAAAATGAAATTATGAGACTTGCACATGGTGGTGGTAGTGGAAGGGCCTTTGATTCTGCGTTCTTTTTTCGTCCCTGTGGGGTGAGTCCATCTGTGGAAGCTCACTCACTAAGTGACAGGAGACCTCTCTGTCTTTCTCTTGAGAAAGATCTTCCACTGATACCAATAATTTATAGTTACACACTTCTTACTGTGTAGAAATATTTTCATATTCATTTCATATATCTTATTTTAAAATGATGTAACCACTCAGTGAGGTTCACAAGAGGTGATTATTACCACTTTACATATGATGAAAATTAGATTGCAGAATATTAAGAGAATTGACCAAGTTTATATGCTGAAAGATATTGGACTCAAACTAATCTTCTAGCTCTAAATCCAGCGCTCTTTCCATGATAGCAAGATAATTACAGTAATTACAAAGTAACTACTAGTGGTAGGCTGTATATTAATGAAGTGCTCTTCTCCTGTGCATAGTCTCCTAGGATAATCATATGCATGATTCCAGGCTTTATGTTTGATTTTCTTCCCTCCCTCCCCTTCTCCTTCCTCTGATATCATTATCTAATGTAGCTTAATAGCTTGGCTAGCGTCCATGGACATGTTGATTGCCTGCTATGAATCAGGTACCCCTGAGGAGACACAACTGTCACCCAGATTTGGGTGGCATGACGATCAACATGTTATTAACAGGAGACAACTATCAGAAGATTTTTTGAGTTACTACTTTTTTGCTTAAATGAGATCTATACTTTGTAAAATCAAAAGTCATTCTGTGAGTTTGGTCAGTTGCCATGGTTTACAAAAGTGGAAACACTACAGCACTTTCAAGACCTAAGCAAATTAACAGAAATGAGTGACTATAATTCACTTAGGAGAAAATGATGAGAGATGACACAAAACATAAGTAATTTTCCATCTGTTTGTAGCTGTTTCCCATACATGGTGCTATTAACCTTAAATACATGGATTAAAAAATGTGTTACTTAATTAGAAAGGAAAAAAAGTGAAAAAAAAAATCAGAAAAGGTTGCAGGTGAAATACTCATTTGTATATATTTAATTGAGAGAGACTGCTGTGTTCCAGGCTGTGGTGCTAGATAAGCTTTATGCAATCTTTAAAACATAGATGTTTTCATATTTAGCATATGATGGAACTGAGTCTGTTGACATTATATGACTTTCCCAAGGCCCCCTCCATGGTGTCGAGGCTGTCCTTCAAACCTAGAGCTTCTGATTGGCAAGACAACTTTGATTTTGTTATATCATAATTTATCATATGAAGGGAAGACAGAATAGGTTGATTTTTTTTTTCTGTTTTTCACCCAAGTTGGGACCATTTGGGAATCTGAATATTTCCTCTTTCACCCTCTTCTTGAATATAAGCTCTTACCTCTTCTTTACCTGTTGTGTGAGAGTTAAAATACCAAGTAAGGAAAGGTTTACCTTCCTTTGTTCTTTTTGCCATAAACTGTTCTGTGATATTTCATAAGACTGCATTCTTATAAAAACTGAATTACACTGAATGAGGCAAACAAATTTATTTTGTCTATTGCAGAGCAATATACAGTAAATACTGATGGAATTAATAGACCTGTCAACTGGCTCCTGAGTAAATATGTGAGAAACTCATGCCATTTTCTCTCTGAAGGTGGCATTTCTCATTGATTTATGGTTAAGTGTATCACTAATAAGAAACTGACAAATAAAAACACCTGAGTTGATAATTTAAGGAAATATTCAAAGTGAAAGTGAAGTCACTGAAGCCTCCCACCTACGGTAGTCATGGCTACATTTAAAGTAGGTACATTTAAAGTGGAGAACACGCACACATTTTAGTGCTGTACCTGAGGTGAGGTGGGTGCGTGGTCCTGACTGAGCTCTGAACCAATGAAACAGAGGCTTCCGGGAGAAAGACACACTTCACTCCTGAGTGACTTTTTGCAAATTGAAATTGGGACTTCCTTCTATCAGAGAATTCTGGTCCCAAAGGTTTATCTTTGTCATAATATCCCCTAAATGATTTCATATCTTGATTTTGAGTTCAGTTTCCTACAGAGATTTTTAAGGCTATGTGTGCATCAAGCTATTTACTTTCTTAATTTTTACTCTTTTAACATTTAGAACAGTTCTGAAGCCAGTGTCATGGAAAAATACACACACACACACACACACATACATACACGCCTACTGGTGATTAGTAAGAAGAGCTGTATTCTTCTAATTCTTAGCTTGAATAATACACTTTAGTGTTCTGCTTCTATTCTTTAGGAAATAATTGCAACAAACTCGTTTCACTTAATAGCATGTCATGTAGCTAATCACTGACATCACATAGAAGCTAAAATTAAATTTGAAGCAGTAAACAAATTGATCATTTTATACAAGTATGTTTCATATGTTAAAATGATCTTGTAAGTATTCTGAACTTGAAATTGAAACTGTTTTAACAGAAAGAATGATAGGAGAACAATGAGCATTCATCATTAAAGCCTGAAAAATAGTTTAACTAAAAATGAAAACAATTTTAGGCTCTGATCTTCATCTTCAAAATTATATTGGTGGCCAGAGGTCATTTTCTTGGGGTTTCTTTCTAGGGGTGGAAGGGGCAAGGGAAGAAAGAAGCAATGGAGGAAAGATGACACGTGAATTAATTAGTGAGACTTTTAAAAGAAAAGTTCTCACTGTAGGCAAAAATCATAGTGCTCAGCACTTCTTGGCCTGGCTTTTATCCCAAACCTCTTTACGAAGTGGTAGGATTGTGTTGTGCAGAAGCTGAATCTCAGATTATTTGCGGCAAAAAAATACCCTCCCTCTCACTATTTTTATACCCTTCCAGAGCTTTTAAACTTCCAGTGCCTGAGCCCCAGCTCTCCCATGGTCCCTTTCTCCTCTCTGTCTCATATCTCTGTTAAGGACCATCTCGTGTGCTGGCTCTTTTACCCATTCCCTTATGATTACTCCAGGCAACTAGCCTAATAAAGGTAATTACATGATCAGGAATTGTTGTATGAGATAACATATTTCCAATTTAATAGTAATTTTTAGTGTGCAGTTCTAACATTAATATGTTGTTAGTGAGAAATTCAGGCTGTAGATGCCCTCCTTGTTTCTCCAAACACACTGGAGGTAAATGTGGATTTCATGTAAACTGTCTTGCATGCTAAAATATTAACATATTAATAAGCATGTAAATAATAGCAAGTTATGAGGCAAATTTCAAAGTAAACGAAATTATACTCTGACAAACTTTCCCCTCCTTTTGGGTAACTGCTCCTGTCTACACTTTCTTTAGACTGTTCAATCCTCCTCTATAGTCTACACACGCAATATTGTTCCCTGATCAAATCCAGTTATTCTGAGCTGCCCCATGTAGACTCTTTTGTCCTCAGCCCCCTGCTTCCCTCGAGTTCATGGTCTGGATGCTGCCATATTCCCAGGCGATGGGTAAAGACTTGTCAAGCAGACAGAGCCTTTCATGATATGCAGTCAGAGTCATGCAGATCAAAGCGGGAGAGCAGGGCCAGGTGAGATTTAGTGACTGGTAAGAAATAGTAATCATAGAAATGACAGTTATGCCTGGAAGAGTGATTGTGACGTTCCCGTAGTTCAGCGTCAGTTAGATTGCTGAAAGGCAAGGACATTCATAGGAAGGAAGAAGTATTTTCTGTGCCATCTGAATACCCTTTGATTACATCCTTTATAGCACTTTGCTACACTTCAGTATAATTACTGGATTACTCCTCTGTGTCTTCCAAGAGACAATGGATTCCTAGAGCTCATGGACTCGGCCTTTCTTTGGTCTTTGTATTCCTAGTGCTTGTCACATAATATTGTCAAGTAAATACATGCATGTTCAACAGTTACAGAGGAATTATTATTTTAAAAAGCCTTCTCTGATAGACGAACTCTTTTATTCTGGACTCTTCAGAGCTGTTCCTTGAGACGTGACTTACGTCAGTAAGTCTCAAACGTTCATGGTTTATATGACATCAAATATACTATGTGTGTGTGGAGGAAGAGGGGGACTGGGGGAAAAAGGGTCTCAATTCACATTCTTCACTAAGTTCAAACCAGGGAGAGAAACTAGAGATTTGCCTAGGGCTTGGTTTCCCTTCTCTTCCTATTGTTTAAGGTAAAACCCTATATTGAATAACTTTCTCCTTAAAAATTGTTAACATGCAGAATTGGAAGTGAGGGCAGTGATTCTGATCTGCTGGGACTGGATTCCAGAGTGAAGATTATGATCTGCCGGCGTGACCCCTCTATTTCCTACTTGTTTTCATCCTTCATGACTCACTTGCTCTCGGAACAACCAGTCTCATTCACTTAGACCCAGGTCACTCATGCCTTTTAAAGTAGAAAAATTATTAATTTCAAGAAATTCTTGAAAGTTAAAGATCGAGACAATTTCTTTTTTTTTTTTTTTTTTTTTTGTATTTTTCATTTCTAGCAAAAACACAGTGCTGAAACATACTTCAGTGTCTGGAAGGGAATTGATGAGGCCTTCCAGATTATCTTATCTCAAGTTAGAACTGGCTTTTTGGAGTTAAAAGCATGATATTTCTTTTTTGGGCAGGGAGAGGTCAGCAATTATTATTATTATTATGTTTTTGGTTAGACAGTTTTTTAAAAATTTTTTTATTTTTTATTTTTTTTAATTGAAGTACAGTCAGTTACAATGTGTCAATTTCTGGTGTGCAGCACAATGTCCCAGTTGCGCATATACATACATAAATTCATTTTCATATTCATTTTCATTAAAGGTTATTACAAGATATTGCATATAGTTCCCTGTGCTAGACAGAAGAAATTTGTTTTTTTAATCTATTTTTACATATAGTGGCTAACATTTGCAAATCTCAAATTCCCAAATTTATCTCTTCCCATCCCCTTCCTCCTGGTAACCATAAGATTGTTTATTATATTTGTGAGTCTCTTACTGTTTTCTAGATGAGTCCATTAGTGCCCTCTCTTTTCTTTCTTTCTTTTTTCAGATTCCACATATGAGTGATATGTGGTATTTTTCTTTCTCTTTCTAGCTTATTTCTCTTAGGATGACAATCTCTAGGTCCATCCATGTTGCTGCAAATGGCATTATTTTAACCTTTTTATGGCTGAGTAGTATTCCATTGTATAAATATACCATGGCTTCTTTTCTTTTACAATATAAATGAGTCACACTAAAAGACAGGATTGAGTTCTGGAGAACGGAAACTAGGGCCTGTTTTTTAAGCTCTTTTAGGGTAATAAAATGGCTCTTTTGGAGTCTGTGTTTCTTATAGTACACTATGTAGTTTCATCAGCCTACTTCTTTACCCATTTGTAGGGAAAACCATATTACGATGGGCATGGTGGAGAATAGAAACCAAAAAGTAACAATCAAGACCACTTTTGAAAATTCAAGAAATTGAGTGATGAATGTAATCAGCAAAGATGTTAGTCTATTTAAATTCCTTAATAAAATCGAATTCTAGGGTTTTTTTAGAATATAAATTTGTTTTTATTTGTCCTACTTACCTGAAATTATAGACTTCACACGAAGATTATAATGTAAGGCTGTGATTAAAAATTTTCTAGTATGTCTCTTTAAGATTCAATATTGAAGATATTTATATGTTTTTTATGTAAGAGTAATGTTAGAACTGTTATTTATGTAAGAATGAACACAGAGTAGAAACTAAATTCATAGCTAATGTATTTTGATTAGTGATTCATGCCTTCCTAACAATTTAAGATCTTGAGTACCTGAATTGCTCTCACAAATATATGGATAGATTTTTCCTATGCTTTTCATTCTTGGGACTTAAATAGCAAAACCCACTCATGACCTCTGAAAACATATACTGTGTTTAATCAACATGTAAAGTGCTACATTCATAATCAACTCCACAGAGTAAAACGGTAGGTAGTTTTGCTGAAAATGAACAATGATTAAGATTAAAGAAAATTTTAAATGAGCCTGTAATTCTGGCTTTATCAGAAGAGACAAAAACTTTAGATTTATGTGTCAAGGGGAAACAATCTACTTAAAAAAGAATTGGTCTCACTTTACAAATCACTGAATATCTGATTTTTCCAGAAGATGGAAAAGATATTTTATCTAACTGCATTGAGTATTAGAGCAAAGAACGAATTGAAGGGAGAGTTTTATTCAACTGGCTACAACATGTTGGTGCTCTGAGAGACTTTTCTCTTTATAGGAGAATCCATTCAAATATATCTGGATGGAAAACAAAGATGTACAGAGGGAAATAAAAGTCCATTTCTCATGATTTTGGAATTCAGAAGGCTGCTCCTTTTTCTGTTCTGTTTCTCCTCCCCCTGTTTCAATTCTCTCTGACTTTTATTCAGTTTATTCCATTCATTACCAACACTCTAGATTTGATAGCTTGTTAAAATCATATCAACCCCCTTACAAGAAGATCCTTTGGTCTCTTTGCAAAACTGGGGACTCATTAGATCAGTAAATGGTGTCTATCCCTATGGAAAAATATTCTCCCTGGTAGCATCTGAGCTTGTAAGATAATCGATAGGTGATTTTCTCTTTTACTGCTCAGTCTCTTATTTGCTCACTGGTAATCTTACTTGAAACACTTCCCTTTTCATATCATAACTTTCCAGTTTTAAAAAATAGTGTTGGAAGAATTCTGGTGATTTGTACTTTAAAAAAAAAGCTTTGCTATCTTTTAAAAATGCCATATAAGTCATGAAATATTAAATATCTTGTTTAATTAAATTTCTAATTAAATCTCTGGAGATATTGCCAGTTACACTTGTATGCTACTGTAGGGCCCACAAATATGAAATGTCTGTGATGAAAGTAGGTTACTGTAGTTAATACTGAAAGTATGTCAGCCTGTGTATTTTTCTAATACTCAATACGTCTAGTAAATGAGGTGCTGAGTGTTGCAGACATGTTCGTATATACATGTACACACATCTTTGGTTTTGCTGTTTTCTCTGTCTCTTATGCTTTAGTCACGTGTGAAGTTTTTCTTTAACTTTCAGTAACTACATAGGACCCCTCTTTAGGCTGTAGACTTACCATGGGCGAGGATCTTGTGTGTTCAGCTGTCATCACGGATGCTGCGCGTTACATTTGGCGCATGGTAGGAGGTCAGTAAATGCCAACGGAAAGCATGGACTTGCACTCCTGTGTAGACTGAGGGTACCGGATCCTGTAAGTAGGCTTGCTTAGCACGCTTTGAGGGGTGAGTGAGCCGTGTGACTGAGTCACGCGAAGGCAGTCTGATCTCCTGGAGGCATGATGGCCATGCCGTCTTTCTGAGGAGGCGCTGGTGAACTTGTGCTCTGTCGTCCCAGCTGCCACAGGTCCTGAGCAGCAGCGGAGGGCGGTGGTGTTGTACAGTGCTTCTGGCTGTTAGGACACAAGTCAAGTTCTCTGGCCTCTTGGAAGTGCCCTTATGCTGCCTGGTATGTTTCCATAGACACCCTTCTGATGAATTAGCTGCACTGGATTCTGTTGTTTGACATCATGAGCACTAGTCAGGCATCTCTCAGAACACGGTAATGTGGTCAAGGCCACCCTGAAATGGGAATGATTTGACTTTTAATTGGAAGATATGGAAGATGATGGAAGTCTGTGTGAACGAGTGTGTGCCGTTTTTTTTTTTTGCCACAGTAAGTTTTAGTTCCAAAGTGCATAAATGAAATTAACTTGGTGTTCATTCAATACATTTTAATTACAGAATATAAATAACAATACCTCATGTTTCATTGCATTGTCAGCATTTCTTAAGTGCTTTCATGTGTTACTTCATCTGGTAATTACAGAGACCCTCAAGAGGAGGTATTACCCATGACTTCCATGCTAATCTGAGGAAATTCAGGCCTAGACATAGGTGTCTCATTCTTCATTCATGCTCTATCTAAAGATTATTCTCTGCACGCGAACTTCAGCGATAGTTGGCCTTAAATATGTGGACACTGTGTAGCCTTGGCATCTACTTGTGTTTCTACTTTTATTAAAGGGTCAGAAATATTGAGTCTCTGAGTATTTTTAGCTTGACTGACAGGAAGCCTCTATAAACTGATTAAATTATTAACTAGATGTGTGAAGTCATTTTCTCTAATATGTGGAGACTACAGTAGCACTAGACATTGCTCAGATCTATTTAGTTTCCACTATATTCCTTGAAAATTAAAAATATCTAATCAAATTATTTTTATTTAGACCATCTTAATAGCATAAGAAGTGATTTTTAAATCTTGTTTGTTTATTAAGTCTTAAAAGAAGACTGATTTCATTTCCCACTAACAGTGTCTTTAAGGGAGATGATGATATGACAAAAAACCTCCATTAATAAGATTTGCAGTCATCATTATTACAAAATCATGATAACAAGATACAGGGATGGTCACAGAATCCTGTGCTTAGCTGTGCTCTATGCCAGCTCCTGGTAGTTTAACAAGGGCTTTTCTTAAATTCTAACTTTGCAAAAATGTTTCTGTAACTTATCAATGTACTGTGGAAACAAATGAAAGTATAGAAAATAGAATATGTGGGCAGATGTCAGATTCTAGTAATACTTAGATATAATGTTTATGTCTTGCGTATATTCATAAAGGCAAATGCATTTTTATTGCTGGATCAGGTAATATTTGGAAAACCTACCAGTGATTACTCTTTATTTCTCAAGATTTCACATTTAAGCTTTCAGCTTTGATCTGAGTGTTGCTATTTTCTGAAAACTTGGTGATGCTGAAATCATACGTATAAACTTCTAGATCATACTTCGGACAACTGGTTTCTCACATTAGGGAGGAGCGCTCAGAAACACCTTGACGTCCTCCTGACACTGAGATGTGAATGATGCATCATCATGGTAATTTTACAAATGATGCCCTGGAGTGTTCAAAAAGTTAATGTCATCCAGATAGTAATTAATTACAGCCAAAAGAATGTGAAATATTTCTCTTGATTATGAAGTATTTTAAAAAATATAATGACTTTTGGGAAACTATATAGAAACATATACCATTTACTAAAAAACGCCCATTGTCACCCCAAATTGGCGTTACTTTAAATGTTTTGAAGAAATCTGCAAACACTGGCATTGAAATTGTTATTGTTCATGCGAGTTTAGTCTCTTCCAGAGACTTGTTGAAACTTTAAATGGATAACGTATTTCTTATATTTACACGTGGTAGTATCCAGCATAGGTGACACAGAAGGCTTAGTTACTCATAGGAATTCTGGTTAGATTATGCTACCATTTGGATATTTCAGAGAATTGAGAGGTTGATGGTACGTCGCAAATTTTAATTTTACCTCATTTTTAAAGAACTGAATGTAAGGGCTTATAGGATATGACAGAAATCAAAGCTCTACACGAAGAGTGAGAGAAGCATTTCAAAGATGTTGCTGCAACTATGTTGACCATTTTATTGTAGAATCTTTTATCGCTCTGTATTGGTTATACTCTGATTAGATTGATTCTTTAGAGAAGAACACCAGCAAAACAAATGAAAAAAATAATGTTCGCTGGCTTATGACTAGTACACAGGTTACTCTGGGACAAGGATGATAATGTGTATCATTGCTCACTCAGTTCTACAGAAAAAATTAACAAAAATCACTTGAAAGGGGTGGTTCTCTCTTAGGCAGATGAGTTGGGGGTAGAAGGCTATTAATGTTTTCAGGATCATCATAAATGCTGAACTACCATCTTCCCCTCTTCTTTCCCCATCCTATTACATACCTAAAACACATCCACATCTCTTACCTGGTCCACTGATTTCTAAAACTTAATCATTAAATACCCAGTTTCTTTAGGTAACGACTGTGTCTTACTAAGTGGGTATCATTGGTAAAAAGCAACACATTGTCTCTATTAGGCATTGTTACCCACCCCTTCATGAGGGTATTAGATACTTCTAAGGTGATGTGATGCCGGAGGCCATCGTTTCTGAGATGGGAACAAATGTTACTGGAAGTATCAGTGTGAAGGAGTGGGGGTGAGGAAGAAAAAAATGGAAAGGAAACAATGTAGGTGGCAAAGAAATGATCCACCAGTCGGCCGAGAGCTGTCTAAGGCAGAAGAATATCGGTGTTCTCACTGCAGAGTAAGGGAGAACATCTCAGCTGATACGTGTATTTCAAACAATATTTAGACTCAAATTGCTTAATAAAACAAAATTATGAGAACTATTAAAAAGTTGAGAGGAAAATAAAAAATAAAAAGGCAAATGTATAGAAAAATAAACAAATTAAATGGATTGTGCTTTAAAAAGGTCATTTGCAAACCTCATTAGCCTATTTATTGACCACCAGAGCAAATTGTAAAAGCACATGAAAATAGAATTAAGATGGAAAATACAAGGCAGTAATAAGAAGAGACCTTTCCAAAAAAAAGCAGTCAAATATTTTGTTCAGTCCTTGTTATTCCTTATAATACTTGTATATCCTTTCAAAACTTAAGGAGCCAGTGAAAAAGGAAATGATAATCAGTATAGCCAAGAGCTTTGGACTCCTTGAGGCATTAAAACAAACAAACTTCTGACTCACTGGTACATTCGAGAAGAATCTGAACTCCAGCCTTGGCTTCTGTTTTCCTTCTAACTTTTAATGAATTCATTGTAAATCCATAAGGGTGCTGAGACCCCATTATGTTTGTCAGAGAAAAGTGCTAGCTGAGTAATTCATTGCTCTTCACCTCTGCTTTTTCTTCTTGATGCCTAAACCCTTTCTAGCCTTTGAACATATTCTTCCTGATTTCGTTACCTTTTAACTTTCCTGTTATGTTTAGGTAGTTCCGCAGTTGCTTCTGTGAGATGGTTCTTTGAGAGCAGGGAACATGTGTTCAGAGGTGAATGTTCAGCATGGAACTTAAGATTGAACATATCTGGTGAATTTGTTCAGAATTAAGACAATTGAAAACAGCATGCTAGTGGAGGAAAGCAAGACTAGGTGAACAGAGAAATTTCTTTAAATTAGTGTGTCTTGATCATACAAATTGACGTTTTTACTCTGAGACAAATAAAACCCACCAAACTGACGGACAGGTGAGCAGACACTGTGAGCCCTCGGAAAAACCCAGAATCCTTAAAGGTGAGAAGACTTGCTATTTAAAATGACTTAATCCTCTTCTGAGCCATTCAAGCCAAATGTCATTTCTTTTAGTGCTTACTTGTTATATGTTCTTTCTTGTTAGGTTACTCATTTGAAAATGAGCACATGAGTGTCTTTGTGAAATACAGTAGCAGGGCTATGTCTCTGGTTTTTAGCTTTAATGGATATTTCCCTTTCAATTTTAATTCTAGATATAAAGGTACATTCCACCTGTTCTTAAAATAGAAGAACATGTGGAAGTTGTAGTTATTAAGGACAAATTACCTTCAAGAATGTGGTAAGTATTTCAAGCAAGTCTTGATACCAAGTAAGCACTTCTCCAACCTTTGCAAGTATGATTAGCATGTGGTAAGATATGCATATTTAAAGCTGACTATGTTACCTTCTTTTCTCAAGCCTTTTGGTGTGTTTATTTTTAATGTCACTTGAAATTCACTTGGCTCACTCTTCTAGCTGTGGAATAAGTTTGAAAGTGCTTAATAAAGTTTTTTTTAGTTTAGACCTCTCAGGAATAGGGACTAATTAGATGTGTGTCTGGAAGAAAAAAGGTAGCAGAAAATGTTATAAGGCAACACAAAATAATTGGTGTACTTTTATTCTTTGAAAAGCAACACATTTTGAAATATTAGACGTTGATCTATTGGCATGAAAAAGTAAAGGCACCCTCAAAAATGGCCAGTTTTTATGGCCAAACTGATTACTTTTAGGAGAGCAGATTTATCTTGTTGTTAGGTTAGAAGTGTGAATTCTTCTTCCCAAGTCAGTTTTTGTCTCAGAATGTTACAAGTGGCTGATTTCAAGAAGTTTATATATAGCCCTGGGCTGAGAGCTACAGCCCAAGGATTGTGACTTAAAATTTAAAGAGACTTGACACTAATTTCTTCAAGAGAAAGAGGAAATTAAGAGAAATCATGTACTCACATCCATGAGACCAGGACTTACTATTAATTAAAGGATCATCAAATTGTTGGGTTTCTGAATGTAACTATAATGCATAAACCCTTTTGAAAATCAAAATGGACCTTATTCTGAAGAAGTAGATTAATTTTATCTTATGATTTTAAAAATCCACTTAGATTTTTTAAATATTTATTACGTTTCCTGTATGGGCTTGACACTTGGCACTATCAGTTCAATCAACAAAAATTTATCAAAAGCCTACCGGTTAGCTGTGGACATTCTGTCCCCACTGAGAATGCAATAGTAAGCAGACCAGACACTGTTCTGAACTTATGATGCTTACGTGCATAATTTCAACTAGAGATTATGATTAACAAAGGAAGTAAAAAGGATCATGAGAGAGAAACGAGGGTTAAGGGGAAGTTGCCTTAGGAACCTGGGAAGTTAACAGGGGTGACAAGAGGAAGTTTCCTTGAGGATAATGTTTAGGCTGAAACGTGAAAGATAAGAAACAAGGGTATGGGGATGAACATTCCAGGAGGCAGAATGTTTAACAGAGCCCTGAGGATCTGGAACAAAGCCAGGGGGATGGAGAGCATGACTGAGCGGTGGGCAGAGGCCGGCTACGCAGCTTCATGCCTATTAGTTATAGACCCTAATCCACAGTTACCTTCTCTGCGCCTCCCCTTATGGGCCCTTATGCCCAGAATGTCCAAAACTAAACTGAATATTGCCATGTCCTTCTTCCTTGTTCTTTATATCTGAAAATTCAGCCGTGATCTACCTGGGTTTCTTAGCCCGAGGCATTCCTGAAAGTTCTCTCTGTCCCATGAGGTTCTCGTTTCTCCTTTAGCATCTCCGGACTGTGTCCTCTGCTTTGTCACCCTCTTTCATCATAGGCACTTGGAATGCAAAAGTCTCTTCACCATTTTTTGGTTACTTTGTGGAGGGCAGGATCAAACCCCTCCTCAAAATGTGGTTTGAATGTGGGGATTGACGATACCATGTATGCCAAGAGGGTTGCAAAAAAGGTTGTATCCACATAATGAGGCTTTCTCCGGAGGGAAGGGCAGGCTCCCCAGTAGGTACAGAAATGGCTTCAGGGAGCAGGGGAGGAGACGGACTTGGATTTTATTGTCCTTGGTGGGGGGGGTGCTGGGGGAAGGGTTCCATGCAGGAGTCTAGTGCTTGCATGTTGTACTTCTCAATGGCACCAGGCCAGTGGACATGGACTTTCTAATCGGCTTGCCCGGAGGTGAGGGAAGAAGGAACTTTAACCTGCCAGCAGTCAAACATCAGAGATGGAGTCAGACTCTGTCACACTGGTCCTCATGCCTCAGTATTGATTTCCTGTGTATATTCCCAAGCTTCCATCTAAATGACTCTTCTAAAATTTAATTACGTCATATTTCTCCTTTGCTGGTAACCGCATTGCCATAGACAGAAGTCCAAGTTCCTTAATGTGGCAGATGAGGTTCATTATTCCTTGTGATCTGCTCACATTTTCAAGTTTTCTCTCACTGTTTCCACATTTAGACTCCATTTTCCAGCCACGTTAGATTAACTGAAGTTTCATAACATGCCTTGTTTTCACATTTCTGGACGTTCGTGTGCACTGTTCCTGACGTCTGAAAGACTGTTCTCTGTTCTGCTCCTATATACTTCTTCTTTTTTAACTTTTAATTTCAAGTTTATTGAAGTATAATTTACATGAAACAAAATTTTCACCCTTTTTGAATGTACAGTGCAATGAAATCTGACAAATGTATAGAGTGATGCAACCCCAATCAAAATATAGACTGTCTTACCCACTACAGAATGTTCCCTTATGCCCCTTTGCAGTCAAAATGCTCCCCTCTTTCCGGTCCCTACTGATCTGATTTGTTTCCTTGTAGTTTTGCCTGTTCCATGATGTCTTATGAATGAAATTATAAGGCAGATGATGCTTTGTTTATAACTTCTTCCACTTAGCATAGTGTTTTTGAGACTCATCCACATATTTGAATACATTAAATAGTTCCTTTTTATTGCTGAATAAATATTATGGTATGGATACGTCACAATGTATTTATCCATTACGCAGTTGATAGGCATTTGTGTTGTTTCCTGTTCAAAGCAATTATTAAATACGTTTACTATAAACAGTGCTATCTAGGTCTTGTTGTGTGGGTGCAAATTTTAGATAAATATGTAAGAATGAGATTGCACATTTTATGGTGAGAACAAGTTTAATTTTGTAAGAAATTGCAAAACTTTTCAAAATGGTTGTACTATTTTAAATTCCTGCCAGCTATGTGTGAAATGTTCACTGGCTCAAATCCTTGTACTGATGTGTTTAGTTTTTTAAAAAAATATTTATCCATTCTGGTAGGCATACAGTATATCTTATTGCATTTTTTAAGGACTAATGATGATGTGTATCATTTTATATGTTTATTTGCCACTAATATATCTTCTTTGTTGATGTATCTGTTCAAATGTTTTTGACCATTATTTTAATCAGTTTGGTGATCTTCTTATCATTGAATTGAATTGTCAGAGTTCTTTACGTCCTTAGGAAGATCTTCTTTCTCAGGTATATGTTTTGCAAGTACTTCCTCCCTGCCTGAGGCTGACAACTTTTGCTTTTACTCTTGGTCCAGCAGCAGTGGATCCGCTGCCCTGGCCCACCATTAGAAAGCTTTTGATTCTGTTCCTTCACAAGAGGCAGTGGGTTATTCTCTGGGACCACAGGACATGGGCTTCCCTGCCTTTCTCGCAGTGGCTCACTGTTGTTGCTTGTATGTAGGAAGGAACCGTGAAATGTTGGGAGTTTGTGTTTTTGTACAGCAGAAGGTGGGAGGCACTCTTAACATCTTCTGTCCCACATCCTGTCTTTCTCAGAAGCGTTAGCGAAGCCCTTGGGAAGAGCTGGAGGATGAGCGTAGACACTTCTGTCCGGGCCCCTGAGAATTCTAAACTCTCTCCAGTCTAAACTCAGCCTTTACACATGTATTGACAGTTAATCTTTTTCTTCTTCCCTGATACCATAGTGACTGCTTCTTCCTTCCTGAGCAAAGTCTCTTTGGAGGAGAGAGGTGAGCAGGGCCGATTACATTGCTCAGAAAATCCTGTGGTTGTCAGAGGGGAGGTGGAGATGAGGAGGGGAAATGTGGGTGGTTTTTGCTGTATAGATATCTTGATACATACTCTCATATAATTCCAATAAAAAGTAAGGCTATTTATAAAGGTCTTTGCATAATTTCAGATCTCTTGTTCTACCCAAGTAAATCCAGTATTTTAAATTCTAAATCAAGTTTGTTAAAAAAATTATTTTCAGTTCACTTGTAGTTCACATTTAAACTCTAATAACTGAAGGCTGAGAAAAACAAAAAGCCTTGTGCAACATTTTGTTCTGTTGATATCTCAGGAGCTTAGTTGTTACTGCACTAATCAAATAAACTTATTCTGAAAATTGAATTTCCATATTACATTTGTATTGCATCATGTATATTAAATTTATAGTCAGTAAACAGCATATGTGTACAATTATAGTTATAGATTCATTAAAGTGATATATAGGGTTAATTTCTCAGTAAAGTCTGGTAAGAATAATATATTCTAAATACTGAATCAAACGTTTATTAAAAATTCATCAGTAGTTCACTTCCACTCTTTTCTCATGATGCACAATCTTGAATCTCTCTGACTTCTAAGAATTCAGCCGGTCATTAAAATGTCTCATAAATTTGAATGGATTTGAGGGATTTCTCTACTAAACCTCATAGTAGAAGTGAGTCTCAAGTATATTTTGTTGCAGTCCACACAGATCTGTTCCTTGTTTACAAAGATGTGAAGACCAAGTGGAATGTATTAACTTAAACGCAGGTAATAAAGGCTAATTAAATGTAAGCGTTAACACATTTGATCTGGAAAAGAACACATCATAATTTGTTTCTGATTTTAAAAGGTCAGAGACGGAGCAGCTACGTGGCACGCTAAGCTTAAAAGGTCGGTTGTCAGGAGCTATCAAGGCACACCCCTTGTCATTCCAGCAATTAACTTCTTCTCCCTCCGGGACCTCTTTCATCCTTTACGGATGGAAATTACGGGCAGCAGACGAGCACTGGGGAGCTGGACTTCCGCTCACAAGCCATTCTCCACTCATCCCAGTTCTGCTCTTCTTGACTTGGGCTGGCCTCCTGGGCCATAACCCCCTTTGTTTCTCTGTGAGGGTATCAGCAGGTGACTGAGTAATGGCCAGACCTTATTTGCTCTGATAGACTTCAGTTCTCTACAATAGCTCAGAACTATTCAGCGTTCCTGAAAACTTGGGAGATCATTGAAAAATATCACAACCTAGAAGGAGATTTGTGTAGACTGTGTATTGCTTATGAGAGCAGCGCAGGTGAAAAGCATGGTGAGTATTTCGCAGGTTGTGCCCCTCATAGGCACCTGCCAGGTAAGGCTCATTTCTCCTCAGGTGTTTACCTCACTTCATCTGGGAGAAAAACACTGTCCTACGCTTTTGGCCTGGGGCTAGGGTCCATTTTGTTTCCTCTTCCCAGGAAGCAGTATTACATATTCCAAGGTCGGAATGACCCACTTTTCCCTACTTTCTGGCTGTGGGGTGGGGAATGGGTTCTGGGGGAGAAAGGTTTCACTGTAAGGTAGGCTGAGTAGACTCCCCACGGCTGGGAGGGGGCACTACCTGGTTGCGCAGGCCGGGTCACCACCAGGCGTCCCCGCCTCTCTCAGTGAGACACGGGGTCCACTTCGGAGTCGTCCACCCACTGAAGTCTACCCAGTCTGCAAGGTTCCAGTGTAACCTCTTCTTAATGCTTGGTGTCATGTCCATTCTTAGCTAGGATGTCTTCAAAGTACTCCTCCCAGCGGAGTCTGGAGGAAAAGTCACTGGGTACATTGTGTATTTTATGTGGAAAAGAAAGCATTTTAGAGCAGAAAGGGCCAACTTTGAAACTATACAGCTTCGGGCTTAAATTTCAGAATTTGAGTTTTATGTCAGCTGTGAGCAAACTTGGGCAAGATTCTCACACTCTCTGTGCTTTTCTGTGCTGCTTATGTCTAAAATTAGGATAGTAATTCCAAAGCAAGTAAGGAATATTAGATGAGAATATGTATGTATGTGTATGAGTGAGATATATATATATGTATATATAGCATTGTGACTTTGTTAACCTGGAGAGCAAAGAGGTCGTTGATCTGTTAGAATCACTTTTGTGAAAATGGTTTTAAAATTCATCCAGGATCAAAAGAAGAAGAAAGAAGGAATTTATTCTTCTTTTGCTTCTGTTAAGAGGATCAAATGGACTAATCATTAAGTTTCCTTCAGTATAGAAAAGTTGACCCCACCACTTTTAAATTTGAACATGACCTAAGGAGCAGGAAAAGATGATATGATAGAAATCCTTGCCAGAGAGAAATAATATGTGGAAAGTTCGTTGGTTTCTAGCCCGGGGGATTCAGGGAAGGGGTGAAGTAGCAATATTGAGGGAAAGCAGACACAGAGATGCTTCTGACACATCTCTAGGTCACAGCTCTTTGAATGGGGGATGGGAGGTGAGGGACTTCAGTGACTTGCAGGGGATCTGGAGACAAAAGGATCACAACTACTCTCTCTGAGGCGCCCTGGGAGGAAGGTACAACTGTGTCCCTTTATCAGCTTGAGTTCAGTAAGACAGCGGCCGTGCTCAGGGAGACGAGACTGAGATGGTTGTCCTGCTTTCCCGTGACTGGTATATGTCGGACAGGAGATGCAGGATCTCCCCATGGATCATTAAACGGCTACAGAGCACTAGAGTCAGGATCAGAAGGCTGCCTTTGTTGCCTGACTTTGTGACTAAGTGTACAAGGTTAAAATGTTGTGGATTGGAGAATGATAATGAAAGGGGTCTTAACAAGTTCCTCTGTAAATTTCCAATGTCAGTAGACCTTCTACACTGACAAGCAATCTCACCATGCTTCTGTATTTTTCTGGGGAAAGGCTTAACTCCTTCTTGAGGAAATGAGGCTGAGATGATCAAAGTCCCTGCAGTAATTTCTTACCCATCCAGAGGGAGCAGATCTGAATACGGGAAATCCATGATAAGAAACTGACAAGAAGCAGACCTGATGACATCTCCTGAGCCACCGATCAAGCTGTGTTTAAATTTCAGTCGTGTGAAAGAATATATTCGCTTTACTGATAAGCTGATCTAGGTCAGATATTCTGTCATTTTTATCTGAAACAAATCTGACTGATAACAGAAAACAAGAACTATGGACAGAGTAAAGGGTCCACACTGGGAAGATGCCAAATTTGAGCTTGGAGTGTAGGACCTTACGGTGGATCCATCCCCCAGTGCATCCTCATGGCAAGATGGAATCTTTTATGATGTACCTCCAGGAAGGGAGCCTGGAGGAGCTGGACATTAGCCCTGTCCTTTACCATCTCATCCAGATTTATACACATTTTAGGGCAATTAAAATGCATAATTTTAAAAGGATCGGCGAATCACATCTGAGGAAATTTATGGAAGTTAAGCAGCCTGAGTTTCACCCCCTTGCTGTACCTGGCCCAAAAAGTAACAGCATCATCACAGCCATTCACATTTTAATATCAACAGCATTCTCATCTCAAAAAAAAAGTGTTGTTTTCCTTCTTAATTCCATTATTTTCAGTACTTTTCTATTTCCTATTCTTCCTGAGCTGGCCTCCAAACAGCACTTAGCTCAGAGATTTATTCCGTGTTTGTTGGAGAACATTTTGAGACTAGTTATAAGCAATCACTCTTGAAAGAAGTGGAGGGTAAGCCAAATGCGAACCGTTCTGTGTTTCCGCATTAAGGAAGGGAACAGGCTGGCGTTTCAAAGTCCTTCCTTTGTTCCTTCATCCCAGCATTACGTGCCTCCATCCTAGGAGATTTAATGAGAGTGCTAATTCTGCAGAATGCCTCCAATTAAAGCAGTTGAAGCCAAGAAAATAGTATAAAACACATAAACTCTTGTTAAAGTCAACTTTCGCTTCTTCACTTCTTGCTCGATGTGCCCTTGGCTTCACCAGTCATTGAGAAATGACTTATACAATTATTTCTCCAGCCCAGTGTTCTCCTCTGAGTCCCAAACAGGTATAGTCAGCAACTAATTTTCTCTCTCCTTTTAAATATTTTAAAAGTAATCCAAACTCAGTATGTCTGAAATTGATCTGATTTCCAACCTCTTCCCTTGCCTGACTGTCTCCGTTTATTTGTGTTAAACGGTTCAGGAAATCCAGCGGTATCTGTGCTCCACCCCCGTGCTTCATCCGTTGTAGCTCAGGTTTACCACTTACATGCCTCTCAAGTTTGTTTAGTTCTCTCTATCCTCATGGTAGCTAGTGATCTGTTCAAAATACAGATATAATCATGCTATAACCATCTCCTTACTCCGCGCACACGATGCTTAAAATATTCAGTGTCTTTATAAAGGCAGAGGCCGTGTCTGGTTTTGCTAACTATTGTGTGCTCAGCGACTCAACGGTACCTGTCCCGTGCTAAGAGATTAATCTCTAGGAAATAAAAAATCAATCAAACGATTAATATGGAAATATGGGAAACAGCTGTATTCTGAAAGGATCTAGCCAGCGATAAGGGGGAAGCCTAGAAAACAACTTGTTCTAATACTTTGGATTACTTCATAGCAAGTATTTACTCTCCTCCCCTTCCACTGTGGTCGGAGGAGACTTCTGGGGTTCTTGACTTTGAGATCAGCCACATTATTTGCTTTGTTTAAAGGACATCTGATATAAGCAGAGGCTTGAATAGTGCGTGCCCAGTGCGTTAATCTTTGCACCTCCATCAGTGCCACGTGGAAGGCTTTTCCTCGTGTAGCTGCCGCCCCTTCCGCCTGGGTACAGTCAACAGTAAAACTCACAGCTTCAACCTAGCCTAGACCAGCTGACTGGTGTGCAAGAGTAAGTTGTTTCAAGGCACTGAGTTTTGGGCTTGCTCAGATACTTAGCAATAGCTAAGCACTATAGCTCCCATCTCAGAAGCCTAAAGGTAACTCAGAAAGCAAAAAGATAATAATTTGAATTTCTGAGTATTTGGGATAGATCACTGGTCTTGAATGCTGACCAAGATGGCCTTCATCCTCCCCCAGCGTGACTAAACTGCAGACAGTTTTCCTCCTGGCCATAGGCCCCTGACTTTCCTTTTCTTACAGCATCCACTTTTTAGAAAACTTTTGATTATAAGTACTTTCCCTGCCCCTTTGAGATGTAAATTGTCTCATAACCTCCGCAGTCTTGCAGCCTAGGAATGTCTTTCACAAGCATTACAGAATCATCCCTTTGAAATGCAATCTGCAAGAAAAGCAGGGCCCTGATCCCCAGGCCCTCGGAGGAGACAGGAGCCTCATCTTTATAAGCACCAATCAGCAAACACAGGTGGCCTGATCGCATGAACCAACTTCCCCACTAATTTATAACAATAGTACTTTTTTCACTAGCTCACCCTAGCAATTAAACATTTTCCTGCTTTTTATATCGACAGATTTGAATTCAGTCCTTCCCCTGTTGCAGTCTTGCCCCTCATTGCAATTGTCTATTTTTAAAGTGAAGTATAATTGACTTGCAATAGTACATTTGTTTCAGGTGCACAACATAGTTATTCAATATATGTATATATTATGATATATAAAAATATATACATATTGAAAACTATATATATTGAATATATATTGAAATATATACATATATTGAAATGTTCACCGAGATGTCCAGTGAACGTATGTTACCCTACAAAGTTGTCACAGTGTTGTTGACTCCATCCTGTACATCATTTCCTTTTATTCATAACTTGAACTTTGTACCCTCTTAATCCCTTCACCTGTTTTGCCCACCGCCCACCCCCCCTGTCAGGCAACCATCAGTTTGTTCTCTGTGTCTGTGAGTCTGTTTCTGTTTTGTTTGTTTGTCCGTTTGTTTTAGACTCCACAGATAAGTGAAATCCTCTCTTTCTCTGACGTATTTTACGTAACATCATACCCTCTAGGTACATCCATGTTGTCACAAATGGCAAGATTTTATACTTCTTTGTATTTCATTGTATATATACCAGTTCTTCTTTATCCATTCATCTATCAGTGGGCATTTAAGTTGCTTTCACATCTTACCTATTGTAAGTAATGCTGCAGTGAACACTGGGGTGCATGTATCTTTTTTTAATTAATTTTTGAATTTTTGTACAATTTGTAAAGATTACACTCCATTTATGATTTTTAGACAATATTGGCTATTTTCCCTGTGTTGAACAATACATCTTTGTCGCCTGTCTTACACCCAATAGTTTGTACCTCCCCTTCCCCACCCCTATGTTGCCCTCCCCCACAACTCGTAACCACTAGTTTGTTCTCTGTATCTGTGAATCTGCTTCTTTTTTTGCTATATTCACTAGTTTGTTGTATGTTTTAGATTCCACATATAAGTGATAGCATACAGTATTAGTCTCCTCTCTCTGACTTATTTCATTTAGCATTATACCTTCCAAGTCCATCCATATTGCTTCAAATGGCAAAATTTTATTCTTTTTTATGGATGAGTATGTTCCAGTGTGTGTGTGTGTGTGTGTGTGTGTACCACACTTTATTTATCCAGTCATCTGCTGATGGACACTTAGATGCTTCCACATCTTGGCAACTGTAAATAATGCTGCTATGAACATTGGGTGCATGTATCTTTTAAAATGAGGGTTTTGGGGGTTTTTGGTGACTTGTATCTTTTAGAGTTAGTGTTTTCACTTTCTTTGAATAAATTCCCAGAAGTGGAATTGCAGGATCTTCTCACAGTTCCTTGTTTAGCTTTTTGAGGAACCTCCATATGTTTTTCCATAGTGGCTGTGCCGTTTTCCATGGCCACCAACAGCACACGAGAGTTCCCTTTCTTCTACATGCTCACCAACACTTGTTATGTTTTGTCTTTTTGATAATAGCCATTCTTTCATGTGCGAAATGGTTTCTTGCTGTAGTTTTGATTTGCGTTTCCCTGGTGATTAATAATGTTGAGCATCTATTCATGTGCCTGTTGGCTACATATGTCTGGTGTATGCTGGTGCAGCCTTGGAAGGCTGGTCAGAGTGCCTGTGTTGTGTTCTTGTCTGTGCTGTCAAGGTGAGGGCAGGGCTCAAAAGTGGTGCCTCTGACCCCAGAGCTTCAGCAGTTCCCTGCCTGTTTGGTATAAATTCGAGGGTTAGTGAATGGGATCCCTTTACACACGGTCTGTGTGCTCTTTGCGCTGCTGTTTCTTCTCTGTGCCCCGTGGTGGGTGAGTCAGTGCAGCCCCTCACGTGCTGTCTCTCCTGACGGCAGGACTGTGTGTCAGGGACGGGCTCCCAAAGATGCTGTGACTCCGTACCTCCTACCTGTCTCAGTGTGGTCCCTTTATTGTTTGAGAGGAAGTTGTTTAGTCAGCCTTCAGTTCTGCTTCAGGAGAAGTTGCTCTGTATGTAGGCGTGGATTTAATGTGCCCTTGAGGGGAGATGAGTTCAGGGTCTTCCTACACTGACATCTCAGACCGGATCCCCATTGCAATAGTCTTGAATAAAATCAGGCTTGGCTGTTTAACTCCATCTGGTGCAGTTTTCTTTTGATAACACCCACTGAGTTGTTTTCTAGGGAAACAACTGTTTTGTAGGGAAGAATGAGTGTGTTGTGAATAACTAAAAAGTTGCCTCCAGTGCTTTGCAGAGAGCATTCGTTTTGCAATACACATGCTATCCATACTGTGACAATAATTTCCTTCATGTAATAATAAAGATAGTTAATAAATGTGGTAGTAGATAAAGTCTATTGCAAACTTATTTCAGGTGCTATTTTAAGGACTTTCCATTGCCTAGCTTTAAAAACGTTAGTCTAAACGCTGTTTCGGTGTGGTCAGTATTGCCTTTATTAGGGTCTGAGGGTGGTGTGCCTAGGGCCTTATGGGCTCACTTGTTATTGGCCAATTTAAAGCTTAGGAGTGAGGATTATGGTGCAGGAAAGGGAGAAGCAGGGTCACGCAGCTGCTGGTTATCTAGGCCACCCAGGGCTTTCTAAAAGGGGAACTTCAAGGGTGGCGGTGACTTGTTTCCTCACCTAGTTGTTTTGCTAGCATTTGAGTTACACGCACGATAGCGTGTTTTTTTCAGATGAACGTCTTTGAAATGGATGCTTCGGCACCCCCAGCCTTAGTGTCAGGCATTCACATCACAGAGGGAAGGGCAGAGAAAGGGAGTGGGGATATACTAATGTTAACATGTTGGACTGTCATACGGAATGTGATAATTTGGGAAGTACGAGGCTGTAGGAAATTATAGATCACGTTAAGAAGCTTCCTTCTAATCCTAAAGGCAATAAGAAATCTTACAAGGTTTGTAATCAGGGAGAGGAGTTGGATATGTTTTAGAACATACCCTTTGGCTGTAATGGAAAATAAATAGACTGGGATTTGCGGCTTCCCTTTAGGATGCAGAAAACTGGAAAGTACACCACACGTGAAAATAATGAGAACTATCTGACATAAAAGTCGCAGGGTTTTTTTCATCCTATTCAAGAGCTGAGTTTGCAGTGCAGCCAACTAACAGAATCTAAAGGAGGCAAGCAGAGTTTGGAAGAAGTGGGACACGAATACTTGTTTAGCTGGGACAGATGCTGCTGGACATGGGTCAGAAGAATTCATCTACAAATGTAGGCTTACAGGAGAATATACAACCCCTGGGGCCACAGAAACAAGGTGACTTTGCACGCACTAGGAGACTTTTCTCCTCAGACAGCATGGAATGTTCACAGAAAGGACTGGCCAAAATTCTGAGTAATCCCTGCTCAGGGTGCAGTCTAGGGTGCTGGAAAGGCAGTGATAAAAGCAGGAGATGTCTAGATCCTTCACACTTACCCCTCCCGAAGAGAAAAAGCCTTAAACTTTATGCTGAGGGAGGGGCCGAAGTCATCATTGTCCCCAGGGCACTAGGGCAAGCCACTTCTAGCTGAGGAAAGCAAAGGGCGTGAAGCCCTCTACCACTGGAGCAGTGGTAGGAATCTGTGCTGGGTCTGAACGTACAGCTGGAGGTAAGACAAGAGCACTGAGAAGCTCTGTTCCCGAGACCCGTGGGAATGGTCCTAAGCCTGAGGCTTAAATAGAAAAGAGAGAACCCCTCTCCCCGCTGCGCTCCAGTGATAGGCTACAAGATTCACATCCCAAGCAACAGTGGCCTGATGTTGGAGAAGAAGCAGGAGAGGAACCGTCGTGTGGAAGAGACCTTTTCTTGGTTCATTGAGAGTAACCGTTACCGGAAACTACTCAGGGCTGAAGAAAACCCAGTGACAGACTTAAAGTGCTGAAAGAAAAGGTAGTACCTATCAACCCAGAATTCCTTGCCACTGAGGAAAGAAGAAATTTGGATTTTTTTTTCCCCCAGGAAATGAAAACAGAGAATTCAGAATTCAGTGGCAGGAGACCTTAAAACAATGCATGTTCTCCAAGCAGAATATGACACCAGAGAGAAACTCAGGCCTACACAAATAAATAGAGTGTTAGAAGTGGAATAAATGAAGATAAGGACACACTTTTTGAAAAAAATATTTAATTTTTGGGTTGGGTTTTTGTTGGTGGTGGTGGTGGTGTTGAGTTGTATGAGCTGTTTGCATATTCTGGAAATTAAGCCCTTGTCAGTTGCATTGGTTGCAAATATTTTCTCCCATTCCGTAGGTTATCTTTTCATTTTGTTTATGGTTCCCTTTGCTGTGCAAAAACTTGTAAGTTTGATTAGTCCCTATTTATTTTTACTTTCATTTCTTTTGCCTGGATAGACTGCCCTAGGAGAGCATTGCTACAATTTATATCAGAGAATGTTTTGCCTATGTTCTCATCTAGGAATTTTATGGTATCCTGTCTTATATTTAAGTCTTTAAGCCATTTTGAGGGTTTTTTTTGCATATGATGTGAGGGAGTAGTTTTTCTTTGTTAATTTACATGCATCTGTCCAGTTTTCCCAACATCACTTTCTGAAGAGACTGTCTTTTCTCCATTGTATATTCTTGCCTCCTTTGTCAAAGATTAATTAACTGTAAGTCTATGGGTTTATTTCTGGGTTCTCTATTCTGTTCCATTGATCCATATGTCTGTTTTTGTGCCAATACCACACTTTTTTGATTAGTGTAGCTCTGTAGTATTGTCTGAAGTCTAGGAGGGTTTGCCTCCAGCTTCATTCTTTTCCTTCAGTATTGCTTTGACCATTCTGGGTCAGTTGTGATTCCATATAAGTTTTAGGATAATTTGTTCTAATTCTGTGAAAAATGTCCTGGGTAATTTGACAGGGATCACATTAAATCTGTAGACTGCTTTGGGTAGTATGGCCATTTTAACAATATTAATTCTTCCAATCTAACTGTGTAAACATCCAGTGTCTCATGCTAATAGCTATATGAAGATAAAATTTATTGTAAAACTAACATTAAGGATGGAAAGAAATAATTGTAACTACACTATTATAAGGCCCTTATACTATAAGTAAAGCAATATTTTATTATTTGTGATAGCCACTGATTAATTAAAATGTGTACTACAAAACCTAGGGCAATCACTAAATTCTTAAAGGATGTAAAATTAAGCTGAAAGTGGAGATAAAGCAGAATCATAGAATATATGTAAAGGGAGGAAAAGTAACAAAATTTTTTTAAAAATTAAAAGAAAGTGAACAAATAGAAAACAAAGTTCAAAACTATTTTGAATTTTAACAGAATAAAGCTTGACACTCATCAGATTTAATTTTTAAATCTGCTGAAGCTATAATGGGATTGTGGTTTGGGCAACAGAGGCGTGTATAGATCGACGTAACAGAATAGGATCCTGAAGTGACCTACACTTATGTGATCGACTGATTTTCAACACAGATGCAGTGGTAACTCAACAAAGAAATAATAGTTTTTAATAAATTGTGCTAAATCAATTGGAGATCAATTCTTTAAAAGTACCTTGACCTATATCTTGCATCCTAATAAACATAAATGCATCACAGACTTGACCTCAATACAAACCTAAAGGTATAAAATTTCTAGAAAAAAACATTGGAGAAAATCTTTATGATCATAAGTTAGGGAACTGTTTCTTAGACATGGCACTGAGGGTATGACTTATACAAGAAAAAGCTAATAAATTGAAGTTTATCAAAACTAAGAACCACTCTTTGAAAAACACAAAGGTAGGGAATGAGAGACGATATTTAAAAATCACATATCTGATAAAAGATTTGTGTGCAGTTATAAAAAGAACTTAAAAATCAATAATAAGAAAGCAAAAAAATCACAGTTTAAAATGGGCAAAAAATTTGAACACACATTTTATCAAAGAAGATATATGAGTGGTAAATAAGCACATAGAAAATTGACCAGTCGTTAGAAAAACATAAATTAAAATTATCTAGGTAGACTGCTTCGTACCTATACGAAGAGCTAAAATAAACATGTAAACAAAAACTTGACAATACCAAGTACTGGCAAGGATGGAAAATGTCTGAAATATTCACAAATTATTGGAAGGAATACAAAACAGTACATTCCCTTGAGAAAATAGTTTGGTATTTTTAATGAAATTACATACTTATTTACAATAGTACCTAAAAATCTCACTTGTAGATGTATATCCAAGGAAACGGAAAACTATGTTTACATAAAAGTTGTATACAAATATATTTGTACTTTGTATTTATCTTTATTTATAATTGCCCAAATGCCCCTGAGCTGGGGAATGGGTGAACAAACCTAGTTATATACATACAACGGGATATGACTCAGAGGTGAAAAGGAGCATGTTTCTGATTCTAAGGAACACATGGTTGGATTCATTAGGCCCATTGAAATAAATCAGAGTCAAAATGTTATATATGCTGTGGCTGTACTTCTGTGGTGAATGTGAAGCCGTAAGGGGGGGAGAACAACAGACAAGTGCTTACTGGGAGGAGGCAGGACACAAAGCCCAGACAAGGGTGTTGTAAACACAGACGTGCTCCCTCCTCACTCTGACAGGTCTCGTCGTCTTGACAGGTCACTGCGGGTTATCGTGGTGGTGGCTGTGTGCTCGTTTGGTGGCTGAGATAATTTGCTGACTACTTTTTTTTTTTCTGTTTCAGAATAGTTATTTATTTTCAGATTCAGTATCCACAACAGTTTTAAATATAAACTTTGTTTTTTCCTTGAGATACATTTGACACATAACATAGTGGTATGTATATATTGTACAGTTTACTGCAAAATGTTTACGTAGTGTCCATTACTGCACAGTTAACAATTTTTTTTCTTGTGATGAGAACTTTTAAGATCTACTTTCTTGGTAACTTTCAGATATAACTATGGTCACCGTGCAGTACATTACATCCCAAGACTTAATTATTTTATAACTGGGATTAAGTACACTTTGACCCTCTTCACCCACTTCACTCACCCCCACACCTCCCTGCCTCTGGCAACCACCAGTCTGTTCTCTGTATCTATGAATTTGTTTATTTGAGTTTTTAGATTCCACATATAAGTGAGATCATACGGTAGTTGTCTTTCTCTGTCTGATTTTTTTTTCACTTAGCATGATGCCCTCAAGTTCCATCCATGTTGTTGTAAATGGTATGATTTCCTTCTTTTTATGACTGGACAGTATTACTCTGTGTGTGTGTGTGTGTGTGTGTGTGTGTGTGTGTGTGTGTGTGTGTGGTGTGTGCGCGCGCGCGCACGTGTGTGTGTGTGTATCACATTTTCTTTACCGCTCATCTGTTAATAGACACTTCGACCGCCTCCACGTCTTGGCTGTTGTAAATAATGCTGCAGTGAACATAGGGGCGCACATATCTTTTGCAGTTAGTGTTTGATGACTTCTAATCTCTGTAGAATGTGTGGTCATTTGTCTGAAATGATAAAAGTGGGGATTTAACAATTTGAGAACGGGGGCAATATGAATTATACTTACCATTAATCATTTCATTTAATGCTTAAATAATCTCATATTATTTTAACCCACATTTTATAAATAAAGAAACTGAGAAATTAAGTTACATGCAGATTCCCCACATTTAGTGAAACCTGTACTGTCCTACTCCAAATATGTATTAATTTGTAAATGGGGATTTTTTTCCTAATATGTTACATTTTGCCCAAGTATTTCTTTCATAATGATTGAATATTTAATTAGAAGGAACTTACTTAATTAAAAATAAAGGAAAGGTCATTAAGATGCATTTTTAAAAAGTCTAATTTCTCCTGAAGAAGAGGCATAAAATAAAATTAAAAGGAAATGGGAAAATGCAAAAAGTGTAAGAACTCAGAGGGCCGATTTTTGTTGTTGTTGAGATAAATTCTGGTAAATTTCTCTTCTTTTTTTTTTTTTATTTCTGGAGGGATAGAATTCAATAACATTTGAACATGCCACATAAAATTCAGTTTCTGAATATTCAAAGAACAATGTTGGATATTCAGTTGGAAGAAAATTTAAACCTATAAGGTACAAGTAACCAGTAAAACGCTGCGTGCCATAACCTTAGGTGTCATATGCAAATAACCTTTTTTAATTTTATTTTTTTCCCTCTAGCAAATAATTTTCTGATGATCTGAGGTCATTCAACCAGGTAGCAGAAGCTGGCACTATTCACTGTCCTAAATATTGGAGTGAGAACAAGAATTTCTTTCTGACTTGCAATTTCCCTTTTCCAGTGAAACCTCCCCCCTAAATATGATGTCTGTCTCTTCCCCGGGGTGGTTGCCATGCGTTACTGTGCAGTCTTCACCTTGTATGCAGACACCTTTTAGGTGTACATTTTACTTCATGTAGGTGTTTTCCTTTCACTCACAGCCATTTCTTGACATTTTATATTAACAATGACAATGCAAGAGGAAACAGAATAGAAAAATGAATAAAATACACAATCAGGCAATTCACAGAGTAGAAAACCAAATTTCTAACAACGATGAAGGGGTTCTCAAAGAATTATTATTTAAAGGATTGTCAGAATTGTAAATTACAACAACAATGACATATTACTTTACATCCACCAATACAAGGACTTAGAAGGACATAGACTAAGAAGATAAACATGAAAGGTTACAGAAGGGAGTAAAGGAACGAACGTGGAGAATTAGGGCAAAAAAGTAAAACCAATAAATTCAACGAGAGAGGGTCTATCTAGCATAGCCAGAGATCACAGTGCATCATGAACAAAGGAAAATAATGAACTGAACCTATAAATCAGGTTTAAAAAAATGACAAGAAACTAAATGGAATTTAGAGGATCAAGTTCACAAGTTATCTCCTTATCAATTAAAAAGAGAAATTATCTTCTTGCCCTCGCACATACATACATGCATACATATTCAACAGTAAATAAATAGTCTTTTATTATTAATTGTAAAGTTAGTTTCTGCAGGATATACCCTGGAAAATTAACTTAAACAGTAAGGCAAGAAAAGAAAAACAGAATTCATTAATCACAAGTTACAAGAGAAAATGTTTCTGAGGTAACCTGTCAGAATAAAAGTTCTTATTAGTTGATAAAAAGAATTAATGCAGAAATAGACACAGATATATTCCTATAAATGTTCTGTATTCTAAGACCATTAGGAGAATAAAGGAACATACTACAATAGAACATATATTCACATCAGCTGAGAGCTTTTCTTCTGCAACATTAGAAACTGGAAGATCATTTTCAAACTTGACAGAATTAAAGGAGAAAATACTATATTCTTCACATTTTTGAGAGAAGCAACTGTAAGACAGTTCAGAAATTCACAGGCTGAGAATTTCTCCAAGTATCCATTTGCTGAAAAATACTCAAAGAAGTATTCCTGCCAAGTGAACATTGAACACACACACACACACACACACACACACACACACACACACAAACACAAACCAGGAAAAAAATCAGCAAATTAGCTAAATAAAACAAAGCACTGGTTAATTTTTAACTGGGAAAAATCCTTGAAATCATGACCCAGAGAAAAAGAGGTGAGAAGTGTACAATATTAGTGATGAAAGGAGAGATGGAATCACAGAGGGCGTAGATAGGACAGTGTGTCTGCTCTCTTTTGCTTACAAATGTGAGGAGACACTCAGTGGATGAGCTGAGTCTCTCTGCCATAGAGTTTAGGAAAGTTCACGGTGACATGTGAACAAAAATATTTCCTTTTGGTGCTTTCTGGGGAGAGTGGCATTTTGCCTGCTGCCCTATCTGCAGGTCACAAGGACAGGACCCCCTGGCGCACCCATCTCACCAGAATGGTACTGCCTAGAGTCCTCCAGAAGCCAGACTTAAAGCCTCATGATCAGACAGGATAAAGTCACAAGGTGCCCAGTAATTAGAGAGACCAAAAAAAAAAAAAAAAATCAGAATATTCAAGACAGAGACAGCCCTTAGCAAAGCAGTCCTACTGGAAGGGATATGGGAATAAAACCTAAAAATGAAGACATTAAAAAGAATAAAAAATTAAAACATGTAAAAGTCTTCTTGGAAGTAGCAAATGTAACTATATTTGGAGGGAGGGTATAGCTCAGTGGTAGAGTGTGTCCTTAGCATGCTCAGGGTCCTGGGTTCAATCCCGAGTATCTCCATTAAAGTAAATAATAAACAAACTAATAAATAAACCTAATTACCCCCCATTCAAGAACACAACAACCCCTCCCCAAAAACCAAACAAAAAGAAAGATAAAATTTAAAAAATTTTTCAAAATAATAACAATGGAAAAGTCATTGTTGACAGCCAAATTATTGACCTTGAAAATCATGTGACAAGAGTGTCAATGTCATTAGCCATTAGGGAAATGCAACTTAAAATCACATGAGATACCTCTGCCCACCTACCACAATGGCTGCATTACAAAGACCGCACCAGGTGTGACACAGCTAGGGGGAACCTGACGCTGCATCCCACTGCTGATGGGGGCACACAGTGGTGCAGCCCTGGTGGAAGACAGCCTGGGGACTTCTCGGAAGTTCAGCATCCACTTACTGTATAGACAGTGGTGAGGGTACACCAGCTTCTTACATGCTTGGGTCAGGAAGAAACACGTCTCACTTCTGCTCACATCCTATTGGTGGAACTGATTGATCTCATGTGAGGCAAGGGAGGCACCCAAGGCACACAATTGAAGGCAGTACCCACCGTCGGGATTTTGGCAGTGTGGAGTCAGCGCTTGGAAGACCCTGAGAATAAGTGCATGCTTAAATTTTGCCACCTGTTAGTTCTTGTCTGCCCTGGGCCAAGTCTGACTATTTAACTGGGCAGCTCCCTCCCAGGGACAGCGCACCCCCATGGAAAGGCATGCACATGTTTTGGGGAATAGCTTGCTGTCTCCCTATTTCCTAATAGGATGAGAGGCCTTTAAAACAGGTTCTAGGCATTACTCATCATCTTACCCTCAGGCCCCAGGAACAGTGATACCGAAAGAAAAAAATGACTATTTCTGGGAAGGAGACAGAGAGAGAGAGAGGAACTGGGGTGGGAAAGGCTTTAGCTTTATCATTAAGTCAACCAGCTCACTGAAATATATCAAAATTATTAAGAATAAAAATAAAACCATTGCATCTATGGAAACACTCCTTCTAAATTATTTCATTTGATTCTTACAAAAATCCCAACAGGAAGAAGAAGCAAATATTTTAACGTGATTTTACAAATAAGAAAACTAAGAACTACTGCAAGGTAGTCATTTTTCTGTCAGAATCTAAGTTTGCCAATTTAAATTTCTTTGCCTGATTTAATCTCTCTATATATAATTATATTTTTGAGCAATTACAGTCATCATTTTTCGCATATGCTACATAGTGAAAGGTAGCCCAATTTTTGACTAAAAATTATCTTTTAAAACTGAAAATGCAGTTGTTATAGATTTTGAAAATTGTATTATCCTTTATCATAAAATAAGTTTTATCATAAGTTTTCAGTGATACACATTTATTTTTATTATCATCACACTTAGGGTTTCTCCATGTACTAGACTGCTTCAATTGTCCTCAAATATAAAAAAAAAATTCTAATTTTACTTGTTTTGTTATCCTTTAGATAATTAGATATAACATCTACATAATAATTACGTTAGTTCTACCACTTAAATAATTAGCTTTTTTCAGTGTTTTATATATGTAGAAACATACCCATTTGAAAGATAAGTGGTGGTTTTCCTGGCATTGTGGCCAAAGGTATTCCATCTCTTTTACATCAAAGATTGTACAGGGTGGAGGGTGTAGCTCAGTGATAGAGCACATGCTTAGCATGAATGAGGTTCTGGGTTCAGTCCCCAGTACCTCCGTTTAAAAAATGGAGATTAAAAAAAGAGATAAAGATGATACAAAAATCTCAGGCCTGCTGTATGTCAGAACGTTCCTTTTTTAGTCATATCAATTTTAACACAAGGACTTTTATTTGTTTTAAGTTTTCATACTTGGTTTCTGTGGGATTAAAAAAGTAAGCATTCTGGGGGAAAATATATGCATATATTATGAAAAATATATATAATATAGACCTCATTATTAGAAACGGACTCTCTGTATCTTCTATGCTATGGATCTGTGGAGTTTTAAAAACCTTTTACTGGTAATTTGAAGCCACTCTTCTGCTAGTAACGTCTCTACACTCTGGGGAAGTTAATTATTGTTGTCTTCTCCAGGAATTTACTCATCAGTGGGAGTCCTTCTTTTAAGAATCTTGACTGAAAGCCTGCCTCTTTTCTTAGCTAGAAACTAGTAACTAAAATGTGTTTGTGGAGTACCCTTGGGAAAGACCAACAGGCGTGCTGTTTTAGAAAACGCTTGGTAAAGAACTGCTCTCACGAGCACTTGATTGTGGACTGCCTCCTCACTACGTAAATGCTTACTGACGGTGGACTGCTGAAATGAAGGGAAGGAAAAACCTTCTTAAATATACACATTAGCTTTAAAACATATTCTGCTGCACAGGACGTTTTCACAGAGATGTTTGCACTGCATGTTAAAAGTGAGATGTTTGTGTATGTGTGCTTTGGCACATATATGTGTATAATGCATAATTACACAGGGACTACTGGGGATGTGCATATGAAAAAAGAAATTGTGCTAGGTGGGTGCTATACATACATGTAAAGAGATAAAATATAATACTTGTAAGACATTTAAAGTCTAAATAACAGGTATACAAAGAACAAATGGTTAATAATAATAAGGGTAAGTTCCTCCAGAATGTGTGCTTCATTTGCGGTATGAACACGTGTTGTGCAAGAGGGAGCGTTAAGAAAGCAGACTTCACTGTAGGGCAGAGCACTGAGAAGAGAGGTGGAGTGGATCTGACAGGGTTCTCAGCACACGGGGAGTCAGAAAAAGGAAGAAGGAACATGGCGGCCTTGGAGTAGGAGTCCCAGGACGACCTCAGGCAACGGGAGCGAAGCCAAGTGGAAAGAGCCGGAGGGCTACGTGTGCTGTAGAGCTGAGCTTTGGGCACACTGCGGTCCCGTGTAGTATCATCTGACTTCAAATGTCAGAGAATTAGACAACCATGCTGGCAACACTGCCCCCCACCCCTCCACATTCAAGGTTCTTCAAAGACACCATTGTGGCAGCATAAAAGCCAGCTGTGGACCCCAGCACCAACTCCAGATTTTTCTTAAAACACCTGCATGCTTTGTTGTTAAATGGTTTCCCCAGCTCTAGTGTCCTTCTTAGATTTGCTCCAGGTTTGGCATCCTGTCTTGGCCCTGCCACTGTCAGTGACTGATTTTAAATCCTTCTCTGATACTCATGTCTGCTTCCTGCATAGTCTGGGAAAGAGAACAACCTTGCTGGCCCTGGACTCATAGATTTTTCTCTCACTGGTTCCCTGGCATGGGGGATGCTATCATATCAGACACACAATTGCTGGTCTGTGCAGTCTTAGGTGTGTATCACTATGATCTAAACAACCAGACGAGTAAGGAATTGTGAAATCCCCGTTCCACCTTTTATTTTTAAAAGACAAAGGATGAAGCTGGAAGAATCCTTTGCCGGTGTTTAATGCCAACCCAGAGGCATCCTCTGCCCCTATTTTCTTTTTCAGGCTCTGATTTTCTGCTACTTCAAACTATACTGCTGACAAGACTACCTACTTACACAGCTCATGTTTCTGCCTGCTCCCATTCCAAGCCATTTCACAAATCATCACCTCTCTCCAAATAGCTTTCTCCATCTTCTTTCCAAAAATATGTCACTAGCTCCTCCAAGAACTTACTAACTACTCCTCTTTCTTTCTGACAGTTTCTAAAAACCTTTCCAAAAAACTTTGACTAACACTCCGTTCTTTCCAGCACATACTTCTGCTGATGCTCTGCTGAATCCCCAAAGCGCCCTCCCCTTTGCTCTCTCCCTGTCTGAGGTTCATCCATTTATCTTGCTCCCATCCCAGCTCACATCTATCGTCACACACCTGACCACCCCAGCCTGAAGTGGTCCCTCCCTCTCCTGAACTGCCGTAAAATGTCTTGTCTGAATAATTCATCTGGCAATGAATCATGTTCTGCCTTGTGACATCTCTTTTATAATTGTCTGGTGCTGTTATTTAAATATTTTGGTCTTTTTTTTTCTCTCTTCACATGATTATGTATTCTCTTATCTCACCAAATAGCACTTGTATATTTTATGTTCTTCACAGTTCCTAGCTCACAGCATTGAGATGCAGGCATTTAGTAAGTATCGACTGACCTCAGTTGATTTCCATTCCGTTAGAACTTGCACGAAGTCATCCCCATCATTTTGTTTTTCTGCTTTTTATTTTGCTTAAGGATTGTGAGTAGTTAATCTGGTCCCTCAGGGAGCTCTTTCTGCTTAAAAATGTCCCCTCTACAAATGGCATAATCCTGAGAAAAGTGACATCAGTGAACACAAGGTGAGACATTAACAACAGCAAAGCTTCTAGCATAGCTGGAATCATGTAACAAGGTAACAAGACATAAGAAGATCGTTATGAGGTCATATGATTAATAACCTAACGAAAATTCAATAAAATATATATTCAAAAAGAATCTAACATAAATTTATGAATGATTAGGGAAAATATTTTAATGTTCAAACTTAGATAATCGCAGTAACAGCTCATAGGGTTTGGTTTTGACATTACAGATGAAGGATAAAACTAAGACTTGTCACCATGGTGTTTTTTCATTGGACAAGGGATGATGTGTCACAGAAGTGTTGTGGACTTGGTATTTTTCAGCTCCAGCGCAATACGGCTGAGTATGAGATTGAGATGAATGGGGAGAATGACCGCACAGTTAGGTGGCTTCATAATAGGTGATAAACTGCACCGTGAGGACTTACCAGTGAATCGGTGCCAGCCTGGGTGGAGGATGCTGGAGACTTTATATAAAGCCTCCTGCATCGTCTTTGTGCTTGTAAACATTTATTCAGTGATTTGGTCATCCTGAAAGTTTGTGGGAGAATGGAGGTTATGATGGGGCTACATGTAGAAATGATGTGGAGTTTAAGTTGACTGAAGTCCAGTATGAACTGGACCATTGCCTTGTGTCATATGTCCTGCCTTAAGCACTTTTTACATGTACTTTTGGGTTGATTTAAGTTTATTATTTTGGCTTAGTTTAATTTGAATTTATTTTTGAGAAATCCACAGGGATATTTTGGGGGCTGAAAAGCAGTCAAACGGGAGATAAGGACAGAAGTAAGTTGTGGGTTAGCAATCTTTAAAAGGAGACTCCTTTGGAGGCCCGGGCTAGCTGCCTTCAAATATTTGAAACATTGGCACAGAGGAGAGGAACTTCGTGGTGGCAGAACAATAATCAATGAATGGAAGTCATGAGGAGATGGATTTTGGTTAAGTATTAGGAAGAAATAACCTTTGGAGCCAAGATCAGGTGAGCTAGCCGATGGAAGTTCTTACGTTCACTGAGGAGTGTCTTCCAGGGAATCCATTAACCAAAACCTGTTGGATTAAATGATCCTTCCACACTGGAGACTAATCCTAGGTTCACCCTGGTTTTCAAATGCATGTTGGACAGTATCATCTTTCAATGACAAGTCTTACTGCACAGAAACTCAGAAAACCAGTCACACACCTAGTGAGGGTGTCCTTCCTATGATCACAGAGGCTCCCTACAGATTATAAGAGAAATGTGTCTAAGCTGTTGTTTTACTTTATTTACTTATTTTTATTAAAGTATGGCTGATTTACAGTGGTGCATTAGTTTCTGATACACAGCGTAGTGACCCAGTTATACATGTATATATCTTCATCAAATTCTTTATCATTATAGGTTATTACAAGATATTGAATATAGTTCCCTGTGCTACATAGCAGGGCCTTGTTGTTTATATGTTTTATATATAGTATTTAGTATCTACCAGTCCCAGACTCCTAATTTATCCTTTCCCTGCCTTTCCCCCGTAATAACCATAAGCTTGTTTTCTATTCCTGTGAGTCAGTTTCTGTTTTGTAAATAAATTTGTTTGTGCTATTCTTTTAGATTCCCACATATAAGTGATATCATGTGATATTTGTCTTTCTTTGCCTGACTTACTTCACTTATTATGATCACCTCTAGGTCCATCCGTGTTGCTGCAAATGGCATTATTTCATTCCTTTTTATGGCTGAGTAGTATTCCATTTGTGTGTGTGTGTGTGTGTGTGTGTATAGATAGATAGATAGATAGATCGATAGATCGATCAATCGATTGATCTTCTTTACCCAGTCATCTGTCCGTGAACATTTAAGTGCTTCCATGTCTTGGCTGTTGTAAATAGTTTATGTGCTAATACTTTCTTGAGGACTTTGATCAGGGAAGCAGGTGTGAGTGACAGGGGAGCCAGGTGAAGGTGTGTCCCTGAGTTGCGCTCCACTAAGTGAGACAACTTGCTTTTTAGTCCAAGAGGCAGGGGGCTTGGGTGGGGCAAGGAAGGGAGAGGAGTTATTTGCTGGCTTCGGCCCGTCAGGTTTAGGTTTTACCCTGTGAAGCATTAACTCATGCACCCCTCCGTGTCCGCTGGTGCACCATGTGTGAGGAGGAGGAATCCTGTGTCCCCTTAGCTTGAGTACCAACCAGGAAGCCTGGGGCTGGAGGCGAGAGGCGAGAAGCCTGGTCACGAGGTCAGGCACTGTGCCTGCGTGAAGTAGTCAGAAGCCACGCCGGGAGAGACGGCTGCGTGCGCACCTTGGGTTGGAACTAAAGCTCTGAGAGGGCCCGGAGCATCACAATATGCATGTGAGGAGAGAGGTCAAGACTTCAGGAGGACAGGTTCTGAAAAGGCAGTGCTGTAGACTGACCTCTGTGTCCCCCCAAATTCATATGTTGAAGTCTAGTCCTCAGTATGGTGGCATCAGGAGGTGGGGCCTTTGGGAAGTGATAGGTTATGAACGTGCTTAGTGCTCTTATACAAGAGACCCCTGAAAACGCCCTGCTCATCTGCCGTGTGCAGACAGTCAGAAGACAGCCGTCTGCGACCAGGCAGCAGGTTCTCACCAGACACCAGTCTACCAGACACCTTCGTCTTCAAAAACATTTCTGTTCTTTATGAGCCGCCCAGTCCCTCCCAGACAGACAAAGCCAGCTATTAAGACAGTCCAGCTGTAGGTGAGGGGAGATGAGGTTGGATTACAGAAAGACTGTGAAGGCAAAGATAGGATTTTACTAGAGATGAGGTCAAGACGTGAAAATTGAAATGTCAGTCATTCTTCAGGTCGGGGGCCAGAGGGATCAGAAGGTGTGAAAACTACATTCCCTAAACGGTACAGAAGCCCTTTGTGTGAAGGGACGCAGAACATCTTGGAAGAAGAGAAAAATTTGACACCGAACTGGAAAATAAAGCAAAATTAAATATACACAGCCTTCTCAGCTAAAATTAATGAGGGACATAAGTGCTACTAATATCTGAAGGGTGTGAACAGGAAGAAGGGAGCGTAATTACTTAGCACCCTACCAGTAAACATAATTAGGAATAATGGTATGCAATTAAGAGAAGAAAAATTTAGTCACAACATCATGAAAGTTCCTCTGTGCTAGTGACATCTATTAAACTGTGGCCTCCTTTTCCAAAGCAACTGGGAGGAGCCCTGTTCTCTGAGGCACAGAATAAATGAAACTCGGCTGCAAAAAGAACACCACATACTGCAGGAAAACAAAACAAAAAGAGATGCTTGGAAGCCCGAATAGGTCTGTATTACGGATTCTATGTGTTGCTTTGAATTGGAGGCTTGGAGAGGAGAGTCAGGTACCAGGGTTTTCCCTCTGTATCATGCTATTTGCTGTGCACGACCTGACTGCTTTGTGTACGTATGAAAACCAGGGCATTTGCTGAACAGCCACTCACAAGTAAGTGTCCATCTCAGCCCCAGCCTTTAGGGTCCTTTCTGTACTTCTGAGGTGGAACTGACAAGGGAAACAGCACTTTGAGGGCAATTAGAGTGTTCAGTATTCTTTTCCTCCACCTAAAACATCTTGGCGAACTCCTTTTAAAAGAGATGGGGATTAAGTAGCGATCTATTGCTGGGTAAGAGAAGGGCAAATGAGGGTGAGGGCTCTCAGCTTCAAGATTCCAAAGCAAAAGTGGCAAAAGCATTCAGGAGTCAGAGTCCTATTAGAGAGACCTCAGGTTGTTAAGTGGGGAACTAATGGTAGGGAGGAGAGGCTAAAGGAAATCGAATGGTAATGTTTTATAGTCTGCTGTGAGCAGTGCCCATGTTCCAGTGCAGCCTGGGTGCTTTCGTAACTCCCAAGATGTGGGGCCTCTGCAGACATTGCTCACGCTGAAGAGCAGCACTTGGCTGCGATGTAAATATTCTTTGACTGATTAGTATGAAAATGGCCCCTCCTCCCATTTCCCTCTGTGATGCCGACAGAGAGTGACCTGATGGACGCATGAATTATGTATTTTCAGAAGACAGAGCTTCTAGAAATGGAAGCGAATGCTTATTTTATATTGTTTTGTGCTTTCCCCAGTGAGGGGATCTGCTTAAATTGGCTGTGGTTAATTTATGAGGGCTGCTGTCTCTCCGTTTAATCTCCAGGGCACAGAAATTTGTTCTTCACACCTTTATTTCTAGATATTTGGGGATATTTCTGGAAAGTAAGCTGATCTGTGCCTTTTTGTAGGAATTAAAAGCAATCAGAATTGGTTATGATTTGGGTAAAATTAAAAGGTACAGATCCCTCTCAAATGTCTTCCCATCCAGAATGAGACAGACAGTGTTTAAATTTTCCTTTTTCAATTCAATTCTTTTGAAGGTATAATTTCCTCATGTACCCTTTTAATATCTGAATATTTTGTGGCTAATAACATTTATTCCATGGGATTCTTAGAAGGATTGCATTGAATGACTTAATGCCTTTAAAGCACTTAGCATAGTGCTTGGTACATAGTAAGGGTTCAGTAAACATTTTTTTTATCATTATTATTCTATAATTATGATTATGATAATTATATTACCCGAATAAAGTAACAACCTCATAGCATTTTCATGCAGTGGCAATCCTTGACTTGTGATGTCTTTGGCAGACATTAGGACTCTGAGAAATAGGAGACAAAGTAGGAAATTTTTCATGAAGATGTGGGAAGACCAGATTTGGATGACCCTGGAGGCTGTTTCCTCCCCACTTTGCTAGGTGAGCCAAGAGCTGGTTCAGCAGGATGAATTAGCTCAACAAAAAAACCTATGCTAATTCCAGCTGTTGGGTTCCATGACTCCACCTGTGGAACAAGGCCATTTTCCATTGTTGCTTTGTAGTATAAATGCCCCCCTCCCCCACCGCCCCGATATATGTTCCTGTAAATATATAGACCATCACAGGTTTGGGACCTCTGTCCGTAGGATTATTGGCTACAGTGTCTGCAGACCATAATGTGCCCAGCCTGGGCTGTAAGATAAAGAGAGCATAAGGGACCACTCATGTTCCTCCTCTTCTCTGCTTGTGAGTTTTGCCCCAGTAAACCCTGTATCTGTACCATATGGCATTAGTAGTGTGGGTCCACAGACGCTTAGCAGAACAGGTTGGGATGGGCAGGTATCCCATTAAGAAGGGAATACAAGGCTCTCAGGTAACTCAAGAGCATTGTACCCTGTAGGGAAAAAAAGAATGAATAGATTCAGAAGTTATTTGTTCAATATATTTATACCTGGCCCTTGTTACAAGTAACATTAGTGCTAATACCATAGCATTTCCCAAAGAAAATTGATGCATGAAATCTTATTTTGGTTTATTTCTCTTTTCCCCTGATCTCTGTGCCTTGATGCAGTTGGCTAATTTCTATCCCCTTTTAGTTCAGTTGCCAGTTTAAGAGGGCATTAAAAAGTGGGATTAATAATTACTTCTTTTGATTGAAATGTTATGGTCATTTACAATGTCACACAGAGGCATATATTACTGTTATCTGTTTCTAATTAGAAATTAATTACCTACCATTAATTAGAAATGACTGGCACACTATTAAATGAGGGTTTGAATACAGTGAAGTCATACTAAATAAGAAATCAGAAAATGCCAAAAGAGGTCTTTCCCCCGCCTCCCAAAAATGCTTACATGGGAGAAAAAAAAAAGAATCAAGATGATCTCAGGTACATTTAATAAAGTGTATTTGAGATAGAAGAAAGAAATATTTTATTTCAAAAAATCACTAAAACAGAAAATATGGACAGAAATAAAACCACTCCCATCTGACATTGAAGAATGCCCATCTCTTAACAGCAAGTATTAAAAATAAGTAGGTTGTAAAGATGAGAATGTAAAATGCTATGATATTGGCTTCTTATCTTTAAATGAAATTCTAATTTGACTCCAACACAAGGAAAGGGAATGAATACGGTATGTTTTCCCATGCGAGCTGTCAGAATGATAAAGCCGAATACTCTCTAAATCAGCTTTTCCATGGACAGCTGGTTCATCATCATTAGGATGTATATCCTTATTAATATCTAGGCCACTCAACTATATGAGAAGTAGATTGATGCTCTTTGAAATTGTGCACTACTCCAGCTCAGTTGCAAAAGTCTGTACTCAAGTGTCGTGCTGTAATGAGCAAAGAAATATTACTTGTTCTTACTGGTTTGTTCAACAAAGGAAAACATTTTACTATACTATTCTGCTTTAAAAACATTCTGAAGATTTTCAATAGCATATGAACAGCATAGCATGTGCTTATTTCGATGCCTGCCTATCTGTGCAGTTTTTATTCGCTGAGCTCTGCGAGGAGCCAGACACGCTGTGTGAGCTGGAGCGCTCTCTCAGATGGGCGAGGTGGCCTGACAGGGAGCACAGGTCCTTCAGTTTTCAAGTGAACTGGATTAAAGTGATTGACCATGAGATTTGAGTTCCTGTCCAAGAGCTTAGTTATACTTCTTGTGGTCATTATTAGACTATGTTTGAAAGTACAAAAATTAGGTACAAGGAGCATAAATGATCCATGCCAGCATTCCTTACAAATGCAAAATTGAGGCAAGGCAATTAAGTGAGTTCCTGAAGAACACAAAGCACAGCTAGGCTACGAGTTTAGATCAAAAGCCCAGGACCCTCCCCTAGAACCACACTTTGTGCAAGATCGCGAAAACTTTTTCTGATGCTCTTATCAGCATGCCCATCTGATCTGCCCGATGTTGGTGTAGAATATCTGGTACCCAAACTCCGATAATATGCGGTAGCTTACGCACAATGGAAATGCTTTCTTCCTCCCTCCCTCCCTCCCTTCCTCCCTTCCTTCTGTTCGTTTTCTCATTTTTTTTTTTCATTTTATTTCTTTTTCTCCACTAAATGGTGGTTGAGGCCATTTGAATAACAGACTCTGTCTCAGGAGTGCATTCCTCTGATAAACTGTAAAATCACAGGGATTTTTCTCAACCCAATGCTGTTTCAGTTTTATTTCCTATTCTTGGGTTACAGAAGCAATTTACTTTTCAACCCTTAAAGATCCCCAAATCTTGGACTCTATTCACTTGCATTTCTGCTTTCAAGCCAGAAACTCTTTCCTGAGCTCATATCTTTATTGTAATACCCAAATGTAAGGAATAAGAAATAAACTAAACATGTAATATTGCAGCTCTAACTACCTCCTGAAGTAATTGGTCTATATTCAGGGTTATCAGAGTTTTACCTAATGTTTTGACGCAGCTTATCAGCACTCTCCAGCTTTCCTGCCTCTGAATCTGTTTTCTTACAAGCCTCAACCTCTCCACTGGTACCTCTCAACCCACTCCACAGCTATGACTGTGTTTTTCCAGCTTTTCTTAATGCAGCATCCCAATTCAAGTTTCCCATTTCTGTATCACATGTAGGCTCCCATCATTTTAATAATAAAATAAAATCATATTAAACATTCATCAATTTCAAAAAAAAATCATATTTATACTAACTCCAACACAATGTTATTTCTCACGTAATAATGAAAAGTGGTTGGTTGGGGTTTCAAAGTAGAAATTGGACCAAAGTTAACCAATAAGGAAGATTTTATTCAAGATTATTGCAATGAGGGAGAGAGACTGAACTCAACTTTGCAAACAAAAGCACTGGAGTGGGCACATAAAAATGTACTGGAGGATGTTGATGGGGGTGATGGGGTTGATGGGCGGGATGTGTTGAGCACATTGAGTTGTTCCTGAGTTTGCAAATGTTTTCCTGAGATCAGGTCAACAGAGTTTGCTAATTGGCCCCCCATTGAGGGAAGGCTTCCACCTTCACACAGACACTGAGGAATAGCGCTATTATCTTTTTCTATCTTTTATGTCAAAGGTGTGGTTCCAGGTCCTTAAGAAACGTATTTTCTGAGTCATAGGATTGGGAGGAGCCTGGGAGAAGATCTGCATCCATTTCAAAGGGGGCAGAGATAGAAGTTGCACAGGTCTCCAAGGTCCAGCCTCATCGCCGGCTGAAGGAGAAGAGCAGACAGAATGACACCTGTGAGGCATTTATCGGCCAGAGTGGCGCAGGCGCCTTTTTCTCACAGTCTGTCCACAACAGTTCCTCCACGTAGCTCTTTTATCTTCAAAGGCAGCTAGCAGGTGTGATCTTGCTGTGATCGAAAAGAAGAGAGAACATGAATTTTGCTAGCAGTTTTTGCCACGACTGAGTGTTTACCAGGATCTACGCCAAATCAATAACTAGATGCGTGATATTATTTAAATACGAGGAAAACAACCTGAGAAGCAAGTATCAGTGTCCTCACTGCGTGAAGGGGCGCTAAGACTAAGAGTGGTCAGTACTTTGCAGGGTTCACTCATGTAGTCAATAGCCAAATAGAAATTCAAATTAAATCTTTGTGACCAAATAGTCCACAGTCTTTACCACCATCCCTCACACACACACACACACACACACACACACACACACACACACACACACACACACACAGATATACACTCAGAGAAACAGAGGAGGAGGGAGGGACCCCCGCTCTCTGTCTCTTTTCTTTCTCCTCCTCGCACTTCCCCCTCCTCATTTTCTCATGGTGCTTAGTCTCAGATTACCTCTCAGATTACCTCAGATCAACTCAAAGTAATAAACCTCCCACAAATGAGGCATTATACACAAAAGACAAGAAAGATTTATATCTTTTTTGGAGCACGAAGCTCAGGTTTGCCTACTTAATCTGGTTTTTCAAAAGACTTTTGTCACTGAAAGATAATGGGAGGGGACATCGACAAAGCAAAGAAGGAAAAGAAAAATGAGAAATATTTTTTTAAAAAAGCCGAGGGGGACAAGGAATCAAGAAGAGAGAATGAATATAAAAGACAAGGAAAATTGTGAATTATATAAAGAAAATACAAAGAAAAAAAGAATTGGTCTTCAGTTGGGAATATACTGTCTAGCTTTAGTAAATTAAAATTTTGAAAATGAAAATAAATGCAATGTTTTGAGGATTTTTTTCACCTTTTAACCAAAAGATGAAAGATGTTGAGTTCCTCAAAGGTGGAAAGAAGCATACTTTCCAATTTTCCCTGTTGAACTGTACTTTGGGCATATTTTATGGAATAGACTGCGTTCCATGCAGTCAAAGTGTGTAAAGATCCTTTCTGAGTTACATGTGGCGGTTATCTGCCACGGAGCGAGCAGGCCCTGTACGGCTCAAGATCAGGTCTACTTTTTTATGTCAAACCACAAGTGTTGATCAAGTTTTCTTTTTCTGAGACTGACTTTATATATGGCTTGAATGTACTTGAGCTTAACTGCCAGTGATACACATAGCTGTTGTTCCTTTACATCAGAGATTGCACACGCACACACGCAGACACACACACACACTCACACACTTTCTCAGTTATTCCTAAATCCTTCCATATAATGCAGATTTGCTTTTAGCAGTACTGTGAGTCTGCATTTACAGAAATCCCATGCAGTGAAATACTATGAAGGTATGTTTCAGTGGCAACCTGAAATGAAGTATCAGTGAATGAAGTATCAATCAATTAAAAGAACATGATTTAGAATTGCTGTATAAAAATATTTTACGTAGAAGGGCTCCAATTTTATAAATAAGGGTATGTGCATTCATGAAAAAATTATTATTCTTGACCAAGCCCAGTTCTAGATGATGAAAAAACAGTGGAGGCCAGAACTGACAAAATCCTCGTGGAGCTTTTCTCCTAGCCCATACACAACTACATGTCAAGGCTTTAAAATATACACATCTGTTTAAGAGAAAGAATACGACATTTGGTAATTTATCACATGTATATATTTTGTACCTTATGAAAACCTCACTGCAGTGAAAATGGTAAGGAAACAAAGATGGTATTAACCAACAGGGATAAAAACAACGGAAAAGACTAAAAAGGAGTTTAAATCTCAGCCACATTTTCCAAAAGACTGGAGGAGTTGTATTTGAGTAAAGTAAAAAGTTAAAAGTGTTTTCCGTGGTAGGGGCAGGATGTATGGACCCTGCAGGCAGGGGGAAGTGTTCCTGAAGAATTCCTAAAAAACTCGGCGCTTGGAAGTCCCAGGGAGTGCAGAAAACACAGGGGAGAGCAGCCCTGAACGGAGGTTACTGCGGGGAGGCCTGTAAACAGAAACCTTGGCTCCCCGATGCCCTGCCTTCGTGCAGCCAGGTGGCCGCCTCCTCCAGCTTCCCAGGAAGTGAGAGGAGTTCCATTCTTCGGAGAAACTGGAGGTGTTCCCATCTCACAGGCACTGGCCACAGTCAGGCCACTGGAAGGCCGGGGTGCAACAGGTGGTGAAAATAGGAGAAGGAAGTGGAAATCCACAAGCTAGGCTGGGATCCCGCAGCCCAGCCCGTTTTCGCTGCTCAGAGGAAAGGTGACCAGCTATCAGGCACTCTCCCCTTTCCCGAGGAGACTACATGCTTCTTCTCTGATGAATCACAACTGCCCGAAGAAAAGACCTGGATTTCCCAGTTTTTCAGAGATGCTTACTGTCTGGTTATGAGAGTAGGAATCAGGGTCAGACTGTCCTATCTTTAATCTCTGTAACAAAGTTGTTGTTTTGGATATTTACTACCATACCTTCCAGATCTTACAGTAGAGAGTGGGCAAAGAAGAGCATTGCGCATAAAAAAAAAAAATCAGTTGAATTTAAGCATCAATTAAACAGTTCTGTGTTTTTCCTCAACTACTAGTTACCAATTAGACTAGCACTTAAGATTCAATTTTCATTCCAGGTATTTACCTTTAGAACTGGAACAGAGAGACAGCTTCACAGAAATAATTCTGAAGTTTCAGGTGTCTTGGCTCTTTATAGAACTGCCCCCAACACACATTCAGAGTTCTTCAGAAGACCCATTATGACCCATGCACCAGAGTGAAACTTAACAGCTGCCCCTGATGTCAAAGTGCAGAGGATAAGAGAATATAAGATTCAAAAAATATTTTGGGATTTGACCAAATATGAGTCTATGTTTTTGTTTAAAGGATTCTTTTTTTCTTTTCTGGATATTTCTCTGAATACTCTATTAATAAAAATGTAAATGATAGATTTCTTTTCCCATTCATTTCTTCTTTCCCCTATCCCCTGAGGCATATCATGTATTATTAATTAAAAATATTTTGATTAACAAAGAAGTGATTTTCACAGAAAATTCTGTAAAGGTTGTAGCTGAAAAAGATAGCTTGCATTTTCAAAAATTTTATGAAATATCTTCTAACTAGTGCATTTTCCAGCTAGACAGAATGATACTAGTTTTTAAAGCTTAAATGCTTGGCCCTTAATTTTTTTCCAATTTTGTTGAAAATTAAGGAGAAGAAAAACTCTTGTATAATGTATTGCTGTGAAAGAGAAACTCTTAGTTTTAGCTTTTTGGACATTTTAATTGGCACCCATGTTATTCACAACTGTCATAACTCTCATAACCTTGTCTAATGAGAGATTTTCTGCTTGACTTCATTACCTTGTCTGAGTATATCATTTAATATATCAGCTCATTTGAAAGCATCCTTTACTAAGACTCTATGGCAAAAAATAATTGTCATTCTAATGTAAACAAATACAGTCCTGAGATGGTATATCCTATTATTTTTAGCTCATTTAAAATAAAAGCCCCAACCTAGAGAGTTGGTTAATAATGGAATCTTTAATTGTTCTGCAGAGAGACATGAAATAAAAGATGTTACTTTGATCTATCAAAACTTCTGTTTCTGATCACAGCTTTAAATAGAACCTTAGGCTCTTTTTCAATTTATAGCATAAAACTTCCATTTGTAAGAGACTTTCATTTAGCACATTGCTACTATTTTATTAATCCCAATCTTTAATAGTTAATGTTGAATAAAGCCAGAGTACAGTTGCTTTATTTGACTTATTTTTCCTTTATCTCTTCCTTCTGGAGCCTAGTTTTATACATAGTACATATTTTTTGTGTGTATAATGCTTTTTAAAGGGTGATTTCTTTGGTTGTATATTTATCCACACATCATCCTTCATGTTTTCTTTTTCTTGTAATCTCTTTTCCCCTTATGCTTTGCGTACACAGTTAAAATTGAAATAGACTCTTCAATCTTGATCCACTTTTAAAAGTCTTCAGGAATCCATTTAAATAATCAGTACCATCTATCTTCCACCTAAATGTGATTTTTCAAAAGTCTATATGTTTACCTGAATTTAGGTGGATTTTTAAGGCACAGTTCAGGGAGACAGCTGAGGCAGATGTGAATTTGGACCAGTGAGGGTGATGGCAGATCTGGGGAACTGACTGTGATTTGTCACACAGCATGAGTTCCCTGGAGCTGTTAACAGCTACTTGGTGAGGGGGCAGGTTAGGATGAGGGATGTAGTCAACAGCTCAAGGATAGTGAGGAGAAAACAGCAGATAAATACTGCGAGGATGGCAGAGGCCTCTCAGAGAGCTTGAAATCTTCACCTTGATCAAGTTTATAGCCATAGGGATGTGTGACCACAAAGGTTGATTTTGGATTTATGAATATATTTAAACAACTTCGATACTCACTTAAATATTAGGAGTTAAGTGGAAACCTCTGATGGGTAATACAGAGACAATTTTTTAATGCAAGTGGAGGGGAAGGAGGAATTTATTCTGTATATTTAATATAAATATATAATTTTTATATATACATAATTTATAGATATGACATGAATGGAATATATCAGCTGTGTATCCTCACTTTGCCTTGACTGTGATGTAAGAGGTGCTCAGGTAACTTATCTTTACCCTTTCCAACCATTTGTGTGTGTGTGTGTGTGTGTGTTTCCTTAAATATTTCCTTCTCTGAATTCCTTACTTTAAGTTTTGAAGTATTAGGTAAATGGCATCTGACTTAGTAAACCATTTTTGATTTGATTATTTCTGGTGGTAAAATTAAGTCAGAAGTAGGTTGAGCTTAGAATCAGTGGAGAGAATGACAGTAAACAAATCTCCCTTTATTTCGTTAAGACAGAATAAATGCACATATTCCTATTTCTTGGATGGCCCAGAACTCTAGGCCACGTGTAGATACATAGGATGCTCTTCTCTGGAGCACCTGTGCTTTCTGAGGGAGCACATCTGCAGGACTCACGTTTTAAACACGAATCCCGTCTCCTCTCCCCTTTTCCTCTTGTGTCCCCCTTTTGTAAAGGTCTCTTGGTCTTTTTTTTTTTTTTTTTTTTTTTTTTTGCAGAGTCCTGGGAAGAACTTACAGTTATTACAGGGCTCCATGGTGCGCGTTTACTTTCTCACAAGTATCATGAGTGGACATTATTGTCACATTTTGTTGCTAAATTGAGGCACAGAAAATAACTTGTGAGTAAACACCATTTTTGATTCTCCACAGGTGGTGAATCCGGGGAGAGCTGTGCAGTTACTGGAAGAGCAGGTAGTTAGCTAGGATCAGGAAGCTGAAGTCAGGGAATAACTTAATTTTTAAATGTGTTTTTGGCAGGAGCATACCTATTACGAGATGGATGGAATGATTGCTGTGAAACACCTATTGCGTCCATCTCAAAATAAAAAAAAAAAAACAAAAAGTACTCTTATTTATTTCTTTTGCCTGTTTACGTTTATCCTAGTTGTATGATCATAAAATCTTTTATTGTTTACTTGCTGTCCAGTGTTGGTGTTCCTTTAGGGAGAGAATGTTTTAATCATCAGTATTCTAATACTTTCATAATATTTTACATTTTATGTTATCATTCTGATTTTGTATTTATATTAGGTGAACTTGGTTGGTGGATTCTGAGTATGTTAACAAGTAAGATTCCTCATATTGAAAGGTTAGGAACTGACGTGGTAACGTGGTGAATTTACCGAGGTCCTGAGTGCTCGTGTGAGAGGTCAGATGGCCATTTATTATAGTAGTAACCATCCTAGCAAGGGCATGTGGGTTCGTGTACAGGATTTCACAATTTTAGAGAACTTTAAAATGAGGTCAGATAATAACTGTATACTGTATTTCTGTGGCTTTTGCTCCCACTTGCTACTTGTGGGTTCTCAGATGGGAAGTACAAAATCTTCCCCCAAGGTTCTCCACCCCACGTGATTCTGAAGTTCCCATGGCATATACGGAAGCTCCCAGCACATTCTATCTGCTAGCGTATTTTGCCCCTATTTTTCTTTCTGCATCTTTAACTCCAGGTCAGGTCCTCCTTGGGGACGCCTGGCAATGAGAGCCATTGGTCTGAGCAACCCTGCAGACATCTCGAGTTTACTGACATCATCGTTCTCACGCTGTTCACCGCCTCCTCCTGTCTACTTTTCTAGTTTAGATTCCGCGATTTGTGATGATGACTATCACTCATTACTTATCTTTGTTACTCCTTTGCGAATATTCTCCAATGTCTTTCAACTTTCTTCCTCCAAACCTCCACCTTCCCCATGCTTGCACCTGTGTTGCTGAATACTGTTGGAGGGAAAAAACCCAAAACAACCATAGGACAACAAATACGTCCAGTTCCTTCTGTGCACATGTGCAGGGATCAAAGCTGGCTCTGAGAGGAAATGCCATGGAGAGCACCATGTCTCAGGATGTCCCATTTTCAGAACTTTGGGCTTCAGGTGTTTTCTCAGATTCCTCGTCTGTCAATTGGTGCTAGTGTTTTGCTCTAAAGGTATACATCCTTCTCACTCTTTTTACTCCCTTCCTTCCTTTTCTTTTCCTGACTAAAAAAAATACTTACATGGTATAAATGATTATTCTGGTGTTTTAAAATCTATTCTATAATTCCTTTCCAGACTGATGGACTATGTCTTCAAGTAATTTTCATGGAATCCATACATAGTATATTTTCTGAGCCTTTACATATCAGTGAATATAATTCCAGTTTCTTCACAGAAAAACAATAACTTCATTGAGTATATTTTTTGCCATACTCCTCTTTCTCTATCACTCAGTTGGGGTTTTTAATTTCTTTAGATGTAGTATTAGATGCTTAAAGCTTAATTTTCATTTCCTTATAGGTAGCCCGATTTTTTCTGTCCTTGGGTCTTTGTAGAAATTTATTCTTTAAACACCTAACAAAAAAATTATCATCACATGGTTTTCCTTTAGCCCAGTGTGGTTTTATCTTAAATATTTATGATTATTTTTGTTCACTTTTCTAATTTCTTTCTGATAAAATGCCTACTTTTGTTCCATCATTTTAGTCTCCTTGTCCGTTTTACTCTGCATGACTAGTTGTATTTTCTGCAGTGAGATTCTGGTTCTTTAAAACTTTCAATAGGCAGCTGGGAATCCAATTTAAAATTTCAGTTTCTTTGCAATCTCAGCTTATTTCAGTCAGCTTTCTCTTCATCTAAGTTTATATACCAGTTTGTTACTTTCCATTTCATGTTTTATTTTCTGTTTCTTACAGTCCATCTTTTTATGGCATATTTTTCTGATAACAGATGCAAATGATTTAAATTGTTCCTTTAGTTTTTGGTATTAAATCTTAACAATTATCATTTTCCTATATGTGCAGGATTGCAGACTTTTTTTTTTTCATTCTCCCCCTTTTGTTTTCCCTCCAGTCACCTTTGAATTCCTCACTGTTGGAGTGTTAACAATTTATTTTCTGATTTTAAGCCAAATGTCAGGTTTATAGATAAACCCCGATTTTAGTTAGAATTAAGACTCAGCTATTAAAACAGAGACTCCAAAATACAGTTGCTTAAATAAGATAGAAATTTAGTTTTTCTCTCATGATAGGCTGGGGGTTAGTTATTCAAACTGACGGGGGCTCTACCTGACAAGACCATCAGGAACTCAGTTTCCTTCCATCTTTTTGTCACAAAGAGTGTTTTCCTTACCTGTCAAGTCAAAGCCGGGCCACTGCTGCATTATGTTTCTGTCTGAGAGGAGAAGGAGAGGAGACGAAGCTCAGGTAATTGTCTTTTAAGTTAGTTACTCAGACGTTTTAAGCACATCGTTGAGGACTTTACTCCCTCGCCACCATTAGCTGAAAAAGGAGGTGGAGACTTTTGACTTTATCTGGGTAACTGTCTGCTCAGTTAAACGCTATTATTGTGGAAAAAGGAGAAGTGGAACTGGATGGAAAATGGCCCCAACTCCTAATGATTCTGTTTGCAAGTCTTGTTTTTATTTTTAATTTTTTCTTCTGTAAGAAGGAAGTTTTCCGAGATAACGTGTGTCAGCCATTAACCCACTTTTCTTGGAAGCAGTAGAAGAGATGTGTCCCTAAGCTCTGCCTGGCTCCTTCTCAGCTTAGTGTTGACTTCGCATCTCAGAATGAACTCCTTGCTTCCTGTCCCCACACACCCTGCCCTGACTTACTGTGGTCCCTGAACGTTTGTAAAAAGGAAGGGCTGAGAGAATGCAATTGTCTTCAGCCCATCCAAAGACTCATTGAAAAATTCGCAGGAGGGACAGTGGAAGGTGGGACATGGGAGCAAAGGGACATCTGCTTTTGTGTGTTGGATGACACTACCCTAGACGGCTAATGCTATTGTAGGGTGGACGGAAAAAGTTTAACCTCCTTTCTGCTGCAGATGAAAACACCTTATTGGAATCACTGGGGAAAATAAGAGTAGAATCAGAACTTCATAACTTTGTGCTCAGAAAGTGGAGTGTTTTCTCACACCGTGGTCCGTCAGCCACTCGGTAATTATTTTCTCTGTGTTTAGAGGACGTTTACTGCCACAAGACCTTCCGAGTTGCACATTTTGTTTACGCAACTGTTGCAGCTGTAGTCAGTAGTTAATTTATTTTCCCAGGAAGGGGTTTGCAGAGAGGAGACCGTGTTTTCCTTGTCAGTGCACATAACGGAGGGCTGCATATTTTGGAACAAAAAAAAGTCACAAAAATGTTTTGTGTTTACAGAAAGTCTCTAGTTTTACAGGATCATGTTACTATGCTAAGTGCCTTGGGACATACAAAGATGCCTAAAGTGCAACAGCAAAGTAAAGGGACTAATTTGGGTTTTCTTCATAAACATGCCAGTATTTGAATAATAATGAAGAGACATGTCACCGTTGTGTAGACATATACTGTAGATGAAATTCAGTCCGTGATGTTATTTCCTATGGAGAATTTAGTACAAGTGATTCCAATAGCACTGACACTTTAAAAATAACATTTTAGAACTTTGGGGGATTGGGTTTTGCATTGGAAGCACATAACTATCTTCTAAAGGTAACTCATCCTTCTTTTTTTGGTTGTTGGCAGTGGATTTAATTTTGGTAAACTGCCAAAGCCATTCTTTTCAAGTTTACTAAATATAATATGCAAGCACATTTGCAAATACCACGCATAGTTTTATGTGAAGTGATGACAGTATGAAGAGACTGACTTTACTTCATTGAATGTGTAAGGGACAACCTCCATAAATGATGCTCCAGCCTAGGAAAACAAAATATGTTAAATATGCAATGCTTCTTAATCAGTTAATTAACTAATATAAAGTTAATAAAATTTAAAACAGTGCTTATTTTTAAGCTTAAAAAACATCCAACAAAATTTATCTGGGTGAATAAATTGCCAAAGAATTTTTGAAAAGGAACAAGATTGGGAACTAATTTAATTAATATGAAATTTTATCTGAATATATATTTATAAAATCATCTTGATGCAGTTGTAGATATAAACAAGTCTAATAGACCAGGATGAAGAAGATGGAGAGAGCCAAGCACATATGAGAATTTATCCTATGACAATCAGAATTGTAGAAAAAAGATTTTAGATTCCGATTTCATACTACGTAAGAATAAATTCCTAAGAGTTCTACTTCTGAGCTTTTAATTAGTTAAATTTTCAGGAGGACCCGGGGCAGATCATCAGAGCTGTTTCTTTGCTAAATTTCTCTTCCCCAGCACTCGGCCCTGAAAGGGTCACTTTCCCCAGAACTGATGGAGGTTCCTGGGCGCCATCTGAGTTTCTCTTTCTATGACTCTCCTGGAAACTCTCCTTAGCTGTTCTCTGGGGCAGTCGGAGTCACCTTATTTTTTTTACTTCTCCCAGGGATCTCTGTAATGTGCTGCTGTTTAATATTTGAAGTCTATTTTTCATCTGTTTTGTTTGATGTTTTTTTTAAGGTGGGGAAGTAAATCCTGTGCCTTTTACTGCATCTTGGTCAGAAGTAAAATCCACACTCCAGTCTTCTTATGCTTACTGCTTGCATGATATATATATATTTCCCCATAATTTACTTTCATCATATCTATTTATTTATATTTAATGTGTCTTCAGTAAATAACATATGATTGGATTATTTATTTTTATCTTTTTTGTTCCTTTTTGGTTTTTATTTTTGGGGGGAGGTAATTAGATTTTTTATTTATTTACATATATACATTATCTTTCTTTTTAAATAGAGGTACTGGGGTGAACCCAGGACTTCGTGCATGCTAAGCATGCGCCCTACCCCTGAGCAATACCCTCTCCCCTCTATTTTTATCTAGTTTGATGATCTTTGTCTTTTGATCGGAGTATTTATACCATTAATAATTTAATTATTGATATGTTTTGATTATCATCTGTAATTTGATTCTTTTCTCTAGTTCTCCTTTTTGCTTGCATTACCCTGTCCCTCCTTCTCTTTCTTCATTTTGACTTATTTAAATATTTGTGGAGCCCCATATTTACTGGTTTATGGCTTTTGGCTCTACCCCTTTACCCTTACTGGTTCTTGGTGGTTATTCAATCACTGCTTTATATTGTCTACATATCTAAGAATCTTATATAAACAGTACAACTGTCACTTATTCTTGATCTTGATTCTTTGGATTAAATTTGACCTGATTAAATATTTAGTCTTGCGTTACTTTACTCAGCCTGTAGGACTAGTTTTATCGTGTCAGTTGGATGGAGGGTGTGGTTAAAGATCTGGGTTGCTCTATGATTGTGTTTTGGGCATAGATTTTATGTGAGGACAAAGGATATGAGGACCATACGATTTCAGGATGATCCTGCCTCACTAGAGATGTATATGATGACTTATTTTCTTAATAACTGCTGTGTAAACAGGTGAACCCTGATCCATTTCCTACCAAAGAAGTAGGCTTTGCAGTGTTTCCTGGTTACTGTCTGTATTTGCAAGGCTTGATTGGATTTAATCGATCTCTTTATGCTTTATTGAAATTTAATAGCATCATATTTTTGACATATTATTTTTTAATGACATTCCATTTCAATTTTACATTTCTATTCTGCATTCTCATAGCTGCATGACCTTGAGCAATTATTTAATTTCTCTCAATCACATTTTCTTCACATGTAAAATGAAGATGGTAATGGAACAGGTTCAGAAAAAATGCTGTGAGCATTAAATGAGGCAGTACATGTTGGGTGCTTAGCTCAGTAGCTGACAGATCGTAATTTTAGCTAAAATTGTTATTATTACAGAAATACTGCTGTTGACCTTCATATCAATGCAAGGACTTTGAGTTTTCTTTCCTAAAGAAGGGACTCTATTTGTGATGGTGTATTCACACATTCTCAGTCAAGTCTTACTGAGATACATAGCATATTTACGGTGACTTTTCCTTTTAAGTTGCACCACTTCTCAGATCGATTGCTTTAATGTGATCTGAAAGCACACTAGTGCACACGTGTTTTCGTTCACTTCATGCATTGAATCTGTGTCCTATGTCTGCTTTTATATCCCCTGCTTATTCTTAGATGTTGCTTCTATACAGATAAAGTGAAAATGACCATATGTGCTTGTTTGGTTTGGCTTTTTGAAATTATTTATGCAGCATTGACATAGCTTCATTAACTGAAGTTGTAAAAGTGTGTGATATGAAGTACAGTGTTTATTTGGTAGCACTAAAGGGACAGCCAGAGAGTCTGAATTGAGACGAAATGAAATAAGGGCTGTTTACATTACATGCTGACTTTGTGGGATGCCCCAAGTTACAAAGAGTAATAGCTACCCGAAAATCACACGTTGCTTTTGACGTTTCTTATTTGTTATAATTGGAGGTACATGCAATATTTGCATTGCAAATCTGATTACATTTTAGTAGACAATAATAGTTAATTCCTCTTGCTAGCACAGTCTTCTTGTTTATTAGAAACTTCATTAATTTTCAGTGGCACTGCAAAATTGGTCCATGAACAAATGCACGAGAGTCCAAATATTTAACTTGTTAAAACTCAACAAAATCACAGACTTAGTGACTGGACAAGACACTTGAATCCAAAGCCAGACTCCTCATTTTTCATCAGAGTTAAGGGAGATAACTTGTCCCAACTAGCTGAAAAGGAAAATTCCATGACAAAGAAACATGCGTTAAAAACTTTTCCAGCACAGACAGTTATTAATTCTGGGGGGATCAGCAGGGTGGAATACCTGTAAATGTTTTAACAACTTTTTTATTAGCAAACTTTCTTAAATTATTATTTAATTAACACACTAGAGCAGTTCAGAATATCAATGAAATTTTGTATTTAAATCATTCAGTTCTTGTTTCTTGGCATTTTAGGCTTCATTGGAGCAGGGCAGTGAGAGAATTTTCTACACTCAGGATGTGTACTTTTCTGTTCCCATGTTGCATTAGCTTCTGCTTTAGATTCCCACAGTTTTTGTCTGTTTCAGAGCTATTCGTTCAGCACTCATTTAGCCTATTGGACCTAATCATGCAGTCTTGGTAATCTATACTTGAGTAAAGACAATGAAATTGGGCTCATAGCTGAAATTTAATTTTATTCCGATCACTATACAGAAAAAGCAATAAAGCTTGAAAGTAATTATAAAACCTAACAAACACATCTATATAAAAATGCACGTGTCATGTCAAGATACATGTTTTCTTTTAGAATTAAAACCTTAAGTGATTGTTAATTATTTATTATAAAAATAGAGGTGAAAGATAATGGTACAGAGGCCCTTTTCCATTTCTTTGATCACTGCAATTTGTGTACTTCTTGTATCTTAATGCTTTTGAATACTTACCAATTTATAATGCTATTTAAACCTGGAGGGACACTTATAAGTCCAATTAACGCTGGCTAAGTGTATAGAATCTTTTCCCAAGGATGCCCAATCAATTTTCATTTAAAAATAGAATCAACTGATAATTAATTCTCTAGACTATATCATCGTTAGGCAGAGAATTTATTACTAAGGTTGCATTCCCAGTGAAACAGAGTCAGGCGAATTTCACAAAGATTCATCAGCGCGAGTGACAGAAGGCAATAATGGCTTAATTGTTTTGGAAAAATAATTTTTCTAAACAGGTGATTTCTGAATATCCATATTGTACCATTCTGCAGCAGAAACAGTATCCCAGTGGTTTTATGTTAATCGTATGAAAATGGAGACCATTCTGACTCACAGTTTCTTCAGAAATAGCGCGGTTTCTTTCCGTGCTACGTTGATAAGCATTTTGAGGACAAGCCACACAACTTCTCAATCCAGACGCCACGTGTGAACCTTCATGAAGGTATATGTCGTTTCCGTATCTTCACATTCAGTGGTCCACATTGTGACTCTCCTGCCAGTTCCACTCCCGGCTCCTTGCACGTCTCGTTGTCATCATAACACATGTTCCGTTAAGGCGTTCTCGGGGGTGTTGCCGGCAGAGGCGGTGGGAATCGCAGGCCCAGCCCGGAGATCCCGCGGTGACCTTCCGTGTTTCCGTCTAGCACACTTATTTTGTAGACTATGGCTATTTCATGACATTCAAATGTACGTATGAGTGGCTTTATCTAAAAACCAGAAAATGTGGGATATGAGAGAAAATAAAATTGTATAGTGACACAAAAATGTCCTCCTTACACTGGGTCCCCTTCTTGCGCGTGTACTGCCCTCGGTTATCGCGGGGGGCCGCTTGCAGCTGCGCGCCGCAGCCTTTCCTGCCTTCGTGTGATGAACCTTGTCTAGTACGGAGCTTCCTGACGAGCAGCGTCTCGGCCTGTTTCAGGTCCGCTGTCTAGACTTGTGTTGCTTTTTCAGATATGCAGTTCAGGTATATTGTTTGGGCTGCTTTAAGCAGCAGGTAATCTTGACTCAAACAGGCTCAGATGATAAGGAAGTGAATTGTTTCTCATCAGAATTCGTCCTCGTGTGGTCTGTTCGTAGCCATCCTCCGGTGAACTGAGAACACCGACTCCAGGTCCGGGTTGCGCGTCTGGATGTGGCAAACTCCCGAGGAAGAAGGGGCTGGGACTGTATCTTCTTTATCTTAGGAACAGTGGATACTGTCCCAGCACTCTTACCCAGCAGACCTTCTCGCATATCTAACTGACCAGCGATGGTCTTCGGCCCATTATTGAACCAGTCACCAGCCAGGGAAATGAGAGCCCCGTGACTGAGACTCATAGAGAATTCAGTTGGTCGATTCCTGTCGCCTACCTCCAAGAACACTAAAATGTCTTTAAAACATTGAGGCAGCAATTTAATTACAATTTAATTCACATATTAATTAGAGAGGAACTGTTGTTATAATAATATTAGGTATACATGATGGAGGATGACCCATTTCTCCATTTTTGTTTGCCCTGTTTTTGCCATTTAATATAATTAAGTCCTGATTCTGCAAGAGGGTCTTTTGACATTCTTTTTGATTTCCTCTGATATATTCTATACTTTTGCTGATTTTTGTTAGTTCCATGTCTCTTTGGTTAATGGTAGCAACAAATTATTTATAGTTGGATCCTTATTGTTCTGATATTTTTAGTAAAAGCTTTTAGGTTTCTAATGATAATTTTGCCTCCCACCTTTTGTACAAGATTTTGTAATTCAATTTCATTGCCTTCTCTCATTGCACTAGTTAGAAACTTCACATCACTGTTCAGTATGGGAGGCAGCCCCGTCTTCTTCCTGATTTTAATGAAACTGCCCTTACTAACTTTATATTAAAAGTGGACTTTTACTTTTGGTTCCTACCTTACTACTAATTGGATTTGAAACTTTCTACTCTTTCATGCTGAAAGATTGCTCAGGTATGGCTGCAAAATTTATCAGGTTCTTTCTAATGGCTCTTCATGAAATTCATTCTTAAATATTTTAACAAAAGGCATTTTGTTGATATTCTAATAATAGAATCATCCGCTCATTTGTGAAATATGTCCTACTTTGTCATGCTGCATTATTCTTTTAAAATGCTGCTGGGCCTTTTTGTTAATATGTATTTCTAATTCATTATTTATTTTTATAAATACAATTGAGAATTTATTTCCTCCATCAGTTTTTGATAATAGGTGTATGCTAGCATTGGAAAATGAGTTGGGAGGCAGTCTGCTCTATACTGTGATATAATTTTCATACCTAAGGAATTATTTACCACTTGAAAGTTAAGTAGCAATCACGTCGCACTCATTAAATAAATAATTTATGATAAAAAGGGTGGCCTTTTGCTGAAACTTCCAAATATTTTTATTTTAATTTTACTTTTTTATTAAATGCCTCTGTATTTCTAAATAATATAATTTTACTGTTCCTTTTGTGTTTTATGAGGTCAAATATTATCTGCTGGGATTTCTGTGGAAGGTGGGATTACAGGTGCTTTTACCATCACCTCTGCTTCCACCTCTGCTGTGATCCCCACATATCCTCCTTCATTAAGTGTCTCCTTCCCTGGTTTATCCTCATTTCAGAAACTGATACGACTGTGTAATGAAGGGCGTCATGAGTTTTTATAAGATGGATAATATTCTATATGAAATGTGGAACACTTTTTGGGTAGAGGATGAGCATTATCTGATTTCATTTTGAAAAAGATCATTCCTCTCACCGGGTGGAGATACTTTAGGAAGGCAGGAACGGAAGAAAGGAGATCACATGGGCCGCTGCTGCAGTGCACTGGGTGATGGCTGAAAGTGGTTTGAAGAGGGGAGTAATGCTGGAGATAAAGAGAAGGAGACAGATTAATGATGCGATGTTTAAGTAGAATCAGTAAGATTTGTAATGTGTTGGATGTAGGGGCTGAAGGAGCGTCCCCAGTGATGACTTCTAGGTTTTTGGTCACAACAACTAAATGGTAGCATCTTTTTCTGAGATGGTATAGAATTGGCAGGAATAGGTGGAAGGTGGGCTATGGATCCTGAATTTTGCTTTGGGTCTCTTTATTTTGAGATGCCTATTCTGAACTATATTGAAGACATTCTTATTTTATCTTGTCTTTGTGAATCTGTTCTAAGGTTCCTTTACTGAATCTTTTTCATTTTCTTTGTGAGGTTTCATAGTATTTTGCCTCCCTCTCACTCTACAGCAGGCACAGTAAGTTCTGTATATTTCTTTGAATTCATCCCATATCCACCCTTCTTTCCATTTTTTGCTTCAGCTATATGTAAATATCTCTACCATTTGTAAATATCTGTAGGTTCTCAAACATCCTCTCTTGTACAGTCTTTGCCAAAAAATCTCCCTCCTCGAAACACACACATAAACACACACAAAGACAAATGCTAACAGACTAGAGGTTTGTTTTCTGGAGAAGCTGATCTTAACTGAAGTTGAACTATGAACTACTTTGTACCATACAGTGAATGAAAATTAAGTAAATTCTATTCACTGTAGAGTGAGTTACTTATTCTTCTAGGCTTCCATAGGTGTGGTGGTTTCCAGGTAGGAAACTGATAGGGTTTTCTTCTGGGAAATCTAACTAGCTCCAACTAAACACTATAAATGCCATACAGTTCAGTGTTTCCCTCATTGGAGTGACCCAGCAGGATCACTTATAGTAAAGTCAACAAATCAAAACCTTCTGGCTCTGCACCACAGAGCTTCCCTATCGTTTGTAACTGCTGCCTTAAATATGGGAAGACATATATGGGTCCCTAGACACCTGAGAAAAGCTTTTAACATGAAAGACCCAGATTAAAACAGAGAGAAAATATGTGGAAGTCAAAAAGAAATAAAGTTATTTCTTCTCTATTTCTTGATGAGAAGTATGGTCATAGCTTTTATTTTTTTTAATGCTTTGTTATGCTCAGTGTGTTAGGATATTGTTTTATGTTGATAAAGATTTAGTTAGAAGGTTTTTTTAATATTTATATTAGCTTATTTGTTTTGGTGTTAAAATAATTCATTTATAACTTCTAATCATTTTTTAAAATCTTGGAAATTTTTATGTAATGATGGAATTGCTATAATTATTTTCCAAGTCTGGTCTAACATAGTACTAAATCTGTCCAGTCCTGGTCGTTTTCATCTGGATGTTAGTGTGTGTGTGTGTGTGTGTGTGTGCGCGCGCGCGCATGTATTGCAGGTAAAGGGTTGGACACAATGTGTGGAGAGAATATTCCTTAATGGCCTTATTATTTTCCTAAATTCAGTCTCCTGCATTTTTTAGTTTTTAAGCTATTGTATTGGATTAAATTTAAATTATTATTATCTTTAATAATTTTTATTTTTAATAATAATTTTAATAATCAGATTATTTAAATAACTATTATCTACTTTCCCTGATTTTTGACATCTGAAAAGTATTTCTAAAGATTTCCTTTACGATATGACTAATTATTTTAAATATTAATGTGTACTAAGAGCCTTTTCTTTTCTTTGAAATGATTCCATAATATTTGACACACTGATACATGTTGTTGACTCAATTTTTACTTTTCCCATCAGTAGATTCAGCAGCTGTCTATAATGTATAACATTACAACACAATAGTTTAGGACATCAAAGGAAGCCGACCAGAGTTAAATGAAGCCACGTGGCGGAACTTAGACGGGCTCAACCCCATTACCCATTCTGGGCGGTCTCTCCAGCCTGGCAGCACTGATGCTTGTAATCCTGAGAAGTGTCTGGGATCTGGAGTGAACGCAAGCGGCTAGGTGTTTAGTTTGCTCTCTTTAAAACTTGCTTATTCAGTTCTGTGTCATAACATGAAGTTCAGAATCATTGAGGGTGAAAATATTTTTTATTCCCACAAAGCATTTGCTGTAGAAATCCAGTGCAAATAATGGAGGCAAGTGGTTCCATTTGTGTTTCCAAAGCCATTCTTCATATGAACATATGCCCTGTATGGTTTAAGAGTTGTATTTTCCACAGGCTAATGGGATATTTTAGAATATGTACACAACTGTATTTTAAAGAGCTGGACACTTTCAAATACCTTTCAGTGGGGACAATTAAAACAGTGTTGATGGTCCTTAGAGTAAAAGTACTGTGATTTAGTAGAACATCAAGCACTTTCTTCCTACAAACTCATGGTAGATGTTAGATATGCAGTTACTTCACTTTGGAAGAAAAAATATTTTCCAAATAGGAAAACTTATTATTTTAATGTTAGAGAATGAAGTAGACTCTTATTACAATGATAGCTAAAAAATATAATATATCACAATTTTTATATCATGTCATGAGTGGGCTATACTTGATTCAATTTTAATAGATACTATTAAAGATATATTTAAAAGGTGTAGGATACCAATGCCTTCTCATTGACAGGGGGGACAAACCATGTCCCAATAGGTAGACATAATCTTAAAAGTTTGTATCTCGTCTTCTAATGAAGCATGATGAATTATAGTAGAATTGAGTATGAGTTTACACAATGTGGAGATGATGAGTGAAATTTCCCATTTATGTGGGAAATTCTGAGTCATTGTGTGCTCTTGGACTTTTTATATATCCCATTTTTTTCCTGGTTCAATTCTTGGTTTGGTTGGCTGGTCTTAGCTTTATCTCAGCTTCTTGCAAATCTTTGCAAAGGCAATGATAGCAATTGCGGTGTAATACAGAAAATGTCCAACATTTATTCAAGCAATGGAAAGCTTTTTTTCTCCCCTAACTGAAGTCTTACTCAAAATCCCATATAGACTATAATAAAAGGGGAGCCTGAGTCAGCCTCTGCTTGACATTGCCCTCGCTTCCTTTAGCAGTGTTTCATGAACTCTAAAAATGGGACCAGTTGTTCCTAGCAGTCAAGAACATGTTGTATTTTGGTTTGTTTTAAGCAGAATCTTCCTCTGCAGGTAATTGCTGCATTTAAATCTATTTTTAGAAAAATATGTCTGGTTTGGCTTGCGGCCCTTTATTGATTCACATAGATTGTATGTTGAGGATCATGCATTTTGGTGTAAGTCAAAGTGTGGTACAATAGCTAAACCAATTTGCTATACTTAGAGTACATGGAATTTCTTTACGTAGTAACAACTGCTTGGTTGTTTGGAACTATCTTTGGGTGACTGTGAACAGAGAATCTGAATACCCTTAATGGACCAAGTTCCATCTTCACATATTCACCATCATTCATTTTTAGTTATGACAAACAGAAGCATCTTGCTAGGTCAGACTGACTGACAATCAAAAATCTCATTACTACAACTGTGTCATCGACATATTCCTTTCTCATGCAGTGTTTGGTGATAATGCACTTAAAACCACCCTGTTCTTTATAAACACCAAGAGTTAATTTTAATTTTCATTCCTACTTTTTATGATTTAATAAAGTGTGTCTACCATCATTAGGGAGTATTTTTTTTTAAGGTGGTGAAGCATATTGCTAAAAAAAAACTTATTGTTAAAATAAATGTTTAGCAAAGAATCCAAATCAGATGTAATCAATACAGCTATATCAAGTTCCAGACTGTAAGGTGACATTTACAATGAGAGTTGCTGTGAAGGAACTCAGGCCCAGTATTAGCTTGTATTTGTCTTTTATTTAGAGGTATGGAGATGTTAGACAAAGTGGTAAAGCAATGACTCTAGAGTCAAATCCTTTGATGAATGACATTTGAGATTTACTGTCTGTTCTCTCTTCCCCTTGATCCACCTCCACCCCTCTCCTGCCATTTTTAAAAGTGATTAAATCATCCTCAGAGAAAACAGAACAGATTTGATTGGGCTTTTCCTATGTCAAGTGATTTTATATCAAGACTAATGAGATGAGTAGTTTCCTACAATTAGTCTTAGTACCACACATCCTGTACTTGAATTGCTTTCATTAATTATGCAACCAACATTCAAGAGAAGATGAGATATCCAGGAAAATAAGATGATATTTGCTTTTAGAACTCTTATTAACTTAATGTTGGATCCAAATGAAACCTGTTGCAAGGTTTAGTAGTACGATATTGGCCGTAAGGTTCGTTGACGCTAACCGGGTCCTCTTTGTGTTAACAACAAACTACAGTATATTACCTTCTCTAATCTGCTAATTTTGCTTGAAATTGAGATTCTGTGGTTGTGTATTCATTTCTTATATTTGATTCCAGTATGTGCGTGTGTGTTCATTATTTCTTCTTACAATACGAGGAATACCAATTCAGCCTTGTGTGCGTGTTTGAATATGGTATTGTTTACATGCACTCCTTCAAATAGCAGGAGCTTCTGGAAGCTTGAAAACATTTCTATACATTGCCCGATCCACCACTGGTAGGTTATCAGTAACGCTGATACTTAATGCAAAAGCCCTGACTTATGTTAGCTTGTAATTTATCCGGTGCAGGAAATACCCTTCGTTCTTGAGTTTGAATGATTTTTAGATGTGTGATATCATTGGAAATTTAGGTAAGCTTATTACTTATAAATATTTTAATATGGAACATGTACTGTTTTCTTATCATTTAAGTTTCTGAAAAAGGCCAGAGGTACAAAAACCATAGAGAATATTTTTATTTTTATGTATTTTTCATATGAAGGGGGTATATTGGCGTTTCCTCCTTGTTTATGGAGTTGTAAAGTGTTGATTCTTTTGAAATAATTTATTAAGAAATATTTGACAGATGTTTTATTTGTAAGATTGGTAATACAAGGATCTAGTTTGTTTTTCTGGCTTGTTTGTTTGTGTGTTTGTTTTGCTGTTAGGTAAAGTGAGAGCTCACCATGCATTGCAAGGGCCTAATTTTGTCCAAATAAATGTATTAAACCTGCCGCTAGAAGTCCAGTGAAAGGGAACACTTGATTGAGTCTGTGGGGAACAGCTCCCCCACTGAGCCTTTGCAGGAGAACAACTGTTTAAAGAAGAATGGAAAGTAGGACAGACACAAAGTTAAAAGACAAATGTGCAGACTCCTGCTTTTAATGGCATTCAAGGGTTTAGCAAGCCGTTAACTTTAGTGCTGTAGAAGTGCTGAAAGGAAGATTTAAAAATAAAAAGTTGCAGCTATCCAGGGACTAAGATGCTGAAGGATCCAGAAAGCTCATTTGCTATTGGAAAGATCTCCAAGCATGGAAGGTCAGAGTCAGTTGAAAAGAAATACGGAAATGGTAATTGCCTTGCCCCTGAAAACCTGATGGCCACTACAGAGAATGAGGAGAAATAAATTGGTAGCTCGCTGGTGTTTTAAATATTAGGAAAGGCACCTTGTAAATCTTCACAGCCTATCTAAAATTTTCTGTTATATTCGGTAAGAAGTGTTGCCTCTGTGCAAATAAATGATCAGTAGTTATTAAAAGTGATAAATTGTTAGCATTACTGAAGATTTGCTTATCAAGTCCTGGGGAAAATTTCCCATGAAGTACCACACTTCATTCTGCCGAAGTACCAATCTCTGGTGCCCTCTGCATCTTCTAGAATAAGTAACCTTGGTGTGTTGTCCCCTGTCACATCCTGTTACCCATTTGCCACTCATTCTCAACCTCTTGTGTACATTTTAAAATATCATGAGGAGCCAGGAATCTTATTATTTGTTAGTTTTTGAAAATGAGACATCCGGTTTTAATCCTAGGGTTATAACCGAATTTTCTACTGGCATGGCATGCTCTTAGTATTTTTAATTTTTTTAAAACAGAAAAATAGATCTGGTTTTCCTTTCAATTTAAATCTGCTCCTCTAAAGTGGAGGGGCAAATTGTATCTAGGTTTGACTAGTTAGCAATAACGATGATCTGTAATAACTCTTTGCTTGTAATTCTTCTTCATATTGAAGAAACCTGACTTGGAGCCACGTTACCTGCAGGAAGTAAACACTCTCAACTGTTACGCTTATTCAGGGATGAGTCTCGGCCTGAATCCGCCTGTGTGAAAGGAACCCAACGAGGTTCGTGATGGAAGAGAGTACTGCAGGTGAAAATAAAAACTTGCATCCTACCAAAGGCTGGAAGTGAAGTAAATTGACTTAATGCCTCCTGGGTGGCTGATATTTCTGTATGCACTAACTCACTCAGTGCAAAGGTAAACGCTCTAAAACCCCAAGAATGTGATACCGTGTGTGAAGCACGATGCCTGATAACCTCAGACTGTGGTCCTGGAGTCAGATGACTTTGAGTTTGAATCCTCGCTCTGTCACGTACTAGTTACATGATGTTGGGCAAGGCATTTATTTTTGTGCACCCGCTTCCTGATTTGTAAAATGCCAACACCAATAAGGTTTGAAGGGTTAAAAGAGTGAATACTCGTATCGTTTTTAGAACAGTGCTGAATGCTCAACTGCTAGATGAAGGTTTGCTACTCTACTAACTCAAGGGTAAAGATTTAATTTCGTGAAGGACTGGCGCGTATCTCATTATTACCTTCAAAGATGTTATTTAAGCATAGTTTGAAAAGAACATGTATCTGTCTTAATAATATTGGTATTAATATTATTAGGTAATATTTAATATTATTATAATTAACTAATACTTACTAAAACATGTGCTTTAATAGAATGATATTTATACATTGTTTTCATGATTACAAAATAATGTATTTGTGTGATGAATTGATTACACGTTAGAGCAAGGCTGATGATAGACACCTAAACAAACGACCAAACTGTTCATTGCATTTTCCTGATTTTCCGTTTACTTCGCAGGCCAGGGGGTGCAAGGACAGTCAGATGCCTGTAAAAGGGGATTGCGTGGCTTGTCATGTTGTTTCCCAGGTATTCTGGCTGTACAGACAAGGCTTGGGAATCTACATTATTAAAAATTCCCAAGGATTTAATATATGTAAGTTAGGACAGAAAATATTTTTTAAAATAAACCTACATGAGAAAAGTTTGTAGATAAATTTCAGGTCTCGAAGCCATAATGCTGCTTCCTATAGACATTAACATAGAACTGTAAATTAATTGTGTAATAGGCACAAATTAGGAAGCCATATTTAAATGTCTAGTGGAAGACTTTCCATTCTGTAAGTAGTTTCAATTCTATAAGAAATTGTGATGTATTCTATGATTCTGTGCCTTTGAACACCAGTGAATATTTAATTTCTGTTTTGTTGAACTACTCTCATATATCATATGGAAATATTTATTCTCACACATGTCAGGATATATTCTTTCATTTGAAGCAATATTTTTTTGAGCCCTATATGTTATTTCTAAAATAGGTCAAGAATGTCAACTTCAAATAACTTGAAATATCTTCTGCTTTTGATGCTGGATAACGGCTGACATATGATTTGATAAATCGACTTTATTTTAAATATGGAAATTCCTGGCTTTGTAGTAGATGAAAATGGGTTCTTAATATTTTATAAGCAACTTCTTTTGCCATTTATGATAGAATAGTAAGTAGGCAATGAATTATTATTAAATTTCTTCAGTATGTTTGATATTTAGCACATTTGAACATTTATAACTTGTTCCTTTAATTATTCTATAGTATTTTATGCATATAGGTTAAGTTCTTAACTACATAAAGAGATAATTATTTTAATAACACTAACATATGAGTTGATATTTTTCTTGACTCTACAGCACAATAAAAAAAGGATGTAATTTAAAACCTCTAATGAAAATTTATTTCTGGATTTAATATTCTTTTGCTTGTGCACTAGTAATTACATTCATTAAAGTTTTAATTTTGAACAATATTGCCGAGATAAAATTAAGTAAACATCTCCGTTAGTATCCGTTTATATACTGAACATCATTGCCTTTTACCCTTCATTTCTTGTAATCTACATTCAGTTATAATCATTTTTTCTCAGTTAATGCTTACTCGTAATAATGCTGCATGTACCATAAAATTATACAGAGAGCTTCTAGAAGATTATGTTATTTATTTATTTATGTACACATAAAAATATGCTTTATATAGTCATCTGAACTAATTGAGTATCAATTTGATAAGAACTATGTCTTCTTTAAAACATTTAAATTAATATTCCCTAGAATAAATAATCCTTGGACAGGTAGCTGTTTTCAATAATGGTTTACGTATCATTTGCCAAGTTCAGGCAACATTTTAAATTATTATACAGATAATTTTTCATTCAATAAATGCTAATTTCCTTTTTTTAAGTAGAGTTGAGGTTGCATGGTGATCCCAGGAAAACATGATTCTTCTTTAAAAATGAATTTGGCTGAATTGTTCGAACCTATATAAAGATAAACCTGTATCTTCCCTATGCTGCCTCTAATGGTGACATCCTTATTATGCGCTGTACACTCTGTGTTCTGATATAAAGGAAGGCAGAAAAAGAAAAGATTGGAGAAAAAGATTTAGAGGGGGAAAGAACATACAATTATCATAATCATGAACGTTAGCATATCTTTTGTAGTGACTTTTAAAATCAGCTTAATACGGAGGAAACACAATTAGAAAAATTGAAAGAAGAGACTAGAGATTTACCTTTCTTGAACTTAAGCTGGTCAGTTCATAGGGATTGAATTTTTTCATCCAATTCTGATTTTACTTTTCTTATCTAGTTACAACTTGATACCATCTTTAGAGGAGATACCTGTGTTTGCTTCTCTTCAGTGCGGTCATTATCAACCATTACAGTGTCTTCATGATGCAGCGGTCTAAATGAAATGTGAGACTTAGACTCATGAACTATGTTTACCTTATTACTATTATTATTTTGCTTTTGTACTGCAAAATCTACAGAATGTGGGTAGTTAAAGTCAACTGTCCAGAGTTTAATTTTAGCTAATGTAAGTGATCAGAGTTTTGAGGATAAGCAATATGTTCGTTTTCACTTTTTCATGATTTTAAATATCAACCAAAATGGAAAAAGCCATTTGCGATATATTTGTAGATGAGCCACCCCAAATTAATGCGGTGAATGTATTAGTCACAGATAATGTAATTATGACCCAGAAAATATAAATCATCTTCCAGACAGGATGAGTGGCTCTTTGTAAGGTAGGAAAATGAAGGAGAAAAGTAAAGTCAGGTCTTTAGAGAAGACTTTACCAAGCAAATAAGGTGCTTTGTTTCTGGTTCATTTTTTTTTCCCAATAAGTTGATAATGTCTGAGCAGATAATTTCATTACATCCAAGAAGCTAAAGCTATAGCCACAGATATATTTTAGGTTTTGTAGAAATACTTGTAGGATTTCATAGGCTCACTTTTGGGTCCACAAACTCAGGCAATGGGGCAAGTACAGAACAGAACCCAGTGGGAAAATATTAACAGAAGTTGTCTTGCTACTTCAGCTCCAACAGAAGAGGTGAAGACGTTACGGAAGTTTGAGGTTTGAGGAGCCAAAAAAGTGATGCCTATGCGTTCTATTTGCTTACTGAGTATTTAAAAAATTTTTACAATTAGATTATTTTTAGAATGCTCTAGATATCATAGTTTACTAGAAATGAGGATACATTAAAATGCCACTGAGATGACTATGGACAAGTATTGTTAGAAATTATAAATATAACTGGCATAGGTTTATAAAAATCTAGACTAAGAAAAAAAGTAAAAGAAAGGGAGTGATGCTAGGAAATCATTGGTTGTGTTGTGAAAGAGACAGATGAGGTAAATACAACTAAAAGAAGACAAGACAGGGCAGTTCAATGAGAGGAAAATTAGAAGGGATTTCATTTAAAATATGTAGTATTTGGCCTAATAGGGTATTGAGGTAAATACATAAAAGAGATTGCTAGATAACTGGGCTCAAGCAAGACGTAAGATTTATATCTATACATTCATCTACTTGTATCTTTCTGTCTTCACCCAGATCATCCCATATACACGAATAACATAAATGGTATATCCACCCACATGTGTGAGAATATATATGCATGCACAGATAACACTGAAGCGTGTGCATGTAGACTTGGGTGTGTGTATGTTTGCATGTATTAGTATGTCACTTGACTAGAAATCAAGTGAAGCTACACAATTTGTTGTAAGCTGCAAAAGAGATGTAGCCTAAGACAGAGTGCTGAAGACAGCCTTGGGACAGATTGATATCCAAGGAGTATGGTGGACAAAGGGAGAAACAGAAGAGGTGAGTGATGATACGGAAGGAATGTTAGTATCGTGTTGCAGTCCAGTCTCAAAGGAGGCAAAGGGTAAGACATTTTCAAAAAGGCTCAACGTGTTAAAGTAGGAGCTGATTGCAGCCTTCATCACTGCTGTTGGAGCAGATCACTGAGTCAAGTTACAGGGCACGAAGGAGGAAACAGGGACCTTGAGAAATGGAGGTTGCTGCTCTGAATTACTCAGTTTAAAAGTCTGCCAGTGAAAGAAGTGAGTAAAAAGGTCTTTTTAATGTTTTCTCTATTTTTAATATATATAGTATTTTATGACTTACGTCTCAGAGGCCCTCTCATAAACTTTTCAGAGTAACCACTCATCTGAGAGCTTTAAGTAGGTGATTGAACAGTGTACACACAAGCAGGAGCTGTAGTCTCGCATGGCATTGTCATGTATTTCCTTGCCATGGTGGCTGCAGAATGTTCACAACCATCTCAAGGCTCAGGTTTTCCATGTGCTAATTGTTAAGTATGTCCTACTGTATTGCAGAATATTTATAGAATGGCTGCATGGATAACAAAGAAAGAAATTTACCAAGTAGAGTCTACAGTTTCAGGAATTAGTGCAAAAGTAAAGAAAAGAGACATGAATAAAGGGGGCGGGAGGAGGTTCTTAAATTAGGAAGGCATGACCCAATCACAGGCAAGCGAGAGCACATGACGGGGAAAACATGACTGCTTCAAGACCAGGGTGGAATTTTAATGGATTTAGGTCATAGAGAAAGCCAGAAGGCATGAGATCTGCAGCATACTTTAAGAATTAAAACAACTTTCATTCTATTAATTTATGTTACTGGCCTTGGAAGAATATATCTAGAAAGGATAGGCATTGTCTGGAGGAAATAGTGAATTAGATTCTGTGAGATTAAGACAGGCATTCAAGTTACTTAATCTTGGATTTCCAGTGTTACAGGAATACAAAATAACGCAGGTGGTGCAAACTTTTATCTAGGTCATGTACATCTGCTGTTTTAAACCAGTTCTGATGAGTCAGGCTGGCTGATGCATACAGTGTATGCCTGTGTGTGTTGTATTAAGACATGGCTGGAGTTGGATGGAATTACTGAATTTTAGGAGAACAATGAGATCAGGGGCAATGATGTTTCCTTAGAAACAGGAATAAATGTGAACTACCTGTTAGGTAAGGGTTATTTACGTGTTTAATGTAGTGACACATTCATTAGAATAATTGTTCACTCTCGTATTAGTGAAACAGAGGCATAACGCGTACTGATGATAATTCAAGGGGCGATAATAGAGAAACTCTTTTCATCCTGAGTTTATGCGTCTCCTCCAACTCAGTGCAGGGAGTGCTAATGAGCAGTGAAAGGGGCAGGTTTACCCTGCAGGCTTGCCTGCATTTTGGAGATATTAATCTTTAGGAACGAAAGGTAGAGAGCAATGAAGAAAACTTTTAGCACTGACGTGGTAACCAGTAACCGGGATGCACTCTTTGCTAACTGTGACCTCACTGTCTTTTTTATAAAAGGAATTATTATTGAATTTTCATTTAAACTTGTGTCTACCTCTGAATCTCTGTATCTACTTACAGAGCTTTAGCTTTGCCCGGGCCGATTAACAGTTGATGTGTATTGTGCTCAATTCTACAGTGTAGGGTATTTTTCTCAACTGATTCTATTTTTCCCCATATAAACTTTTTTCCAGCTGATGTTAACTTGGGATGTTTCAGATGAGGGAGATACTCGACTTTCATATTTATACGAGACTGCAAGGAACACCTCCCTTCAGTGCACTGATTTTTACTTAGATGGGCCCCTATTCACATGTCTTTTAACTTAAGACTAATTTTGTAAAGGACTTAACATTGGATTTTGTTAGTTCACCGTGGGTCACCTCATGGAGGTACATATTAATCAATTTACCTTGAGGCTTTTTATTCTGCTTATGACAGAATTTATTTTATTATAAAACCTATTGGCTCTTATCCTAAAATTAGAAGCTTTATTAGAACCCAGAAGGATAATATTCTATTTATCTTGTTTATCATATTTTCAACTAACCACAAAACATCAATTGTATTTATTGTTGTAACAATTGTATTAGTATTTCACTCAATATTACTGGCTTCAAGTTTTACTGTTACTCCTACATACTGATTATGGACACATCAGATAAAGTCCTACCAGTCTTAGCATTAAATTTTAGTAAAATGTATCTATTTTAAGAATAGGTTTTGTGACATAAATTGAAAGGGAAGTCTATTTTAAACTATATCTCCATTTATTACACAAAATTAATTCACAAAAGAATTGTTGAATTCCTTAAGGGCAAAATGATAAATCATGAAATGCCTTAAAATCTCTCACAATCACAAAATTGCCAAATTGATGGAATAGCTATTCGCTCTAAATTGTAATACACTTAATAAACATTATGTGCCCTCAGACAAAATAATATTTTCCACAGATGTTTGGGGTTCTGGAAAAGAAGAATAAGTTTTAAGGGTGGTGGAGATAATCGTGACATATTCTTAGCTGATTCACGTAAGCTGGGTGTGGGAAGGGCATTTGGGTAACCCTCAGCGTATTTTAGCATGTAGATCCTTGTAAATCACCACTCAGAGTCATTGCTTTTTCCTTAGGTTAAGCAGTTTCTTAGATGGGGTGAGCAGGTAGTTGGTTCATCTTTTGTGCATTAATTTTTGCTTCAAAGGCTAATCCGTTTCATGTTGCTGTGGAGAGTGAGTTTGTCTAAGATATTTATTCTGGATGGTGCTGATTTAGAACATTATTTCCTTTTGTGACTAAAAAGACAATAGTTTTTAATAGTTGGACAGGTGCATGAGGTGCTGTGATTTTTGATATAGAAAATACAGTGTCTGTATCAAATGTTGATAAATAACATAAATACTTTGGTTGCACATTACAAGTACATTTTTCCCCTGAACCCCTTGTTTTTCTCTTTTTAATAACACTGTATATTTCTCTTTCTATTCAAAGCCGTATTTCTTGGGTCCCTTTGCTGTTTCCATTTTCTTATGTCTCACTTAAATCTCTTCTGGTTGTACTCTGCCTTCCAGCACAGTCGTTCCACTAAAACACCTCTGTCAGAAGTACAACAATTCCCTTTTTGGCCAAATCCAATAGAAAACATTTCATTCCCCAATTTTGAGGTGTTCATTTATAATGAGCCTTTTTTTTTCCTTACTGTGTGTAAATGTTTTCCTTCCATATATTTTCACTGGAGTGTATCCTGAGCTAATGCCCTCAGGGAAGAGTCTGTGGCACAGTAGAAAAGAGAAATATATAGCCTTGGCCTCCAAAATCTTGTCTTAGAAATGTGAACAATAGAAGAAAATGGGTCCATAGGGTGGACATCATGCTGTTGAAGTTCTTGGGAAAGATTTTGCCTCAGTTTTGCAAAAGGGAAAAGGGAGAGAGGTCTGTGGGTCCCCGGAGCCCTAGGAAAGGGACTCTGTATCATTTCTTCAGGAATACCTTGGGGAAATTGGGAACGCCCTGGACAGGAGCGACTGTCTGGCCTGTCTGCATGATTTATTCATCGGTAGCCTTGCAGAATATTTCTGTATCCTTAACATGGCCCAGATGTATTGGAGAACTTGCCATGGGTCATGTGAAAAGGGAAGGTCAGGGTCTCAGAAGTACCCTGTGTGAACAGAGGATCTGTCACAGTGGCAGCAACCTTAGTGCTGTAAGATGAAACCTTAGAGAAAACGAAGGCATCTTTTTCAGAATTAAAGAAAGTGACTGAGATGGAGAGTTGGGCCAGTCTAATCAAATTAGGAGTGTGGCCTCAGAAGTCAAGTTTGTAGAAAATCTTTCTTGAACTTCTCAGGTGTTATGGACTGAACGTTTGTGCCCACCCCTGGTCCCCCACAAACTTACACATTGAAGCCCTAACCCCCTAAAATAATGTTTTTTTGACATTTTCTTGTGGTAGATCATTATATCTTCATATTCAACTGAGTCCTCGCAATGACTCGTGTATTCAAGCTGAAGACCGAACGTGCTCTGTCATGTCGTCTTAGCTTTAACTTGTGCCTCTTTAAAACCTTGTTGCTGCCTAGACGTAAGAACATAATAAATGCTCATTTTAGAAAATGTAGAAAAAAGAGAGAGAAATAAAAATAAAGGTTTTTAGAACTAGTTTTTACTAAATTTTGAGTCTTTCATTCCAGATTTTTAAAAAATACACTCATTGTTATTAATATACATGTGAAATAGACAATAGCTAACATTTGATAAACCTTTACTAAGGCGCAGGCCGCAAAAACTGGACTTAAATGAATTGAGTGAATACTCAATGTCATAAGGGAGATTCTGTAACTATTTCTGACTTTACAGATGTAAAACCTGAGACACAAGGGTTGAAATGACTTACTCAAGATCCCATGGTAAAGCATGGGCGAGTGTTCAGTCCCAGGCAGCCTGAGTCTAGAACCCACTCTCTGAACCACCCTACAGCTGTGGACACAGATGTGGCTTAGACACGGCACAGGTGGGTAGGTGACTGTGCAAAGCTCATGTGCATGTGAATGCTTACATTATCTGCTTACACAGCAAAAATCACACTTTAATGTGCTTTTAATGTTTTTGTTCTAGTGACTTATATATAAATTTCTATTAATAATAGCCTATATAGCTGATGATATTTTTCACCTAATATATGAATTTGCATTTCCAATAACATTTTGTTGAAATAATTTATGTTAATATGATAGCAGTCATTTAAATAGATAAACCACATTCCATACCATAACTAACCTATCATGTACAGAACAACCATTTTATTAATGGACACAAGACTCATAGTGTTACAAGAAACACCTTGGCTCATAAAACTTTGTTTAAAATTCGAATTATTTGTCTAGGATAGTTTCTTAGGTGTAGGAATCTTTGGAGTAAAAAAATGATGAACTTTATAACCCTTAATTTGTACCATCAGATTATACTCTGGGCCATTGGATTGAACTGTGATTTCTCCAAGATTATAAGAAAGCATTTATTTTACTCAACTTTTCCCAACAGTAGGTTTTAATATTCTTTTTTAATCTTTGAAAATATATGTCTCTGGTAGGTAGTTTGAAGGGATGGTATGCTGTTCTGTACATCTGTATTAAATAATGGGTCTCTGAAAATAAAAGTGCTTTGTTCATAAATCTTTTAGGGCATTCTCCAGAGGTAGGTATGATTACAGCCCTTTATTTCCTTATTCATTAATTAAACAGAAATAAATCATGGTAACCTCTTCTCTTTCTTTTTTGTAAAAAAAAAATCTTTACTAATTATTACGAAAGGTCTGTACTATGCTGACATTTGTGCGATCTGTTATTGCTGGAACGGGGGAAAGGAACTGAGTTATGACATTAGTGATGAAAGCTCGGGAGTAGCCATGTTTGGATGAAAAGCTTTTGATACTACTTGGATGATGCAAAATATCAAATGCCAAGGACATCTTCAGCTTCTCCTGTTATAAATACAGGGGTCAGCCTCCATTCCTCTCTCTCCCTTACCACTCTGTCCTCATTCACTCCATCATCAGTGGCTATCAACGTAGCCGTCACAACACATCCCAAATCTGTCTGCTTGTCTCCATTCTTCTCCAGTCACTCTCAGTCAAGTCAGAGTCACCTTTTGCATGGACTGCCTGTGACTGGCTCACTGCTTCTACTCAAAGTCAAATTTCTGTCTATTTCTAGCCTCTAATTTTTTTCACAGGAACCATGATTATAGTCGGTTGTGTTGCCTTCTCCAGTTGTTCATTGCCCCTCCCCTAAAGGACCCTGCGTCCTTCCTTGCCCCACTGCTTAGACTTTGCCATGTGCGTCACTTCGCCTATGAGAACGTGAGTGAAAGTGATGTGTGTCTCCTCTGAGAGGGAGCTTTTAAGGACATCATGTGGTGGTACCATCACTATTTTTCTTTTCCCGCAAGAGCAGGGATGCCCTAGACAGGGTTGGGTCCTTCAGTCTGGACCTCAGAGGGAAGAAGGTAAGTGGTGCAGAACCCCAGTGGACCCATGGCAGGTGGTAGCGTACATTTTGTGGCTGTACATGGCACCCTCACCTAAGTTTTCAAAATATAAAACAGATAATGTTGCTTTCCTCTTCCAACACTGCAAAGGTTTCTTATCACGATTAGAGACAACTGAAAGTTCCCCATCAAGGTGTGTAAGGCTCTGTATCATATGGACCCTGCCTCCTGCCAGCTTTCATCTGACATGGTTCTTTTCATGGTTCTCTGCTCACCCCCAGATCCCACAGTCCAGTTGTATCTCTGCCTTGTGGCCTCTGGCATAGGTGTTCTCGTCCCACAACAGGGCTCTCCCCCCATGTTTGTTGCTCTCTCTTAGTTCATCCCAGTTTATTTCCTTGTGGCATTCTTTGCTATCCAGGCGTATTTGTCTAATTGATTATTTTCTGTCTCCTCCCTCTAGAATCTAGAAGCAGGGGCTTCATGTATCCTGTATCCTCATGCCTAGAATGAGACTTGCCCTGCAGGAGATACTAAGCAAACACATTTTAAATGAGTAATTGCATCTCATTCCCTTTGCCACGTCAAATTTGGTGCTGGTCAGAATGCTGTTTCTCATTCCTCAGCCTTTTCCCGTAAGATTTCCTTTTCTCTAACTGTCTTTAAACATATCTTAACTCAGAAAATATTACCCACTCTTAAAAACTTGAGTGTTCCTTTAATTTAACATCGTGGCCACAATTTAAACACCTTATCTTCTACACTGAAATTGTTCTTATAGTTCCCCCATGGGCTTCTGTGTTTGTGTATGGACAATGATAGTGTAGTACAGTGGTGAACTGCCTGGAAACCAAAGCCAGGATGCTCAGGTTCAAGTGCTGGCTCTGCTACGTACCAGCTACGTGCCCCTGGGAAACACCCTGAGACCCTGTGAGCTTTGGTTCCCCAACCTGTGAAATTTAATCTGAGCAGCAACAGCATGTTCCTGAAAGGTCACTCTAAAGAGTAGAGAGTTAATATGTGTAAAATGTTTTCAATAGTGCTTTTATAGAGTAAATGTTACAAAAGTTTGGATAAATAAAAATTAAACTGTCATATTTATTTTATTTCCACAGTCCCTTGAACTTGGATCACCAAGGGTTGTGGTAATAAATGCCTTTTGAAATAGATGGAACAAAGGTTCAGTTTTTAGGTCTTTAGGCAGAAACTTAGACTTTCCTAGTGATAAATTGATTGTGTTTCCATTCCAGTGTCAATAATGCACAGTGTTGTGCAAGGAGGATTGAATTAGGAAGAGATTGTGAGAATTTTATAAGAGTTTTATCTATTTTATTTATGTTTTTGGAGGTAGACCTAATATGACATGCTAATAAAGAGAATAGGAGGTATGAGAGAAGGGAAATATCAAAGATGACACCAAGTCTTCTATCCTGGGTATTCGGAGGGTGATGCCTTCTATTGAAAATGGACAATCTTGGGGCTCCTAGGTGTGAGGGATGGGGAAAAATATAATCCTGTTTTGGTAATGTCAACTCTGTGATATGTATTTGACTTCCATGTCGGGATACTGAAGGCTCTTTTATGCTGTTGCTCATAAAGTCTTGGACTCAACAGAGAGGTTAGGGCATTAAAATCCACGAGAGAAAATGAGATCATCTTGGAAGAAAGAGTAAACACAGATGAGCTACAGGTGAACCTTTGGGCTCTCAGGCATTTATACATTTAAAGGCCAAGTGGAGAAGGTGGAAGTGTCGCTGCTCTAGACTGGTAAAGAATCACCAGAGATGTTCAGAGAGTCAGTGTTAAAAAGTTCCACGTGGTTTTGCTACCAGCTTCAAGGAGTTGAGTGTCTGAAACGGAGCTTGCCTCCAAATCACAAATATTTTGAGAATATATAACATCTCAGATTTGCAAATAGTGCTAACTTGTGAGCGAAATTCTTTCATGTTCGTCCCTCATTAGTATTCAACAATGCCGTTTTCCAAGTAGAGGAAGCTCTTGAAACTTAGTCACATGCATTTTAATTGGCGAAGCATTTTCGGATGTTTAGTAAGTTCCGTGTTTTGTGACAGTATACAACATTGTTTTTCTGTGAGCAGTTAAATCAGGGCAATGATAATTATTTTTCTGTACAATTAAAAAAAAAAAATCCCTATTTTGAGGAAGAAAGCCCTGGATGCTGCATGCTCCTCGCTTGTGTTTTCCAGGCCATCACTTTCCATTTTTACAGCTTCTAGTGCTCTCGTTCTCAGCTAAAATCGTGTCATGTCTATCAAGTGTAATTTCCATGTCTTTAACTTCCCACTTCTGCAATCAGTCTCCTGTGAATTTTTCAATTTCAATTGAGGTCATTGTGATCTGGATCACATCCAATTTACTACAAATGTCTCTGGCATACTTTCCGTGTAAGTCTGACACATCAAAAACACCCATTCTTTGGCATCTTAGAAAAAAAAAAAGATCTTAAGTGTTGAAATGCCTTTAATTTTTCTTTTTTGATTTGCAAAATTTGACCACAAATTTAAAATTATGAGTCATCCAGTCTACTCTTTGCTTATTTTCACATGATTTACTTCTCAATACTAATGATGTCATAGAGCCATACTGTTTCAGTGTTTACAGAGAAAAAATATTTTAGAAGTAATTCTATTCCCTTTTATATATCGTTGTGGACATGAGTCAGTTCTTATAATTAAGGACTATAAGTGTCAGTCCTCATTCAATTCTGAATACGCTTGTAAGCCTGGTGTAAAGTCTAGAATTAATAGTCAGAAGCATGTTGTTATTTTTTCAAAGAGCCAAAGTGTAAGATGTTTAATATTTTGAAATGCTTTTTTTTTCAAAATTGTGATTATAAAGGCAATTAAACCTTCCTGAATTAAGCAATCCTGTCTCTTTGAAGGTTATTATGTCAAATAGAAAAGCTCTTAAGTCAATTGAATAAGGATTAACTACCTGGAGGGAATATTTTAAACTGTTGAATTAGCTTTCTCACAGGAACTGGAGGAAAGTCAGATGAGTGTCTTTTTATTTATAAGTCAAAATCTCTAAACAGGATTTCTTTTTTTTTTATCCAACAGAACTTCTGATGAGCAAAGATTTCATAGGCAATTAAGAAACACAGTGCTAAGATAAATCATGAGTATAAAACTTAACATCTCACAAACTGTAAGAAATTGACTTCATGTTAAATATGTATAATTTAGTGGGAAACTAAATGACTACAAGACACTTAATAAAAAAGGAATCTGGTGTCCACAGATTATAAATTGTCAGAAGTCATTTTGGGGCTGTATTTTCCAAGATTAATTTTAAAATGAGGATAGAGTTGCTAATGTAGCATTTTTAAGAGACAAGTTATTATTTAGTGATTTTAATCTATAGATAGATCTTGAAATCTATCTGGACCACATTGAAGATAAAATAAATAACTCTAACATGAAAGGAAGTATATCAGTTTTTCTCATAATTATGTCTCTAGCACCTAACATAGAAAAAATAGAAAATATATTTGTTGAATGAAGAGAAAAGCACATACACACACTTCGTATGATTATTCTCTCTCTACAAAGCTGTGTCAGAGTCCCCAGGCTGGCTGCCACGTTACCTTCAGCAGCGCTGGCCACGTCCCTGGAGAGACGCTATGCCCCACCTTCTTCAGGTACCTGCAGTTCTAGTCCTAAGACTAGGGACTGCCCAAGAGGCAAGTCCCAAGTAGAACTGGGAGTCATTCCCCATTGAAGCGATCATCAGGCCTAGAACTAGGATGCCAAGTAAGCCTCTTTATCTTACTCATCATGAAAAGTCCAACTTTCTCAGGTCATTTCTCATCCCTGGACTTTTACCGTCCTATTCATGCCATAGGCTGACCTGATCCCACACCCTTTCCTGGACTCCCCTTGCTTATCACTGCCACCCCAGGCCATTGTTGCCACCTCCTTCCTAGCAAGTCCCTGCTCCCTTGTTGTGCACACCACCTCGGTCTGTCTCCAGCTGCCATTTCACCGAAGGTACCCCCAGTCCTCTTCTCTCTAATCTGTAGTCCCGTCTCCATGTTATTTCTTGCATGCATTTACACTGGGACATCAGACATTGCTAACTCCAGACTTCTGTCTTCAGTCGACAACCTGCCCCACCTTCCAAGGTAACCAATTCAGCTGATCCCTCTCTCATTCTGGAAACTCTTCCTTCACTTTGTCACGGGAGACCCCACACTCCTGTTTTTCCTCTACTTCATGGGTGGTTTCTTTCCTGATTTTTAATCTCTGTCTTTATTTATGTTTTGTACGCCAAACAATATAACGTGACTCAGAATTTGGACTTTGTGTCTGTTCTCCAAGTCATGTCAGGGAATCCCATCCTTTTTTCCCCCCTGCCTCAGGTTTATTTGTACAAACAGCACAGGTGGACATGAGCCCCATGCAGACAGCAGCCCAGGGGTCACACCGGTCCTTCTGTCCTCACGTCAGTCGATGAAGGCCTCTGCTCTGGAGCCTCGGTGGGGGCCTGGGCGCCTTTGGGAGCCTGAGCTGGAGCTGCAGCTGGCGCTGCGGCCTTGGCCTGAGCCTGTCCCTGGCCTTTGGCGGGCAGAGCCTGAGCCCCTCGGCGGTGCTGCGGACACGCGCACGTTCCCCGAGCTGGGGGTGAGCGGTGCGGGCCAGTGGACGGAGCTCGCGGCCGCCCTGTGGGTCCTGGGCGTGGCCTCCTTGGGCTTCACGGGAGCCCCGGCGGCCTCAGCACATGTGCTCGCGGCCTTGGCGCTGTTGGCCTGCGTCTCCTTCAGGCCCTTCTTGCTGTGCCTCTTGGCAAAGCGCGTGTTCCTCAGGAGCTTGGGGTCCACCCCCTTAAGGGACATGTGTCGTCGTGATGGGGGATTTTTGATGCCGTTTCTGTGCCATTTGCGGGACTGGTTGTGTGCGGTGCGGTTCTTCGACGTGGCCACGTCTGCACCTGGAGGCCGAGAGCGCAGGTCAGGGCTGGGGCTCGCCGCGCGGGGCCTACGGCTGCCGCCCTGGCCTGGCCGGGAGGTCCTCAGTCGCCTGGGACCGGAGAAAAGGGGAGTCCCATACTTTTAAATGCAATTTAAAGATTAATGACTCCTTAAGTTATATCTTGAGTCGCAGCTTTCCCCCTATTTGCATTTTCAGTTTTGAACTTGATATTTCAATTGGGGGCCTAACAAGGATTTCACACTCAATGAGGCCAGTGCTCATTTGTTGAACCCTGTCCCCCACTCCTCCCCATTTTAACCAAACGCATCACCACTCACCTAACTTACAGACTTTCTTGTATCCCTTATTCTTCTCATTTTTTATCTCTAATCCTAATCAGTGACTCCCACTCTTTCTTCAAAATATTCCTCAAATCTTTCTATTTTCCACCACTTCTGTAGCTCTCATACTGTTTCACATCATCATTATTAATTGTTTGGCCTATTACGAAGGCCACTGTACTAGACTCACTGTTTCCCATTTTCTCTCACCAGTTTATTTACCATTGGGTGGTCAGAGTTGTGCTTTTAAAACATAAATGGTTTAGCACTTGTCATAATTTTTTATAATAGAAAATTATAAGAGAGTTCTGAATCTCTGTGATTACTAGAAGGCTGTGTGTGATCTAACCCTGACTGTTTCTTCTCTCCTGGCCGTTGCCTTCTTCCCCAGCTTACCCTGTCCCCCTCCTGGTGCTGTCTCCAACAAGTCGGCCACGTTCTCGCATCAGGAGCTCTTCAGGCTGGAAGTTGTACCCGCGGTTATCTCCATGGCCCATTCCCTCAGTTCATTCTCACGCTTGCACGCTTCTTCGAACACTCCTGAAGTAGTGACAGCTGTCACCATGCACAGCTCACTCACTTTTATTTTTATAATCCCTCCCCATGGACTTCCTCTGATTTGTCCTTGGCTGTAAGCCGTACACCAAGAACAGTGCCCCACATAAAGGATCTCAATACTTGTCAAAATAATAAGTAAATAAAAATTACATATATTTTGTATAACAGGTAGGTTTTTTTCATAGGAATCATGTGGTGAGTTACTTTTACAATAAGTGATTTTTTTCTCCTGAAGCGTAGTACTTGGCAGATGTTGGGGGGAGGGGTGACTTGAAATAATTCAAACCATCTGTAACGTATCTATTCAGTATCGATATCTAGAAATCATTAGATGACTAAAATACTCATGTTAATTTTTAATTGACTGCCCTTGTTATAAAATAAAACTTAACATTTAAAAATCACTCTATGTAACTACTCTTTAATGCATTATTGTTTTATCAAATCATTTTGCCAACTGTATACGACCAGCATCTCTTCTACCCGGCTGAAACCTGAATGGGTGTGACACTGTTCCGACATGCTTTGGTACTTAGGAGGCTGCACCAAAGTCTATGGACGTCAAGCATTGTCTTATTCCTTTGTTTTATTTCGAAGGATACGAAACTCAGAATACTTGCGTGAGTTAAAATGCTATTACAGACCAGAAGGGAAAGGGAAGATTGAAGAGAAATGCGGTCTCCCGCAGAGAACTAGAAAGAAACATCCACGTAGTCACACACGATAGGTTTTACAATGGGATCATGAATCCAGCAGCTACATGGCAAGCGGCATGTTTTTCCCATTGAAGGAATTGGTCTCCATCTATATAATGGTCTTCTATGTTATGCAAGAATAACCACATGCCTTTTTGACCCAGCAAGAAAGCTATTTTAAAGTGTCTAATCATCCGCTCATGTAGCTTTCTAAAAAGATGCAAATGCAATGAACTTCCTTACATTCTCTATTTACATTTTATAAGACGTAATGGTGTCTTGTAAAATATTTATGTTTGATTCAGTGCACTTATTGGAATATCAAGTGATTACTTCTCTCTCTAGTGAAGAAAATGATATTTACACCCGTACAGATGAGTATAGCAGAAATAATGTCATCATTATTTTGGAACAAAATCAAGTTACCTTTCCTATTTTAGATTAAAATCATAAAACATAGAGCATGTGTTTTGGAAATTTGACAAAAATGTATTTATGTTAGACATTCTAATACAGTTGGTTTTCTTCTACTTGAAATCCGGAAATCCAGATTAATACATGCATCAGTCTTCTTTTGCTGTCTTAAATTATCAGACATACAGTTGCTTAAAACAATGGGCATGGTAGTTCTGGATATGAGAATTCCAGCACTGATCTCACAGGGATAAAGTCAGGGTGTCCCCAGGGCTGTCTTCTGAGCCAGAGGCTCTGTGGAAGAGCTTGCTTCCAGAATCATTCAGGCTGTGGGCAGAATGCAGTTCCTTGTGGTTCCAAGACTGAGGTCACAGTTTCCTTGCTGGGTGTCGGACAGGGGCTGGTCTTTGCTCCTGTATTTCTTCTCTTCTTCTCCCTGGGCCTTGCGTGTGGGCCCTGTATCTCAGCCAGCAACCGTGTGTCCAGGTCCTCTCACACTTCGAGTATCTGATTTTTCCTTTAGTCCCATGTCTCTGTCTCTGTCTTCATCTGGAGCAACGTCTCTGCTTTAAAGGCGCACTGTTACTAGATTGGGCTCCCCTGAATAACCCAAGGTGCTCTCCCTATTGTAAAGGCCATCTCCTTAATTTTATCTGCAAAATCCCTTCATAGATTCATGTTTGAATACTCAGGGGGTGGGAATTTTGAAAAGAATTCTGCCTCACATTGAGTTTCTATTTTAAAACTAAAGGCCACATTTCCAGGTTAGCTTTAAAAACTAATGCAATGAGGAAATGGATATTACAATCTGCTAAATTTGAAAAATCAGAGGCAGATAGACATACTCATCCTACGACCTGCTTTCTGATGATTTGACATCTTGAATGACTAACAAATATTAGGTTTACTGAACTCCACTGAAATTATAGTAATTTTTGTAATAAAGTAATTTTATTTTCTCCTTCTCCCTGGCCTTCTCTTTCCTCTCTACTCTCTCTCCTCCTCCTCTTCCTTTTCCGCTATTCCCCATCCTCCACATCCTCTCTCTCCTCATCCTCCTTTTCTTCACCCCCCGTTCTCTTCTCATGATTTTTCTCCTTCTCCAATCGATTATTATATTAGATGATTTTTTCTTGGTATATTTTCTATCCCTTACACACATATTCTTTGTGATTCTCATGAGTGTTTTTTTGTGAGATGGACATATTTGGTATTATTGATGCTTTCTTGATATAACAAAATGGAAACAGAGTTTTTAATTATTTTTCTAAGCCTACGTTTGTTGTAAGTGAGAGAGAAAAGTCTATCATGTGTGCATCTTCTCCTATTGCAGTATTTTATCCACTATGCCATACTGTTCCGTCATGGTTTGGTCTTTGAAGAGTAAAAAGTAAAACATGTCAATGATTTGTCTTATTAAATACTTAGAAAATAATATTAATGGCAATATTTAAATATATCTAACAAAATGCTGAAAAAGCTTAAAATCTAAGTAGAGAAATAAGACAAGAGACGCAGTAAGTAAACATTATATAGTTAAGGGCTAAATGTAATGCTATTCACTTGAAATAGAGGAGTTCAGAGAAAGTACACGTGTTCTGTAGAAGGAAATGTGTGGTCAGTTTCATTAAGGTGAGATAGAGCTTGGCGTGTTTGTGGAAAAGTGAAGAGAATTGCAAATACAGCAGATATTGGGGAGATGAATAGGTTGGAAAGATATAAGACCAGAATGTAAATTTCCTGTGAAGTTAGAGAAGGACTTGGAAGGTCTCAAATCTCTTCTCATTAATTAATTTTGCTTTTTGGTCACATTGAATGGTTGAGTTTAAATGCATTCCATCTCCATCTCTTGTCTAGTATAGATATAGTTGTGCCATGAAATAGGTGTGTGACAGCAGCAAAGTGAAAATGTTAGGAAAGGCGATGGTCCCACTGTAGACTGAATACATTTTGAACATCCTCTGACTACCTATCCTGAATGTCTGTATTTTATTGAGTAAAAGTCTGGTATTGTCCAAGCCACTATGGTGCAGAATTTTATCTTACCTGTTTGGATAGTCCATGTGAGAGAGAAATCATACCTAAAAAAGTAACAACCTGTACGGTGGTGCAAGGACCCAGCTTCAGAAGGAACTAAATTGTCTGTAATACAAAAGATGAAAGGATATATCATCTAAAAAGATTCTAACCCTAACAACACGAAACGCTTCTCTACACAAAACACCATATTTCATCTGATTTTTCCACATATGTTATTTTTAAAATCTTTTGATTTTATTTGATTTTATTCTCACTTTTTGTTGATCACCCATAAGTTTTGTTTGTTTGTTTGTTTGTTTGTTTTTGAGGTAGGATTCACATTCAAAAAATGCATGGTTTGATGAGATTTCTCAAACACATACAGACACAGCCCAGTGAAGACATGGAACGTGTTCAACCATGTACTTGTTTTATCATGACCTTTCTAATTAATGGCACTTGCCCTGTTTTCTGTCACAATAGTCTAGTTTTTCCTTTTCTAGAGAGTCACATAAATGATGTCTTACAGTGTACGCACCTTTGCATCTGACTTATTTTGCTCAGTGCGGAATTTTTGAGATTCATTCATCTTCTTTTGTACCTCATCACTTTGCTCCTTGTATTGATAAGTACTATTTCATTTTAGGAAGATACTGGGTTTATTCGTCCTCCTGCTGGTAGAGGATATGCTGTTACCAGCTTTTGTCTATTAGACATAAAGCTGTTCTGAACATGCCAATGCAAGCCCTTTTGTCTCAATGTGTTTTCATTTCTTTCGGGCAAATACTTAAGTGGTTGCTGAGTTGCAGGGTACATATATGTTTAACTTTAAAGAAATGTCAAATGGTCTTACAGAATGATTGTAACACTATACTCCTACCGGCAACATATAAACGTCTGGTGGCTTTGTATCTTCACCAGTATTTTACTTTGTCAGTTTTTCAAAGTTTATCCACTGGAGAGACTGAAGTAATATTTCACATTAGTTTCTATTGGGAATTCCTAATGATAGCTAATGTAGAGCACGTCGTGCCTAGCCACTCGTGTGTCTTTCTCTGTAAAGTGCCCATTCCAGGATTTTGCTCCGTTTTTAATCAGATTGTCTTTTTAAATCATTGAATTGTTAAAGTTATTTATATATTTTGAGTATAATTTCTTTGTCAGACATATAGGTATTTCATACAGTTTATTCAAGTTTGAGCATTTCATTTTTATTTCTTCCCAAGAAGTAATGGGAATTTTAATTAAATGTTTTTCCAGTTAATTGACATGTAATTGACACCCAGCTCTGTATAAGTTTAAGGTGTATGACATGTTTTGGCAAGCATATCTTGCAAAATGATTATTACAGTAAGTTTAGTTAATATACATTCCCTCATACTCATACAGTTACAGTTGTTTCATTTTCTTAATGGTAACTTTTGTTGAGATGTTGTAAGCAAGTCTAGATCTACAATTTTGCTCAAAGTTTAAATGCTAGCTATTCCTATGTCCTAGCTCTAACTTCTTTGTGAAACTTTATAATTTATAATATATTATAATTCATGATGTTTTATCCTTATATATGGTTATATTTGAATTGCTAATAATTTATGTAGAGTGCTTAAACATCTATGATCATGAAGGGAATTTGCACATTTGTATGTACGTGTGGGTGTACGTGTGTGTGTGTGTGTGTGCACTCACGTGATGGCTTTGTCAAGTTTTGGCACCAGAGTTATGTTGGCCTTATAAAATGTATTAAGAAAACTTTCTTCCTTCTCAATTTCCTGAAAGTGTTTTCTTCTTTTTTTTTTTTAATTGAAGTATAGTCAGTTTACAATGTTGTGTCAGTTTCTGGTGTACAGCATAGTGTTTCGGTCATACATAAACATGCATATTCTATCCTGCCTCTGTGAGAACACCAGATAATTCAGACGTAACCTTCCCTCTGTCAGAGGTATAGTCCCATATAATCAGTGGATGATAGCAATGGAAAGGGAAAAAAAAAAGGTAAGATTTTGAGAGTCTATGAAACTACTGCCACTTAATTCTTTATTTTCTTGGAGGAATTAGAATTACTTAAAGATCTTTGAAAAAATAGATCTGTAACTCCCTATTTGATTAATAATTATATAATTATATTGAAGAAACAAGTATAGATTTATCTTTAAAAGAAGCAACAGTTCCCTACAATTTGATGCAGGAATTCTATGAAAATTTCAAATAGCAGATAGTTTCTCCATGTATTTCTTTTTCATAAGTTAGATCATCCTCCACACAGGAAAACAGCAGCACTTCTGTTAGCTGTTTATCTGTGTTGTCTTAAAACCATTAAAGTTCAGTTAATCCTGCATCACACTTAAAATCATGAGCAGCGTGCTAAATCAATGCAGTAGCACTTGACTATTCATTTACCTTTTCCCCAAAGAACTTTTTAAAAGTGCTTCCTCTACTTTTTAAAGCATGCAGGTTTAATTGATTAAACAGTTTCCAAATTTCAGCTGGAGAGAGTCTGTTTCAAGTAGAAAGTTATTTCTGAGACCAAATTCCTGAATGCACATTTCAAAAGCCAAATTTATTTGCAAAGTATAGGATTTTAAGTCTCCATTCCTTTTCATAAGAGGAGTTGGCCCACAGACTGCTATTTGCCTGTCCAATATCCTTTCTCCTTTTTCGTACTTAAAACAGTATCATTCTGGGTAGTAATGATCCCAATTAAGAGCCTGCATTTTGCAACCTTTCTTGTAGCTAGGAATAATCAATGAAAAATACGTGGGAGTTGTGCTTTAAAGCATCCTTAAATGTATGAGCTTTTTTGCCTGGAATATTGTTGTGATGCCTGGAGCCTCCGTAGCCATCCCTGACCATGAAGTGTGTGCAAAATCCAATACTAAAGATCATGGGGCAGAAAAGTAAAGGGAGTCTGGATCCCTGAAGCCCAGGCAGCAGATATGACAACTCTGAATTGCTTGTCACTGGCCTTCCTGGACATAGAAAAAAAGTGACATAAAATCAACCTCTCCTTTTCTTAAACTACTCATTTGGGTTTCTGTTAGACAACACACAAACCTCATCTTAACTGAAACAGAGGTCTATTAAAAGACAAACAAGAAAGTAAATACTGTTTGGCTCCTACACACATTAAAACAAAGCTGATGAAAATTAAATCAATATGTTATTAATATTTTTTCTTTCCTATGAAGTCTACCTGCTTTTTTCTAATTCCTGTACATACAAGCGTATTTACATTTTCTTTACAGGAAGAGCCAGACAAGTGAATATTTATATGAGCCTTTCCCTGCTTCAGTCTCACCCCCTTGACACACCTGTAATCTTGGCTACTATTCAGCATTTGCCTAGAAATTTGCCAACTATCAGTCCAGCTGTTGCTGAAGGCATCCTTTTATGATAATCCTACGTGTGATGTCTCCACCCCATAATATCAGGCTTTGTGTCCCTTAATCTCAAGTTTCTCAGCTGCTACTTCATTTCAAACCTCCCTGGAAAGCCTCTAATGCTAGAATTCACAGAGGCAGACTTAACATTTTAACTCTGGTCATTTAAGATTGTTTCAATTGGGGCAATAGACAATTTGAGCTTAAGGGAGAAGTGAATTTAGGCCATTAAAGCAGTTCCTCCTTCATTTTCCAGCAAGGCTGTTGTGATCTTTTCACAAAGATGAAGGAGCCTCTGGTGACATCTGGCTTCCCTCTGGTTTCCCACCATCCCTCGAAACAACTTAGCCTCTGTCTCCGTTACGTTTTGATATCCTCAGCGCAGTCACGATGACACGGTGTAATGCCAGGGAGTCTCGTGCAGTTGGGATGTGTGTGTATGTTTCTTATTAGGATTATACCGAACTGTTTTAACGATTTTGCCTTATTTTACAGATGGGATTTTCCATCACACTTTTTCAATTAATTATTGTTTGTTTATGTAAGAAAATCTTTCCATATATTCATATTTATTTTTTAATTCAGTGAGGCCTCTTCTATTAATTGATTAATTGATTTTTTTTTTCGGTTTCTCTTCATTTTCCTGTGAGACAAGACTATTAAGTGCAAATAATTGCAGATTGCATCTTTTATTTCTAAGAATTCTCCTGTTGGCCAATATTTCCAACAACAAACAACAAGCAACAGCCTTATTTTGTTCATAATTGAATGGAAATCTTTTAAACAATACAGAAATAAAATCATGAAGCAATATATTTATAAAAGTAGAATTCAGAGGGCAAAGTGTATACATAAAAATTGAATGACTAAATCTGAGGAAATTAAGTTATCACAGCTTCACATGATATAAAAACGTCTACATTTTATCTGCTTAAAAAAAAATCTGCCATATACTCCAGAATGTCTCTCCTTACCAAAAAAGTCTTACCTCATAGTCACAAGAAGCTTACTCCCCATATCTTATACAACTGTTGATTCTTTTATATCTATATGAGCAGTTATTACATTGTTTCAGTTATTTCTAAATTTTTTATGTGCCAGTCTGAATTGTAAAGTGTTCAGAACTATAAACAATGCCCTATAATTTTGTATCCATCACAGAATCTAGCTTGAGTGCCTGATACATAGTAGGTATTCAGTATGTGTTTATGATGGAGAATATTTGTTACTTACTTTGCAAAATTTAAACAAGAGACATATTATTGTTATTGTCAACAGCAATGTCTTTCTAATAAAATACGTTGGCAAGTTAATTTTCTGTGACTAAATGGCTCTGCAAAGTTCTGCAAAAACAAAATCGTGAAAAATGTAAAAAGGGCAGAAACTATGTTGGGGGACTACTTTTTTTTATCAAATGGTATTTTTTAATATAAGTTCAAAATATGAGTAGGTGATGGGTTTTTAAATATTGCACAATATATTTAAATGAGATGCTCATCTCTAGAATTTTTTCCATGCCTTTTTAAAATTATCAGGGCAAATTTTTAGGTAAAACTGTAGACTGTATTAAGTAATTATGATCTGAACCTTAAATACAAGAGGTATCTTGTAGGAAGATTTTATTTTTTTTTTTTTGTCCAGAAGGCATTTATATTTCTAGAAGAGAAGAATTAAGGAATCAGAGCCTTTCTTGCTCACGGGTGTCTTCGTTTTGTTTTTTGGCCCAGAGGTTGTAGGCTGTCCGCCTGGGCAGGTGATGCGGGTGAGAGGGCGCGGGTACCGGAAGCAGCAGACACTTAACAGTAAACCAAGACGTGGAACCTGTGGCTCCTCCTTGTACAAAAGACTCAGGGTAGGAAAGATTATAAAATAGCTACGTTTTTTAAAATATCCATCACTGGCTTTAACTGGCTCTGTGACCTTAGAGTTCTTCTTGGCAAACTACTTTATTTTGACTCATTTTATACATGAGAAATTTGAGTTCCAATTAAGGCGGCTGATCCAACTCGAACATTGACGAGGGGCAGGCAGGGCCGTGACTGACGTAAACTTCAGTCCCCTGAGTGCCAATTCAGAGCACTTTGTGTTCAGTGAAGTTCATGGAATACTGCTTCTACCGTTAATCGTGATTACCATTTGCTGAAAAAAAATCGCCGTAAATAATTACATAGATTGTTTCACTGGATTTTCAAAACAAATTTTGGCTTGTATACAAGGATATACCATAGATAGATGAAAAAAAAAATGTATTCCAAGAAATTTTAGTTAAAAATTTCCAAGGTCACATAGCTGTCAAGTGGAAAGTTTCAGTTACAGTCATAAGAAAAGTAAAAAACTTATTTATTAAAAGTTTAGAATTTAAGTCTATCTGAATCTGGAAATTTAAATATTATGTATTTAATTTGCAAAGTTCTATTACTTGTGTAAATAATGAAAGAAGTCCTAAAAATTCATTATTTTGTGACAATACTGCATTGCACACATAACTTTATCAGTCATGTGAGGTCTGCAGGAATGGAAATTTGTTCCGAGTTAATTCTGTGGGAATACCATTTCTAAATTTATACATGCTGTAGCTGAGTGATTATAAGCAAGCAAGCTACGGAACGACACTCTCTTTCCCTCATCAAAAGAACCCGACAAACTTCCAGCATATGGGAGCGTTTCTGCACCACAAGTTATTCTGAGAGGGAGACACATGATTTATACATACTGTCAAATAAAATATGCATGTCCAAATGTTAGTAATGTAACAAAATATGTCATATAGTAGAGATAAAATGCCCTTCCACCTCTTTTTATAATCACTTCCTGATGTAATCAATATACTGTGCAATTGGACCAATTCAAGTTCCTATCTGACTCTGCTGTTCATAATCCCTGTGGTCTGGGGTGAGTTATTTGACCTCTGCTGGTCCTCCTTTTCCTTATCTATAAAATAGAAATAACAGTAACGTCTACCCAGGACTGTGGTAAGATTCAAGTGAGATAGTACCTGCGAGCCCAGCGCGTGATCGCCAGCACTCGCAAAGTGCTCATTCTCACCTTTCTCCTGTAAAGCTGTTGAAAATATTTCTCATGAACCTATGTGGGAAAAGGCAGGCTGAGGAAGATCAAGTCACCATTGCTAGTTTTCTTGGTAGAAATCTTTATGCTTCTGTCTGTGAGCAGGACTGTCAACACAAAAGATAACAATTAACAATCACATCTCACCAATCAGAGTGGGCGCAGATCCAAAAGGTATTTGACCAAACCCCTGCTGGGGGTTGTGAGGGAAGAGCCACTGTCACAGAGTGTTGGTGGGATGGACACTGTCACACCTCTGTGGGGGGGCAATCTGACACTTTCTGAAGAAACTTGGAAAATGATACATTCTTAGACTCAATTTTATACACACACACACACATATAGAAAATGAGAAGTTGCTTTACACGATTATGGCGGCTGAGAAGTCCCATGATCTGCCATCTGTAAGAGGGGGACCCAGGAAAGCCAGAGATACAATTCAATTTGCATTCTAAGGCCTGGGAGTCAGGGGAGTCAGTGGCATCAATTCCAGACTGAGGGCCAGAAAAGATGAGATGAGATGTCCCTGGTCATGCAGAGAGGCAGAAGAAAAGGGACCAATTCCTTCTTTCTCTGCTTTTTGTTCTTTTGGGGCCCTCACTTTGGGAAAGACAGTGTTTCACTGAATCCACTGATTCAAATGCTAATCCTCATCCAGTAACATCCTCACAAATTCATCCAGAAATAATGTTTAATCTGGGCACCCTGTGGCCAGTCAAGTTGATGGTTCACCATCACAGTGAATATCTATGTGTGTGCGTGCGTGTGTGTGTGCGTGTGTGTGTGTGTACACACATTACATATAAAAATATAGAGAAATATATCTACATATCTATATAGATATCTCTACATCATATATATGTATGACTCCAAATGGTGACAGTAAAATATGTAATGGTATGAGTGGGTTGTTTAAACAAGGGGGAAAATAATATTTACTTAACTTTTCTTGTTAATGCAGAAAGGAAATTTGGGAAGATACACAAGAAATGAATGGGGGTGGTAGACACAAAAAATGGGTGGGAGACAAGGGTGGGAGAAACTTTTCAGTTTGCCATTGTAATTTTTGATGGATTTGACTGTACGTGTGTAGAATTTGAAGATTAAGGAAACGTAGAGAATCAGCAGAGGCTTCTCAGGCAGGATACTAGAAATCATACTTTGTAGAGTTTTCACTCAAAGCAGTCACTTGGATGGTGAATATCTTTTTAAAATAATGTAGACATAACTTAAAATCTTTTAGCCTTCCTTTAAAAAAAAATTAATGTTTGAACTTCATGGTGTCCTGCATGTCATTTAAACATCTTCATTGTTTGAAAATAGGTATCTTCCTGGCACATTTCATGTTCATACATAACTCAATGTGAGTAGTCAACTCATGCAGATGAAGGATACATCAAACGCGATCATGCGCTTCTGCTTATAAAACAAAGCGTGTCTGTAACTTGGTAAGTCCTGGCTGTGACTTTGGTAAATCAGCATTTGTTAAGTAGAGCCCCCGGGGGTGTTGGATGGTGAGCCTCGGTTCCATACAAAGCCACAAAAGAAATGGAATAGAGATTATTATTCAGAGGTCCTGGAGGAAGTACCTGTCAAGCCTCAGGGGTCCTCGTGGGGAAGTGGAGGCGGGCGCAGGCAGAGACAAGCCCTGGGCTCATGCCTTGACGAGGGTCCGAAGGTGGAGCATTTCGGGTTCCTGGGTTAAGGCTGGATTGGTTAATTCAACCCAAAAAGAGTGGGCTTCTGGTAAACTTTGCATGGGTCTTATCTAAGGAGCGCAGAAGGGGAAGGACTTGGGGGGCAGAGAGACTTTTTATAACAAAGGCCTTTGGGGGACTCATCAGGAACTTGATTCCAAAGCCTAAAGCATATCCTTCACGGCATCATCATAAATATAAAGCAGAAAGTGTGTTTTGATAGTTAACAGTCAAAAAATGTTTGAAAAGCAAAACAAATCTCCAAGAGTCTTCTCATAGTCTTTTTTTTTTTCTTCTTTTATTACAATATAGTTGTAACTACTGTTGCTTAAAGTAAGGTGGCCGTCGGCTTAGACTGGGCATGCTGGACTACACCATAAATTCTGCTCTCTGCAGTGCGTGTGAGGTCAGCTGTGGCAAGAGGGACATTTGCTGTTTAACAAGGGCCAGTTTGAGGCTAACGTCACACTAAATACTTTTCATGTATCATCTCACTTAATTATCACAATTCTATTAGATAGTATCTATTCCCATTGTGATGAAAAGAAAATTGAGGCAGAAAGAGGGTAAGAATGCCTCCTTATTACGTGCAAACTCTAGTCATGGAGCAGGAATTCAGGTCTGTTTTGTCTAAAGCCTTGTTCCCCTCACTCGCCATGATATCCTCTATATGCATGCAATATTAATTACATTAATTAGTCCCAATTATGTTAATTAAAAATATCTTTCTAAATTTTCTACTCAATAATGAAATTCAAACATTTGTGGGGGTTGTTAGGAACTTGGAACAACCTTTCTCTGGGAAAACATTACAGCTCGTGGTTAAGACATCTGGTTAGCCCACAATAGTGACCACCTGGCTGGGTGAAGATGGTCATAGAACCCTACAGCCTAACAACCATTTAGAAAAAATAGTTTTCCAGGTTCCAGTTGCAACATCTGAGGGAATCTCTTTCTAGCTCAGTTCTAGGATTGGGAACCCACCTCCATCCCTTGCCCATAATTTTGTGCAGGGAACAAACTCCCAGGATGAGCCCTAGTACAACCAGCACTCCAGGTTCTTGTCCCATCCCAGAAAGAATTCCCAGACAAGACGTAGTGGTTAGAAAAGGTAAAGTGAGGATTTATTAAAGGATGGATAGTACACTCAGGGGGAGAGCGGGCAGGCTCAGATGAGCGGCTGCCCTTAGTTTCTTTGGCAAGTTAGCTACATAGGGTGTAAAAATGAGTGGGCGGAATATTCATTGGGGAGGGAAGGGTTTGTGGTTGTATTCCCTGATTATCATCCCAACTCCACCTTCCCAAAGGGAGGAGGGATTTTTTTCCTTATTTTGTCTGGATCGGAAGTATCATTGCGTTGGTGCATGATGGGTACTTCTGATCTGCAAGGCTAATTTTATTGAAATGAGGGCATAATGAGCAGAAGGTTACATTCGGACACTAGAAATTCCTGCCTTTTCTCACCTTTCTTTGTTCTTCTCCAAGCCACTTGTCACCCTAAAAAGCATGATTCCTTATCAGCCCCAAGGTTCCTGCTTTTCTTTCTCTGCCCAAGGACCCCTGCTGCTTACATGATGTGTGGTTTCCTGCATTTGGCTTGTGCCCTTCCTTTCTGCCCAATTCCTGCCGTTTGGTCTGTGTCCCCCCTTTCTCTGCTCATATCCAGCTACTTGCCTGCTCTAATACTAGTGAGAGCAGAGGCTGAACATGCATCGGGGAGAAGACACTGAGGACAAAGGGTTTCATACTGATACTCATGTTTTGGGGCCTGTGAAAAACCTTGATAATAAAAGGGATAATATGTCTCAGGGGTAAGAGCTAAAGAGTTCCAGCAGAAGCATTTTTTCCAGCCTTCCTTCAGAAAGGGACAGGACCACATATAGGTGAAGTGTTCATAAAAACGGGCCTGCTTGGGGTAATTTAATCTATTTTAGAAGCATCTTTTTATTTTATTTTTTTATTACCCAGAGGTTGGGTCAAGTAAAGCAGTTTTATTGTAGGTAACTGAATTTTCCTGTTTTCAATGAAAGGAACATATTGAGGCAATTAAATAGATATATAAAATAGCTGAGAAACAACTCAAGATGAAAACAAAATGCACTGAAGACCAGGGAAAACAGCATTCTTGGTTGCCAAATAGTTTTAAGTGTTTTGGAATAAAGGCCATCGAAAGCATTTCCTTTATAATGAACAGCTGCTCGCTGAAATCAAAGTTTGTGTGTACACAGAAAGCTTTGCCGTGATCCTTGTGGGGAGAATAATAGTCAAAATGATTCTAATAATTGAAATGAAGTAGACTGTACAACAAGAACATTTTGGAAAATGGATCTCTCACACAAGCTAAAACACGTAGCAGTTTGTTTTTATGGAAATTACATTTATAAGCTTGGTGTTAAATTGAAAGAAGACCCTAGCCTAGACCTCTCTTCAAGATTTAACGTATCCAAGTCAATTAACCTATTGAAAAGTCTTCATTTGTTGAAATAGACTGACTTAAGCAGTTGTAAAAGCCTTTATTACAGCACATTCTGTAAGGTTCTTCACCATCTTCATAGAGTCTGGGTAGCGTGTATCATTCATTACCCTGTGGCCACATTTCCAAATATAGTTAATAAGGGACAGACCCTCCTATCACAATTTAACACGTGTAATTGTGGAAAAGGAGTGTGTTCACATGTATATGGAAGAGCTGATGAAGTCTTAGAATTCATCGGAGAAATTAAAATTGTGAAACTTATTTTATCATGTAAGTAGTTTTTTATGTGATTTCTGGTTCTGGATTTATATTTTAAAAGATACCGTTTTTTGGGTTTTTTAAAAAATTTTAATTGATCCCATTATTTGAAATTGCAACATGGGGGTTAAAACTCAGATTTGCAGTAGTACTGATACTCAAGAATTGTCTGTTCATTCGTAAGGTATGTAGGGCACTGTGTCAGCCCAGGGGATATTGTCATGAATAAAGCGGGCACAGTCCTCACCCCAGGAAGCCCACAGTTTAGTTCTGAAAGTGACTGAAACTTTGTTGTAGAACTGAAAAAAACTGACAAACTGTTCAGGGAGGCCATATCAGGAAGACCTACCTAATCAAGGTAACTTTTAGTGATTTTGGTCTTTGGGTAATAAAATTAGCCTTGGCTAAAAAGGAAAAAAAAAAAAATTAAACAAAACCTAAGCGACTGGACAAGGAGAGAGAAGTTTTGTGTTCTGATCCTACTCACCAATTAATGTTTGTGTAATTGAGATTTTAATCTCTCTGCGCTTCAGTTGTCCTGTTTCGACTGTAGGGATTAGAACAGACACCTACAGCTTTCCAGTATAACGTGCAATTCTTGAACACGAGAATTTTAGGAATCATTGTCTTGTGAAAGGGACGGGGTGAAGGTTCATAGACGGTCGTTTCGTTGTGTCATGCAAGTACTAAATTTCTCTGCTGAAGTAAGATTTCAGTCAGAACAAAACCTACCTAAAATGGTGAATCACAACTTTTTTCTAGTTCAGTGTAATAAAAGATAGAAAAATTCCATCGTACTCCCCTAATTTTTAGAAAGGCATTTAGGGACGTGGTCTGAGAGGACATTTATGATTTGAAAAGACATCCTACAAGATCCTGTACTGCAACCCTCCTTCCTCTCACTTGGACTGAGAGTTACCCTCCTGGGTGTTCTCCGTGGGCCACCCCAAATCCACCCTTCTCCTGTTTGTTCTGTACCCTGCAAGACCAGCGTCTAAGGGCAGAATCAGTCAGGCTGTCTACCTTGTGTTTTCCACTGGGCTTTACCCTAGGCGTAGAGAGGGGATCAGGGGACAGGGCGGGAGACAGGCAGGGCAGCTGTCCCCTAGCTTCTTTCTTGCTGGGCTAGCGTTTGCCAGTGGTGGCCTGTTCCTCTATCCTAGAGTCCTCTCAAGTGGCCTGTCTCCTATAGCTACAGCTTTCTCTGGGTCTGGTAAACATACAGAGGACAGACAATGTGAAGACACAGGAGAAGACAGCCAGGGACAGGCCACAGAGACAGGCCTGGAACAGATCTTTCCCTCACAGCCCTCAGAAGGAGCTAACCCGAGTAGCACCCTGATCTCAGATGTCTGGCTTCCAGGACTGCGAGAAAATAAATTTATCTGTATCTTCAGCTTCCACATCAGCTGATTCAACCAATAGTGGGTCAAAAATATTTGAAAAAAAAATCCAGAAAGTTCCAAAAAGCAAAACTTGAATTTGCCACACACCAGGAACTACTTACATAGCATTTGCATTGTATCAGGTATTATAAGTCATCTAGAGATATTTTAAATTACACAGGAGGCTATGCGTAGGTTATATGCAAATACCATGCCATTTTGTATAAGGAACTTGAGCATCCCTAGATTTTGGTATCCAATAGAGGTCCTGGGACCAGTCTCCCAAGGATGTGAGGGATGACTGAATGTTGCTTAAGCCAAGGAGACAGAAAGATATGTGTTGTAACTGGATGGAATTGCCATTTAGAAATCCTTGACATGGATTGTCTTTGTTGTAAAGTTGAGGAATAGATTTGGAAGCTGGATTATTAGGTTATTTGAAGAGGAACGAGACAAAATAGATGAAACAAATGATTAAAATGCATTTAACCAATGTAAGCAATTCTGCTAGAAAAATAGTTCTTACCTTTTGATCAAACAAAAATAGCCCTGTAACTCCCAAAATAATATCAGGAGTTCTCCAAGGCTTATTTTATTTTTATTTTATTTTGTATTTTTATTAATGTTTAGTTGATTTATAATATTAAACTGCAGATACACAACAGTGATTCAGTATTTTTATAGATTATACTCCACTTAAAGTTATTGCAAAATAATGGTTATATTCTTTTGTGCTGAACAATATGTATTTATTGCTGTTTCATTTTATATGCAGTAGTTTGCATCTCTTAATCCCATACCCCTATCTTGCCCTTCCCCTCTTCCCTCATCTCACTGGTAGCCACTAGTTTGTTCTCTCTGGGAGTCTGTTTCTGTTTTGTTTATACATTTCTTTATTTTACGTTTTTAGATTCCACATATAAGTGATAACATAGAGTATTCATCTTTCTCTGTCTGACTTATTTCACTAAGCATAATACCCTCTAGGTTCATCCATGATATTGCAAATGGTAGATTTTCATTCTTTTTTATTTCTAAGTAATATTCCATTGTGTATATATACCACATCTTCTGTTGATGTACACTTAGGTTGTTTCCATATCTTGGCTATTATAAATAATGAGCTCTGAACATTGGAGTGTATGTGTCTTTTTGGAGTATTGTTTTTGTTTACTTTGGCTGTATACCCAGCAGTGAAATTACTGGGTCATATGATATTTCTATTTTCAGTTTTCTGAGGAAACTCCATACTTTTTCCACAAAGGCTTCACTAATTTCCTTTGCCACCAATGGGTTACTAGGGAGCCCTTTTCTCCACATCCTCACCAACACTTGTTATTTATAGACAGTTTGATAATAGCCACTTTGATAGGTGTGAGGTGATAACTCATTGTGGTTTTGATTTGCATTTCTCTGATGACTAGTGATGTTGGGGCACATTTTTTTATGTGCCTATTGGCCATCTGTATGTTTTCTTTCGAAAAATAGTTATTCAGGTCTTCTGCACAATTATTAGTTGAGTTGTTTGTTTGTTAAAACAAACATACACTGAGTTATATGTGTTGTTTAAATATTTTGGATATTAACCTCTTATCAGTCATATCATTGGCAAATGTTTTCTCCCATCCTGTAGTCAGTAGGTTGTCTTTTCATTTTTTTGATAGCTTCTTTTGCTTTGCAAAAGCTTTTAAGTTTAATTAGGTCCCATTTGTTTTTGTTTGTTTGCTTTTATTTCTTTTGCCTTGGGAGACATCAAAAAAATGGTACAATTTCTGTCAAAGTGTGTTCTGCCTATGTTCTCTCTTCTAGGAGTTTTGTCTTTAATGTATTTTGAGCTTAGTTTTGTATTTGGTGTAAAGAAGTATTCTAATCTCATTCTTTTACATTCAGTTGTCCAGTTTTCTCAGCACCACTTATTGTAGAAATTATCTTTTCTCCATTGTATATTCTTGGCTCCTTTGTCATTTATTAATTGACCATAAGTGCATGGGTTTATTTCTGGGCTCTGTTTTTCTCCATTGATGTATTTGTCTGTTTTGTGCCAATACCATGCTGTTTTGATTACTGTAGCTTTTTAGTATAGTCTGAAGTCAGGGAGTGTGATACGTCCAGCTTTTCTCTTTTTTCTCAAGATTGCTTTGGCATTCAAAGTCTTTTGTGGTTCCATAGGGATTTTGGGATGATTAGTTCTAGTTCTGTGAACAATGTCATGAGTATTTTGATGGGAACTGTACTCAAATCTGTAGATTACTTTGGGTAGTGTGGCCATTTTTAAATTTAAAATTTTCCAATCCAAGAACAAGGAATATCTTTCCCTTTCTTTGTATCATTTTCAAATTCCTTCATCAATAGGTCATTTACCTTCTTGGTTAAATTTACTCCTAGGTATTTTATTCTTTTTGATGCAGTTTTAAATGGAATTGTTTTCTTGCTTTCTCTTGCTGATTATTCATTATTAGTGTATAGAGAAACAACAGATTTCTATATATTAATCTTATAACCTGCAAATTTACTGAATTCATTTATTAGTTCTTACAGCTTTTTTGGTGGAGATTTTTGGAATTTCTATATATATATGTACTATTTTGTCATCTGCAAATATTGACAGCTTTGCTTCTTCCCTTTCAATTTGGATGCACTAAATATTTTTTTCTTGTCTGATTTTAGAGAAAAGGCTTTCAGCTTTTCACCATTGAGTATAATGTTAGCTGTGGGTTTGTCACAAATGGTCTGTTACGTTTAAATAGATTTATTTATGAAAGAGATTTATAAAGGAAGAAAGAAGGTAAAATTCCCTTCGTTATCTCTAGGGTATTTTAGGTAAGAATTTAAAGTGTATTTTTTTTTCCTAAAATTAATCTAACAATGTACTGTTGAAACTGAAGTTGAGATAGCCTAATGAAAACACTGTGGAAGAGTGTTGAACAGCGAACACAACACACAATATGTGCCTGTTTGAATGTCCTGGGAGAAGGTACTCTAACCAAAGATTTCTTGAAGATTTAGGAGAAAGGCTCAAAATACCTGAGTGTATTCATAACAAGAAAAAGTTTAACTATTAAGCTTTGTTACTTTTCTAGAGAAAACTTTCTGACATGTATAACCTACAGTTCCCTCTTATTTTTTCAAATGTTAACAAATCACATATTATTCAAAAGAACAAGTCATAACTTTCTTATAATATTTCTTAAAGTAATTTCTGTATTCTATTATTCTGTTGCAGTGAACAGATACTGGGTGTGACCTAGTTAAATGCTCAATTTTAGCTAGTAAATGACATTTCCAAAAACTGATTGAAAGTCATGAATAAAAGTAAAAATGATCACATAGAAATTGCAACATCAAACTTTCTACCTTACTTCTAGATTTTGGAAAATTAAACACATTTCTTGGATGATTTACTTCTTTGATTTTTTTTTTTTAATTGTAGTTTAAGTAAAAGCATACAATCTGTATGTTAGATTTGCTTCCTGATATTGTCCACAAAAGTAGAGACCTCTGTGAATATCTGTCATAAAAAGAATCTTAAAGACTGCATTAAATGTAGTAGAATTTAAAGCAAACATTTGTTAAAACATTTTAGGTGTCAAAACTTTGCTCTGACATTTACTTTAGGTAGTATGGGGAACTTGATTACCTAAAGGGTTCTCCTATTTAAAAACAACAGTAACAACCTCTTGGAGAAATAAAAATAATATTCTTTGTAGTATATTGATAGGCTGACAAAAATAAGAAAAACAAAAAACAAAAAACTAAGATGTTTGTTATCTACCCTGTAAGAGCAAAGGATGAAAACAGCAGAGCAATGAGCCCTGAGCATTTCCAAAAACTCTTGCATTCCCGCTGGGTGACTGAGTCATTGGACGGCAGCACCACAAGGGAGAGTTGCCTATGAGACTCTTGTATTAGTCCCAAGAGCCTTCAAGTCCTCCAAACATTTGGTAGGAAGGCAGACCACCTAGCTTCTGGAAGAAACAATCACAGATGTCTCTGTAGAAAAGAATCTCCCATTTAGATACTCAGCATTCACACAAATTAAGATCAACATAACGTAGAGGCAAAAGTGTGCAGATTACAGAATAACCATATATAAAATGTTAAATTTAAAAAAGAGAAAAATAAGAAAAAAAGAGCTACAATCAAAAGGTTATAATATTTATCTGGTGAGATCTGAAAATAAAACAAATCTAACTGTTAGTAATACAAAATATAGAGGCTTTGGACATGTAAATAAGATGGTGAAAAGCAGATTAGACTCAGCTATAAAGAAAATACTTTCACCAGAATATGAATCAGAAGGAATTACCCAGAGCAGAACTAAAAAAAATAAGGAGATGTTAAGATGTGGAAAACAAAGAGATACATAAAAATTCAACAACTTCTACATAATTCTTATCAAAATTGAATCAAGAAGAAATAGAAAATCTGAATGATTCCTGTTAAAGGAATTAAATTTGTAAGCACAACAATAAAAATATTCCCAGGGAAACATTCCCAGAATAAGATAATTTCATTGTTGGATTCTAACAATAATTTGAGAAAGAAAGAACACCAGCCTTGCATAAAATCTTTAGAAAATAGAGGAAGAAGGAACATTTTCTAACCCATTTTACTAGGCTAACATAACTTCTATGAATAAATCTGACACATATAATAAAATTTTTAAAACTACAGATTAATATTCCTTATTCACATAGAATTAAATATGTTAAACAAAATCCTAGCAAGGAACATTCAGCAATCTTAATAACAAGGATAGTAAACCTTGATAAAAATAGTAGAATTTATTAGCACATTTAGCAGGAGCGCAGACTAGAAGTCAACATTCAAAAATAATATTATTTCTAGATAGTAGCAAAAATCAAGTGGGAAAAAAATTAATATGTAACAGTAAAGTAGCATCAATATCATAAGTTATTTTGAAGTAAATTAGATAAAGAATCCAAGCCCTTTACCTAAGATAGTACAAAGAATGAAAAATAAAGTAGGGAAGCCAAAGTAAATGGAGAACTACACCATATTTATTTATTGTAATATTCAAAAATATTGAGTTCAGTATTCTCAAAAGTGAGCTATAGATTCAAAACTATCTTTCCTCCATAAAAAATACCCAGCACACTTTTTTCTTCTAGAATTTGTTAAATGTATTCTAAAATTCAGATCAAAAGCCAAGATTTTCTTAACCCAAAATAATTTTGAAAAAGAATAAGGTTGTAGAATGTACAAAACTTCATCCGGAGCTGTGTCATCAAGCTATAGTGTATGGCACTCGCATGAGGACAGACAATTAAGTCAATGAACCAGAATAAAGTCCAGAAATTAACCCATACTTAATATAGTCATGAAAAAAGACAATATTGTTTATTTATCAGGGAAATGCAAATTAATATCACAATTAATTATCACTTCACATCCACTAGAATGGATATAATTGAAAGAACTGACAATGTTAAATACTGACCAAAATGTAGAATTACTGAAACACTCATATTACTGTCGAGATTGTAAAATCGTACTACCATTTTTGAAAATGTTGGCAATATGTTTATAAATTTAACCTTGTACTTACCACATGTTTCAACAACTATACTCCTGAGTGAATAACCAAAAGAAATTAAAAGTGTGTGTCCACAAAAGGAGCTATACACAATGCTCACACCGTCTTTATTCATAACAGCTAAGAACTAGAAACAAGCCAAATGTGCATCAACAGGTGAATGCATAAGGAAATTGTGGCACATTCACACAGTGGAATATTAATGCCCAGTGAAACAAATGTGCGTCTCATCATACAGCTATGCCGGGTCATGGAAATCAGAGCAAACATGTACATAATGAATGATTCCATTCGATTGAAGTTTTAGAATAGGTAAATCTGATCTCTAGTAATAGCAACATACCAGTGGTTTCTTGGGGCATGAGTTTAGTGAAATTGACTGCAAAGGGCCAAGAACACTTTTTTAGTCAATAAAAGTGTTCCATACATCTACTGAGCTAGCGGTTACGTGGGTTTATCAATTTGTCAAAACTCATCAGACAGTATACTTAAAAATGCATACATTGTATTGTATGTTAATTAAACCTCAATAATGTTGATAAAATACAAACAACCAAGGAAAGAAAGACAGATGCTTTCCAAAGAAAGAAAAATTGTACTCAGAGCAAACTTTTCAGCGGCAAAAACTGAAACCAGGCAAAGTGGAAAATAATGTTCTGAGAAAGTAACCATCAACTCAGATTGTGTGTTCAGCCAAAGTACCTTTCAAGAACAAGGGTGATAAGGACATTTTCAGGTAAACAAAAGCTAAGGCCACGCACAGATCTTCACTAAGGAACTTCTGAAGGGTATACTTTAGTAGATAAAAACAAAAACAGCCCCTGAAAATAGGTCTGAAATGCTGGAGGGAATTTTGATTAAAGAAATTGGTAACCATATGCATACATATACAGCAGGTGTACAAAATAATGCTATAACGTTAACACTGAGGGTGTTAAAAAGACTAAAAACAGTGGTCAAATTTTCTAAATGGGTAGTATATTCTAAAGTTTTCTTTTCATTTAGGAGGAGGATTAATATGTTCATTACACTTTGCTTTTGATAAATTAAGTTTTAAGGGCAAAATTTAAGGGTAAATTCTAAGAAATAGGAACAGTATATAACTTTCCAAACTAGTAAGATGGAAGAATGAAAAAAAAAAAAAAAACTCAACAAACAGAATAATTCAATTATTCAAAAAGTTCCTAAATAAGAATAAACATAGAGAACACAGGTTATCAAAAGCAAAAAGTAGGACTGTAGACACAAGTTCAAACCTATCAGTAAACAAAATAAATGTAGTTGAATTCACTTTTTGAAAGTAGAAATTTTCACATTAGATTTTTTTACTTGTTATATCCTATTTGTGAGACCTAGTTAAAATGTTAGAATAAAAAAGGGGGAAAATGGTGGAAAAAGTTCTAGTAGGTATTTTAAAGAAAACAATACTAGTTTAACTATGGAAATATCAGACATATGATAACATTTGTAATTTAAAACAAAACACTGTTAATTATAGAAAAGTGATAAACTGTTCAATTCTCCAGAAGAAAAATAAAACTGGTGTCATATAATAAAAAAGAATATAAATTTTAATTTTGTATTAAAAGTGATGAAATTGCATGGATATAATCATATATTGAAAGAATAATCTTAACTATATAATCATATATACATATAATTAAAAATAAATAGAAAGATAAAATCCTATTTTCCCATTGTTCATGATAGTAGGAGATTTCAGTCCAATTGTATTGATACGGATAAGTATAGTAAAATAAAAATTAAGATATAGATTTATAAAACATAGTAAACATTCATATGTAAATGTAGATTTATATAGAACGCACCTAGTATATAATTATATATACAGTCCTATTTTTGAAGCATATATAAAACATAAAACTAATCATTTATATTAAGAAAAACAATTCTAATCAAATTTCAGGAAAACTAATATTATACCATATCCTCTGGCTGAAATTCAATCAATTTTTAAATTATTAATCAAAATATATTTAAATAGATCCCATATTTTATTATTTAAATAAATATACTTGTCTTAATATCACACAGAAAAATTTTAAATGGAAATTATATATTAACTATTTATCAGCAATCATGAGAAAAAGCACATATCAAACACAGGGGGACCCCACTGAAAGTGGTCTGTCAAGGACTATTTTTAATAACACAGCCAGGGATAATTGTAGAAAAGAATAAGGGTTAAAGTTTAGTAAACTTCTCATCCACATTGAGTGTAGAAAAGAAGGCCCTTCTGATGGTTTAAAAATAATTCTGCAATCTGCAAGATAAGTCAGGAGAGTTCACTGGAAATTAAACAGGGAATGAGAAAATTCTGGATCCAGTCCCAGCTCTGCCACTAATTAGTTATTTGGCCTTAAGCAACTTATTGACATTCCCTAAACCCAAGTTTCTTCATTTGTAAAATAAGTGTGTTTTTTCAAACAAGCACAACGCTTGAATATAATTATAGCTGCCTTACTTTTGTTTTTTTATGGTCTGTTTAAATCTGCTTTAAGGTCTCACCATTTCCTTGGTTCCCCAAAAAAAAGCTTCAGCAGAGCCCGTGACATCTCTGGTTATTATTAGGTATTATACAGACTTCCAGTCACTTTTAGGCATAGAACATGGTCTCAATTCAGTAAGCGGGTTGTCCATCCCTGTATAATAACCAAAGCTCTGAATTTTATGTAAACTAGGGATTTCTTCCAGCCCCAGGTTACACAAGGAGTGCTAATGTTTCTGATCCTTCAAGGGCTGGAGTGGCAAGAGGACTAAGAAGAAAAGGGAGAAACTACCATTTTCTCCTGGTGATCTGGGAGAAATCAGATTCGTACTCCTTTCTCAGTTTGCTGGGGCTGTAACAAAGCACCACACACTTGAGTGGCTTAGCAATAGGAATGAATCTCTTCACAGTTCAGGAGACCCCAAGTCTGAGATCCAGGGGTTAAGGGCTGCGAGGGAGACTGTTCCTGCCTCTCTCCTAGCTCCTGCTGGTTTTCTGGCTTCTAGATGCATTGCCCGGGTCTCTGCCTGAGAAAATCTTGACCTTCTCACGACATTCTCCCTGTATCTGTGTCTCTGTGTCCCCGCTGCCTTTTTGTATAAGAACACCAGTCATATTAAAGCAGTGCACTCACTGTTAACCTCGCTTTGACTCGGTTGATTGCCTCTGCAAAGGCCTTCTCTCCCAGTAACAGTACCTTCTCAGGTTCTGCTCGGAACTGGTTGGAAGGCCAATGTATCTTTTTTTGTGGGGGGAGGGGGACACATTTCAACCAATAATAATTCCGAAATAGATGTTTCTTCCTTGCGATAGGATGATTCTCCTGTGCCCTTTGCCGTGTGACTTCATAGTCCTTCCCAACAGGCACTGCATCCCCATGGCTCTGGGCTTGGCCGTACCCCTGGCTGTGACCACGGGCAGGTGTGGCAGTGTCAGCAGCTCTGAGTGGAGACTGTGCAGAGCGGGTGTGGTTGTGCCCCTCCCCTGGAGGGTCTGCACTCTGCTGTGAGAAGAGCACACATTCCTTACTGCTTCTCTTCTGGGGTGGACTCCTGACGGATAAGGCGCACAGGGAGAAGGGCTTCTGAGCTCTCACAGTCCAGCCAAGCTGCAGTGCAAGCACAGCCATCATGTAACAAGAACAAGGGAAAACAAGGAATATGTATTGTAATTAAAAGCCATTGAGATGCGGGGGCTACGTGCTGCCGCAGCAAAATGTGACTTATAGAGAACATCTGTTTGGATTTAGAGACACCTCATTGCTGGGACCTCGCACCTGTGCCTCCTGGAGTCCAGGGACACATCTCCGGGCTGTTGCTAACGCCCTCCTCAGCCCCTACACGTCAGGGAGGTCCCTGGTCTCTATCCTGGTTCTGTCCTAGCCAGTCATCTTTGGTTGACAGTATTTAAGATCGCACTACCTTAGCATAATTCTCTTCTGACCCACCCTTGCCACAGAAAATGCACACACCTTCTTTGATGGGACAAACTCTGGAAATTAAGGACATTCAGAGCAGTTAGTTCCCTTCTGACGTCTCCATCACCAGCTGGCCTGCTTCCCCACTTGTGCTCTAGATTCTTCAAAACAAGAGTCAGATGTCAACTCCCTAGGGCTCTCCAGTCTTTAGGAAAAGGCAGACCAAGTGCTTCAAGTTTGTGTATGTTGTAGCGCAAGTCCGCGGCAGCCGTGCGACTACGCTGCTCAGACCTCCTCCAGGATAATCCACTGTGAGGAGCGCGGCGCCCTGACAGCCGCAGCTGCCACCTCTGTCATTCAGTTATGATGTCTGTATCGAGGCCCCACTTCCTCCCGTTGTTCCCACGCAATGACTAAGCACAGTGGGGGCACCAGTGCTACCCCATTCCTGCCTGACAGGGAAGTCCTGAAATTAAAGTTGCCAGATAAAATACAGGACACTGAATTAAAGTTGAAATTAAGGTCATCAATTCGTCGTTTTTTGTACAGGTGTGCAGATATACTGAAAACTGTTTGTTGTTGATCTGAAATTTAAATTTAACTGTGTGTCTGCATTTTTATTTGCTAAGTGCACTTATAATGACGATACAGTTGTTTCCCCATATGGGGGAGGGAGGAATTGGTTCCAGGACCCACTGCAGATAGCAAAATCTGAGGATGCTCAAGTCTCATTCTCAGCCCACAGCCTCCTGGGCTGGATCCCAGGTTCCATAACCACAGACTCAACCAACCACGCATTCAACCAACCTCAGATTGTGTGTTAAGTCTGCAGTCCGTGGTTGGCTGATTCCTGGGCTGCAGAACTAGGGGATATGGAGGAATGACTGTGTGTTTATTGAAAAAGATCCTCCTATTCAGATCCCTGTCATTCAGAGTTCGTCTTGACCACACCCCAGCATCCTGGCTGAACATCACCGAGAAACGCATGAAACACTTCCCATCCAGTTCCAGTCCTTGTCTCTCTCTCCCCTTTCGTAAGCATCAGACCTGCATCATAGTTTAAATGTTTGCCCTGCCTATTCCGGCTCATTTCCCTCTGTCCTTGGCAGGCATTTCCCCATAAACCCTCTTGTAACTCAAATCCCATCCTGGCATCTTCTCAGAGGACCTGAACTGAGACACAGAATTTGATGGAATTTATATCTTTATCTCCCCTGAAAATTCTATTTTCACTCTGCCATGTGGATATTGGACTAGATGATTTGCTAAAGTCCCTCCAGCTCTGTCTTATGATTCTGGGTTTCTCCCTCCGAGGCAGAGAGATCACCCTGTGAAAAGATTCCACTTTGGCGGTATGGAAATGACTTTAACTTGTTCCAGACAGGTTCCTGACTCCTCTAGGCTTCCTTGAACAGTCTGTGGAAATTGGCTAGCGTGAGATGCTGTAAATGGTAGCTAAATGAGGTGAGAAATAGGGTCACCTCATTCCACCACATCATAAAAGCTGCAAACTACATTCTGTATTCAAGCTAGTTCCCCCCTAACTATGAATGCTGAGGTGGTAGAAGCAAGTCAGAGAGCACGTTTCTGTTAGGTTGGGCAGCCGCAGTCCCCAAGCTTGTTCGAGCTGGAGCAGGAGCTGGTTCTCCAGTCATACAACTCAAAACTGCCCACTGCTGAAGGGCCAGGCTCCTCCCTTGAAATCTCCATCCAGTCCTACTGAATACTCGAGCACTGGCTGTGTTGAAGTGGACGATGGGAGACAGGCACACTTGCTATTTTTTTTCTGTTTTCGTTTTTATTGATCTTCTGCAGTGAAGGCTTTTCAGCAGGGAAAATGTGTCCTATCCAGCCATTGCCTTTGTGTTATTGGAATCAGCACTATGAGCATCGCATATGGAATGCTAGGAACAGGTCGGGGGACTGGAAGTCACAGTCTACTCGGGTGGGAATAGCTGAGCTGTGGCTGGTACGGCGTGTCCGAGATGGTGTGATGTTTCCACAATGCGACATAGTTGAGTAAAACGGGAACCTTGAGGAAGGGGCCCTAAACCCCACGAGCAATGTGACCCCCTCCTCAATCCTATCCCTTAATAAAGGAAATAAGCCCACGGAGACCAAGTGGACCAGCAGAACTACCACACGGGCTTGTCTGTGAAATGAACGGGATGAAGGTGGTGTTGTCTCCCATCCTGCTTCAATACCTTGACCACTTAGCACACAAAACGTAAAGACTGTTAGGGAAGGAGACAGTCTGGAGGGTGGAGATGAGGAGACGCCAATGCTGTGACCCAAACATTCCGGATTAGGGTGGGGCTCCCGCTGCGGGGTTGCCTCCTGGGACCCTATCATCAGGCCGTGGCGGCTGATAATGGTGTTGCCCCTCCCAGGTCTCGTTTACCAAGCTGGTTCCTTCATTCTCTGCTGCTTGAGTGTCAGCTATGAACATTTCACAGCTCTGTCCTTCTCCTGAGAACTGTCCTTGACTAAAGTGAACAGCGTACCCGGAAATGCCAGGGATGTAAAGGTTTCCTTCAAAGGCAGCTCATGGCCAGTTACCAGGAGACACTGGCCACACAAGGTCAGCTGCAGGGCCTCAAATTGGGACAACTCTGTGGTGTTTTCAGGCTGCAGAGTTGCCCCTTTTAGGTGAAGCTAAGGTCAGACATCCACTGAACCCACCTCTGCCTAAATCTTCCTCAGGTGAATCCAATTACCCACTCCTATGCTGAATTCAGCTGAGAGCACTCTTTCCATCAATCAATCGTTCGAGAATCCTTGTCGCAGGTCTGCTTTTAGGGCATCTGACCTATAGCAGAGGCTTGAATTCTCACAGCAGATAAATGACGATGTAGTCGAACAAGGCAGAGGGTCAGTTACTTCTCAAGTCATATTGCTGTGGGATCCCAGCCCCGGTTATCACCAAATGGAGGTTCGTATTTCCCCAATCATAAAACTTAAACATCTCCATAACTCAAGGGTCAGGGTTCCTCTCCAGGAATCTGAGGTCTGACAACCCTGCTAAATTCCTCTGTGCTGCTTCAGAAAGTAATAGGTAATGAGGGGACACATACCTGATCTTGCTTCTGGCTCTGTGATTTTCCCCTAATAAATACTGAACCAGAAATTCTGATGAGAATCATATTTTATGTTCTTGTTTGATCAACAGAAAATATCCCGTTTGGCCACCAAGAACAGGATAAGAATTGGGAGAAAAGTGTGGAACTTCCAACCACGTTGCATCTAAATTCTTTGAGTGGATAGAAAGCTACTGTAGATTAAATTATTCATAGTTCCATCACTACCAATAGTTTAAGCTTGTTAATGTAAAATCTTTTTTCCTTCTTATCAGCTTGTCACATGCTGCTTAGAAATAATATTCACCTGCTATTACTCTCAGCAAACAAATGAGAAAATTGAAGTGGAATTTAAATCATGATTTCATGATTTCCCCAGAGTGGAAAGCATGGGTCTAGTTTTGGAAGTATAACTTTAGAAATGGAGTAATTGCAACCTGTAATTTTAGCTTGACTTTCGCTGATTAGGTACTGTGGACGTGTGTGCATGGAGATACCTTTCTCAGGTTTGACAAAGGACTTCTCCTGTTTCTACTAAATAGCCCACCAAACCTCTTAGGCTGTCGTTACTCACTGGTTACTTACTGTTGATTTATTAGTGTGAAAGGAATGAAGAGAAAGGAAAGTGGCAGACATTTCAGAGACCCAGGATTAGAATTAGAAGATCTCACCTTGGGGTGAAAAGGGGAGAAACAATTCTACAGTTTAAAGAAAAATTTGGAGCTTAACAATGCATTTCAAGCTCTATGTCATTGCTATACGCGGTTACGGAGGACTCCCTAATCTCTTCCAATATTATAATGTTATAATATTATAGTTGTCAATAAAAAGGAAGACGGCCCCTGAACAGCTGCTGTGGGCCCCACGACAGGTGTGTCTTTCCTCCTTAGATTACACATCCATGCTCCAGCCCTTTCTAGTTTATAGGGAAATTGACTGCATTTCTTTGTGCCAGAAGTTTCTGCACCTGTAACACGGGAATAATGATAATATTTTCCTCAGCATTGTTAAGATTGAATTAAGTAATGTAACTACTGGCACATAGTAATGGATCAATAAATTGCACCTATTTTTATGTTTCTGTTTGCTTTTTACTGCTTTTACTTATGTAATCTTTTGGCTTGGTCAAAAAGTTCAAAATTCTCGTGGATACTTCAAAATATTTGCTAATGATGCATAATTAATGTTTAATATCACTTTTTCTTTTTTTGTTTTATTTTCACACATAAAAAGGTTTGGCTGTTTTGAGCACCTTAAATATTATATTCCAATCAGTAATTTCACTCCTCTTAAGTGTGTCAATTATAGCTGAATAAAACTGGAAGGAAAAAAACCCTCCCCTTAGTAGAAGAAAGAGAACGAACATTCTTTAAACAACTCTTATGGACTAGTTCCAGAGGGAGATGACTGTGTCCTTTCGTGGCTTTCCAATTATAAACATAACACATATTTGTAGAAAAATTTGGCAAACACAATTTGTAAGGAAAACATGAGTCTTCCACAGCCACAAGGATCGGTGCAGCCTTTTTCCAGAACTTAAAGATATTTACTTTCAATTTTTTAAATTAACATTGTTCTAATTATAAAAGTAATGCATTTTCCATCTTGTTTGCTGATCTTCAATGCTGTGTAAATTTACTATGTAATGACTGATTCTGTGTCTGCTCGAGCTGTCACGGTACCTACCGTCTGTTGTGGATGTGGCTCTTGTAAACAGCATATAGCTGGGTTTGCTCTCTTACCCAGTATTTTCACTGAAGAATTGCATCTGTTTATACTATTCGTGATTAATGACATATTTGGACCGATTTACTTTAAGCTGTTTTGTACTGTCCCTGTGACTTTCAGGCTTTTTCCTTCCCCTACTATCCTCTTTTCCTTTTTCATTTTTTCTCCTCTTTTCTCTTCTTTTGGATTGATTGGGTTTCTCTTCCATGTCATTATGTTTTCTGCTACTAGTCTGAAAATATACACTTGGTTTCTAGTATTTTAAAGATTATTCAAGTGATTTAAATGTATATATTTTATATAACCCTGTATACATTTAACTGATGTTTTTATCCCTTTATGAATCATTTTATTCACTAACTGCCTTTCTTTGTATATGCCATTTTTCAGAATTTTCTATTTAACTTGGCTTTATCCTCTAAATCAGACATTATTTTACGGTTAGTCCATAATTTAAACATTCAGGTTTCATTTTCTTTATTAAAGAGTCTATTTGTCATTGGGGGGGGGGGTTGAGTAATTTTCTTCTCTGTGTGACGGCATCTAAGTTGTTCCTTTGTTTTTTGCAGTCACTGTTGCGTCTCCAGGTGTGGAATTCTTGGGATTCAGTGGGTTTCTTAAACAGGAGAATGGCATTTTAAATTATTAGAAAATTAAGCTATTTTATCTTCTGTTATTGCCCCTTTCCCGTGACCTCTGCTGTCTCCTCTGGAATTCTGATCAGAGTATCCCACGCTTTTCTCTCTAGCCTTGAAGCATGCGCTTCTCCCAAATATGAGAGGACCATCCCTTGTGCACAGTGACCTGACTTCCTTACTGCCTCTATCTTCTAGCCCATTACTTATGCTCTTGTCTTCTGATTGAGTAGTTATTTGAATTTATATTTTTACTTACAATTTTCATTTACATAATTATTTATTTAAAAAAATCAGCCTGATTAACTTAAAGACAAGTTTTTTTTTTTTCTTTTGTAACGTGTTCAATTTGTTACCTTCAAAATCTAACAAGTGTGTTAGACTTATTTCCTATCCGTATCTGGTCATTTCAGTATCTGTAGTCTGCAGTTTTGATTCCATAGACCACCCTCTGCTCTCCTTCATGTGGGCACTTGCTCAGATGGCCCCATTCTGCTACTTAATGAATGTGAGATTGTGAATGCATGCTTCTTGGACCTTAATTTTTTGGCGAAATTCTTTGAGTCCTCAGTTTAGGGTAAGTTTATTCAGCAAGGATACAGGTTTGCTTTTGCTAGGCTCCTGGTGGGCAATACCAACCCAAGACAAATTTATGAAATATTTGTGCCATGATTCTACAGGTCACATATGTAGGATAAACTCTAGTCTCAACTCCTTGAATGGAGGTTTGTTCTTAGAAATTCTTAAGGGGACCTTTATTTTTATTTTTCTCTCTCCCTAGAGCTCAGACTAAGATAAGAGAGGGTATTCCTGTGTTCTCCCTTCACAGAAGATACATCTATATTTATATCACATATAATATGAATTCTTTGGTTTGTAGTCATTATATGAGAGGACTTTCAGATTACCTGTCTTTTTTGCAGAAGTCTCTCACTGGACCTCCCACTATGTATGCTACTCAGGCTTTGCCTCTTACCTCCAACTCCGTATGTGGCGCCTTAAAACCAAGCATCTAGGTTCCACAAATCTACTGAGTTTTCTGCTACTGAAATCTGCTGAAAAGGATGAATTGTGCCCATTTGTCCCATTTGCTCGCCCACATCCATCCCTTTTCTTTACCCTTTGCTCTTCTGCAAGTAGCTGACCTCTGGAGACTGCCTCATCCAAGCTTCTTACACACCAGCTTCTTCATGGGTTCAGGCAGTGGACGGATTGGCAGTGGTTCAGACAGTCGGCCAACAGGATCCTTCTCTGTGCTTACTCCTTGCCTGGCACAGATCTGGGGGTAGTGTTGTACTCTCACTTAAAACTCCTGCTGGGTGGTTCTTCTAGGGCCCTGTGCCGTTTTAGTTTTCTCTAACACCATTCCTTTCATGGGATAGATACAGGGTAACTCTTGTCAGCCTCTGGATGCTTCAGAGTCCTTTTTGTACCTTAAGCAAGAATTACCCTCTAGAACAATGAGCTGCTTCAGAACCATTTTTATTTTATTTATCTTTTTTTTGAACTGAAGGATAGTCAGTTTACAGTGTTTTTTCAGTTTCTGGTGTACAGCGTAATAGTTCAGTCATACATGTACTTACATATATTCATTTTCATATTCTTTTTTCACCATAGGTTACTACAAGATATTGAATATAGTTCCCTGTGCTGTACAGTATAAACTTGTTATTTATCTGTTTTATATACAGTAGTTAGTATCTGCAAATCTTGAACTCCCAGTTTATCCCTTCCCATCCCCTTCCCCCTCTGGTAACCATGAATTTGTTTTCTATCTCTGTGAGTCTGTTTCTGTTTTGTAAATAAGTTCTTTTGTGTCATGTTTTCAGATTCCACCTATAAGTGAAATCATTTAGTATTTTTCTTTCTCTTTCTGGCTTACTTCACTTAGAATGACAATCTCCAGTTCCATCTATGTTGCTGCAAATGGCATTATTTTATTATTTTTTATGGCTGAGTAGTATTCCATTGTATAATATACCACCTTCTTTATCGAGTCACCTTTCAATGGACATTTAGGTTGTTTCCATGTTTTGGCTATTGTAAATAGTGCTGCTGTGAACATTGGGGTGCATTTATCTTTTTGAATTAAAGTTCCCTCTGGGTATATGTCCAGGAGTGGGATTGCTGGATCATATGGCAACTCTATTTTTAGTTTTTTGAGGAATCTCCATACTGTTTTCCATAACGCCTGCACCAAACTACATTCCCACCAGCAGTGTAGGAGGGGTCCCTTTTCTCCACAGCCTCTCCAGCATTTATTGTTCGTGAACTTTTCAATGATGGCCATTCTGACTGGTGTGAGGTGATAACCTCATTGTAGTTTTGATTTGGGTTTCTCTGATAATTAGCAATATTGAGCATTTTACCATGGGCCTATTGCCCATTTGTATGTCTTCATTGGAGACCTGCTTGTTTAGGTCTTCTGTCCATTTCTGGATTGGGTTGCTTGGTGTTTTTTGTTTTTTGTGTTTTTTATTATTATTAAGTTGTATGTTTCCCAGAGACCCCTTCTTAGAATGTTTCCAGATTAGAGTCGGCCATACAGAACCTGCCTGTGGACTTGGGACTGGGATGTGATGTCTGTCACTCTTTCAAGTTCCTGGTGGTCAGATGTAATGTGGTACAAACATAGAGGCGCCCGGTGGCTAACATCTTGTCTTCACCCTCTTCTGGGTTACACTGTACTTTTTTCTGACTGCTGACTCATTCCACAAATAGTAGCCTCAGACCAACCACCAGATGCTTCACTGCAAACTCACATAGTAGTTGCTACATGGATGCAAAAACTTCCATTTTCACTGTGAAGATGCCTGAGATAAAAGACCATGTGGAGAGAGAGGCCCAGATATCACAGCCATTCCACATATCCTAGGGGAGTCTCAGACTTGTGAGTGAGATGGTTATTTACCTTCCAACCCCCATCAAAGCAGCCGAGTACCTAGAACCATGTGAGTGACCCCAGGCAAGACCAGCAGAAGAAACATACTATTAAATCTTGAGGAAGAATACAATATTATTGTTTTAAGCCACTAAATTTTGGGATTTTTTTTAATGCAGGCTGTAGAAATCAATACATGTGAATGCAATGTTGCTGTAATAATTAAAAAAAAAAAAAAAAAAACCCTAAAACATGTAACTTTGGGACTTGATGATTGGAAGAATCCAGAACAATGGCAAAGAGGCTGCTACTGGAGACTACAGAGGCCCTGAGAAAACCATCAGAGGCTGGAGGAAAGGTGACCTTTGTGATTTAGTTTCAGAAAAGTTGGCCAAAATGCTGCCTGTGATCATTTGGAAGTTAGGATGAGCAGTTGGATCTGCCTCAGGAGGCTTTTAGGGAGAATGTTGAAAGGCTAATTGGCTTCTTTTAGTACTGGATGATCAGATACGGGAAGAAAGAGGTGATTAAAATAGAACTGTAAGGGGGAAGGGCACAGCTCAGTGGTACAGTGATGCCTAGCATGCACGAGGTCCTGGGTTCAATCCCACTACCTCCATTAAAAAATAAATGTTACCCCCTCCAAAAAAAAATAGAACTGTACATTTCGAACAGAGTTGATGAAATAAGAAGGACTAATATTGTTTTGTGTTGGAAAATAAATTCAGCTCACCCCTAGTCTCCTCAGTTAGCAAAACATCATCAAAGCAATGAGACCTAGGGCTACACGTGAAATAAAGGTGCATCAGTAAGACCTTCTGCTGATACTTATGAAAGATGCAAGGTGCTGTCAAGCACACACTGTCAGCCAGAACAAAAGCATTCAAAGCATCATGAGCATTGCCAAAATAGCCTCACCTGTGCCCCAAATAGTGGGAGGCCATCTGCGCCCTCCAGCCCCAGTTAAACTGTCCAATGTGATCCCAGGTGGCAGGAGGAACCCCAGGTGACACCAGGAGCAGAGCGGCTCAGATTTCCAGGAGTGCCCTGTTGTGTGATGTGTTATGCAGTAGTTGGGAACTAATGCAAGCTCTTCATCATAATTATTTGTAACTGGGGGTGTGATTAATCCGATTCAATGATTCTTTTTGTTTCTAAAATGCTAAACGACATCTTAACGCTATCAGTCCAGTATAGAGAAAATATTTAATACTGAAGCATTTTGTATTTTCCTTTTAAAATTGGCAGGTGAGTTCTATATAGTAGGACCTTGTCATTTATCTATTTTGTGTACAATAGTTCCTATTTGATAACCTATGATGAAAAAGTGTATGAAAAAGAATCTGTATGTACAACTGAATCACTATGCTGTGCACCAGAAACTGAGACAACATTGTAAATCAACTACATTTCAATAGGAAAAATTTTTAAAAATAAGTGAAAAAACATTGGCAGATGAGGAAATAGACCTAAGAAGAGTTCAGGATTACATGAAGAGATACAGCAGTAAGCCATGGTGGATGGCTCAGATTTAGCTGAAAGCTTTCTTTTGTTTTGAGGTACTATTGTTTATCTTCATTTACCACTTTATCCTTTTCCTAAACTCCCCCCCAAAAAGGTGTGTGCGTTCAACAGTCTTTTAGACCAATAAAGTGAGCGTGTCCCCCACACTCCGTTTTAGAACTACAGACCTAGAAAATCCCCTTTCTCCTATTCTTAAGCTTAATCTTCCCGGGACAGTCTTACTCTCCAAAGGGCTTACAATGCCAGCGTCCATCGTTTTTCCTCAGCAGTGTAACATGAACCCTCTTGAGAGAAGGCGATTCATAACCACTACCAGACGCCAGGGACCTGGGATATGGGCGTGTGCCACAGACGTGATTCACATCTGGAAGAGGCATATTTTGGCCCAAACAGGGCATTCAGATTCTCCACCTTTAGTTACTAGCACCATCACCATCGCTGCCGAGAGAGCAGCAACCATTTGGCCCCCTGTCTCCTGCTGGATCTCTGACTCAGGAGTCCCCCCGCTCTCACCCCGACCCGGAGTCAAGGTCCCCTCGCCCCCTCTGGGGCCGGTGCGCGATGCCAGCCTCGTCAGACTTGGACTCCCACCCGACTGGCAGGTCGCCGTCTTGGAAATGCTCCCTGCTCAGGGCTGCCAGTCTCCTTGTGCGCTCTGCCAGCGCCTCGAAACTGATGCTCTCTGCGGGAGACAGGCAGCCAGCCCAGCCACGCTGTGATGAGGACGTTTCTGGGCTCGCAGTGCTTTCTCATGGCCCAGAAGGGAAAAGTCAGTGGTCCCCTCTCTAGCGTTAAACCTAGAAATCATTCCTCCCCCCAAGCCATGCTGTTTAAAATCTAAATATCGGAGTTACTTGTTCACCCTCGCAAACACAGCCGCTGTGGATGACGCAGCGCTGGCGTTACAGGGAGTTCAAGGCTGGAGAAGTGTGTGGTCTCAGCAGGAAGCTCTTCCCGGAGCCTGTCTCTCTCCGACGGACTTTCTGAGCCCATCTCGGGTCCTCTCGGCGATGCGTCCCTGCTTACCAGCTTAGCGTCCAATTCCATTGCTTAACCCAGGCTGCGCTGTTTCAAGCTGGCACATATGATCTAATACTGTTGAACCTTAAAAGGGAAGAAATTGGAGTCTTCTTTTTTCCTCAAGTGGCACATCGGTCTATATGAAAATTTGTTTTTCCTAAGCAAGCAACACTCGTGTTCCACAGCTGAAGACAGTCGAAGTCCTGTGGTTGGTGAGAAGGGAATAAAAAGTGGCAGAAAATTATTTCCAGTAGATGGGCTGTCAGCCTCAAAATTGATTCATTATTTCACCTTGCCTGGAGAGAGAGTCAGAGCCCACTTAGATGTTTTATTCTCTAAATGGGGTCTAGATTTTCTATCTGTGGCGAGAGTACAAGAGAAAGAGATTCTTAAAGAATCCTTTCAAGGTAGAAAAAATGCTCTAAGGATTTTCTGTCACTAAACTGAGAGGACTCCTCTGTTTCTGAACTGTCAATCTAACTTTTTCTAAAACATTTTGGCAGTTGCTTCCCTCAGAGTTGTCAAATGTGTCACTGATAATAGTGTTGCATCATAGAGGAGGAAGGGGATGCGAAGAACTTAATCCTCCACCCTTGTCAGCGGTGTGGTCGACACCTTGAAAGGGGGGTCCTCGCCCTCCGACTGTGTCTTCCTGAGTCCGGCACAGCAGTGGGGTGTCAACGGGTGAGGGGAAGGGGTGTTTATGCAAAGTCTACAAAGTGTTTGGTGTTTCCATATTTCAAATTCTCCACAAACCTGTGGGAGCAAATTCATCACCTTCCAGTTGCACAGGAAAGGGCTGAGGCGCAAATCAATCAAGGACGTTTCTGCAGGTCCCACACCTGTTCCTGTCCCCTGGGCTGGGTGCTCAGGTGGACCCAACTCTGGAGGCCACGCCCTTTGCACTGAATCCCATTGTGTTGCTGAGCACGTGTTCGGCGAATATGCGGAACGGTGGGGCGTGAGTGTGCTGGCTTTCTTTATAAACCTACAGATTAATAACAAGTACGGTGGTCAAGATGGTCAGAGAATGGAGGAGTGGCTGAAACCCCTAAATGGCAATATGATAATGTGATGCGGTGTTGAACGCGCCAGTAGTTTGGACTGTCACAGGCAGGGCTGCAGCCGCCCAGCCCAGCAAGACTGTCATTTTATCCCCAACAGAAAATTATTTTTTAAAAATGCGATGTGTTTATGGTCAAGCCCCCGGGCATATGTACAAGAACGAAGCCAGCATTTACATTTCCATTATCTATTAACTGACACTGCCTTTGCCAGGCATTTGATACAATTAAGCAAATGCTTGACAGAACAGAAGGGTCTTGTAGGGATCCCTGAGGGCACGTCTGCATTAACTACGCCAGCGGGGTTAATGCGCCCATTTGGCATCTGCATGCGTTTTCCCATCAGCAAATACACAAATGCCTTGCATCCTTGTCTCTTGTCCCAGAGGAATAACAGTAAATGAATTGAGCTATTTGCAGTTTGTTCCGTTTATGTCTTCTGTTTGAAATGCATCCACACCCATTGTAGATTACATTCCATGCTTGTGTCTCCTCTTCATTTCCTTGAAAATAGCCTAATTTTTAAATTTAGTTTACTACTGATGCAGGAAAACGAAAAGTGGGACATGAGGGCTGTGTCCCAGGTCTCTGGGACGTGCCCCGCCAAGTGTGGGGGGGAAAGATTAAAGGGTGAGCCACAGTTGAGTGAAGGTAGATTTATTCAGAGAGATACATTGAAAGGCAAGAGAGAGGCCACGAGGTGTGGGGGTTGGGTGCTCAGATTAAAAGCAGGTACACACTCCATAGGCAGAGTATGGGCCGTCTCTGAAGAAAGAGAGAGGGGCGGCAGTGAGGCACCGTGTTGCTGGTTTTTATGGGCTCAATGCCTTCATATGCTAATAAGTGGAAGGACCAGTCTACATAGCCTGGGGAAGGGGCAGGGATTCCCAGGAAGTTGGCCATTTCCCACTCTTTGACCTCTTGAGGGTAGCCTTGGGGCTGCCATTGTGCCTGTGGGCGTGTTAGTCACCATGTTAATATATTACAATGGGCTTAGAATGAAGCTTAAGATCTACTAGAAGTTAAATCTCTCATCATCCTGAGCCTCAAGGCCTCCTGGGGGTTGAATCTTTCACCGTTTTGATGTTAACTGCTGTGGCATTCCTTGCATGGCTGTGCCCTGCCCCCTTCCCCCCTGTCTCCCTAGTGTTAGTAAGGAAATGGAACCGTTCTTAGGGGAAGCACACAGCCTCTGGATGTTAACGCCTTGGTTTGTAGAGTCTCTAATGCCAGGTTATAATCACTAGTGGAGGGAAGGGGAAAAAACTCAGATATTAATAGTGATAATACAGAATTTGGCATTACAATACCTGATACAGGGAGGGTTTGTCTTTCACTGCGCTGTTTCATGGCCTCTGAAATGAAGATGCACTTCAGGCACTTCTGCAGGCTCCCTTTGCTGGCTTCTGGATGTATATGCGCCTCTCTGGGAAAGGGACCTCACCATGTCAGGTAAACATTTGTTTTTTGTCTAGGCCAAGTCATCAGGATCTCCTTCAAAAGCGCTCCCCAAAGGGCCTGCTCTGGGGGCAGTAGATACTCCAGCTTTTTTTTTTTTTCTTTTGGTCACAGAGAGAAGCTACACCATGAAACCAAAGACAGCTGGAGTTAAGTCTTGGGTTTAATTACGTATGAGGCAGCGTGGACCGTAGTATTTACACTTTGCGTTGGTCTGTAGCTGCATCAGACCCGTGTGACCCAGTGGGTTTGGAGCATCCTTTGGAGCTGATGGGGTTTAGCAGTAAGAGAAAAGCAGCCGTGGAGGGGCGTGCACGCTGCATCGTCCCACGGGAGGGTGCAACTAAACAGAAAACACGAGTGAGGGAAACCTCAATGTCACTTCAGCTTTGTGAGGTGAGGAGATGTACAGAATACATGAAATGAGCTGATAGTCTTGTCAAATCAGGCATTAGGGGTGAAAATAGGGCTATTTCTCTCCTTTTCTGTTTTTAAAAAGACACCGCGGTGTTTTATCAAATGTATCTATCCATCTATAGATAGATATATTTCATTTATCAAATGGGAGATAATCTCACAATGGACAAATACCTTTGCACAGACTATGCTTTTATTTACTAAAAAGAAGAAAAGAAAGGAAAGAAAACTCCTTTCGTGGACTTCTGTATAAATATGACCGAAAGGCTTTGCTTGACTGCACTGCACAAGTTCTTAGGTTTTTGTATAGAGAAAAGGAACCATAAAAAGTATTTTATTTTTAAAGTATATTCAAAACCTGTGGTTGCCGAGGGGGTTGGGGGGGGGAGGGACAGACTGGGGCTTCAAAATTTGTAGATACTTACAGGCATATGCAGAATAGATAAACAAGATTATACTGTATAGCACAGGGAAATAGATAGAAGATTTTGTGGTAGCTCACAGCAGAAAAAAAATGTGACAATGAATATATGTATGTTCATGTCTAACTGAAAAATTGTGCTCTACACTGGAATTTGACATAACATTGTAAAATGACTATAACTCAATAAAAAAAGTTAAAAAAAACTTACAGTATGTATATTTTAAATTTATGTTAATGTGTTACTAACTGAAAGAAGAACAAGAGTTATCAAGGATTATTTTCATTCTTTTTACTTATTACTCACATTACAAGCTATTTCCTATTTGGATATTTTAGGTTAAGCATTTGGAGTTGCTGATTCTAGAGTGAAAAGAGACTTTCACATTTTTCTACTATAGCTCAATTATTTGAGAAATCTGAGACTTCTACAGCTTGTGAGTCACTCCGTCAAATAACTAGTTAGTGATATTACTACTGTTAAAATTGACTGTCGCAAAACATAGTTGTTTTTATTTTTGCCAAGTACAATATTACCCTGAGTCCTAGATGGATTTGAATTTTAGTTTTTTAAATTAGTTAATACAGAGAGCATAATATATGTAATAAAACACCTTACTATATACAAAATAGTTAAACAACAAGGACCTACTATGTAGCACAGAGAACTATATTCAACTTCTTGTAATGAGCTGTAATGGAAAAGAATCTTAAAAATATGCATATGTATAACTGAATTGTCTGGCTGTACACATGAAACTAGCATTGTAAATTGATGACATTTGGATAAATATAAGAATTAAAAAAAATAAAATAAAGGGGCTACCAAAAAAAATAAGTACCACATTCTCTTAAGAGCACCCGGCTTAACAACTAGAACTTGAACAATATGGTTAAATTAACCTTTATATTTCTCCCCATCAAATTAATTAAAACGTAGTACAAATTAAAGCACATTTAATTTCTCTATAGATACCCACTGTTGACAATTTCATATATATCCTTCTAAACCTCTAGGTATTTGAATATTTAATTTTATAAAAACAGTATCATACAATAGAGGCTATTTTGCATTTTGACTTTTAGCTTAACGATATATTATAGATATAATACCTTGTCTTAATATGCAGTTATTTATTTTATTTTACTTGTATATATATTTTGAAGTATAGTCAGTTTATAATGTTGTATCAATTTCTGGTGCACAGCACAATGCTTCAGTCATACATGGACATACATGTATTCTTCATATTCTTTTTGACCATAAGTTACTACAAGATACTCAATATAGTTCCCTGTGCTATACAGTATAATCTTGCTGTTTATCTATTTCATATATGTTAATATCTGCAAATCTCGAAATAAATATTGCAATGTCATTCTTGTCTATATTTCTTTGTCCACTTGTGCTAAGTATTTCACATGATGGATTTCTAGAAGAGCTGTAATGCTGATATTACTACATCCCTTTTGAGTTAATTGATCTGGAACAGAAATTTGAACACATCTTGAGGATTAAATAGAACCATCTTGTTTGATTTACTCTGACAAAGGATGACTATAGTTCTAATATTTTGGTCTCAGTTCTAAGGTAGACTTTATATGAAAATTTAAGGCCCATTCAACAAAATGCTGAAGATGAAACTAACATCTCTTAAAAATATCTCACTTGCTCCCAGGATGCTAAGGCCAGAACTCCATGAAAATTAATCCACGGAGCTTTGGCAGCAAGTCCAGAGAGAGCTGTCAATGCAAATGCCCAGCGTGCCCGGCACTGTGGTCTCAAGACCACGTGGAGAGCAGAGGCTTTCAGTTATCTGACCTCCCTCCTGCCCTGGAAGTGCATCAGTGCCAGTCATGGCCCTGGAGGTGAAGGCAGAGCAGCTCAGAACTCCATCTAGCAAATCACACTCAACACAGCGCTGGCTTGCCTCTCAGGGACTGGAGCGAGGCTTTGCATTCACTGTTCTCTGAAGTTTTTCCTTTTCTCTATTTTCTAATTGACACAATTACATAGTTCATATTTAATGAGCTCTTGGCAGAGAAGATACAATTCAAAGCCAAAAATGTTCATTTCTCTTTTAGTGGTTCCATTATTATAAATTAATAATGAAACATAGTATCTGAACCAGATCTATTGTTGTTAACAGGGTCCTTGGACTTCATGGACCCAAGCGTGACCCCTTCCTCTGCCCCAGCACCAAATTAGCTACAATCGATGATCACATGCAACACATTTTCTAGAGAAATTCAACCATAGTTTATCTCCTTCACTTGAACTATCACAAAGAAACTAAGTGGTTAAATTTTGTCCAAGGCAAAATACTTATTATGAGTCATCAGAATATACTGTCTAGTAAGGAGCATCCTTCGTTAGTTGTCATAGATGGAAAGACATCGCTTATTTGGTCATTTTGGGAGTACATCTAGCAGGACTGGACCAGCTTCTCAGAGAAACCCAGACCTGATCCTATAAACTATGGGCAGAGATTTTCCAGTGGTCAGCCACGTGACTGCTTTCTCTTTTTCATTTGTCACCTTCTACACACACATGTGACACACACACATATACAAAAATACAACTTATATTTAAGTGTTCATAAAAATATTCTTGATTAACTTGTAGGATAGTTATACCCTGAGTTCTACTTAAATATAGTTCTTTGTTCTACTCTAATTCTGATAAAGCTTTCACTTTACCCAAGATTAGCTTTGAGGGAAATCACTATATTGTGGACCCTGCAAACATTGTTTTGTTTATGCTCAATTTTATAATGGAAATGAATATCCAGTTGAATGGAGTCTGCAGTTTTATGTTCAGGTTTTATTTTACAGACATTTTATGGTTCTGCACTGGTTGAGTTCTAGCTGTGTAAGAATTGTATAGGGTGGCTCAGATTTTGTGGGGCACAGAGCACAACTATCATCTGCTTAGGGTTCTCTCCCTTAAGAATTCTGAAGGTGCTGTATGCGGAGACAGGGCAAGAATTTGGTGGTATGTAGCTACCTGCTTCTTGATCCAAGATATGTCTTAGCTTTTTTAAAGTAAGAAATTGTAGATTTTGTAAGAGAATAATACCAAGAACACCATAGCCATCTTGTCAACTTAGTCTTTTTTTCATAAGCAATAATTTGACCTTAATATTTTACCAACACATAGCACATGACATGAAATGAAATCAGAAAGTCAAATTGTTTTATTTGCCATTTAACTTTTCTTTAGATCAGCTGAATGAAATAGGATTATGGAGACCCAAGTAAAATTTCCTTTTCCTTAAAACTAAACCCTTGCTTTCAGAAAGAAAGTGCAAGGGCACACATTCTCTCTACAGGCATTTTTTCTGCCCCACTTGAAAATTTAAGCCAATTACTCAGAAATTTTGTTCAAATGAAATAGTGTGTGGAGGAGTTGGAGCATTGTTAAGGGCAGCATAAAGAGATGTGATTTGTCCTCTTTTCAAAATACGGTAAAAGTAAGTCTACGGTTCTCTTCCTGTGCGGGGAAAACCCGGTTCTTTCCTCCTGCGTCTCTCGTGTGTCTCCTTTACTCCTCACTCTGAAAACTTCTCTTCTGGTACTTCTGGTCACTAAGTGTGTGTGACGCCTCCCCCACCCCCCCACCAAGCAGTTTTCTGTGACGCCACCTGGGTGATCTACAATTTAACTCAGTTCCGACACTATCCACCTAGAGATAGTGTCAGATCCCACAGGTTAAGGGCTCAGTTCCACAAGACAGCACCCGCCCAACTTCAGATGCCAGTCACAAGTAGCAGGTCCCCAGGTCTCCCATAGCGTCTGTCCAATTTGGCTACCAAACAGTTTCCCACAACCCCTTCCTTGGGTTTGATGAATTCACTAGAGCAGCTCATAGAACTCACAGAGACACTTCCTTGTGTTTCCCAGTCGGTTCAAGGATATGAGAAAGGAACCACATAAACAGCCAGATGAAGAGAGACAGTACTTACCTAACTGTTCATCTGTGTCCTTCATCTGGGAGACCTGAGGGGAGCACGTACAGGAGCTTCTGGCCCCATGAAGTGGGGCGTGCCTCCCTCCCTTCCAATCTGGAAGCTCTCCAAACTCCAAACTACTCAGATTTCCTGGAGGCTTCCTCTCATAGGAATTATCCATTATTAATTCCATTTCCAGCCCCTCTTCTCTCTTTTAGGGATGGATAGAGCTGAAAATTCCAAGCTTCTTATCCTGGCTTGGTCTTTCTGGTTAAATAGCGCCATCCAGGAGTCATCCGGGAGTCTGCCCAGAGTTGCCTCATTAGAAGAAAAGACTCTCCTAGTGTTTTATCACTTAGGAAATTACAAGCGTTTTGAGAGCTCTGTGCCAGGAACCTGGGACAGGGACCAAAATATAAATTTTCTCTTATCTCACAATAGTTTCTAATCTATAATTTATTTCTAGTCTTTTTTATATAAAAAAGTCTATGCTTGAACCTTGTGGAAAAAACTGGTCTATTTTCTTTTAAAAGGGTTGATGTTTTCTACCTCAATATGTGACATTTAAATGACTACTAAATTTAATGTGTTTTAATGTCACTTTCCCTAAGAAAAATGTGTGCTATTTTCTTCTGTTATATGTTTAATATTTATACGTGTTAGTATTATCCTGAATGTCAACATGAGGTTTCTGGAACACAGCAGCTTACTCTTTACTTAAAGCAAACAATAACTGTTACAGCTTCCCTTTGCCCACATTCTTATCCTTGGGGCGGTGCTGTGAGAACCAGATGTGATCCTGTATGTGGTGGGGGCCACTGTATGGGAGGAGCCCCCAAAGTGAGCCCCAGCATTCACAGGAAAGGGGGCAGCTGTTCCTGCTCCCCTGGGTCACCTTGGAGAGATAGTAGGGAAGGTGCTGGTTCATCACTCTTGGGAATGTAAATGAATTTCTCGTGGAGGAAATTAAGAGTAGTGTCTCCAACTTTGCGAAGTAGGGGATGCTCTTATGGTCTCAAGTCTCATCCTTCTTGAAATATACGCATGTATTTCCCGGAGGCACATCTCTCTGGGGTGCTTCCAGTCTGTAGCTTAACTTCCAGGCTTGTTTTTCTTGTTGTTGTTTTTGTTGTCATTTTTAGCCCAGGTCCCAAGTTTCGGTAACATTTTCTGAGAAAGCTCTAACTATGCAGAAATACATCGATAAAAAAGTCTTCTCAATAGCACCACACCTAGATAGTCACTTTCCATATTGGCTTGTCTAGCAGATTCGTGGAGAATCTTTTAACGCTTTTATTTTTCTTTTACGTATGTATGATTGGGACAAATGAGATCCCATTGTGGAAGTGACTATGGAATGTGTGTTGAATAACTCCCTCGTTAGCTCATGTCAAGCAGGTTGAAGAACATTGCCCATGGGGTGCCGCTTGATGGCAAAGGCCATCAGGTTTCAGCGCTTGGCCTCTAAGAATTTTTCTGATTCAAGTAAGCAAGTGGTGTCAGTCAGCAAGACCATCCTGAGAGTGACTGGTTTGAAGAGAGGTAGACCAGCAGACTCATTTCAGAGTGCAGTCCTAGCCTGAGAGCGCATTTTGGGAAAATCATGGTAGATGTTTTAAAGAGATGTCTAGTCATTACACATCTCAGGTAAAGGGGTGAGAAATCAGTTGCTGTGGGAACAGGTATCATATTGCCATGTGGCCCACAATAAAACAAACCACAATAAAACAAACCACTGACCACGATGGAAGTTCCCTGAGGACAGGGACTCTTTTTTTCTTAGTTGATGTGTTCTCATCACCCACAAAAATGCCTTGTTCATAGCAGGCTTCTAATACAGGTATATTACGTAAAGGAGTAAATGAATAAATATAGTAGAAGGAATTAGGAAATGTGAAAAAGACTGTAGTGTCATTTAATGGATGCTGGTGTTTTCATAACATCTTATTTTGATTACTCTTGGAATTTAATGTATTTTTCCTTATTAAGATTATATTCTTTGATATAATTAAAATATTGATTTTATCTCTATGGACAACCTCTTAATTTAATAAATTACAACTGCTGAGCTCAGTTCTTAAGATATGAGTTGCCCAAGGGCTCTGTCTTTGGAACTCCTCCCGCCCTCCCTCTTCCCTGGATGACGTCATCCCAGTGCCTACGAGACCTTCTGAGCTCTAGCTCGAACACGCGCATCCCTGCCAAGGCGTTCCTTGATTCTTCTTACTCAGAGTGCATACCCCTGAATTTGCCATCTTTTCTGCCCACTATGCTTCTTGTCCTGTATTTCTTTCTTTTGTGACTGGAGCCAACATTTACCTCAGCTCAAAAACCCCGAACAAAACCCCCTCCTTTCTCTCCATTTCCTTAGTATTTATTACTCAAAATCACTGGTGCAGGGGGCCACAGAGAGGATGTGATCTCGGGGCCAACCTTGAGCAGTAGCTCTGCCCTATCCTCGTAGCGTACTTCTGCCCGGTCTTCCAACAGTGGGAGCCATTTCCTAGGGCACGGCCTTGAGAGAGCGCTGTGTTATTGGACCATCCAGATGGTAATGTGACTGAACCCAGCTAAGGACTCTGTATAAACTTGTAAGTTTCTGGTGGGCACATGAGGAGATCCTGTCCTGTGACGTTCAAGACGAGCCTTGTAAGGAAGTTCCCTTGCTTATTAAACCCACCACCTACCAGGCTGGAGGGGTCTACCTCTCGCTTCCACCTCTCCTTGACTTCCAGGGGCCAGTTTCAGATTTCACTCAGGAAGGTTCCACTCTGTCAAGAGATAGCTCCTCTATTTCCCTGTTACTGCGGACACTTTCTTCTTTCATCCACACCCACTGGTGCCCCTTTGTTTCTCATTCTCCTTGCTTCCGTTCTATCCTTTGTACTTATGCCAAAGGGATCATTCTAAAAAATAAATGTCATCACATATCTGATTAGATTTTAATTAATAAATTTAATTAATCAAATTAGCTTCCAAGATATTCCTCAGATCTTAATTTTCTGAACTTTCCTTTCTTCGGAAGCCTCAGATTTGACTCTCCTTACACATTCTTTGTTCTTATCAGTAATTCATTTATTATTTTATTCAGTAGTCCAGTGTTCATTTTTCTCCCCTCATTCAGCATTCATTAAATGAGAATCTCTTGTGACCCGGGGGGTTGCGAGGGTTGAGGATACTGCAGAGAGCAAAATCATCACAGTCTGTTTCTTCAAGGAGTTTGCAATATAGGAAGAAAAGATGGTAAATAAGGAAGCCAGGTGATTACACATGTGATAAGTGACGTAACGAAGAACAGGAGAGCTCCTGTAGTGGGAGTGCTTGATGTGGTCTGCGGTGGAAAGAATGATATCCTTGTGGAAATACAAGACATTCTAAGCTATAAATAATGAGGAACAGTGAACTAGGCGTGAAAGAGGAGTCATCATTCCGAGGAAGGTGAAGGATGGTCATAAGACCCTGAGGCAAGAGTAAGCACACATGTCTGGAGCAATTTGGAAGACAGTCCATCTGCAGAAGAGGCAACAAAGGGAAAAGTGGCCACTCTCCACTGTGCCATGCTGTTCTGTCCCTCCCTCCTCTATTGGGTTATTAACATTTTCAAAATTTAGTTAAAATACCACTACATTCTTTATGAGCACTGCAGCTAATAGCTACTCATTGATTTTTATCTGTTTGAGTTTTATTGGTTATCTGTTAATCTGTTTCCTTTGTCATCTTAAAACACCCTGTGAAGACTCCCATCCTAAACTTACCTTGTAGTCCTCCCACTTGACGAAGATGAACTACTTGTTGGAAAGAACCATCTGCATCTTTGAGGCCCAGCACAGAGCATGGCACACAGTGGACACCGTTACTGTTTGCTGTAAGAATGAAGGTCTTCATTGGCGAACTGCTTGTTTGGGTCTTCTGCCCATTTTTGGATTGGTTTTGTTGTTATTACGGTGTATGAGCTACTTATATATTCTGGAAATTAAACCCTTGACAGCCACATCATTTGCAAATATTTTCTCTCATTCCATAGGTTTTGTATGTCCATGTATGACTGAAACATGATGCGATACCCCAGAAATTGACACAACATTGTAAACTGACTGTACTTCAGTAAAAAGATAAATAAACAGATGATGGCAGGAAAAAAAAGAATGAATGAAAGAGCATGATGGGTGAGCACAGACACTGGACTCTGAATTATGAAGTATGACGGCCCATAGCTACTCAGACGTCTTGAAATGAGATTTCTTGCAATAAATAATTAATTGGTATTAGACTCACACATGCACCTAGTTTCAACAGTGTATCAGTCCGTCAGCCTCCCTGCCATGTTTATAAAGATTTAAGTTCCCCAGAAGTTCAGAATCTCTCCAAGACTCAAATGGAACAGAAGCACAATTTTCTTTCCTTCAAGAAACGCTACAGAAACTGGAGAAACTCTTCTATATGGATCTGCAGGGATTATATTATTTCAAGTATAGTTTTACTCAACACCTCAGAGACCAACTGTGGAGAAAGAAAAGGCCCCGTAAAAGAAACCTGAATTCTAATCAAATTGCTGCAACTGCCGTTTTTAACTCTGCAGGGCAGATCTCATATATATTAAAGCAAACAAACTTTGTCCAGAAATGATGTTCTGCATCTCAGACTGACCTGCTCTACCTTTTGAACTCTTTAAATTTAGAATTCCCCTAGGATCTGTAGTGGCTTCTTTGACATAGGTTAATAAAATTCCATTAGTAGCCTGTATGTGTTCTTTATGAGTTCCTTACCCATGAATAGGATTTTGATTTATATTTAGGTCTCACTGACCACGTGCTCTCCTTAAGCAGGGGTTTGTGTTGTAATCAATCATGGATCACTCTAAAAACATTTTTTAAAAGCACTGTTAAGGTCCCAGGATAGCAGAAACTCGGAAAAAAACACCACTCCCCAGCAAAGATACAATTTATACTCTATAGCCTTTACAAATGAAATTTTAAGGTGTTATTTAAAGATGTATATTTCAACTTGTAAGTGCATTTATCTCCTTTATGCTATGTGCGGTTTTTCCAATATAAACAATTACGTATGAGAGCGAATTCTCTTAGACTTGAGAGTTTTGCTGAACAGTTTGTGTCTCTAAGGAGAACACTGGTCACTAATGAGGTCTGCATATGTGCAGCCAATTCATACTACAAATAAAATTGTATTGATTACAGTTTTAGATTATCTACTTACATGGAATACAAGGGACTAGAAGCGTGCTGTGAATTCCCAGTTGGGAAAGATGGAATTAAAAATAGGTTTAAGCAGTACATTTACATCATATATACTGGGTTTGACTCAGATTAAGTACTTAGAAGTTACTTTTATTATGTTAATACTTAAATTTCTTAAATATATGCATATATATGAAAATATATGCACATGTATACATATAAATATATATTTTAAAAAGAACAATAATCTGTCATTTTTCTAGGCCAGTGGAGAACGCACACAGAGCTACACATCCCTTCCCAGAAACTCTACTTTTATTTTTACTCGTGTTGAGGTTTGATAACATTTATTGAACATCTGCTCTGATCAATTACAACTTACATCCATTAGCAAAATTAATTCCTATGACAATTCTATTTGATAGAAAATTCTGTGATTATCTATGAATGTATAAATTGGAATTTTGGAGCAACTTCGGCAAGGTGCCAACAGTTACGTAGTTGAAAGTGGGTGGAGATTTCAGACCCAGTTTTTCATCTGCTGTGAAGTTGGAAATCTTGCTACTCTGTAATAACAGTTATTTCCTCTGTAGTAGGTGCCTTTTCACATGTTATCTGAAATATTACTGTTATCATTGCCCCTTATCATGAATACTGTAATTATTTTTTTATAGATGAGAAAATTAAAGTTATGTCAGGTTCAGCAAATTCCTCATACAGATTCTAAGTGACAGGATCACTCTGAGTGCTGTGTTGGCAAGTGCAGAAATAGGAAGAAGAGTTAGGAGACTCTTTAATGTGGGAGAAGTTGGTGGCAGAGAAGATGGTGGGAAGTGGTCATATTATTGACTGATCCATGGTGTACCAGGGATTATGGATTAATGATTGTGTATGTCCATATTGTGGACTGATCCGTGGTGTATCATCAGAGATTATGGCAAAGAGATCATTCAAGGACGGTTCCCAAAACTCTGGCTTGAGCGGATAGTTACATATGTTGGTACTGCTTTAAATAAAATACAGAACATTAAGAAAAGTGCACTTGGGGTAAGACAACAATGATTTCTTTTTAAATTCGAAGTTCTAGCATGATATCCAAAAGCCACTTTGCAGGAAGTAGTTGTTATTTTAGATGGGGACTTCAGAAGAGAACTTGGGGCTAATGACATCATTTAGGGGGATGTTAGTTAACACTGGGGCTGTAACGGAACCCACTGGGTAACTACTGGCAGAGTGTATCCCACAGTGACAATGAGGACAAAGCTAAGACTGATCCCTAAGAAATGCCTGTGTTTGAAGTTCAGGTATAAGAGGGAGAACCTGCAAAGAATACAGAACAGGAATGAACAGTGGAGCAGAAAAAAACTAGAGAAATTGGAATCATAAAGTTCCAGGAGGAGGCTTTTTTCCCCAAAGGACTTCATATTTTTAGAGCAGTTTTAGGTTCACAGCCAAAGTGACAGGAAGGAACAGAAATACCCCGTCTGCCTTCTGCCCCCACACCTGCGTCGCCTGCCCCATTATCAGCATCACTCTCCAGAGTGGCACACACGTTACCATGGACGATGGTCGACAAATCATAATTACCCAAAGCCCATATTTGCATTAAGGTTCGCTCTTGTTGGTGAACATTCTATGAGTTTAGAGAAATGCATAGTTGCATGTATGCATCCTGATGATGGCACACAGAGTATTTTTCATTTCCGTAAAAGTCCCCTGTGCTCGGCTTATTCATCCCTCCCTCACTACCTCCGGTCCCCAGGCAACAACTGATCTTTCTACTGTCTCCATAGTTTTACCTTTTTTGAAAAGTCATATAGTTGGAATCATACAACATCCAGCCTTTTCAGCTTGGCCTCTTTGACTTGGTAATTTGCACTTAAGTTTCCTCTCAAGTTTCATGGCTTGATAGCTCTTGTCTTTCTAGTACTGAGAACATTTATTCCTTTAGCTACTGAAGGGCATCTTGGTCGCTTCCAGATTTGGGCAATTCTGAATAAAGCCGTAAATATCTCATGTAGATTTTTGTGTAGACAGGAATTTTCTACTTCTTTGGGTAAATACCAAGGTATGTAATTACTGTATCATATGGTAAGAGTGTTTAGTTTTTTTAAGAAGCCGCCCAACTGTCTTCGAACGTGGCTGCACCATTACTTACTTCCACCAGCTGCGAATGAGAGTTGCTGTTTCTCCACATCCTTGTTAGCGTTTGGTGCTGCTGTTCCGGCTTTGGGCCGTTCTGATAGTTGGGCAGTGGTGTGTCATTGTTCTTTCCATTTGCATTTCTCTGATGACATGTGACGTGGAGGGTATTTTCATATGCTTATTTGCCATCTGTATATCTTCTTTAACCACTTTTTAAATTGAGATTTTTGGATTTTTTTGTTGTTCTTGTTGTTGAGTTTTAAGAATTTTTTGTATAATTTAGATAATAGTTCTTCTTCAGATGTGTCTTTTGTAAATATTTTCTTCCAGTTTGTGGATTGTCTTCTCATTCTTTTGACATTGTCTTTCACTGAGTAGAAGCTTTGAATTTTAATGAAGTCCAGCTGGCCTGTTGTTTCTTCCATGGATCATACTTTAGGCGTTGTCTCTAATAAATCATTGCCATACTCAAGGTCAGATAGGTTTTTCTCCTATGTTATCCTCTAGGCTTCTTACAGTTTTTCATTTTACATTTAAGTCTATGATCTATTTTGTAGACTAAAATGTAGTTAGTTTACAATATTGTGTTAGTTTCAGGTGTACAGAGCAAAGTGATTCAGTTGTATGTCTGACTTATTTCTCTTAGCCTAATGACCTCAAGATCCATTCATGTTGTTACAATGGCAGGATTCTCTCTTTTTCTATGGATGGGTAATGTTTTACTTTATATATATCTCACATTTCTGTATCCATTCTTCTGGACAGTTAGGTCGTTTCCATGTCTTGGCCATTGTAATTAGTGCTGCTATGAACATGGGAGTGCAGATACCTTATCATAGCATTTTTTTTTTAATTCAGATACATTCCCGGAAGTGGAATTGCTGGATCATGCGGTTGATTTTTTTTTTAACATTTTTTATTGATTTATAATCATTTTACAATGTTGTGTCAAATTCCAGTGTTCAGCACAATTTTTCAGTTATTCATGGACATATACACACTCATTGTCACATTTTCTTCTCTGTGAGTTATCATAACATTTTGTGTATATTTCCCTGTGCTATACAGTGTAGTCTATTCTACAATTTTGAAATCCCAGTCTATCCCTTCCCACCCTCCACCCCCCTGGTAACCACAAGTCTGTATTCTCTATCTGTGAGTCTATTTCTGTCCTTTATTTACGCTTTGTTTTTGTTTGTTTGTTTTTGTTTTTGTTTTTTAGATTCCACATATGAGCGATCTCATATGGTATTTTTCTTTCTCTTTCTGGCTTACTTCACTTAGAATGACATTCTCCAGGAGCATCCATGTTGCTGCAAATGGCATTATGTTGTCGGTTTTTATGGCTGAATAGTATTCCATTGTATAAATATACCACCTCTTCTTTATCCAGTCACCTGTTGATGGACATTTAGGCTGTTTCCATGTTTTGGCTATTGTAAATAGTGCTGCTATGAACATTGGGGTGCAGGTGTCATCCTGAAGTAGATTTCCTTCTGGATACAAGCCCAGGAGTGGGATTCCTGGGTCATATGGTAAGTCTATTCCTAGTCTTTTGAGGAATCTCCACACTGTTTTCCATAGTGGCTGCACCAAACTGCATTCCCACCAGCAGTGTAGGAAGGTTCCCCTTTATCCACAGCCTCTCCAGCATTTGTCATTTGTGGATTTTTGAATGACGGCCATTCTGACTGGTATGAGGTGATACCTCATTGTAGTTTTGATTTGCATTTCTCTGATAATTAGTGATATGGAGCATTTTTTCATGTGCTTTTTGATCATTTGTATGTCTTCCTTGGAGAATTGCTTGTTTAGGTCTTCTGCCCATTTTTGGATTGGGTTGTTTACTTTTTCTTATTGAGTCGTATGAGCTGCTTATATATTCTGGAGATCAAGCCTTTGTCGGTTTCACTTGCAAAAATTTTCTCCCATTCCATAGGTTTTCTTCTTGTTTTACTTCTGCTTTCCTTTGCTGTGCAGAAGGTTGTAAGTTTCCTTAGGTCCCATTTGTTTATTCTTGCTTTTATTTCTTCTAGGAGAAAATTTTTGAAATGTATGTCAGATAATGTTTTGCCTATGTTTTCCTCTAGGAGGTTTATTGTGTCTTGTCTTATGTTTAAGTCTTTAATCCATTTTGAGTTGATTTTTGTATATGGTGTAAGGGAGTGTTCTAGCTTCATTGTTTTACATGCTGCTGTCCAGTTTTCCCAACACCATTTGCTGAAGAGACCGTCTTTATTCCAATGTATTTTCTTGCCTCCTTTGTCAAAGATGAGTTGACCAAAAGTTTGTGGGTTCATTTCTGGGCTCTCTATTCTGTTCCATTGGTCTATATGTCTGTTTTGGTACCAATACCATGCTGTCTTGATGACTGTAGCTCTATAGTATTGTCTGAAGTCTGGGAGAGTTATTCCTCCAGCCTCTTTCTTTCTCTTCAGTAATGCTTTGGCAATTCTAGGTCTTTGATGGTTCCATATGAATTTTATTATGATTTTTTCTAGTTCTGTGAAATATGTCCTGGGTAATTGGATAGGGATTGCATTAAATCTGTAGATTGCCTTGGGCAGTGTGACCATTTTAACAATATTGATTCTTCCAATCCAAGAGCATGGGATATCTTTCCATTTTTTAAAGTCTTCTTTAATTTCCTTCATCAATGGTTTATAGTTTTCTGTGTATAATTCTTTCACCTCCTTGGTTAGATTTATTCCCAGATATTTTATTACTTTGGGTGCTATTTTAAAGGGGATTGTTTCTTTACTTTCTTCTTCTGTTGATTTATCGTTAATGTAAAGAAATGCAACTGATTTTTGAACGTTAATTTTGTAACCTGCTACCTTGCTGAATTCTTCTATCAGCTCTAGTAGCTTTTGTGTGGACCTTTTAGGGTTTTCTATATATAGTAACATGTCATCAGCATATAATGACACTTTTACCTCTTCTTTTCCAATTTGGATCCCTTTTATTTCTTTCTCTTGCCTGACTGCTGTGGCTAGGACTTCCAGGACTATGTTGAATAGGAGTGGTGATAGTGGGCATCCTTGTCTTGTCCCAGATTTTAGTGGGAAGCTTTTGAGTTTTTCACCGTTGAGTACTATGCTGGCTGTAGGTTTGTCATATATAGCTTTTATTATGTTGAGATATGTTCCCTCTATACCCACTTTGGCGAGAGTTTTTATCATAAATGGGTGTTGAATTTTATCAAATGCTTTTTCTGCATCGAGTGAGATGATCATGTGGTTTTTGTCCTTTCTCTTGTTGATGTGATGTATTACACTGATTGATTTGCGTATGTTGAACCAGCCTTGTGTCCCTGGGATGAACCCCACTTGGTCATGATGTATAATCTTTTTTATGTGTTGTTGGATTCTATTTGCTAAAATTTTGGTGAGGATTTTGGCGTCTATGTTCATCAGTGATATTGGCCTATAATTCTCTTTTTTTGTAGTGTCTTTGCCTGGTTTTGGTATCAGGGTGATGGTGGCTTCATAGAATGAGTTTGGGAGTATTCCCTCCTTTTCAATCGTCTGGAAGAGTTTGAGAAGGACTGGTATGAGTTCTTCTTTGTATGTTTGGTAGAATTCCCCGGTGAAGCCGTCCGGTCCTGGACTTTTATTTGTAGGGAGGTTTTTAATTGCTATTTCTATTTCCTTTCTAGTGATCGGATTGTTCAAGCGTTCAGATTCTTCTTGATTCAGTTTTGGTGGACAGTATGTTTCCAGAAACTTGTCCATCTCCTCTAGGTTATCCAGTTTGGTTCCATATAGTTTTTCATAATATTCTTGTATGATATTCTGTATTTCTATTTTGTTCGTTGTAATTTCTCCATTTTCCTTTCTTATTTTGCTAATTTGTGCTCTCTCTTTTTTCTTCTTTGTGAGTTTGGCCAGAGTTTTGTCGATTTTATTTACTTTTTCAAAAAACCAGCTTTTGGTTTGGTTGATTTTTTCTATGGTCTTGTTAATCTCTATTGTATTTAATTCCTCTCTGATCTTTATTATTTCCTTCCTTCTGCTGCTTTTTGGGGCTTTTTGTTCTTCTTTTTCTGATTCATTCAGGTGGTGGGTTAAATTGTTTATTTGAGATTGTTCTTCTTTTTTGAGGAAGGCCTGTATCGCTATAAACTTCCCTCTTAGCACTGCCTTTGCTGTGTCCCATAGGTTTTGAGTGGTTGTGCTTTCATTATCATTTGTCTCAAGGTATTTTTTAATTTCAGCTTTGATTTCCTCATTGATCCATTGTTTTTTCAATAACATATTGTTTAATCTCCATGCTTTCCTTTTTTTCTCCTTTGTTTCTCTGTTGTTGATTTCCAGTTTCATGGCATTGTGGTCAGTAAAGATGCTTGAGATAATTTCTATCTTCTTAAAATTGTTGAGGTTTCTTTTGTGCCCAAGTACATGATCAATCCTGGAAAATGTTCCATGTGCACTTGAAAAGAATGTATATCCTATTTTTGGGGGGTGTAATGCTCTGAAAATATCCACCAAATCTAGTTTTTCTATTGTAGTATTTAATTTCTCTGTTGCCTTGTTTATTTTCTGTCTGGAAGATCTGTCTAGTGATGTTAATGCAGTGTTAAAATCTCCAACTATGATTGTATTCCCATCAATATCCCCCTTTATCTCTGTTAGTAATTCTTGTATGTACTTAGGTGCTCCTATATTGGGTGCATATATATTAACGAGTGTAATATCCTCATCTTGTATCACTCCTTTAATCATTATAAAATGTCCCTCTTTATCTTTCTTTATCTTTGTTTTAAAGTCTATTTTCTCTGAAATCAGTACTGCAACACCTGCTTTTTTGGCTTTTCCATTTGCATGGAATATCCTTTTCCATCCTTTCACTCTCAATCTATATGTGTCCTTCTCCCTAAAGTGGGTCTCTTGTATGCAGCATATTGAAGGTTCTTGCTTTATTATCCAGTCTGCCACTCTATGTCTTTTGACTGGAGCATTTAGTCCATTAACATTTACAGTAATTAATGATAGACGTGTGTTTATTGCCATTTTGAACTTATCTTTGCAGTTGAATTGGTATGTCCTCTTTGTTCCTTTCTTCTTCCTTTTGTGGTTTGGTAATTTTCCTTTGTATTATCATGGATTTTATTTACTTTTTATGACTCCTTTGTAAATTTTTGGCTTGTGGTTACCCTTTTTTGTAAATCTATCAACCCATTACTATAACTGTTTTTATTAAACTGATAGTAACATGATCTCAAACCCATCCTACTGTTAAAAAAATTTTAAAAAGAAAGAAAAAAAATATTCTATATTTCCCTGCCTCCCTCTCCCACTCTCAGTGATTTGTATGTCTTCTTTTATAATTTCATGTTTATTTTATTTGTAATTCATGAGTTGTCACCTTTCCAGTTGTGTGTTTCTCATTTCTGTAGCATCCTGCTGCTTTTCTATTTAGAATAGCCCTTTCAATATTTCTTTTAGCATGGGTTTAGTGTTGCTAAACTCCTGCAGCTTTTTTTTTTTTTGTCTGTGAAACTCTTTATTTCTCCTTCTATCCTCAAGGATAGCCTTGCTGGATAAAGGATCCTAGGCTGCATCTTTTTTTCATTCAGGGCTTTGAATATATCTTGCCACTCCCTTCTGGCCTGTAGTGTTTGTGTAGAGAAATCAGCTGAGAGCCTTATGGGGGTTCCCTTGTAACTTACTCTTTGCTTTTCTCTTGCTGCCTTTAGAATAATTTCTTTATCCTTGACTCTGGCCATCTTGATTATGATGTCTTGGTGTGGGTCTATTTGGGTTCTTCCTGTTTGGGACCCTCTGAGCTTCCTGTACTTGGATATCTGATTCCTTCTTTAAGTTTGAGAAGTTTTCAGTCATGATTTCTTCAAAAACCTTTTCAATCCCCTTTGATCTTTCTTCTCCTTCTGGGACCCCTATTATGCGAAGATTGGGACGCTTTATATTATCCCATAGGTCCCTTATGCTATTTTCATTATTTTTTATTTGCTTCTCTTGTAGTTCTTCTGAATGGGTGCTTTGTATTGCTCTGTCTTCTAGATCACTAATTCGTTCCTCTGCATTATCTAGTTGGCTTTGCACAGCTGTTAGATCATTCCTCATCTCTGTCAATGAGTTTAACCATTCTACCTGGCTCTTCTTTATAGCTTCGATTTCATTTTTGACATATTTTATATCTCTAAACACTATCTCTTTTAATTCCTTCAGCAATTCGATCACTTCTTTTTTGAAATCTTGATCTAGTAGGCTATCGATGTCTATTTCGTTGATCTTTCTTTCAGGGGATTTCTCTTGTTCTTTTAATTGGGAAAGGTTTTTCTGCTTCTTCATCTTGCTCATACCTCTTTGGCAGTGTGGTTTATGGAGTATCAGTTGTTTATTTTGGTCCTTAAGGATTTTATCTATCTGATGCCTATTTAGGAATAGAACTTAGGAGAAAAAGAAAAAAAAAATAAGAGAGAGAGAGAAAGAATTTTAAAAGAAGGGAGAAAGAGGGTTTGAAAACAGTGTATAATGAATAATAGAAGAGTGAGTTGAAGCAGAGTATTAATCGGGTTGAGACGTCCTTTTGAAACCTTTAGAAAAAAAGGGGGGGGGGGAGATGAATAGATGTATTTGAAACCTGTGTCTAATCAATAGCAGGACATCAAAACCCAAGAGAAATAGAAATGAATTAAGAAGTAAAGATTAAGAGAGTAATAGAAAATAGAACAGGTAAAAACAGATTTAAAAAAAAAAAAGAGGGGGGTGGTTTGTCGGTGTTCTCCTGGAGTCTGTGTGCTTTTGATGTGAAGTCTTTCTGTCTTCGTCCTGTTTTGGAAGCTCAGCTTGCTGTTTTCAGAGGCCCTCCGTTGGCGCCCTCTTCTGTGCTGCTCCCAGCACCTGTCGGCAAGCAGATCGCGCCTCCTCCTAACACTGGGTCAGGTGCAGCTCTCTGCTGTGGGCGGGCGGGTCGCTGCCCCTCCGGATGCCGCAGTCAGATGTTGCAGACTGGCCAGGTAGGAGGGCGGGTCGTGCCCCCTCCCAGCACCTCGGTCAGGGGCTGTGTTCCTGCCGGAAAGGCGGGGGGCCGCTCTCGCTCTACCTGCGCCGCCGCCGGTAGCTCCGCTCTCTGTGCGGCTGCGCGCTCTGCCCTGGTCGGCGCTCAGCGGGTGGGCTCGGGGAAGACCGAGGGACAGCCCTGTCCCTGCTCCGAGCCAGAACCCAGCTCCTTGTTTGTCTTCGTGGAGCAAGTTCTCTGAGGGACCAGGATGGAAGGATCCTGTCTGCCCCGGGCTGCAGGCCAGTCTCAGTCTGGCCTTTCAGGCTGCTAAGCCCTTCGGTGCGGATGCAGGTTTCGCCCCCGCCCCCGCCTGAGTGCTCAGCGCGGAGGATATGGCGGCTGTGCCTGAGCCCCGCCTCTCTTCCCCCGAAAACTTTCTGCGGGTTTTCAGAGATGGGAGTGTGCACCCTTCCCCCAAGAGCACATCAACCTTGCTGTTTTATGGAGGGCCCAGGTTGTTCTGCCCTGTGCACCCACAGCCACGGCGCGCAGCCCCTTGCGTTCCCCCGGGGCTGCCTCCGTGCAGCCGCCCCCGTCCTCCGCCCGGCTTATGCAGCCTGGCCCTGCCCGCCGCTGCCGGCCCGCGTCTCAGGCTGGGTGTCGGGGGGACGCTCTGTGCCCGTTTAACTTAGTTCTGTTAGTCAAGGGCTGCTCTGTACAGATCCGAGCCTCGAAGGCTCCCCCTCCGTCCCGCTGGCCTCTCAGTTGGAGAGGGGAGACCCAGCGAGCGAGCACCAGTCCTCCTTTGCCACTGCCTCCCCGCGGGACCCGTCCCGCGCTGCTTTGCCTTTTGTTCTTTCTTTTTTCCTTTTCTCCTACCAGATTTTTGGCGTCTTTATCTTTTGAAGAGGGCGATGTTCTGTCGGAGTTCCACAGGTGCTCTGGTTGGCTGAGTGGGTCTGTAGATGTGGGTCTTGGTGTATTTGTGGGAGAGGGTGACCTGCGAGCGTCCTTCTACTCCGCCATCTTCCGTGGTTGATTTGTTTTTAATTTTTTGAGGAAACTTTGTACTGTTTTCCAAAGTGGCTGTGCCATTTTACAACACCACGATAGTGCACAAGGTTCCTTTTCTCCACATCCTCACCAGCATTTGTTATCCTTGTCTTCTGATGCTTGCCATTCTCAAAGAGATGAGGTGATATCTTACCGTGATTTGGATTTGCATTTTCCTAATGATTAGTGATGTTGAGCATCTGTGCAGGTATCTGTTGGTCATTTGTATATCTTCTTTGGAAAAATACCTTCTCAGGTCCTTTTGCATATTTTTAAATTGGATTATTGGTTTTTTGTTACTGAGTTATATGAGTTTCTTACATATTTTTGTGATTAACTCTTTATCAGATACATGGTTTGCAAGTACTTTTTCTCATGTAAATTCATTTTTTGCATGTGGATATGCAGTTGAAAAGACTATATTTTCTTCATTGTACTGCATTTACTGCTTTATTGAAGATTTCTATATTTATGTGGGTCTATTTCTGGGCTCTCTGTTCTGTTCCATTGATCTATTTGTTCTTTTGCCAAAACCACACTTCCTTCATGGCTGTAGCTTTATATAGTAAGGCTGGAAGTCTGGTGGTATCAGTACTCCAACTTTGCTCTCTTTTAGTACTGTGCTGGCACATCTGGGTCTTCTGCCTCCCCACATTAACTTTGCCAATATCCAAAAATAACTTAGTGGGATGGGAATACTGGTTTTCAACAGGATTGAATACTGTTTTTATCAAATAACAACAAGAAGAAAAAAATAGATAGGTTTAGAAATATGTGTGTGATTGGTTATGTTAACAAGGATAATTCCAGTGAAGTACTGGGGATATAAGTCAGATTAAACTGGTTAGAAAAATATAGAAGGGTGAGGAAGTGAGATAAGAGACTATAGACAACTCTGAAATTGTGACATTGTGGGAAATTAACCAGAGACAGAGAAAGCAGTTGCTCTGGGATCCAGGACTTCCTTGAGATCTGTTAAAACCACAGTATGCTTGGCATGTTACCTATAAAGTTCACAACAGAACATGATTAATACTTACGTTTCCATTTCAAAGTGTAGGGAACTGACAGGCTTGAGTGAAAACATAGTATGAAGTAAGGAACAAAGAGCTGGTCATCAGATGTATCTGTGTTTGAATCCTTGGTCTCCCAAATTAAATTATCTTAGGAAGTTACCTATTCTCTTTGAACCTCTTTGCACATTTGCACTCTTCAGCCGTAAGAAACGACAACATAACGCCATTTGCAGCAACATGGACGTCCCTGGAGAATGTCATTCTAAGTGAGGTAAGCCAGAAAGAGAAAGAAAAATACCACATTTGTAAAAATGGGGAAAATAATGTCCTTTTATGTGTTTACTGAATGGATAAATGAAATAGTATACCTAGTGGGCCTACATAGCTACATGCAATCCTTGACTTGCTCATTTCACTTAGAAGAATGCTTTTAAGAATCAACCATGTTGTCACATTTATCACACTTCCTTTTCATTGTTGAACAATACCCCATTGTATGGATATACTAGTTTAATTTGTTGTTTATTCATCAGCTTATGGGTGTTTGCATTGTTTCCACTTTTTGGCTATCATAAATAATGCTACTATAACATTTCTGTAAAAGTTGGTGTGGGCCTATGTTTTCATTTACCTTGAATACAAACCTAGGAGTGAAACTGCTGAGTCGGTGATAAGTCTCTGTTTAACTATTTGAGCAACTGCCAGGCTGTTTTCCAAAGTGGCTACAGCATTTTAATTCCCAAAAGCATTGTATGAGAGTTCCCATTTTTCTACATTCTCACTGAAACTTGTTGTCTGTCTTTTTATTCAAGCCATCCTGGTGAGTATCTCATTCTGGTTTTGCTTTTCACTTACCTGATGGCTCATGATGTTGAGCATCTTTTCATGTGCTCATTGGCCATTTGCACATCTTCTTTGGAGATATGTCTATTCAGATTCTTTGTCCATTTTTTTAGTTGATATTTTTGTCTTTTCATTTTTGAGTTGAATGTGTCCTCTCTATATTATATTAAATATTCTAGATGCAAATCCATTGTCGGAGATGTGATTTGCAAAACTTTACTCCCATTTTGTGCGTTTATTTTTTCTTTCCCAAAAGACAGGAAGGATCTTTAAATTCAAAGCTACAGCTTTCCTTAACTGCAAGGAAATATTAAGGTACGAGTACCACTTGGGGTGGCAGGGTCCGCAAAGGGACTGAGACTGACAAACTCAAATATTCAAGTTATCCAGGGTTTTTTGGAATGCCCTGGAATTACAGCTGTCAGCTGTTGTGTAATTAATAAAATATGTTCTGAGTTCCGAGAAACCTGACTTACAAATGAATGCAACTATTTTGTAATGAGTTGAGCCAAGCAGTGATATCTACAATTTATAAAAAATAACTTCCTTTCCACAAAGTAATGTGAGTTTGCTTCTTGATATTCTCATTTTAACTTCATTTTCACTCAACATTTGCAGATTAATTTGTCAAATATTGTAAGAGGAATTTATTACTCTTTTAAATTCAACCTTTAAGGTGTTCTCCTAAAGCTAAATTTTTAAAGTTTCCAATTTACTGAACATTTTCCTCACCTTCCTTCATTCGGTTCGTGTGTGTGAATATATATGTATATGTGTGTGTATAGGCATATTCATTCATATACAGATACACATATATTCATTCATAAATACATTCACATATATTTATTGTAGTGTTCCAAATACGGCCATTTGTTCTGATCAGTATGTATGTATTGTCCATGCAGAACCCTTATCTTGGCAACACCCTTTCACCTCACCAGCTCATTTGGTCTTTGAAATGTATGTGCAAGTTCACAACAGCATCAATTATTTCATTATTCCAAGGCTCTTCTTCCCTTTCCTACTCTCCATGCTGCACAGACACCACGCTTTCTCTTCTTAGATCCCGGTCATAATTTTTATGTGCTTTCAGAGAGAACAGCGGACTATCGGAAGTGGATGACACTAATTGTGATTGCGTTCTCACGTGCATCTTCCGTGTCATTCACGTCAGACTGTGCGTTGTCTTTTCGCTTTCCTGATGGATGGAGCTTTTTACTCTGATCATTTAAAAGAAAAAGGATCAGTGAGAATGACAGGCAACTGAGAATTCCTGGACTTCTCTTAAGCCAGTCTAGCGTAACTCCACAGCATTAACTGTTTTTTTTTTTTTTTCAAGAAGCAGGAATAAAATGATGTGCATGCAAATGAAGTTGCATTTACAAAATATCCAGATTTAATTGGCACCAGAATAACTGCAGGGCCTTCATCCTCTCTTCAGATTTCTCACAGTGGCCCTGTGGGGGGTCACATATGGGTCACACAAGCTCAGGAGTAGGCCCCCTCACGCCCTTTATCCTTGGTCTGCTTGTCATTATGGAGTTTCCAAAATTCAGTGGAGGGAGGACTGTCACTGCAGCCAGTGTCCTCCATGAATAACAGCTTCTCTGCCTATTATGCTTTCTTCTAATTTCCCCTTTGCTATTTACTCTAGCAATGAGGGAAGTGTCCTTCAAATCCTGACCACTGGTGCCAAGCTCAGTCTCAGCCATGTCTCAAATAGGATGACAACGGCCACACTAAGGAAATTATTCAAGGTGATTCAAGAATAAAAAAATATAGTGAGGTGTTCCACTCTAAATAAGAATCTTATAAGAAATATCACTAGCCTTCATCTGGAAAAACTTTGCAGTCCCCACTTCTCACTACATTGATCACAGTCTGAGAAACAAGATCTTGAAAGCCACCACTGGCGTGAATGTGCTTGAGAAAGCACGGGCTCTGGGCGCAGCAAGAGACAGGAGTTTCAGTATGGCCTGTCCCTAACCTCCTTTAGGATTTTATGCAGCTGGCTTACATATGTGTCTCAGCTTCCTCTTCTCCGAAGTAGTAATAATGATCTTTCTAATGGGCGATGCTGACTCTTGGCACAACCCACTGGAAATCTGGAGGTTTGGAAGATGAGATGACTAGTTTCTGAAGGCAGGAGTAGCCTTATATCTGGGGATTAATTTCTTTCCAGTTCTTAGCTCAGTCTCTGGAATAGAATCTGGGCACAAGAGATGCTATTGATATTACTGTCACCGAGGCCTTGAATTAACAGAAACTGCTTTTAAAGTCATGCACGATTTTCTTATCTGAAACTTTGGATTAATCAGACTTGTTCAGAATGCATCTCAGAATGAATTGATATGATTCAGTTCTAAATCTTTAAAGTACAACACAAGCACAAAGTTAGTGAACACATAATCCTACTGTAACCATTAACAATCAAACACGTGTAACTTCTCTCCCTGCTTTGTGCCCTGTTCCACTCAAATTCATTCTCCACACCTCCTCTAGTATAATTGTAACAGGGAAGAACAAATCTGACTCCAAAGTAGATCTGTGCCTCTAGTTCTAACCCTGGGCTCTGTTTCCTGTGCTTAGCCATGCCGGTTCTGCACCTTTCGTAAAGGAAGATTGCTTAGAGCCTGAAATATATAGGATGGCTCATTCTCAAGGCTCTGACCTTTAAGGGTATAGCACTTTTCCATTCCTAGAGCCATAAAAAGTTGCAGAACAGAGAATAACATTTGTCTTGTTGGAGGTTTACAGGAACATGGTGACCTGACCTATGTGGACAGCTGCAAGAGCAAAAAGTTTGCAACAAACAACCATACCCTCTCCCCTTCTTAGTATAAAAGGAGCCTGAATTCTGCCTTGGGTAAGGTGGTTCTTTGGGTCACTAGTCCACCATCTTCTCGGTGAGCTGGCTTTTAGACCCTACATTTGCTATTCCTTGCCCCAACAACTTTTGTCTTGATTTATTGGTCTTCTGTGCAGCGCGCATTACAAGCTGGGAGTCAGTAATGTGATCTTTTGGAAATGGAAATCTGGTCATACCACATTTTAATAGCACCCAGTAATCTCCCTCCCATACCTACCCATCAAAACCTTCGCTCCTCAGCATGGCACACACATGCCTTGGAAACCTGGTAACTCTCTGTCTCTCCTGGCTTTCTTATGGCTACTCTGGGCCATGCACCTCCTGCGCTAGCGATAGGGAACTGTCATCTAGGCGTCTTCTCCAGTGCTGTTCGTTTGTATATGCTCCCTTTGCGCCACTGACTACCTGTTGTATTTTAAACAACTCAACTCAAAGTCTCTCCTCCGGGACCTTTTCTGAGTAAGTCATACTTAGTTGGTGCCCTGCTTTTGTGTTCATGTAATGCCCTATACATGTCTCTAACTTTGCACTTACCCCATTTATTAGGGTGGGTCCACCTCTGGTTTTACGGTAAGTTCCTAAAGGGCAGAGGCAGCCTTCGTCATCTCTGTGTTTGTAGCTCCAAACGTTGTATTGGAGCCCCACAGACATGCTAGGTTCTATGCTAAGCCCTGTAGATACATGATGTCATCTGCTTTTCGCAGTAACATGGTAGGGCTGGAATTGGCATTTCCATTTTATTGAAGGGGAATCTGAGGCTTGGAGAGAATAAATAACTTTCCAAACTCCTGCAGCTACCACGTGGCAGAGCCTCCTCTCGTCTGTCTCACTTTTGAGCCAAAGTGCTTACTATATGCTTGTTCTACTCTTTGAATATCATTTCACATTAAATATTCAAGGGTCTTCTTACTCATTTCACTAGTTCTGCCTACAGGTACGTTCCTTCCTAATCGGGGAACTGAGTCTTTGGTTGAACCTGTTTTAACTTCAAACCATCCATGTGTCTCTGTCTTCATGTCTTGACAGATATCTTTGTGGAATCCCTCCTCCCTCCAGCTCTGGTCATCTGGTTCCTTCTTTAATTAGCCTAATTCATCAAGGACCCATATTGGCAAATCGCATAGCTCTTTTCAAGACAGCTCTGAACATACACGTGACATTCTTCCTGCCAGCAATACCATTTTCTTTCCATTCTGCTGGAAGAATCTGTACACAACTCAAATACCACCTTTTCTGTGAGACTCCCAGATCCCCTAATTTGTAGTCCCATTAATATACTATGAATGGCTTCTCTCCAGCCATTATCACACTGCATTGGTGTTGTCTTTCTTCCACATCTGCTGGGAAATGCTAATTGAGAAAGACTCTGGGTGGCATCATTCCCCAATTTGAGAAATGTAGGAGGTGCCCAAAATGATTGCAGAAAAAAACAAAGAAGTACACATATGATACTTAGTCTTGGTATACATTAATATATGGAAAACTAATGCTAATATTAGTTTATATAATGTATATAATATTTAACTAATAATTTTCTATATCTGTGTACATCACTAGTTTATTCAATAATAATTTATTCATGTAATCTTAGGCTTAATTTACATTCAAGGCAAGTGCCCATGTTATTTCCATGTCTTAGGTTTACAATGGTATTATTTTGAAAATGTCATTGGATTTTTGGATGATGAGATGAAAATTTGTTGACATTTGGATCTGTGTTTCTCTCTGCAAAGTTTAGGCTATTTCTTCCAAGCAGAACTCTAGAGAATTTTCTTAAAGATCAGAGAACTTCTGTTATATGTTGTTTAGCTCAGCGTTAAATATTATAGGATTAAGTTAAACTGAATTCTGAATAATTGACAAATTGATTGTTGACACTTTTGAAACAAGGTAACTCAAATATAAAAGCAATTTTTAATAATAGCAATGGGTGGGCTAACTGGACGATCATAATTCTGCATAAAATGTCACACTCTTTGATGCTTTGTGACAGGTACGTTTTAGCTTATGTTTGCATGTTGGGTTACAACTATCACACTAAGCAGTACTAGGTTGGATCATAGTCTTGAATCTCAGAGAAAATACAGTCACAAGGCAGATCACTGTGGTGTATCACTTGCTCGAACACACGGCTGATACTGTTACAGCAGAGTGGAGACAAGCAGGAGGGGTCTGGGAGTCTTGACGACTCTGCAGAAAGCCTCTGGGACGTTTGAGAAGCTCCAAGCAAAGCACACTGGTGGAAAGGTAGACTAGATTTTCTGCCTTGTTACAAGTTTGCCCAGGGAAGCTCATTAGCCTTTGTCCTGTGGAAGTTCAGCTGTTTCTCTCTCCCTCCCACCTTGCCAGACCTTGTAGTCTCCTATTTCAGGGTAAGCAAGTTATAAATGAAATTCCAGAAGAAGTATGCCCTCCAAGCACATGACTGAGGTCAAAAGGAGCTCTGGTTTTTAGTTTTCATAATCACTGAATTTTATTTGGAAAAATAATTTTGATACTGTTTTAATTATAACTGTAGATTCATCTTGCTTTTGAAAGTATACTTAATATGAGGACTCAGAGCTAACTGTCAACGGCCTCTTATGGAGGGCAAACGAAAAAGTTGATGTCCGAGTTTCTTTTTTAATAATTTGATCAGATCGTTCAAAGATAAAACTTTGATGCCAGAGAGGACTGAGTTTAAATGTCCAATATTCAGGTAAACCCATCATGAAGGCCTAGAGCTTTTATTTTGCCCCATCTCCGTGTAGAAAACACCGCTAGAGCCGTCATACTTGTCTGTTGTCGATAACATGTCAATATTACACTGATTCTTTATGTGAAAAGTAAGTTTAACTTGAGTTATGCAGGGAAAGATGTACCTATTTTTATGCCAGAGAGCCACTGTTAGGATTACATTAGATATGATACAGAAAACCTGACATTGTTTCTGCCTCATACACTGAATACTGATTCTCCGGTAAGAAAGTGCTCTTACCAAAAATCTACCTCTTTTACTTTATGAGATCTGAATCACAGTTTCCTTATTTATTACGTTATCTTTAGCATGATAACAACCTACACAAAGAGTGGTTTTGAGAATACAGTCAGAGGTAGCAGTAAAGTACTTCATACATTTTTCTGCCTGGAAAGTGATAAATACATGATACTTATTTTGAAAAGTATGATTATGATTTATCTGCATATTTAAATTTATTTAACCAAACCCTTAGGCTTAGAAAAAATATGACCTTAGGAAAGTGTTATTCAAAAATCTCTAGTTTAATATATAAATGACTGAATATTGAATCAGAAATTTTCTTCTCGCCTCTGTCCTAGTAATCAGGTTCAAAGAGACTTTCCAACTTGTACTTTATTTTGGGTCTCTGATTACTTCTTTTCCTGTCTTTTGTCTTAACTTTACAACTTCTCTTTCCCTGTTGCTTGGTGACAGTCCTCCTGCACAGACTCCTAGGTCCCATTCCAGGGGGCCTGCTCCTTGCCTGCCACCTTGAATCGCTGCGGAATTTGGTTGCCAGATTTTCTGTTGTCTGGTTTAAACTGTTTGCACAGGCCTGCTATTCTGAGTTGATGTTTTAGATTCTGCCTGCTTATTCTGCCTGCCAGATGTGCCCTTTTTGCCTGACTGAGCTGATGTCTGGTCATCCTTTTCAGGGGAGAGTTTTATTCCGGTCTGTCTACCATTGTGCACGTGTGTCCGTGTATGTGAATGTGCAACTTACACACCCATACACGCAACTCTGCCTGCTTTCCCAGCCTACACTGACCACCAAGACCTGTGAATTTTTGGGCATAATAGCAGATGTCAGCACTTAAGATTGCTAAATCTAGATCCTTGCTGTGCAATGCAAGTTTTTTTAAATAGAAATTTATTTGTTAAAATCTTTATATTTGTTAATTAAAACTCTTAATTCAGTTTGAGATACATGCACATAGTACTTCAGAATCTGGTCTCAGAGGCCAGACTTCCCACAGTCCCAACCCAGCTCTGCCTCTTACAAATTGTAATAACCTGGCTGAATTACATAGTTTTTTCTGTTTCTCAGTCTCATCATCTCTAAAATGACAATAGCATACTGCTGTTGTGGTTCAGTGAGTTAACACGTGTAAAGCTTGGAACACTGGCCACAGTAAGTGTTCAACTAGTATAGACTATTTTTGTTTTAGGTGTTTTTATTTTATGTTCATGGAAATCATCCTGCTCAAAAAACATTAACCTCAAAAAGAGAACCCAGATTATTTTATACCAGTATTTCAGTTTTTGATTTGACATACAGATGGCAGAATGGACTTACTACCATGAGGTCCTGGCAATTGAGGGAATCAATAATCAATCAATGACTTGGCTTCAGAGAGTTTATGAACCATATTCATAAGAAAAGGATTATTACATTTATTCTGCTACCTACTAAATATCTTTAAAAAATATGTGTATTAGTAAGTCATTATTTCTTCATGATGGTACAATATGCTATTTTAAATGGTCATATAACTATAATACATCTAGAATCTTTTGCATTGATAGGAATTAAGTAAAATATAAATAAACATTACATTAAAATATTTACCTTTGATTATATTGGGCCAAGCTCTATTAATAAAATGTTTATGAAGGAAAGAACAGTAATGCTATTATATCATTAGATTTAACGGTCACCATAAAATATGATGGGTTAAGGAAACCACTGTGAATCTTGTGTGGAAAAATACATACCAATGAAGTCATAATGCAAAAATTTAAAGAAGTGAAAAAAAGATCAAAACAAAAGCAGAAGTAATCCACACTGAAATTACTTTGGAGAAGATAATTGTTTGCATGGGCAGGGAACTTTACCAAATCATAAATTTCTTCCACCACAACTCAGATGTGATGGGACGCACCATTCAGTCAGACCCTGGGAAAAAATCCCCGTGTCTGGGCCACTGATGGCTTGCTTGGAGCTTAGATTAAAGAAAGAAGACTGAAGGGGAGCTTCTGTAGAATTAAATAGACTTCAGCATCACAAGCACTCGTTTTTATTATTATGAAGCAAGTTATGAATAAATAGCAGTTACATTACTTCTTTCAGACTTCAGTTGGATAGAAATAGTGACGTCATGTACCATCTTCTAGTTTTTAACAAGTAAGTGGATGTTGATGGTTTTAAAGAATTTTTTTTTCAATCTACCGTTAGAATTGTAAAAAGCTGTTGATTTTTGAGAGTAGTGGTAAGATTCTTTGCTAAATAAATGTCACTGTTAAAAAGTTATGCACTCTGTGATGTGATGAACAGTTCTCAGTGCCTGGAAACGTTGAATCTGTATCTCTTTGTATAGCATCTCTATCTATTTGTCTCTACATCTGTGCCTCTGTCTTCTCCTCTCTCTTCATCTGGGGGGAGGACCAGCACCAGCAGCACTATTGCTTAGAAATCCCTGCTGCCCTATCTCCCCACCGATATTTGGTATTCTTTCATTTCCCCTGCCAAAGTCGTTGTTACAGAAAAAAACCTAGTGTTTTAGCTAATATACCTGTTTCCTTATCAGTGACTTGCTTGTTCACATCATTTCTCTACTGGTATATTTGCTTTTACATATTGCCATGTAATTTATATTTTCAAGACAGCAGTCTAATACTAATTATATGTATTGATATGTATATGATACATATTAATTATATGTATATGATATCACATTCTAGTTTGTAGCTTCTATTTTAATTTTCTCCAGGGTGTCATTTAATCAGCATACATTCTAAGTTTTAATATAGTCAAATTTATCAAACTTTTCTTTAATTCATTTTTGTGTTTTAAGAAATTCTTTTTTTGTTTCAGGAAATCTGTATCTATCTTGATTCCATATGTTCCTGTATTTTATTCTAAAAGCAAAGGTTTTTCCTTCACCTTTAAAGGTTTAGTTTCTCTGAGATTGATTTCTGTATGCATGTGAGATGGGCTCTAATTCCATTCTCTCCATATGGGTAAGCAATAGTTTCAGATCATTTGCTAAAGAATCCATGTTACCAAAGCACAATAATGCAAGCTAGATTGTAAATCAAATTTCTGTCAATGTGTGGATTTTGTTATGGCCTTTTTATTCTTTTCTAGTAGATTTTATTTTTATATCCTGGCATCAGCATTGCCCCACTGTTACCCAAGCTTTATGACAAAGCTTGATTTCTGATAAGGCACATGTTCCCTCTTAGGTCTTCTGTCTTAGATGTTCTCGGGTCTTTGTTACGTCATATTAATTTTAGATTTATGTTGATTGTCACGTTCTACCAAATAAACAGACCACTTTTATAAATGAATTGCTGTTGCACTGAATCTCTAGATGAGTTTGGGAAGATTTTGGTACATTTAAAATATTGATACTCATTATTTACAAAAATCTTTTTGCTGGTGTATACAGAAGTGCAATTGAATGTGTACATGCTGATTATGCTTCTCATCAACAAGCTAAATTTGTTTATTAATTCTAATAATTTATTTGTACATTACTTTTCCTTTTCTAAATGCACAATCACATTATGTCATAATAATGACAGTTCGAGTCATTCATTCCAATCTCTTTAGTCATATTTTCCCTACCATTGACTAAAAATATTTAGAACAAGATTTAATAAAATTTATTACTTCAAAGGGGCATTTCCAATGTTCATTGTTACATTCCGTGTTTATGTGTGTCTATGTGTATAATGTATTTATCTCATACATAGTGCATGCATACGTATGTGTACATTCATTAAGTGCATAATACATACATACAGTAACTGAACTTCCCATTTATTTCTGATTTTTCTTTTAGTTTTAAAATTTTTTAAATTATGGACAAATATTGGGTGCTGTGTGATTTTTTTTTTTTGCTTTAATTTGTTAATCTGCTAGTATGAGTAGATTGCACTAAATGCTTGTTTAGTGATAAGCCAATTTGGATACATTGTTGGTCATGATGAATTGATCATTATAAATATTGATGAATTCAATCTGATGTTGTTTTATTTTGCATTTTCTCCAGGTACAATGTGAGAAATAGACAGTTTTACTTTCTAAACTTCTATTTGACCAGTTTTAGTTTTAAAGTTGTACTGGCCTTATGAAGTGAGTTCCAGGAATTGGCCATTCTCTTAAAGTATTTTCATAAGGTTGAACGTCTTTCTTCTTGAATGTTTGGTAGAAAGTCACCAGAGAAAACATTTTGGCCTGAAATTTTAATTGTGATAATATTTTTGACAGATAACTCAGTTTCTTTAAACATAATAGGAATATCTAGGCTTTACTCCATTTGGCATGTTAAACTTGGCAAAATTTTCTCTCATCTGAGTTTTCAAATTTATTTTCATGAAGTTTTTGCAGTCCCCTCTTATTATTTTTAGATCTCTTCCACCTCTGTATCATGCCTCTCTTCCATTCTGAATATTACTTAACATTGCTTTCTTTTGATTTTTCTGATCAACTTGGGCTGTTGGTGTGTGTTCTCCCTTGTCTGATTATTTTATTTTTCTACTCCTTTCTTGATCACTTTTTCCCTCAACTTATTTTTGTTGGAAGAGAGGAGTTGATTAAATAGTTTTTTGTTGTCAAGTTCTAAATATGGATGTTTAGTTAATCAGTTTTAGTAACTGTTTTAGTTTATTATTCCCTCTGAAATCTCAGACTTTCTATCTGAAGTCACATCTATTTTATCTGAAGAATGACCTCCAATATTATCTTTCATGAAAGGTGTTTGTGGGAACCTGCAACATGTCTTTGCTGTCTCTAAATGCTACCAGCATTAAAGTTACTATTCCAACATGTTTTGGCTCCCTTTTTTTTTTTTTTTTGTCTAGGGTCCAGTTAACTTTTATTACTCTGGCTGCTTTTATTAAATACTTTGCTTTTTTTGTTTTGTTTTGTAATTTCTTCATAATATTGTAGTTTTAAAAACAATGTTTCTAGCAATTTTACTTGGTATTTTAGAAATCTGCTTGTTAATTTGTTACGGTTTTATGTTCTTACTCATATTTTCAATCTTTTATTGTAACTTCTTTAAGTATATGTCAATATCTTTCACTTCTCTGTGTGAGGAAATACCATTCTTCAAAATATTTGCACATCTAATTCTTGGTCTTGATGAATTCACCTGTCTAAAATGTTACAAGTTTTTAAACTGAAGCATTATATACATATGGAAAAGTGCAAATATTACAAGTGCACAGAAGGCTGCATTTTCACAAACTGAGGTAGTGCATGCAAACAGCACTCAGATCAAGAAACAGGATGTTACTGGCACCACAGGAACCCCGTTGGCACCCTTCTGCCAGGACCCAGCCTCCCAAGGGAGTTACTTCCCACATTGCTACACCCTGGGTCAAAGTTGCCTATTTTTATTCAATAATGACTCTTCTGGGCCAGTGTTCTTTCACCATGTTTTCCTTCTGCAAGACTCCTTCCTTTGTTGCTGCAGCTGTGGCTCCCTCATCTCTCTGGTTGGAGAGTATTTCGCCGTGTGTGTAGAAGGTTATTCTGCTGCTGATGGGTGTTTACGTCGTTTCCAGTACGTGGCCGTTACAGATCGTGCTGCTGTTTGCGCGTGTCTTTCGGTAAATTGATACCTGCACTTTTGTGGGGTACACCCCAGGAGGATAATTAGTGGGCATAGAACATGCAGATATTCATTTGCTGTATAGACCTCATTTTCCGAAGTGGCTTAAACCAGCCAGCTAATGCCATTAGCACTTCCTTCAGTATGACAGTTCCAGTGGCTCCACAACTTACCAATACTTAACTGCTTTTCATCTTCTAAATTTTATTATTTTTTAAAATAAAAGTGTTTGTTGTTACAGAACAGTTTAAGATGTAAAGAGAAATTTGGAAAATCGGACAGAGTTTATGTATAATCCACTCCTAGTCTGCTTACCTTGCCTGGGCATTGGGGTGTGTGTGTGTGTGTGTGTGTGTGTACGTGTACGTGGTATCTGACTTTTTTGTCTTTCAGGTTTCTTAGTATTGTTTTTATCAGAAAGGTCAGGCAAGGAATCTAGTCCTCTGTGCTGCTAGAAATGGAAGTTTAAGTTCATTTTTCAGTTCACTTCAGTATGGCCTCAAACCCACCATGGACTTGTTGCCCACAATCCAATAACATGCTGTCCTCTCATATCTCAGCTTTAACCTAACAGCAGTTTTTGCCAAAGTCACTTACACCTTTTTTTGTGAGATACTCTTATTGTTGCAGAAAAACGTGTTACAGCTCAGTGTTACAGCTCAGTTGTGACAGCAGCCTGGATCCGGGCGAGAGACCAAGCAGCACTCGGGGAGTTGGAGAACTCAGGTTTATTACGCCAGCAGGCCCAAAGGAGTTAACACTCCAAGCTCTGGACCCCATCTATAGGTTTACACAGGCTTTTATAGGCTGCCAGTTTACACTTTGCAACATCATATGCAAATAAGGTATAACAAAAGTTGACTAATTAGGAACAAGCTTTCTAGAAATGGACCAATCAGGAGGGAGAGAAATAACTAATCAGGAGTGAGGGAAATGGACCAGTCAGGAGTGAGCTCAGGGAACCAATAGAATTTTAGGGGTAAGTTCCACTTTCTTAGAAATAAGCCGTTTCAGAAGCAAAAAGTGAGATAGAGCTGCTGGGCCAGGGAACCAAATGGTGCTGGCAGGAGAGTAGTGGCCCTGCCTGGGGGTCCTGCTGGTTTTTTTGGGGGGGGTTCCCACCTCACTATCTCTTACCTTTGATGGTTTTCTTTTTTTTTTTTCCCCCATTGGCCATTCCTTGACAGACTTTTTTTGCTGCTGCCTTTTCCACATCAGATCAGCAAATGTGGGGATGTATCATGCCTCTTATGTTCTGAATACCATCCTGCTCCAAGGTTTTAAACCATCTGTGTGGTAATGACCCTCAAACATATACATTAGCCCCAAATCTCTTTGCTGAACTGCAAGATTTTTTTTAATCCAACTGCTGATAACATTTTCACTTCGATATTTTATAAACTTGTCCAGTTTATTACAACCAAAAGGGAATTCTTGGTTCTCTCTGGTTTCTCAGTTTAGGACTTTACATACACTTTTCTTTTTTCACGAACACTGTCCCTTTCTTTTCCTCAGATCTCATCTAAGATACTGCCTTCGTAGACTGATTTTCCCCTCCTTCAGTAGATTCCAAATCTGTGATTTCTCTGTTATTATTATGATAGTTTTATTTTTAGCAGTTCTCAGAGCCATCTCTTACTGTACCTTTTCTTTCATTACATTCTCTCTCACATTTTCCTAAGTGAGCTCTGTGGGGCAAGTTTCCTGTGTGTCTCCCTCACTGCTGTATCCCCAGTACTTGTCACAATCGCAGTTAATAGCACCTGGTAATCATTCTGCAAACGTTTGTTGAATGAATGCTGCTCTGTCTTTGAAGTCTTCCGTAGGATGCAGTCAAGAGTGTCTAAGGCTTGGCAACTTTGGCAGCAGAATAAAAACAGGAAAACTGCAGATTCTACTAAATATGTTTTGCTTGGAGAATCTAAATATTTTAAAATGCATTTCTTATCCTTGCCCTGGCTTAAAGACTTTCATCTTACCTGCGATAACACATTATTTAGAGTTCGTAGGAAGTGGTGTGACGAATTCAACTCAAGGAATGTTGGAAAATCTCATAATTGCCTTGCACAGCCTATGTTGGATAAACAAGAGCTGGGGTGGGGGGCACAGATTCTACTTATTAATAAACACTCTGTGAGAAAGTGTTTTCATTATGAATTTCCATTAAAAGAGAATTTCAGAAGTGACTGCATGTTAAGGATAATGTGTGCATTTCCAGGTCAAAGACAAATTCACAATATCCCTTTTTTATTTTAATCACGAGAAGTCTTTTATTGAAATTTTTAGCAGAATGGAACTTTACTCCTTAATTTACAAGCACATGTTCAATTTACTTCGTTTTTAGAAGGTGGTCATTCATTTTTCTGTATGACCAAGGGAGATAGCTGATCTTTGTAAAGATTAGGTTTAAATTTTAACTTATGTAGAAAATCTACTTCCAGTGCAATGAAAACATTTTATTTCAATTTGCATTTTGCTGAGGGGAGGTAGGGAAAGGAGAAGAGGGAAAGTGAAGATGAGGTGAGGTGAGAATATTACCCCAAAAGGTAAAGAGCCCGGTTCTTGTCACATCCAAAAGGCAAGTTTGCAGTCGGGAGATGGTCAGAGTTGTGTAGTGAAACATTGTAAAAGATTTATTTAAAAGGAAATCTACACCCCCGAGAATGGGAAGCAGGCTGATCCAAGGGAGGGAAAAGCGGCAGTTTGTGTCTCCCTTTCTCTTATACCCTCGCTTAGACGGGGTCCCTTGACTGACTGATGGATCTTGTCCCTGGAGTCATGTTTGGCCCCTCTTTGCTCATGTCCTAACCCACGGTGCACACAGAAAAACCAATGGTGGGGGGTGGGGGTGCCTACACCACAATGTTAATTATAATACAGTGAACATTGGCCATGTCTGATTAAGTCCTTTCTGCAACCGCACAGTCGAGGCTGTTGGGTTTTAACCAGTTTTGTTTTGTTTTGTTTTGTTTTGTTTTGCTGGCACTTATTTAGAGGAAGTAAAGTCCCTTTATGCTGGAGGCGGGCACGACGCCATCTTCCGGACCCTCTTTTCTCTCCTCCGACCGTCTGCCCGGTGCCCACACTTATCTAACTACCTAACAGGAGTAATTTATTTATTTATTTTTAAAAATAAGACTATCCAGGTATCTTTCAGTCAAAAAAATAAATAAATAAATAAAGAGGGATACCCCTGATATTAAACCATTTTTAGTTCATCAAATCCTCATTTTTACTATTAGCTTTGCTATATTTTGGCACATTTTTGCAGTCAAAATTATCTTCCACCATTAAGCATATTTTGTTTTTCATTGCCTGAGTTTATGGGTGAAAAAAAAAGGAAAAACTGCTATGTTCTCATTTGCTCTCAGAAGCACTATTGTTAATTACCTAGAGGAAGTTTAACCACTATGCCATCCTCAAGAACCAATACTCCTATGTTACATGCAAATTAATGTTACTTATATTTGTTCTATAACAATTATTTCAGTCATAAATTAATCAGTTAGCAAATTCAAACTTATTTATAATTTCTTACATAGTCTTTGTTATAAAATGCCATTAATTTATTAAAATTCTCAGATGAGTTCAAGTAACCTTGTTTAATGCATCACACTACTTTGTTCAAATTGGCCACTTCTTTGTAAGATGTTGGCAATCTACTTTGTCAATGACATGTCCATGCAGGCATCAAGAGTGTGAAGATAATAAAATTTGGTTCAAAGTGCCAATTAGCAAGCAGTAGAGGCTGTCCAGTTCAATCATAATTGTCGAGCTGATAAGGCATGCAAATATGGAGTGTGCACATTTGTATTAAAATATTTCCCATTACTTATTAAGACGTATGCAGTGATTTTACTGAGCCCACCAATTTTCAAGCTCAAAGGAGAATCTAAAACAAAGTTAAATAAGAATGTGTAAAAAATAGAATTTAAATCAAAATTAAATTATTGCTTTATTCTTGCCAGTTCTTTCTGCATTATTGTGTAATCATGAACTAATTTGCAATGATTAACATTTTACTCCATTTTAATATGGCAACACCACATGCAGAATTGTCTTTGTAATTCAACAGTCATTATATGGATTATTGTCTTCAAAACCCCAAACACAATTTTCAAGGGAAATTACAGCAAAATTGTTGATTTTGAGATTCCCACAAAGGGGTATTTATTTTAGTCATTTACTAAAATAAAAACAAAAACTTCCCATTTATGTATCCCTGATAAAAGTGACCCATCTTATTCCCTGTTGTTTTCTGGAATAATAACATTAATGGTGAGAATTTTGGTGAATAAAGAGGTTCATTATTTCCATCAAATGGGCCAAGGATTTGGCTAGATCCTCCTGGGACTCAGCCTTCATTTCTAAGAACTGCTTCCCAGTATCCACGGTGTGTCACATGATCATGCACTTGCACGCTTGCGCGCGTGTGTGCGCGCGCACACACACACACACACACGTACATATACACACAATGAAGGTTTAAAAAACTTTTGGCATGAGACAATGAAATAAGCTTATCTTGCTACAGATATATGTCATCATCTTTTTAAATAAATATAATGATTTAGAATTATTTAGTTGATTTAGAATAAGAAAAAAATCAGATTTATTTTTAGCAACTCAAAGTATACTCTGCAAAAAATAGAAAAAGTCAAAATCTTTGTAGGAAAATGTGCATAGTGTAATAGAACGAAATGAAGCTCAGGATTTTATAGCAGAGGAAGAATTTAGAGATTCTAGATTGGTCTTTTCATTTTACTAAAGATGAAATGTGGCTTACAGAGTTTAGCCGATTTACAAAAAAATAGCCAGTCGTCTAAATAAAAGATCACTTGAATTTCACTTCAATATTATTTTTCTGTACTGTTCTCCCTTCTGTGAATTTACTATTTACTTGAGAGAACTACCCCAATGTATTATCTCCATCATCGATTGATTCATTCATTCATTGTCCATTTCTACTATAATGTAAGTTCTGTGAAGGCAGAATCTTGTTCTTGATCGTTGTATCCTCTGTGCTTGAACAGTGTCCAGCAAAACATGTGTTCAATAAATTAATACTGAATGAATTAATGAATGAATAAAACTTGCCATTCACTTCTTAAATCACTGTATTCTGACTTCTATCCTGACCACGCTAAAGATAGTAAGTACCCAGGAAAAGTTCTCCACTGAACTTTATGTAAAAATGCAAATATCTCCTTTCAGTACTTTTCTTACGTGATCTTTGCATTACATATTATTCTGGGAACTACAATTTCCATAAAATAAAATGCATGAGCTCTAATTATCCCTGACTAACCTTTTTAACCACTGTGTAACTACCATTCGTGTCAAGACAAAGAATATTTTTGTCACCCTAAAAGTTTCCTTATGGTTATTTTCAGTCAAGCACCCTCTCCCCCCAGGTAGCCACTGCTATGATTTTTATTATATGGGTTAATTATGTGTGTTCTTGAACTTTATTTAAATGGAATTGCAGGGTAAGTACACTTTTGTATTTGGATTATTTTGATCAAATTCATTTTTTTTGAGATGCATCTGTGACATGTGATGCTTCAGTCATTTTTTTTAATTTTATTGAAGTATAGTCTATCATTGCATGAATATACCAGAATTTATTTATTCATTCTTCTACTGGTGAACAACTTTGTTTTCAGATTTTGAGTTATGATGATGGAACACTGTGATGCACATTCTAATACAAGTCTTTTTGCCTGTATACATTTTCTTTTTGTGTGTGGGTAAACGTTTAGATGAGGAATTCCTGGGGTACAAAGTAGTTTTATATTTAAATTTAAACAATACTGTCAGAGAGTTTCCAAAATGGTTGTATCCTTTCACACCCTCACAAGCAACAGTAATGGAATACAAGTTATTCCACGTTTTCTTCAATAGACTTTTTCGTCTTAGTCTCTTAATTGGGTGTTTAGGGGCATCTCATTTTTGTTTTAATTTTTGTTACTTTAATGACAAATGAAGTGAACAACTTTTGTACTTTTCTAATACTAATCAGCCATTCATATCTCTTCATTTTGTAAGTGTCTATTATTCAAGTGTTCTAACAACTTTTAATGAGTGATTTTTTCTCTTTATTATTGACTTGTAGGTGGAAAGTGATACCTCATTGTAATATTGATTTGCGTTTCTCTGATAATTAGCCATATTGAACATTTTTTCACATGCCTATTGACCATTTGTATGTCTTCATTGGAGAATTGCTTATTTAGGTCTTCTGCCCACTTTTGGATTGGATTGTTTGTTTTTTTCTTATTAAATTGTATGAGCTGTTTATATATTCTGGAAACTAAGCACTTGTCTGTTTCATCTTTCGCAAATATTTTCTCCCATTCTGTAGGCTGTCTTTTTGTTTTGCTTATGGTTTCCTATGCTATGCAAAAGCTTTTAAGTTTAATTAGGTCCCATTTGCTTTTATTTCTATTGCCTGGATAGACTGCCCTGGGAGAGCATTGGTAAGATTTACGTCTGATAATGCTTTGCCTATGTTTTCTTTTAAGAGGTTTATAATATCTTGTCTTATGTTTAAGTCTTTAAGCTGTTTTGAGTTTATTTTTGTTTATGGTGTGAGGGAGTGTTCTAGCTTCACTGATTTACATAGAGCTGTCCGGTTATCCCAACACCATTTGCTGAAGAGACTGTCTTTACTCCATTGTATGTTCTTGCCTCCTTTGTCAAAGATTAATTGACCAAAAGTTTGTTAGTTTATTTCTGGGCTCTCTGTTCTTCTCCGTTGATCCATATGTCTGTTTTTGTACCAATATCATGCTTTTTTGATTGTAGCTCTGTAGTATTGTCTGAAGTCTGGGAGGGTTATTCCTCCAGATTCATTCTTTTTCTTCAGTATTGCTTTGGCAATTCTGGCTCTTTTGTGATTCATGTAAATTTCAGGATTATTTGTTCTAGTTCTGTGAAAAATGTCCTGGGTAATTTGATAGGGATCACATCATATCTGTAGATTGATTTGGGTAGTTCGGCCATTTAACAATATTAATTCTTCCAATCCAAGAGCATGGGATATATTTCCATTTCTTTATATCATCTTTAATTTTCTTAGTCAATGTTTTGTAGTTCTCTGTGAATAAGTCTTTCACTTCCTTGGTCAGACTTAGTCCTAAGTATTTTATTTTGGGGGAAGCTATTTTAAAAGGGATTGTTTCTTTACTTTCCTTTTCTAATATTTCATTGTTAGTGTAAAAAATGCCACTGATTTCTGTATGTTGATCCTGTATCCTGCTACTTTGCCGAATCCTTTTATCAGCTCTGGTAGTTTTTGTGTGGAGCCTTTAATGTTTTCTATATATAGTATCATGTCATTTGCAGATAATGACCATTTTACTTCTTCTCTTCCAATTTGGATCCTTTTTTTTCTTTTTCTTGTCTAATTGCTGTGACTAGGACTTCCAATACTATATAGAGTCTTATAAACATAGATACCTTAGTTATTAAAAGTATATGGAGATTTTAGAGATGGCTTATTGTTATGCATTTTTTATTACATTTATTTTTTAAAGAAACATCTATATGATCACATTCTTCGACATTTTTGATAATGTTCTACTGCTTTTCATGTGGTCTACTTTGTTTTATGTTTCATATGTATTTAGAACGAATTGAATGTGAATCTTGCAACAGTTTGATTTAAGAACCTAAGAATGATGATTACTTCTTGTTGCTATTATTATTTATATTTTATAAAGTCAAGACTTCTAAAATCTTTTGCTTTCTACTTACTAGGAGTGGCGTATAAAAAAATCTCTACATGATTGAAATATGAGTATCAATTTCTGTATTTATCCCCTTGGTTCTGACAATTTTTGTTTCATACATTCAGAAACTCAAAGATCATTATTAGGTGCTTCTGTGTGGAAATTTCTATTGATTTCTATCTGCTTCTGTCTACAAGTTTAATGATCCATGCCTCTGTAGTTTCCAATCTGTTGCTAATCCCATTTAATAAATTTTTGATTGCATATATTGCGCTTTTCATTCCTAGCACTTGCATTGGTTATTTTTAGTTTTAAAATCTCTCCTGCAACTCTAAATTTCTTTAACAATGTAACCTATATTTTCTTCAAATTCTTTAACATAATTAATTAAGTTATTTTAAAATCCTCTAACTGAGGTCAATAATAATCAAAATAATTATTTATTTTTAGTATGGGTCATATTTTTGTGTCTCTTCACAAGTCTATTAACATTTGAATCTATTTTCAGTATTATAATTTGGAGAAGCCGGATTATTTTGTTTCTCTAAGCAGTGCCTGGCTTTGTTTTAGCTGGGGGTTGCATTAATGGTGGTCTACTTTCTTTGATGGGAGCTTGCTTTGAGGCTTTATTGGGGCAGATACATTTTGGTATTGCCTTGTTTCTGAGATATATTCTTTCTGGGGTTTCAATGGGGAATTTGAGATGATTCTTAAGCCCATCCAAATTGGCAGGACTTGAACCCAAACATCGTTCTACAACCATCAGGCAGCTGCTGAAATCTCTGATCGCTTTTTATTTTAGGTTATTTGCTCTAGTTTTTACCCAAGCTTGCTGGAAGTCTTCCCTTCACATGCATAGGCCAGAAATCAGGCAGAGATTTGAGGGGAATTTGCCAGTGTAATTTTGCAGCCTATCTTCCATAATTCTTTCCTTAATTGAGTTTTTTTTCCTGGATTTGCATCTGTTCTGGCAGTCCTAGACCCCACCTGTGACCCTCCAGCCCAATTAGTTGGCCACTTTCTACACAATTTCTTTGGGTACAGTGTGGACGGAGGATTACCCTTACAGTAAAAACGTGGTAAACATGGATCTTACCACTGTGTTTTTCTTTCAGTGTTTTTATCTGCTCCACTTTTAGCTTGCTTTTGGTTGCTCTCCAGTGCCTTTAAACTTTATGTATGTTTTTACTCCATCATCCATAATTTTTACCAACACGAGGATGAGAGTGGTACAAGTTACTCTGCCATTACTTGAACCTGGAAGTCACTATGTAGACTATATTTTGAAACTCTTTTTTGTTTGTTGGTTTGGTTTGTTTTCTGTAATCCAGGGTTTCTTGGTTCTCCTTTCAGCCTCTCTTACTGATCTTCAGTGGCTTCCTTTTCCCCACTACTCCTCCAAATATTGCTATTCCCCAGGCTTCCGTCTTTGATCTACACTCTGCATGTTCTTCTGTAACTTTTACAATATCAACACAAAAGTGTTTTTTACACCCAGATGTACCTTCTTCTATCTCATTCCTTAACTTTATATCAGTATCATAGCCTTTCCTGCACATATCTAGTAGATACATGTTCCTCAAATTATTTATTGTCTCTGGGCCCCAATTCAATGTCAAATGAACAGTCATCACCGTCAAATTTCCTGTTCTTTGGTTGGAACCTTTGATTACTGGCCACTGCCAAAATACATCTCAAAATCTCTGAACTCTAAGGAGAGAGGCATGGGTGTGGGGGAGTGTGTATGGGATTTTTTCTTGTCACAGGGCATCTTAACCTATATCTTAATTCCTTGATTCCATTGTAAGTTTTCTCTAGGAGCAAGAGATACCAGAATATTGAAGCAACATGGGGTTTCACATTCAAGAAAAACAAGTTTTACTCAATATTATGACCTGTGATTCCCTCAGCAATTCATAATTACTCTCTCCCCAGATATTCCAGAGTTCTATTTCCATAATACTAAGACACCTGTGATGTTTCATGCACACCTATAATGATTCCCTATGTTAGGTTCTCAATGGGTATGTGTTGAATAAATTTATTTAACAAATATTTATTGAGCATCTACATTGTATAGGTATCTGGAATAGAGCAGAGTGGGGGAAAGACAAACATCTCTGGTCTTAAGGAGTAAATGACATTATACATGCCTACATTTATGACTAAATCATAGTTTACTGTACTATTTCTATTTTTTCAGTCATACTGGCCTGAGTAATTTTGTCTCTGATCACAACTTCCTCTGAATTACTAATCTTTCCAGATCTCTTGGCCATTATGAGCAGAAGTGTCTACACATTGCTTAAATTGATATTGCCAAGTACTATATAAAAGACATGTCTTTATAATTATGTTTTCTGTAGCTAACATTCAGAACATTGTCTTTCTAAAGATTTTTATGGGCTCTAGAATATGATTTGAAAAACAGAACAGCATAAGACATTTTAAAAATATTTTAATTCACGTTAGACATGGATAATAGTCTTTGAACATATGTATTTCTTAATATAGTTCATTTCCTATGAAATTTTATTTTTTTTTTTTGCTAGCACAGCTGAAAGCAACTACCTAAATTTTTATATATTTTGAAATAGGTTCTGTATAGTTGATGACAGAGAACAGAAAGGTTAATTGGAAGGACCCAAATCAACAATCAGATCAAGTCACTTCTTCATTGTAAGGCCACACTAGAGTTTTATAAGTTTAGTGGAACCATTTGTTTTCCTACCACAAAAGCTTTTGCTACACTGACTTGCTATTATTTTTAAATGGAAAATTATCACGATAGTTTTTAAGGTAAAGGAAGAAAGATGTAATAGTAACTAACATTAATCAAACACTTCCAGTACATTGAGAAAGTTTTATGCTTTTGCTAGTGGGTTAGAAAATAAGTTTTGGAGAAAATCTCAGATTCAGGTCTTGGCTTTGCCGCTTCCTAACCGTGTCATTTGGGTGAGGTAATTAATCTTACTAGTTCTCAGCTCTTTCATTGGTGAAGCAGGGCTTTAGAGGATCACAACTTTAGAGGATCATTTTGATAATTACGTAGAATGCCTACAAGGCCCAGTGCTGTACACATAGGTGGTACTCAATAATTTTTATCTATTTTTATTATGAACGACTTTGAAAATAGTGTGTTATTTATTCTTACTGTAGATGAAAAGCCTTCTGATGAAGGTCAGATGCATTGTTACTTTAACAATTGTGCACAACTACTAAGCATTAGAGCTGAAATTCCAAATCTAAACATTTACACTCTGCCTTCAGTTGCAGGAGTAGAGTCGTTTTTCACCACCTAACCTGAAAGGTGGAAATATTTGTGTAGGAATGGAAGTAATAGATTTCACTGCTCATATTTGCTATGGTAAATTCTTGGTAACTAATGAGTTCAAAACTGTTCTAACACTAAAAAGCTCAGAGTCCCCAAAATCAGTTTGCCGTTATTTACCGTAGATGACTGGTGGCAGGTGAATTGTGTGTACACACACACACATATATTCAGTTGGGCCTTCAGATGTGCATGACCATTTACTTTCCTCTGTTGCACTTATAAATAAAACATTTGTCCACATCATTTTCTTAAGACTTCATTTTTTTAGTATTTAGGTTCATAGCAAAACTAAAAGAGAGAGACGGGATTTTCCTTTACCCCCTGCCCCATACATGCAGAGCCTCTACATGTATCAAAATTTCCCACCAGAATGGTACATTTATTACAACTGATTAATCTACATTGACACATCATATTCACCCAAAGTCCACAGTTTACCTTAGCATTCATTATTGGTGTTGTACATTCTAAGAGTTTGGAAAAATATGTAATGACATGTATCTATCCTTAGAGCATCACACAGAATATTTCCACTGTTCTATGAATCCTCTGTGTTCTGATTCTACATCATATTGAAATTGGAATGCAAAGTTTACTTAGTTATTTTTTTTAATTTCTAAAATGCTGCACCTTTTTTTTAAATTGAAGTATAATCAGTTACAATGTATATAGCATCCAGTCATATATATGTATTCATTTCATTAAAGATTTTTATAAGATATTGAATATGCTTAGTTATTAATGTATATTATGAACCAGACTATAGACCGATAACTTCAGAAATGATGTTTTTCATCCTTTTAATCTTTAAAATTTAAAGTAAAATTGATTCACTCTCAGAACACATTCTATGTCTTATTTTTGATATACTGAATATAAGTGATGTTTTTCTTGAAAGATTACTGCTGGTAATGCAGAGGTCTCTCTTGGTTTTAATCCACACCAAAAGAAAGAGGCACATTGTGTTACTTTTTGCAACCAATTTTTTAACAGAAGAGATGGATCCGGATCCTCATCAATCTTCCTGTCCCTGCAGTTCATTACAGTGCTTTTCTGTTTGGTTCACTGCTGAAAGTTCTACCGGGCCCCGTGTTTTCATTTTTAAACTGCAGTTTGGATCCTTCATACTAAATCATTTTGATAGCATACTTTTTTCCCCTTTGGAGATTAGAGAACACAACTCTTGACTCAGTTTGAAGGCAGTAATCCTCTTAATGAGAAGATGAACTCAGCCACAGCATTTCTTTGATTTTTTTAAGGGACAAGTGTGTTAATTAGAAATGAGTCAATGGTAGCAGAAAGAGTTGATACCCAGTTTAATTACATTTCCTTGAAATAATAGAGGTGGGTAGCTGGCACACTGTATTCCTCCAGATAGGCATTAAGAACAGTTTTGTATTATTAGTAAGAATTTACAATAGTTCATGCAATGATTTACCTCGTATTAGATTTACATTTACATTTTTTTCAGATTTATTTTTATTTTGTCAGGCAAAAACAGTTTTTATTCAAACTTAGTGAAAACAGGGATCACCATACTTTTCAAGATGGGGAACATACAATTAAAAATTCAGATTTACTTTTAATTCAGATTTACTTTAAATTGAAGCATGATAAGTATAATGCACTTTTGGAGTTTGTATGATGTGTTTGAAACTTTTTCAGAAAATGCAAAATATTTCTTAAAACTTTACAATGAATGAGGTAAAGAAAATGGATTCATGAAATAAAGCAGTATCTTATTTTTGCACTAATTAGAATAATAATCTTGAATAATTTGAAGTCTCAAGGTGACTGACTTAAGATCTCTATGTTAGTGACTAAATTAGGTCCTAATATAATTATGTTCTCATATATCCAAATATTATATATATATATATGTATGTGTGTGTGTGTGTGTATACATACACACACTGGCTTGCATTTAGATTACATTTGAGGAAGTAAACTTTAGGTTTAATGTCATCTCTGACATTTTATATTAACTAATAACATGTATTTCAGTGTATATAATTTAATTTTGTCAACACTTACAGGCTTTCTGTATTGTTTATTTACAACTTATTTACAACTTTCATATCTTTTTATGACTTGGCAGCTCATTTCTCTTTAGTGGTGAATAATATTCCATTGTCTGAATTGTTTATTTACTCATTTATCTACTGAAGGTCATCTTGGTTGCTTCCAAGTTTTGGAAATTACAAATACAACTGCTATAAACATCTGTGTGTAGATTTTTGTGTGGGCATAATTTTCAGCTCCTTTGGGTAAAACCAAAGAGCATGACTGCCAGATCTTATATATTCTTAGAACCTGTTTAGTTTTGTAAGAATCTGCCAACATGTCTTTCAAAGTGGGGGCACCATTTTGCATTCCCACCAGCAATGAATGATAGTTCCTGTGGCTCCATATCCTTACTAGCATTTGAGATTGTTAGTGTTCTGAACTTGGGACATTCTGACCGTGTATGGAAGAACCTCACTGTTGTTTAATTTGCATTTCCCTGAGGACGTATGATGGAGGCATCTTTTCATCAAGTTATTTACCATCTGTGTATCTTCAATGATCCTGTTAAGACCTTTAGCTGATTTTTAAATCAGATTGTTTCCTTTCTGTTGAGGTTTAAGAGTTCTTTTTATATTCTGGGTAACAATAGTCCTTTATCAGATGTGTCTTTTGCAAATATTTTCTCCCAGTCTGTGACTTGTCTTCTCATTCTCTTGACAAATGTCTTTCACAGAGCAGAAGTCTTTATTTTAAATGAAATTCAGCGTATCAATTATTTCTTTCACTGATCATTGTATATGATCATTTAATATATTATTGAATTTGGTTTGCTTTTATTTTGTTAGGAGTTTTGCATCTGTGTTTATTATGGTTGTTGGCCTGTAATTTTATTTTTTGTAGTGCCTTTACCTGGTTTTGGTATCAGAATAAAGCTGGTCTGGTAAAAATTGGAAATATTACTTCCTCTTCAAGTTTTTGGAGTAGTTTGAGAAGTACAGGTATTAACTCTTCTTTAAATGTTTGGTAGAATTCACCTATAAAGAGATCTGGTCCTGGACTTGTGTTTGTTGAGATTTGTTTTTTTTTTTAACTACTGCTTCAATTTTATTTTTAGTAATTTGTCTGCTCAGTGTTTCTACTTTTTCCTGATTCAGTCTTGGAAGATTGTATCTTTCTAGGAATTTGTCCATTTCTTCCAGGTTGTCCAATTTGATTTCTTCAATAGGCTTCAAAAACACATCTGTAGCAACAGTTCTAAATAATGATCATGAGTCAAGAAGACAGATAAAATTAACTTTTGTCTTTTAACCTTTATACCAGTGATTTGATTCACTACCTTTACTGTATGTTTGCCTTATCAGTTAGATTTTTTCTTTCATACTTTTATTTTCCATTGAAATTGTTTCTTAAACGCTTATTGTAAGACTAGTTAAATTGTGATGAACTGCTTTATGGCTTGCTTGTGTGTGAAACTGTTTCTCTCTCCTTTTAATTCTGAACAATGACCTTGCCAGGTAGAGTATTCTTAGTTGCAAGACTTCTTTTTTTTTTCTTTCAGTACTGAGAATACATCATGCCCTTCTGACCTGTAAAGCTTCTGCTGAAAAATCAGCTGATAGTCTTATGGGAGTTCTGTATGTAACTCGTTTCTGCCTTTAAGATTCTCTTTAACTTTGAACGTTTTGATTATGATGTGTCTTACTGTGGGTCTTTTTGGCTCATTTTGCTTAGGGGTCTGTACTTCCTGGTTTTGGATGTCTGTTTCCTTCCACAGGTTAGGGAAGTTTTCAGCCATTATTTCTTCAAATAGATTTCTGTCTCTTTATTCCTCTCTTCGCATTCTGGGACCCCTACAATGCAAACATCGGTGTGTTTGATATTGTCCCAGAGATATTTTAGCTTTTTTTTAAATTTCTTCTTTTCTTTTTGATGTTCTAATTGGTTGGTTTCCACTGCCCTGTCTTTCAGATTCCTGATTCATCCTCCTGCAACCTCTTATCTGCTGTTGATTCCCTCTGGTGTTTTGTTTTGTTTTTTTAATTTCTGGTATTATATTCTTCAGTGCTGCTTAATTCTTTTCTATATTTTTATGACTTTGTGGAAGTTCTCACTGTGTTCATCCATTCTTCTGAGTTCAGTGTCTTTATGACTATCACCTTGAACTCTGTGTCTGGTAAATTGCTCATCTCCATTTCATTTAGTTCTTTTTCTGAGGTTTTGTCTTTTACTTTGATTTAGAAGGTTTTCCTTTGTCTCATGTTGTTAACTGTCTGTGTTGTTTCTGTGCATTAAGTATATTAGCTACAGATCTTTGTGTTCAAAGAGTGGACTTACATAGAAGGTGTCCCTTGGGGCCCAGTGATGCACTCCTCCCTGGTTCCTAGAGTGAAGGGCTACAGTGGGGTCCCCTGTGTGCACTGCCCTTGCTGCAGCATGCTGGTGGGTGGCACTGGTCCTCAGCCTGGCTGCCTGAGAAGTCCGGCCACGGCTGTTGCAGGTGCACTGATGTGTGGGGGCTGGCTCCCAGAACAGGAGTTGCTTTGGATGTTTGCTGATACTGTCTGGCGTTGCCCCCTGGCTGGGTGATAGCCACTTCGGAGGGTCACCAGTGCCAGCTGAGGTGACCTGTCTGGTTAGGCAGGATAGGAGTTACTTTGGAGGGTCCAGGAAGGGCAGGAAGGTTGGGTCCTCAGGCAAATGCCAGGTCAGAACATGCTGTTTTAGGTAAATTGATGGACAATGACAGAAATGGTGCCCACCAGTGCCAGGACAGCCAGGTGGAAGGAGAGTTAAAAATGGCACCACAGAGGCTTCCTCTCCTGGAGAAAGTTCCACCAGATCCCTGCCTCTTTGTCATATGCTCTAAATTTAGTCAATGAATTGGCTTCTCATATGACCTGGGCAATTTTCAAACGGCTTCTCTGCACTGCAACTTGAAGCAAGCGAGCTTGTGTGTGGGCCCTTCCAGAGTGGGCTGCTGGCTTCCCACAGCCTTGTCCTTCTACCAGACAGGAGCCCTGCTGGTTCTCAAAGCCAGGTGCCATGAGGGCTGTCTCCCTTGTGCAGGTCCCCTGAGCTGAGGAGCAGGGTGTGCAGCTCGCATCCCTTACTCCTCGAGGGGATCTGCGCGGTTGTGCCATCCCTCCTGCCTGTGGTTTGCTACATCCTGGGTGTGGGTTCTGAGCTCGTGGTCGTCCCATTCTGAAATCTTGACCCAAACATAATTTTCCTGTGTTCAATTTTATTGATTTCAACTCTAATTGTTATTATTTTTTTTCCTGCTTACTTTAGATTTAATGTGCCATTCTTTTTCTAGTTTCCTAAGATGGAAGCATGAATGATTGATTTTAGCTCTTTCTTGATTTCTAGTATGTTTATTTAATACTGTGAAATTCCCTCTGAGCACTGTCTGCCCTGTATCCCACAAATTTTGATAGTTGTACATTCATTTTAATTTATTTCTAGTTACCAGGCTATCTCGGCCAGTGGAGCATGAGACTCTTAATTTAGTTTGAATATTTTAAAAATTTCTTGTGATTTCTCATGTGTTATATAGATGCATGTTGTTCAGTCTCCCAATATTTTACAATTTTTCAGTTATCTTTCTGTTACTGATTTCTAGTTTAATTTCATTTTTGTCTGAGAGCACAAGTTGTATGATTTCTATTTTTAAAAATTGTTAAGATATGTTTTATTGCTCAGTTTGGACCTATCTTGGTAAATGTTTCATGTGAACTTGAGAAGAATGTGTTTTCCGCTGTTGTTGGACTGAAATAGTTTATAGCTGTCAATTATATCCAGCTGATTGATTTTGTTGTTGAGTTCAACTGTGTCATTTCTGATTTTCTGCTTGCTGGATCTGTCCATTTCTGAGGGAGGGGTGTTGAAATATAAAACTATGATAGTGGATTCATTTATTTCTTCTGAAGTTCTATCAGTTTTTGCCTTACACAGGTTTTACTCTCTTTTTTTAGGCTCACACACTTTAATGATGGTTATGTCTCCTTGAATAGTTGACCCCTTTATCATTATATAACGCCTTCTTCATCCCTGATAACTTTCCTTGTATTGAGGTCTGCTCTGTCTAAAATTAATATAGCAATTCCTTCCTTCTTTTGATAAGTATTAGTACAATTTATCTCTCCTCATCCCTTTATTTTTAATCTACGTGTGTATTTATATTTATAGGGGCCTCTTGTAGACAATGCATGCCTGGGTCTTGTCCTCCGATTCACCCTGGTGATCTCTTGCTTTTAATGGGTTCACTAGGACCACTGGCATTCACGGGATTATTGACAGTCCTAAGTCTATCACAGTCATCACTGTTTTCTATTTGTTGCCTTGTCTTTCCCCTCCTTTTTCTACCTTTTGTGGTTTTAATTGAGAATTTTACAGGATTCCATGTTTTCTCCTTTCTTAGTATGTCAGGTATAATCTTTTCCAACTTTTGTTTTTAGTGTGTGCCCTGGAGTTTGCAATATACATTTACAGCTAATCCAAGACAATTTTCAAATAACACTATATTGCTTAATAGGTAGTGTACGTAACATAATAATGCAGTAATCCTAATTCCTCCCTCCTGTCCCTTTTATTGTGCTGGCATTCATTTCACTTACATATAAGTGTGTGATATATAATTATATATGTATGTAACTATAAGTGTATATAAGTATATATGGACATATTACATATTAATAAGCACCTAGGGTTGAATGAATTATTATTTTGAACAAACTGTTATCTGTTAGGCCAATTAAGCATAAGAAAAATATGTTTTTATTTTACTTTCACTTATTTATTCTCCAGCGTGCTTCCTTCTTTGTAGATTGGAGTTTCTGAGCTGTATTATTTTTCTTCTCCCTGGAGAACCTTTAACGTTTTTGCAATGCAAGGTCACTGGTGGGAAATTCGCTCAGTTTTTGTTTGTCTGAAAATATCTTTTCTTCTCCTTCATTATTGAAGGACAATTTGCAAAGTAGATAATTGTAGTTTTTTTCCCACAAACTTTAAATATTTCACCCCACTCTGTTCTTGCTTGAATGGTTTTTGAGAAGTTGGACGTAACACTTATTTTTGTTCCTCTATAGGCAAAGTGGTTTTTTTTCTCTCGCTTCTTTCAGGATTTTTTTCTTTATCTTTGATTATTTTTATCACTTGAAAGTGATACGCATAAGTGTAGGGTTTTTGGCATTTATTTTGCTGTGATGTTCTCTGGGATCTGTAGTTTGGTACCTGATATTATTTTGGAAAATTTCTCAGTCATTATTGGTTACACATTTTTTGTTTTTTTCTTCTTTTTGGTATTCCCATTTACTCTATTATACCTTTTGCAGTTGTCCCACAGTGTCTAGGTATTGTGTTTTTTCACCTTTTTTCTCTTCAGTTTTCAGTTTTTAAGGATTCTATTAATACATCTTTTTTAAAAAATTGAAATATAGTCAGTTACAATGTGTCAGTTTCTGGTGTACAGCATGATGTTTCAGTCATACATATACATACATATATTCCTTTTCATATTTTTTCATTATAAGTTACCACAAGCTATTAAATATAGTTCCATGTGCTATACAGAAGAAACTTGTTCATCTATTTTATTGATATATCCTTTTTAAATTAAAAGACAGAGACCAGCCCTAAAAATTCCCTGTGCAGACAAAACCAGTTCAGTCATACAAACATAGCTTAATTTAGCTTCTTCTGCTAGGCTGACTTGACCTGGGTCATTTCGTGCATGCCTCTGAAAATTATAAGCAATACTTAAGCCTGCTCAAAGTTGATGAAAGTTAACCACTAAGTAATTCCTTATCCTTTAAGAAAATTTTAATATTACAACCAGTTACTGTGAAAAACAAACAGTTGCTGCCTTCTGACTGCTTTATACCAAAATACCCCTGAGCCTCATTCCGTGTTTTGGTTTGAGTGCTTTCGTTCGGGAAAGGCCTTTCTGGTGTGCGCGCAATAAACCTTCACTTACCACCGTCCCCGTGCGGCACTGGTTCTACTCAGCTGTGTCCGCTTTTGACATCCTCTTGCTCAGAGTCTCACCTCAGCTGGGTCCAGTCTACTAATGAGCCCGTTCTGTTATAGTGGTGTTTTTTTGTTTGTTTTTTTGGGTTTTTTTTTTTTTTTTTTTTAATCTCTAGATTACCTTTTGGTTCTTTCTTAAGATTTTCATTTCTCAGCTTACAATACCTCTCTGTTCTTGCGTGTCATCTGCTTTATCTGTTAAGACCCTTCGCGGTTCATCAATCGTAGTTGTTTCAAATTCTCAGGCTGGTAATTCCAACATTCCTTCTGTGTCTAATTCTGATGTTTGCTCTGCCTCTTAAACTGCAGTTGCTGCCTTTCGCTGTGCCTTGTGACTGTCCCCGTGGTAGCCAGACGTGAAGCACCGGGTAGAAGGGGCTGCTGTGACTGAGCCTGTAAATGTGGCGGGGGGGGGGGGGGGAGGGGAGGGCCTGGAGTTCCGTGAGAAGGACTCAGTCTTCAGCGAGCCGGCGCCTCTGAGCTCCGCATGGACGTCTCCTTCTCGCTGCCTTCTGTGGGACAGGGCGACTGGAACGCTCTGCAGTCGGGTGCTTTCCCGCCAGCAAGGCGGTTAGGTTCAAAGCCGCAGGGGGCCAGGCCGTGCTTAATCGCTCCACCTGCGGGCAGGCCTCCGCGAGGCGAGCCGGGCGTTCGGGTGCGTTTCGGGAGGTTCCTTGCGCGTCCTTGCTGGGCGCTCCAGCCTCTCTCTGCGACGTTTGCCGAGAGGGTCTGCTCGAGCTCCTGGAGGTGAAGCTCACAGTTCGGCGGGGGAGCCCACCTCGGACTGGGTCCCCTCGGAGCTTTTAATTCTGGGGCTGGTCTGCTCTCAGCCTCCAGAAGTTTGTTAAGTACAGTTCGAGTTCTGTTTTACTCTGGGGCCAGGCCTGATGGGGTTTCAGCTCAGGCGTCTCTGCTCCGGTAAGTGGTGATTCTTCATGTCTGCTCGTCTCTCCAATTTTGGGTTCAGTTGTTTGCTCTATAAACTTACTTTTCTTAAAAGAAAAGTTGTTGATTTTTTAGTTTGTTCAGACTTTTGCTTATTACTAGAAGAGCTGCGACTTCCAATCTCCTAACCTGAAGAATCAAAACACATGGGAAAATTTTAACAAATTTTTATATATCTGAGACACTTAATAGGTTACTTTTTATTTTGTCTTGTATGGGATATTTATTTAATATACTACAATTTGAAGGCAAAATTGTGTGTCTGCATGGAGCTTGCAGTGAGTTTATTTAAACAATTTATTTTTTATTTGTAAAATTTCCATTTTGTCCTTATAAAAATGTGTATTTCTTAGAATTCCTACCTTTTAATTCAAATATGTGCTTCTTTACCACGTAGAGCATAGTTTTATAATTACTTTAGAATCTTTACCTGATGATTTTATCATTAGAATCAGCATCTCTCAGTTGTCTTTTCCCTTGAGAATGACTCATCGTTTCCTCAGTTTTAGTATGTTAAATATTTTATTATTATTGCATCCTGGATATTGTGTGTTGTGTAGACTCGAGGCTCTGTTACAATCCTCTGGAGACTGTTGATGGTTTGTTTCTGTAGGCACACAAGTTAATTTTGTTCAGAACGCCAGTTGTGTTTTACCTTTTGTTGCCGTGGCTCAAACCTCAGTTCTTCAATCCTTGGTCACGCTGTTTTGGCCGGTCTCATTTGAACCTGTGAAGCTTGGGGGCTAGGCTGGGATTCCGCAGGTGGTTCAAATGTCAGCTGATTTCTCAAAATTGTTGCTATGCTGATTTGGGTTTGTGCAGGGCACGTGTGGTCCACACATTAGGCTGGGAGGTTGATGGGCTTCTACACAGAAAGGCTGGTACCTCTTTTCAAGCTCTCCCTCTCCTAGGATTTCCTTCCATACTCTGGCTTAACTGACTTTCTTCCAGCGGCCAGAGATACCTGAATGTTCCGTCAAAGTTTTAGCCACACCTGCTATGTGCCCCTGTGTAAGTGGTGTTTCTCCTCGGCGCAAAACCATGAGTGAAGAAACAAAAATAAAACCAAAACAGTCACCTGCGACTGAGTTGCTTCTCCAAGTGTGTGTGTGTGTGTGTGTGTGTTTTCTTTCGTAACGTATCCAAATTGATTGTTGTAACTAGTGAGAAGGATGGGTGTGGGGTCTTAGATCACCATAGGCAGAAGGGGGACTCTCATAAGGTGTACGTTTTAGTAAGTACCTATTTCCCTTCTGCAGTGAGACATTGAAGGAGTTGTCATCCACATTTTGAAAAGTAATATGTATGTAGCATTCCTGAGGGCGTGTCTTACGAGTCAGTGAATGGTGCGGGCTTCTGAACCGGCATTGGGTTCAGCACTAAATTAAACCCACATGGTAGTTAATTGGCACCAATTAGGTAAGTGTGTCTTATGGCTGTCCAGCTGCTTGGCAGAAAGTAAGCTTGGGAAATCAACTTCCATGTTTGCTATTTAAAATCACCCATATCTATTATTTTTGAATTTGAGCAGCTGCTATCTCTTCTGAAAACTGAACAAACACATCTGTCTTAGCAAGCTGCTGGATTTAAACAACAAAAAGATTTCTGTTAAAGTAAACATTTAAAAACAAATTAAATCCTATTGCTGCTACACCTCTATCTGGTACTGACATGCAACTTTTTAACTGGAAAATAATTTCACTCAAATTACACACACTTTGATACTTTAGCAACTTGTTACTAAGAGGGGGCAAAAGATTTTAACAGTTGTCTGTTAGCTGAGTGCTTAATCTTTGTGTGGAAACTGCCATGGTCAAATCCAAATTAATGATTCAATTTCCAATGAAACTTTTTATTTGCTTGCTGATGACAGTTGGTCTGACTTCCTATATGTGGACCCAGTTGTTAAACATTTTGAGCCAGCAAAATATTTAAAAACACACAACAGTAAAACAGAACTGATTGAATTATTCATATACTTTCCCAAGATGAAGATGGGGAGAGAATCGTGGCGTCAGTAAATACAGGATAGAATTCTATTTTGGTAATCCTCTCAAGATCACCCTGCAAGGCTGTAACAACGTTCTTACTTGTCCTCTTTATTCATATGTTATATTCCTTGTGTTGAGTAAGTGGATGTGTAATTGATTTTAGTTTGATGTTATAACACAGCATTAGCTTCTCTATTTTTCTCATTCTGAGAACTTTATTTTTGTTATAGTTTCTTGATGCTCACGGCCCTAAATTGAATATATTGTATATAATTTTTTTTATAACTGTTACAATCAAAATGGCGTTTGCCGTTTTGTAAATTACCTAGAATATAATGATGGAATGATTAGTGTTTTTCTATGAAAATGACACTATTTTCCTAAAAGAAACTTCAAAAATAGGTTTAGTTTAATAATTAAATAAAAAAGCAAATTTAGAATAAGTAAAATGTTTCTAACTTTTGATGAATTCTTTTCTTGCAGAATCATAGCTTTTGATGATTTCATAAAGAAAATAATATTAATAGCGAAATAGTTATATCTAGAAAAATAACTAGGTCTTTAGGCTCTTTTATTAGCTTGCTAGGCTGCTGTAACAAAAGCCCTGCAATCTGAGTCTCTCAAACAACAGAAATTTATCGGCTTGGAGCTCAGGAGACAAGACATCAGAGATCAAGGGGTCAGCTTGGTTTGTTCCTTCTGAGATTTGTGATGTTCACTCTACTCTTTGACTCTTTTCCAGCTTCTGATGGTTTGCTGGTGATCACTGTCATTCCTTGGCGTAGATAATTTTTTGCCAAAGAGAATCATCTTCATATGGCACTCCCCCTGAGTCTATGTCTCTGTGTCCAGATTTCCTTTTTCAGTATAAGGACACTGGTCATATTGGATTAGGGCACTCAGGAATGACCTTAGTAAAACTTGATTATCTCTGTGAAGAGCCCACCTTCACTTAGGTCATGTTCTAAGGGACGGGGAGGGGTTTGGATTCCAACGTGGTTTTCTGATGAGAAACAATTCAACCACAATAACACTTGAATTTCAAAATAACATCGAAAAATCAGGAAATATGTGAGCTAGATTTTTATTTGTTAATTATTCCCTTGCTTCTCCATATTTTGGTAGTTTTTGAGACTGTAACAACCCACTTCTGTTTATTTCTCTCTGTTCAATTCCTGCTTATTTTAGGGAAAAGAAATACACCGATGGAAATTTAATAAAGCATATTATTTAATTCTGGAAGGGCTTATTTCAATATCAGAATAACTTATTTTCTCTTCCATTTAAATAAATATCTTTGAGTACTCTGGGGAAACAGACTTTCATTTAATTAAGAAAAATACAAAGGATTCTGCCCTCTGGTGGGTTGGATGTCTCTGGACTTCACTTTTGCAAATTAAGAAGCTGTTATCTAAGCATTAAAAAGCAAAACAAACAAACAAACAAAAAAACCTTCAATTTTCTAATTGTTGCACTACTCCAAGAAAATTTTCTCATTTATTAATGTGATGAAACCCCTACACTACAGGGCCCAGAAATTCTGAAGTTGCTAATGGTGATCTGAGTCAACAATTGTCATTACTGGTTAGAAATAATACTATATTAACAAAAGGCTTGAAACCCTTGAGTTCAGTGCTGTTTCTCTGCACTGCAAGCCTTGCTGCCTAGGAGCCTCATGTCTAGAAAGCCCAGACTCACGAAGGGGAATCTTACAAAAATGCAGATTGTGTAACGTTGAACACACAGCAAAGCCTTTGGGACATGAACTTTCAGAATGCCTCATCTCCCCTCTAGCATGTCCACTTACTTAATTACCGCTGTGACCCATCAAAAGCGAAACTGTATCCAACTCCCTAATATTTTTTCCTAGAGATAAAAACTGTTCAGAGTCCCTGTCTCTTCTCGCTGGGGAACTGAAGTGGTCTACCCAGAAGTAAATCTGGTGGATTTTTATTTATTCTTTTTCTAAAGCAAAAGGCAAATCCTAAAGAGGATAAAAATTTTATATTGGCAAATTGTGGTATAACAGACAAGAAACAGAGAAAACTTTTTTAGTTCGTGTGTGTTTCGAGACCATTGAATAGTGCTTAGTGGAGTCAAGTCTCTTAATTTCAAAAGCAAATATTAATTGAAGAACAGTCAGAGTGTTAAACATTGTTCTTTGCTTATGTTCTTTTCACTCCGTGGTAAGTTGTAGCTTTGTTTTTGTCTGTTTGTGACTCCTGCGTGGTCACTGTGTTTTGTGTACCCCAAGAGGAGAAAGCCGTAAGAGCTCAAATTGCTTGTAACCCAAAATGCCTGAGTAGTTGAATTTGTCCTCTCTGGTTCTCTTTCCTGAAGATAAAACCAACCCTGTCACTGTGGCCACAGATGATGAGTTCGGTGACTCACACAGCTATCAGGATAAGTACATGTGAGCTCAGCAAAGGAAAGAGACCAAGTAAATGAAAACTGTGACATGAATGCTTTCTTTTATAGAACCTCATTAAAAACACAGATTCCTATCAGAATAGACATTGTAGATTAAGACAATCATTAATAGACAATAATGAGATTAATAATTTTAATCTCCTCAAGTTCCAGTGAGGAATTAGAATTTTTTAATAAGTAATGAGAATCCTAGGTGATTACATTACTGAGATTCATGGTGATGTGGGTCAAGTTCTAGATGTAATGGAGCAGGAGATCAGAGCCTAGCAGAGTAGCTTAGATGGAAAATGCTGAATAAGCCTGAGAAATGAGAATAGGTATTTTTAAAAATCATACCTGCACAAGAAAATCACTTTTTTTTTTTTTAAGCCCATGCTTGACTCTACCTGAGACCAATTAAACCTGGGCCCTGCAAATCAGTGCTATTAAAATACTCCCCAGATGATTTTTAATGAGAAGCCACATTATTCACTAGCATACAATTCTAACTGCTTTTGAAAGAGTTTCTATGAAATGTAACTCAAAGTAGCCCCTCTAACCTCTCCTCTGTTATATGCAGCCGACCTTTGGAATGCTTCAGAGAGCCACCTCACTATTCCTCCTGTTCACTGTAGTTTACAGTAGTAAACTACAGTGAACGTAGTTTACGAGGTGTACGTCGTCCATGCATATCTGATCATGGCAGTATTCTTCAGCAAAGCAATATCAGTTATTAGTGATGACATCATCAACTTTATTCTAACTTTATTATAAAAATAAGTGGTCTTCAATTCATGTCACCTCACCAAGATTCTACCAAATTCCTTGTCACTGCCCAAATTCCTAAAATAGTATATTTTACAAGCTGAATATTCAGATTAGAACAAAGATTCTTCTAAGAATTTGGGGGAGAGCTAAGTTTAATCATCACAGCAGAACTACCTCATGCTCTCAGACGTATACACCTGGGTCTAAGAAATACGTAAACACAGGCTTTCTAAAGAGCCATCTTGCTAGTAGTCTTAAATTTACTAAAATGTTCAATTTCCTCCCCTTAGAATTTATAAAGACCATTTACTCTTTATTTTTGAAAGTGTTGTATCCCCAGCATTACAGAGGGAAGTAAAAATAGGAGAAAAGTAAAGTAAGGTAGCAAAATGTGCCATAAGAAAGTAATAAATGGAAACCTCAATTAGATAGAGTCGGGAGGCCAGAAGGGGGAGCTCTCACGCCCCACGACAGGCGCGGAGTCCAACAGGAGGAAGCAAGACTCCCTTCCTCGCAAGGACTCCACCCGTGAAAAGCTATGGACCCATTTACTACAGCCTCCCGACTTCCTTTTCCCCTCTACAGAAGTGCTCCTCTTCCCTCACTGTCCAGAGACTTGGCACAAGTCTTGGAATGTTTGCAGACCCCGAATTTCAATTCTCTCCTTGTTCCAAATAAACCAACCTTCGGTGGAGGAATGTTCGGCAGTCTGTCTACTTCGGATCAACAGGACTTGAGAAATACGAATTTTGTTTGGAAACTCACTATTAAGGCAGAGGAAATAAACAACGCGGGTAACCAGTGATTCAAAATAATTTGGCTCTACACTTGAAAGTCTGACAGGTAGTCAGTATTTAGTACATTTCTTCTTAGAAAACTGCTGGAACTCTTAAGCACATAAATATTTCTTTTAGGTGAATATATATCTAACTACTTAAAGCAATATGATTATGAATGGAAGAATACAATAGACTTTTTAACTCATTTAATAAGTTGGAATACTTACATCTTATTTTTCTAAATATATTTTATTGCCTGAAATTGGTTATAATTTATATACTAGCAAAGTAGATGATAAACCTGATATTCGATCTTAGACTATTGATATTTTAAAATAACCAGAATGTACAAAACTCATACAGCTTTTTTTTTTTTGTAACTTTATTAATTGTTGCAACTTTATTGGACCTGTTTCATAGCATGGCCATGCTCAGAGACTCCCTATAGAAAAATCACTCTTTCTCCATAGATAATCATCATCATCACTGTCCCAGAGTAACCACTCATAGCAAATGCTCTTCTAAATCTGGGCAGTAACTTTGATCTTGCCATAGATCAAGGCCCAAAGATACCAACATCTTCTGCTGACTTCTCTTTTTCCCCTCAGGGATGAAATTCCCTGTGGTTAATCTGCAGTTGAAATTGCTTTCGCATAGAAAGCTGCTAGTTTACTTGCAAGGACAAATGTGGTAACAAACCTCGTAGTATCAGAGTTGAAGATGACGTCAAAAATTCGTTTCTGAAATTTACTGATTAGAAAACTTTAAGGAAGACTTTTTTTTTTAAAAAGCTGGTTTTCTGAAAAGCAAATAAAACACCAGATAATTCTTGCCGGGAAAACATTTATCAAGTAAGTTAATATCCAGATATTTTTTCTTTATTTTCTATAATGCTATTTGTGATTTGAGTTGCATTAGCAAATTCTCAAAATAAGTCAGCTGTTTGATTATTTTAGTGTATTTCGCATTGCATGTTTTCAACTGATTTTTGTTTTTGGATGAATTTCAAGAGAAATCAGGCATTACTAGTTGGTTCACATAAAACTGATTTAGCAATGTCTTTATACTAGAGTTCACAAATATATTACTGTTTTCTATGGCGTGTTCTGTACAGGCTGGGGCTGGCATTGCATCACTTCTGCTACTTTCTATTGTCTCAACCATGTCTCAAGACCAGTTCAGATACAAGAGGAGGGGAGCAGACTCCACCGTTGGATGGGAGTCACTTTCAAGTTACATCACCAAGGGTGTGTCTCTAGGAAGGAGTAAAGGATCGTGGCTAATTTTACATGAGAACTTCCTGTGTTCTTTGTATTTACATCTGAGTACCACTCGTTTGCCAATTTTTAACATTTTCATACTTACGCCCAGTATTTTGTTTTGGATGAGTGTCTTAAACTTAAATACAGCAGAGACAGGCTTCTCTTCGTGGTCTAAATTGTCTGTCTGTCTCTCTCGTAAGCCAGTATCTATGTGTTCCCTACATGAGTAGTTGTGAAACTGTATGTTTTCAGTAATATTTTATTTCTTGCTTTAAATTTGTCTCTTAGTTTATTCTTTTTATATTAATATTTTCCTAAAAGTATTGCCTCTCTTATTTGTTAGCTTTGAATTATACCTTTAAATCCTTAGAGATAATCAATAAAATGCTCTTCCAACTGCTGTTTTACCCTCCTCTTAAATTTTATTAGTTTTATTGTTTCTACATAGTTAGGACATAGAACATTTATATTCTCTCTTGCCAGTCCTAAATTCTTTGCTTGATTTAGTCTTTTTCCTAGAGTTAAGTGTGTTTAATCTGATTATCAGTCCTTCTTCAGTAATTTTCCTCCTTATCTTGTGCTGGGTGACATCCATACTCTTGTAATTTCTTAAGGAAGGATTCAAAATAATATATTCTTTGAATGTGTGCCTATTTTAGTATTTGTTGCCTTTGTTCTTGGACGATGGTTTATTGGATTAGTTTATTTCCCCAGTGGCTTTACAAGTGTTCTCCTATGTTCTAGTGTTAAATAGAGAAATCTGAGACCAGCAGGAGTTTTCTCTGCAGAATTGATTTTGTTTTTCCTGTTGGATGCTCACAAACCCTTACTTTCCATCTGAAGCTCAACTCCTTTCACGGGATGTCTTTGCCAATGTTCCACACTGTGTGGTGTTCTCTTATGGTACGTGGGGTGGAATGATCTTTTATTTTAGGTAAATGTTTTCAATTGCAGCCTGATTTTCTTCACTGGGGACTCTAATTTTTCATATGTTGGCTCTCCTTCACCTATTTTCTGTATTTCCCCTCTAATATACTTAACTCCTTAAAAACATTTTCTATTTCTTTTCTGTCACTCTTTCTTTAATTCCCTTTCTTTTCATTTCTTCCCTCTTTATATTCGTTCTTTTGTCCGTCTGTCTGTATCTTTTTCTTTGTCTGTGCCCCTCTCTTTCCCCCCTACATTTCTCCCTCCATCTCTTCTGTCTGTCTGTCTGTCCATCCATCCATCTCCCAGGTATCTCTCTGTCTATCTGAGTATCTATCAGGTATCACCCATCATCTTTCTCCAGAGCTTTCTCTTTCTCCCTCCTTGCCTTGCCCCTTCCCACTCTTCCTTCCTTTTTCCATTTCTGTCTCTTACTGTGGTTTTTCCAGTGACAATGATTCTTTCCTATCTTTTCAATTTTCTATTTCTGTGACTAATTTTCTGTATTTCATACCTTGGTGCTGTTAGCTCATACCTTATCTACTTCTGTTTTTCTTTTTTTTTTTTGACCATTTCTTCCCTGAGTTCCTATAGGACTCCCTTGTGATCTTTATAGAGATAACTTTGTAAATTATATTTAAGTTTGTCATAAAATTTTCATCAACCACATTTATTTTCTTTTTGGCAGTGTTCTTTTGGCAAGTGTTCTGCAAAAAATAAAAAGTATACATTTCTAATCTCATCTTCATTTTTCTTACAGTATCCTTCTGACCATGCTGAATCATTGTCTTTTTTTTTTTTTTTTTCAAACTCGTATTTGACAGTGTATGTTTTCCTGGATCAACAATTTGCCAAGTTTTCTTTAGAGAGAGAATGTTGTCTTCGCGGCTCTCAGGCATTCACAACCCATAATGTTTCTTCTTGCCTGATGCTTCAAATGCAGACTATATCATTAAAATAGTCCTTTCCTATTTGCTTTTGCTATAGCCTGATTCCCCAGCTCTTCTCAAATTCTGAAGGCAACACTACTGATTCCAGTGTCTGCAGTTTTATTGCAAACAATAAAGAAATACTTTGAACAATAAAGACTTCCCTGCACTTGTAGTAAGTTGTTGTTGTTTGTTTGCTTTGCTGGTGATCTCTGGTATCCTCTTATTTGGTCCCTCTTATATCTTTGTGTGTTTCTTTTCTTTACAACCTTTCAGATGGCTTCGGCCACCTCTTTTAGCTGTAACACTATATTTATATTTCTTATCTTTGTTATTTTTAAATGTATTAAATGAGGGCCAAAAGAAAATGCTATTTTTTGAATCCATGTCGCCATATATACATGTGTGTATATACACATATAATGATATATATATATATATAATTTTGTTAGCATCTCTTTTTGTCTTCCACTCTGTCTGGTAAGTTACACATGGGCAGAAATCTTTGTGTTGTTCGCTAATATGATCTAGTGAATCGAGGGCTTAGAAAAGAGCCTGGAACAAAAGTAACATACAACAAATGTTTGCTAATGAAAACGTGATTTGAGCTCTCTTGCTTAACAAATTCTTAACTGGTGATCTGACTGAGAGCCTCAGTTGCAATTCGATGTGGATGGGTTGTCACACTGTGTTTGCAACAGGGACCTAATCGTTATACCCAATGTTACTGCTGATGCAAGATGTAATCCTTTCTTGAAAAAGCAAGTCCAGAGCTGAACATTATTACATTATAAAACTACTTAATTCTCGGGTGAAAAGGGGTCTGGTTTTATGCCACAGATTTTTACTGTTCAAATCCGTAGTGAGAGTCATTCATATTACTATTTTGTAAAACAACTTTCTTTTAAAGAGTTTTTGTCAACTAAAGGTGCTCACTATACATTGTAATTCATCAAAATTTTATGTGAAATGTAAAGTGGGAATGATTTATGCATATTTATTTCAGATTTTAAATAATTCAGGAAAATACTGACAAATATTTTTGGACTCTGACTTGAGATAGGGAATCAGAGGTGTCAGAATTGTGGTGTCATGTTTGCCAGACTCTTGGGACCTCATTAATACATGTGTAATTATAAGGTGATAATTGTTCTCCTCACTCTTATTGAGGTGGAAGTTCATTATGAGTAAAGTTCCACTTTTATGAAGAGAGATGAATAAGAAAGTCAGGAAGTGCATAATCATGAATGCAATGTAGGCTATTGATTTCATATTAAATTCTTACCATTTTGTGGACAACTTTAAATTTGTGTACCCTCTCAATTAACCAGCGGTCATCAATATTGACTGACAGAAAATTTAGAGTCATTTAAAAATCTGTGGATCTTTACTGAAGAGCATTCCTAGGCTGTGGTCTTGTCAAATACACACTCAAAAATCAGGATGCTTGGCAGCTTCTAAAATGTAACTGTTTAAGTCTCCAAATTTCATCCTTCTAGCTCGGACCATTCTACATGTCAGAACGCTCCTTGAAACTTAGAAAATACCGTCCTCTTGTGCTTACAAACAACCTTTATCCCCAGACTTGCAGTCCTGCCGCGGCTCAGCCTCTCCTTGGGGAACTGGGACGGCTAACACGTTAATGTTATCCCTGTGTGATCCTGTATTTGCTGTAGGACAGACCTTGTAAAGTTAGATGATTGAAAAACAATAATATTTATTGAGCATTACTTTGACTAGATTAAAGGATCTTTTAGTAAATGCTATTTTAAAAGTGCTGGTCATTTAAAAATATTCTAATGAAAATTTAGACTAAAAGGATAGTTGCTGTCTTTTTTACTTTAGCAATTTAGCCCAGTAAGATTTCCATGTATAATTATACTAATATAAATATAACTCATAATTAAGACTAAACAATGCATAAGAGGTCTGTTAGTGTTCAAAATTTAAAACTATGGTTTTTCCAATATCTACGCTTAAATACTTTATTATTTAAGTGTTGGATTCTGTCTTATTCTGTGGAGCAAATTTTAAGGTAGCTAGAGGTTTAGAAACAATTATTTGAATATTTCACATTTATCTTTTAGATTTTCCTGATGTAGACATATCGTTTCTGTGTTATCTCTTAAACTTTCCTAAAAAAATAATTTAACCTTGACCTGGGGTTCATTTTCTTTTACATCATGTTTTTTATCTTGAGGCAACTCTTGGCTTTGTTGAGGAAGGACAAATGCATCAACCAGCGATTAAACGCTTCCCTCTTAAAAGTTATTTTTATACATTATTTTACTGTTTGTCTTCTCAGATTTGTTTGGCAAAATTCAGCTGTTGGCTTACTCGTCAGCAACAGACTCTTTACAGGTCTTTTGGTTTCTCATAAACCATTAGGATAATTTATTGAGGTGCTCTCACAGCATATACATAAAATATTTTGTGATTTTTATATGTCTTAATGTGTAGTGACTTCGCTATAAAATACCTCTAACTTTTATGATTAGCTCTTCCAGTGTGTCTTGTAGCATTGAATAGCCATGCATAAAACATCTGATGATTATGCTGTTTGAAATCTAGCTTCAAAGATTGCAATTTAAATAATTAGGAAATTGACGAAATATTTTTCTTGCATGCCATTTAAAAATTTTTTTTCTCCAAACTACTAAAACATTTCTGCAAAGTGCTATAATTGATGCCACCAACACTTAGCAGGTGCCACTTCTGATTCTATTAAAACAGATTTCAGTTAGTCACTGTAATAAAATATTCTCGTGTGCAGATTCTGTGCAGTGCAGTGTTTAGTTTGATAGGATGAGACAAGTGATACCAGTATATCATCAGTTGGACCTGATGTGCAATAAATCAGATGAAAGTGTAGTCCACACGGCAGGCTGCAGGAAAATGACAACCAAATTTGGAGAGTCTTAGATGTTATAAAAGTTGATTTTGTTGCTAAGTACCAGTGTGTGAAAATAATTTGTCATCAACCTTAACTGTGAAATTTACAGTTCTTATCTTACGACCCTAAATATCTGTGTGGATGAAAATGAAGTATCATACTTCTGTTTTCCAAGAGAAGCCTAACTGTTATTTTATATTCTAAATTACCAAAGGCAGTGTTTTTAGCAACCCAGGCACTCACACAAGGATTGGGTGTGAAAATGATAATCATTTATTTAAGGGATGATAGGACTTCATATACGTTTAGATAAAAGACGGCAATAATTTGTATACAGAGAGAAATTTTAATACTACTGGATTTAAGCAACATTAATTTGCAGGGTGTATATCATACCTCCACTCCAGAACAAAACATCACCTGAGGAGAAGATGGCCTGAAACCTTGCACAGAACACGACCTTGGAGGTCCTCTCTTGGTATGAAAGTTGGTGCTACAGGCATGAAAGTTGGTGCTACAGGCAGTGTTGTAAGATATAGAGAGAAAAACATCTCCTTAAGTCAAATTCCTCTGGGAAATCCCATCCCGCATTCAACATTGCCTTTGCTTCCTCCACCTCATTCCCAGATCCGGTTGCTCCTAACCAATTCCAGTTTGATGCTGCCCGATTCAAGTTGATTTTTGCTCAAATAAACTCTTAAAAAATTAAGATCCCTCAGTTAATCTTGTAACAGGTCCTTCTGGCCACTGGCACTGTTACAGACTTAGACTGTGGCCAGTCCTATAACAGAAGTGTTGGCGTCCTTGTGAACACGAGCAGCCATGGTTTCAACAACCCTTAGATCTTCGCAACTCGGACGTGATCTGCTCTGTAATTAGGCAACAGGTTACTTGGTGCTATTAGATTTCCTTGTACTGAATAAATGTTGCTTTGAGGAAGTGAAATCAGAAAAGGGATTAATCTAAAAGCAAGAACTTTGCCCCTGACATGGAACCCCGATACTGATCATGATGTTAACTGTAATTAAATGTAGAAATAAATCCCTAGAGAAGAGTTTGCATCAAGTCCTAAACGAATTGCCAGTGTATCTCCCTAAATGTACAGCTATATAAGGCTTCAGAGTTTGGTAACTCTCCCATCAGGTGGCCCTGAATAGACAGTTGCAGGATACGCAGTGAAAATATTTCAGGGAAAATTGAAGAAACAGTGTTTTAATAAACTGTGCCTACTGATAACAATATTTTCATTATGATAAAAATTAACAGTTTAGTACAGTGCAGGGAACTATATTCAATTTCTTGTAATAACATATAATGGAAAAAAATCTGAAAAGAAAAATGTATGCTTATGTCTATGTATAACTGAATCACTTTGCTGTACCCTGAAATTAACATTGTAAATCAACTACACTTCAATACAATTTTTTTAAATTAACAATTTAGTTATTTATTTAATTTAATTTAACACTAGAGAGCTTTGTGTGTATGTACACACAATGTTTCAGTGAATTAATTTACAGCTAATGATTACTACTGGAGATACAGATACCACAAATGCACACTTGAATGCACACTGGAGAAGTTTAATAAATAGTTATAGCAATATGATTTAACCTCCTAAATATTTGGGGAAAATATCGTAGATCCAGAACTGAGTCTGTTGTGTGAAGTATCTTGACTCCATGAAGGGAAGGTCTTCATTATCCCTGTTCAGAGATACATAAAGTGAAGCACGGAATTCAGCGTGGCTGCATGAGGTTGATCGACTCAAGGGAGACAAATGCCCTAAAGCAGTTGAGCAACTAGGAACTCATTTGCAGAACAATGAAAGGTATCAACTGATTCAAAGTCTCTTCCTAGAGAAACAGCTGGTTCCTTTACTTGGAAGCCAAGGAGTTCATCAGTGTGGTTCACATTTTTAAAGTTTGGTCTGTATTGGTGCTTCTCAGATTTTATTGTGCACTAGAATGACTCAAAAGGCTAATTAAACCCAGAATTCTGGCCCTACCCCCGAGTTTCTGATTCAGGATGTTCAGGATGGGACACTAGAATTTGACAGTTCTCACTTTCCAGGTGATGTTAATGCTTCTGGTCCAAGAACCACACTATTAGAAGTACTGGATTATATCATTGTTTTCAACTGTTCAGGAGGATAAAAATTACCTGTAGGTCTTGTTTACTATCCCAGCCCCATGACATGGCTGCTCCCCTCTACAGTGTCATTCGTTGAGTTTGGGTGACTCTAGCAACTGGTGTGCCTTTTTCAAACCCTCCACTTGATTCTTATGAGGAAGTAGGAGTGTGAGACACAAGTCTAAATATCTGGGGAGGGGAGGAGGAGAATAAAGAGGGACTCGCTCTGCCAAGCTTTGTATGTCTGGAGCCCCACCCACCCCCTCAAGCTCAGATGGTAGCACTTTGGTGCTGTCCACTCTTGTACAAATTGACCACGTTCATTTTCCCGGAGACTTGCTTTTCTACCATGGTAGAGCTGTGGGTTATTATTTTAATTGCTTAAATAAAAATTACTTAGGAATTCAGTTCTTGGACACTCAGGAATCAAAACAACTGCTGTAATTCTTACTCATCTTGAAGACAGAAGGTTTGTGTTTTGGAAGAGGATGATTGGTTTGATGTTTTTAATTAGAAATGTTTTCTGAGGAAGCATATATTTTTTTGTGCAATTTCGATTCCAAGAGAGTTTTTAGACAAGCATTAGCTAAAATTGTTGGAATTGTTTTCACGACACACACATCTTTCTTTGATATCAGTATAGCACCTTTATAAAACATCACAGCACAGGGCAACTACCTGGTCTCACTATATCAAGATTCTTGTGTATTTTTCTGCTTCTGCTTTGGGTTGAAATAGTATATGGTGAATCAGAATCTTTTAGGAAATAATTCAAAGTTCAAAATATAAAATGGTAATATATTATGTAACTTGAACGTGTATATTATTTCTTCTTGATGTGTGAGAACTGAATGCCAGTTAAGGAAAAAATTACTGCCCCAGGATCCTCACAAAAGTGCAATAAGATAGAGGATTTAAAATTGATTTTAGAAGATATATGGTTGACAAACTGAAAAGAATAATGTGAGGTGTCATTAAGGATTTCCTCTATCAAGAATCTGAAAATATTATATGTTATTTCTATTTCCTCCTAGAAAAACTGCTGAACTTAAAGTTTCTAACAGCTAGTATGTAGTTTTTATATTTCTAGTCATTCCCACACTTCAAAATTGGCAGTTCCTGAGCAATATCAAAGTGGGCAAATGGTCAACCTAATCAGATACGGCTGTAATACAGTGTAGCACAGGAATAGCTAGGTGTGTTTTCTGGATGCACGCATTATTTCTACAGCTCTTACGAGAATAAGTACTTCCGATATAATACCATTGCTTTCTGAGAAAATGTTAGTTTTCTGAAAAAATCTTCATAATTTTCAAAAAGGTCATTAGAGTCAGCAAATAATGTCCTATAACGGTGAATATCCATTTGCAGTAAAACAGTAGACGTGAGAAACTAGGGAAAGGAAGTCTGGACAGCCTACTATTTCAACCACGCATCCTAGAGCACTTTAAATACAAGGCATTTTACAGACATGTGCACATTTTAAGTGGTAGAAGTTTATTGATATTTTAAAACTGATAAAAACATGGTAAATGGCTTACGTGTCAGATCAATTAATCTGTGCCTGAGATCTCTAATTCTTTAAGAACAAAGAAGTAACAGAAAAATAAAGAAGTTAAATGCTCCAATGAATAATGTCACTAAGCAACTTAAAGATAATTCTTGATTTACTGAATTTTTGGTACATTCTTATTGAAACACAACATTCTTATCACTTACACAAATAGTGTGTAACGAATACGATTCATATGTTTGAGAATGCTTCATTATGACCATTTTGTAGGAATGTTGGCAATGTTTCTAGACATGCTACACAAGACACGTTCTTGTAGAGCCTTGGATTAAGTGAGAAAATGGCTGAAGAGACATGGAATACTGCAGTTATTGGCATTAGAAACTGGGCAAAACACAAGTCAGAAAGCAGCGGTGGAATCTGAACAGAGCATGGTGGCTCCACTGAGCTGAGGAAGCAGAGAAGAGAATATGGGGTGGCAGTAGGCTGGGATGCCTTTTTTTTTTTTTTTTTTTTTTAATATATTAGCAGCGAAGAGTTAGGAAATTTTGTATAGCATCTATTAATAGCATGCATAACAAATGGCTTTGAAAATTTACAGTGGAAAATTCTGGAATGTAGTCATCTTCTTAGATACATTATAGCTCAACCCAAGGCCCCAATGTTAAGCAATGTTTCTCTTGGTTCGCTAAGGGGCAGCATTCCTGGAAATTGGTATTTGCTTTGAATCCCTCTTTGCCTCCTTCTCCCACTATCCCCCTGGTAATCCTATCTCCAGCACAGATTAACAAAGCTAGAAGTTACCTGTTTTGGGATCTCTAAGTATGTGTTACTTATATTATTATTACTATCAATTTTATCCTATTTGTTGATAATTCTACTTTGACTTCTTGCTCTTGTGCTGAACTAAGACTGATGATCTGTGAGCTCCTGGACATGTTAAATCTCACGATCAGCCACTGTCTATGAAACCTAAAACCCCCAACCCTATCTTAACCCCAGGAAATATGTCTAATGCTACCAACTGTTACCTGCCTAATCTGGCTAAATACCATGCCTACGTGAAGAATCCCTAAGTTTTATAACTCCTATTCAGAGCTGTTTTATTTGCTACCTTTTACCGACACTAATGCACTCTGTGATTATATTCTGTGAATGAATTAGGAACACCAGCCCCAGCATACGTGTCTTTCTTCTCACTTTTTGTTTCTTTCTTATCTTTATATTTCTCCCTATCAACTCCTTCTGCTTTACTTTTGTAACAGGCCTAGAGGATTTTTCTGTGAAGTGATGGGTGGGTGAAATGGCAATGATCAACCCTGGAAATCCATCCAATCCAGGAAGAAAGTAGTCCTGGTTGTGACGCTGAGGTGTGGATGGAATCAGGAAGTGTCAGTTGTTAATACAGAGCCTCTCAGAGGTGTGAACACACTGCACGTGGCCAGCTCTTGACGCGCAATCTTCCTCTGCTACTTCGTTCGCCCTTCGTACAACCACTTCCTCCCATCTGCCGCCGTAGGTCCTCATGGCCGTCTTGGAAATCTCATTTAGCTCTTGAGTCTTAATTGTTACAGAATGAAAAATGGAAAAATATGCTTATAGATTTTTTTTTTTACAAGAGAAACAAGAAGATTGATTAATTTCAGAATGCTTTATAATTATGTAATTATTACAGCTGGTGTTGAAATGGAGATGCCGGAAACCAGCGGAGCAAATGCTGTTTAGTCTGAACCACTCTCACGAGCAGTACGAAGTATCTTCAACTCATGGAAGTTGGTTCTAAATAGTCTGGCACAAATTAGGACTAATGCTTCATTAAAACTCTTTCATATTTCCTTTCTTGGAAGCAGGAATCTGATCATTTCTGTTCAAAATACCACATTTGCTGAAACAAACCCCTTTTGGGGAATTTTGCTCAGAATTTCTACTTAATTTCTGTAAATCTCATTCTTCTGATTTCTTGACTGAGACACATAGAGCTACAAAAAAGGTTAGTGGTACAAATAAATGACTTGGGTCGTCTTTATGTTTTGGCCAGTAGCCGTGGCTGTTGTGGGTTAAAGATGTTGAATGTATGTTGAGACACGATGTTAGACCAGGAGGACTTAATACATGTTGTTAATTAGAATATGCTTAGCCAGAGACAGAATTTAGAAGTTGGTGGACCAGGGCGCAGCCAGTGTTTTGTAATCTGGACCATGAAGGATTATTGGGCATGAATTCGAATCATCCAAGTAGGTAGCGCATGAAAAGGAAGATGCAGAGAGAAGTGCCAGCCAACAGTGAGTCAGACACCTGAGCGCTGCGGGGCAGGTTTTCTAACGGGGTGGCCTCAGGAGGTAGAAACAAGAGGGAATGAGAGAAAAAGAAAAAAAAAAAAAAGGAATGTGACTCCGCCCACATGCTCTGGCTCACGTGGTCCCTTTACAAACTTTTGGCTGGAAAGAGGAGGGTGTCTTTCCGAGTTGTGCTGTGTCCACCCACAGCTCAGGTCCAGGACTCAGCTCCCCAGTCATGTAAACACAAGGAGAAAAAAGCCAAAAAAAAAAAAAAAAAAGTGAGATTCAACCACTTGCAGGTCATAATGCTCAGGCTGTACTTCATTTCAGGAACCACCTGCTGTTGCAACCTGACCGTTGTCCTCTGACCATTGCTCTTTGAGTTTTGTCCTGATTTTGCAGGTGTGCTGAGCGGGGGAGACAGGTATAGGGGTCTCACTCCATCTTGCCTGGCAAGGTCGCCAACCCCAAGATTAATGCGCCAAATGCAACAGGATTTGTAGAGACTGGTAACACCGACTACAACATATAAACATTTGGGTTGAATGACAGTAAGAAGAAGATTGAATTTCTAACGAGTGCCTTATACAAAGGTAAACTCCAGATGCAGTAAGATCCAAATGTGAACCAGAAAAATGCAAATAGTGTGGACGGTGTGGGAGACATCATTGTGTCATGAGGTAGAAAAATATTTCTGTGTATCTGAAAAGCACAAGGCATACACTAACTACCAAAAATATAAATTTGTGCATATCAAAATTAAGAATTCCTATTCAGTATAACAGAGCACATCAGAATGTAACCATTTTTGGAAAATATTCATAGTGTCTAAAACTGAGAAAGGATTTGCATATACAAGGGACTCCAGAAAATCAGCTCCTAAAAACTGAAACCCCAATAATCAGACAAAAAATTACAGGCAGTTGGCACAAGAGGAAGCTCAGAGAGCTAAGATCATAGGAAGGGATGCTCAAATTCATTTATAATCAGAGGAACACAGAACAAAATAACAATGGATATTATTTTATACTTATTACACTGGTAAAGATTAGAAATGCGGAGGATGAGAAACATGGAAAATTGCGTCTGTGAAGGAGCCCGCAGCACTGCTGCTGAGAGTGTAGTTGGGAGCAGCCATCCTGGAAAGCAGTCTGGCGGTGTTTAGTCAAGCACGGAATATGCATGGTTTGTTTCATTCCTCAGTGTGTATTTCAGATCATTCCAACACTGCTTCACAAAAGGACGCGTTAAAGGGTAATCGATGTGGCGTTATTTGTGAGATTGGAAAGTTGGAGTCAATCTGTTTGTCCATTGCTAGGAAAGTCTATCAGCTGTAGACAGATCCATAAAAAAATGCATGATTGTGCAGTAGTTAGGAGCAAACTCAACGTGCTCATGCAACATGAATGAAGCAGAGGAATATATTTGAGTTAAAATAAAACATGTATATTTTAAAATACACATACATTTAAAATTGAAGATGTCCCCAAAAGAATACATATAACTACAAATAATGTATTAAAATCATTAGTATTGTTGCCTTTGTGGACACAGAGGAAATGGAAAATGTGAATGGAAATAACACATAATAAATAAATATATACAAAAATATCTTAATAAAATAAGACATTACCCATGAGTAACTTTCCTTACATTCTACAGTACAGTTAGCTCAACACTCAATGCCTAAGATTTTAAAAAATGCACAAAAAACACCAACAAGACACTCTTGTCGTATGAATACAAAGTATTTTGGGTGAGACAGTGTAACAGTGAGTGAGGAACGTTCCTCAGGGAACTCCTGCTAACCTTTCCTAGAGAACTTCTGATCTGCATCTTAAGAAACAGGAGTTGACCATTAATGCGAGAGGAAGAAGTTCAGAAATGTTGGGATTACGTCCCGGCTTTGCTCTTATTTCGTAGCCTCTCCGTACTGAAACATAAGTTATTTTGCTAACACCTAAGTTGTTTTCACAAAACACTGGTTTGACCATCCGATGCCACCACTGTTTAAATCTACAGCAGCTCTCTGATTTCTACAAGATAAAATGGAGATTCTAATTTCCAGTTTTGTGTCTCCACTGCCTTCCAGTTACCATTTGGCCATTTTCCTTGTGTCTTAAGCTGTGGACTGAGATGCTGGCTTATGATAGGTGCTGAGTCCCATGTCTCAGGGTGTTTAAGTGAGGGCATGGATCGGGAAGGAATGGGATTCTGAAAATTAGAGTGAGGACGTACTGCAGGTCCTGGTGAAGCTGGGGCCATTAAACCCCTAACATTTGCTTTATCTTCTTTGCGCCTAGAAGCAACTCTTCCACTCCTGCCTGAGAAGGTCAACCCTGCTTTGCCTAAACACTAAGTAATCTGTAATAGCTTCCTCTGAAGTGATCGCCTAGCAAGACAGCTTGTCTTTCTCAGGACCTACCCCCACTACCCCTCTTTGCTTCTAGACCTTTAACTAGAGTCAAGTCCCAGCAGAATCAGAAGGAAAAGGTACAGAGTGACGCTCACAGGGAGATAAGCTACACTCCAAAATAACTGCATGAAGTTCCCCAATTTAAGCAGAGAGAAATGTGGGTGATATGTGCAGGAATGTATATTAAGGATATAGGACAAGGGTGGAAGAAACAAAGTTGTCTGAGGACAGACTGGTTGATAATGTTCACACTAGATAGAGATTCTTGATTCAGTTTTGTAGCTGAAGGGATTGAAAAAGGCTCTGTTTGCTTAGTTAGCTGAAATATAGATTGAATGGTGGTCTACACTAAAGAAAGCCGAAACCCAGAACTGACTTGGGACACTGTGGAGGAAGGAATACACAGGCTTGCACGGTGAGTTTCCCATTTGAGACCTGTTCACTCATTCCTTCCACCACGACTGTAAGAAATAAACATGTGAGGGGAGCCCCAGCACCCCTGAAGATCTCTCTAGTCACTCTTTGCTGCAGGTTGTAACTGAAGGTCAAAACTACTGCCCTGAATTAGGAACGGCTGCAGTGGGGAAAGCTGGCCCTCAGGAGGTAGGAGCCGAGGACGCGGTGGGCATGGTCACGCCAGTGGACAGCAGAGTGAAAGCGGTAATCAGAAGAGTGGAACACGCTGGTTGTCGTTTCCCAAGAAGTGGGAAGGTAGGCAGGCTGATAAATTCTCATTTGATTTTATACGGGGAAGAATTCTAGGTCAAGTAAAAACAAGTCTAACTTGCACTGTAAAAACAGAGTTGAAATCCCTTGGTCAGTTCCTAAACTTGGCTGGTTTATAGACCTAGACTCTTTTTATCGAGATGAAGCAAGCTCCCTTGAGTCAGGACCCCACTACTCTGCCAAAAATATAAACTATTAATCTTTCTTGCAGCCTTCCACGACAGGACCTATGGCCTTGTACCACAGTGCATGTGCACTGGGGAACAGGAAATGATCAGTTTTGGGGGGGGATTTACTAGATCCTGACTCTGAACTGATGATAATTCCAAGAGAACCAAAATGTCTCTGTGGTCCATTAGTCAGACTAGGGGCTTATGGGGATCAATGGAATTTTAGCTCAGGTCCATCTCACAGAATGTCAAGTAGGTCTTCAACCTCCATCCTTTGGTTATTTCCCTCATTCTAGGAGGCATAACTGGAATAGACATGCTTGGAAATTAGCAGAATCCTCACATTGATTCTTTGACCAGTAGAATAAGAGATATTTTGGTTAAAAAAGACCAGCTGGGAGGCATGGCCTAGGAAAAGGGTAACCAAAAGCAGCACTCAATCTAGGACTTAAAGGAAACTTAAAAGATACTGGAGAATGACCATGAATTATCATAAATTTAACCAGGAGGTGACTCCAAATGCAGTCGCTGATCCAGAAGTGATTTTCTTGCTTGAGTTCATGAACACATCCCCTGGTAATTGGTATCACCTATTGATCTGGAGGACACTTTTTTCCCTCAGTGTATCTTAATAACCACCAGAAGCAGTTTGTTTCCAGCTGGCAAAGCCAGTAACACAGCTTTGCGGTCCAGCCTCTGCGGTCTATCAACTCTCTAGCCTTAGATCATAATTCAGCAAACAGAAAACTTGATGGCATTTCTCTCCCACAAGACACCATACTTGCCTGTTGCATGATCACGTGACGCTGACTGGACCTGGTGAGCAAAGCATTTGCACCTACTGCAGATTTGTTGGTAAGGCATTTGCATGCAAGACAGAGGGAAAGAATTCTAACAAAAATGCAGAGGCCGTCTGCCTGCAGTGAAAATAGCTAGGGATACAGTGGTTTGGAGCAGGTGGGGGTATCCCTTCTAAGGTGAAGGGTAAGTTATTGCGTCTGAGTCCTCCTTTTTCCATTTCTCTCTTGTGTTCTTAACCTTCCTGTGAACATTTTGGGAGGTCCATCTGGCTTTATTTATTATTATTATTAAATGTATCTCTGTATACTTTTTATCGTGGTTGCTTTGGGTGTACGTAATACATGTATGACACATACAACTTGGTAACAGTGTTAACCTCTTGGGGTGAAATGTGGGAACCTTACTTCCATTAAGGTACCTTTCCCTTCCCCACTTTTTCCACATTTTCTGAAGTATCAGATGGTGTTAAATATGTTCATTTCAGTTACCATATATGATTATAAAACTCACAAAAAGAAGATAATCTATTACAGGTGCTCATCCATCCATCCTTCCTGTTGTTGTTTTTTCCTTCTTGGTGATAAGTTACCATTTTTCTCATCTCCTTTCAGCTTAAAGAACCTTCTTTAGCCAGTCTTCAGGGGTAGGCCCGCTAGTGATCAGTTCTTTCAGTTTTCCTTCACTTGTGAATGTTTCTATTCCCCTTTCATTACTGAAGTGTTGCCTTTGAAAAATACTGTACCACTTTCTTATGGCCTCCATGGTTACAGATGAGAAATTTGCTGTCATTTCAGTTGGCTTATTTCTATGGGTAATGAAGTCTTTCTGGTTGTCTCTAAGAATTTTTCTTTGTCTTCATTTTTAAAAGTATAATTAAAAAGTGTCTTGGTGTGAATTTCTTGGGTTGATCACATGTGCTGTTTATTTATCTTCTTGGGACCGTACATTAGTGTTTTTTGCCAGTTTGGGAAAATTTTCTGCTGTTATCTCAGCCCCACTCTTTTTCCTCTCCCGTTGGGATTCCAATATACAAATGGATCTTTTGTTATTGTCCCACTGGACTTTGAGGCTCTATTTCTTTCTTTCTTTTTCAGTCTTTCTTCTGTTTTTCAGATTGGGTGAACTCTATTCTCTGTCCTCAGCGTACTGATTTCCATCCTCTGTTATCTCCAGTCTAAATAAAATATCATGGGATTTTCGGTTCTGTGTTATATTTTGCGTGTCTTTGATTTCCATTTGTTCTTTTCTATAACTTCTCTTTGCTGAGGATTTCTATTTTTTCATTTGATTAGGAGAGTGTGCTATTGAATCTTGAAAGGATTTTATAAGAACTTCTTTAAATTGTGGTCAAATAATTCCAATATCAGATTCAATTCGAGGCTGGTGTTAGTTGATTTTCTTTTCTCATTCAAGTTGTGCTATTATTGATTACCGGTATGATGAGTAATCATTTTGCTGTTTCCTGGAAATTTTTTGCCTGTTATGTTAGGAGACTCTGGGCCCTCTTTAGATCTTTGATTTTTAGCTTCCAGTCGCACTGTTTTATGTTCACATGTGGGTTTTGGCTTACTTCGGTGTGATGTGTTTCCAATGACAGCTTACTTTTCAGAGCATTATGTTTGGTTTATCTGCTGCTGTGGTTGCTTCCATTAGATTTCACCAGTACTGGCCTGCAGAGCAGACAGCATCTCTCCCGACCAGGCTGCTTCCCTGGGAGGGGTGTGGAGGGCTCACCCTCTGAGTACCCTCCTCCTTCTCCATGTGCCTGAGCACGTGGAGGGACCGTGGACCTGCCAGGACAGGGGCTGCCTGCGTCACGCTGTTTGTTGTGGTTGGGTCCCTTCTGCCTGTTCTGCTCACCCGTCAGATACGTTTGGAGAGGCCAGGAGGTTCTTTAGCATGTTGGGCCAATGGGCTTCTAGGACAAGGCCACTGGATCCCTTTTTCTTGTTCCATAGACCCCCCGCCGCCCCGTCTCCCCAGTGGGAAGGGGAGTCTCAGCCTGCAAGGACAGTCTTTCGACTGCGCTGCCTGCCGTAGCTGGCTCTGCTTGCAGGTGTTCCCTGCACACCTTAGAGTCGCTTGGCCAGAAAGTGGAGTCTCAGACACGGCAGCCAAGGAGAAGGCGTCCCTTGGCCACTTACTTTTGAGTTTCCAGTAGATTCTCTCTTCCCAGCAGGTTTGGGTTCTTTTGAGGTTTTCAGAAACAATTTCTGTTTAATCTGACAGAGAAATAAGCTTTGCTAGCTGCTTTCTGTGTCAGAGCTGGGCTAAAGCTGGGCCTGAATGGCCTTTATTTGCTTCTTGAGGGGGTACAACACAGCCTTCCCACAGTGGTGGTTCTCCACTCCTGGTTCTAAACAACTTACTGTATTCTTATCGCGTTTAAGAGTCCTCCCTGTTTTTTTTTTTTATCTTGTTTCGTTCCCAGAGTTTATAACTGTGATTAGCAAGATAGAACAGGAGGAAGGAAAAAAAGTCTGCATCATTGTTTCCAGACTAGACATCTTTGAGTTAACCATGATTAAATATATGTTTATTATTTATAGCTTATCCTTGTGGGTTTCAGTTGCTCTCAGCCCATCATTTAAAAACCTATAATATTTGCTCAGTATCTTTATATATGAATGCTGTGTTGAGTGTCTGGTTTATCTTATCCTTTACAACGTATGATATCTTCATTCTATAACTGAGAAAAAATCAGGTCCAGATATGTGGCTTTCTCAGGTACACTTGGCCAGCAAGCAAGAGAGCGAGGATTACAGCTAACTGGGCTCAGTCCTGACGCTGTTCCCTTCCCTCGGCTCTGCACAGCCTCCTTCCTGAGGAACGCGCACAGGACTGGGTGCTTCTTCTCTTAACATATAAACTAATTAAGTCTCCTTGTGGTTTTTTTGAATAAAATCTTGGATGACACTATTGTTGTCCGAGTCCCACAGGTCATATTAAGCATGGCGTGAACTTTGATACGGTAGAGTTTTCAGGAGCAGTCGTGTTTTTGCTGATGCCAGGGGCACGGCGTTTTGACTGTAGCATGCGTGAGCTGGTTCCTGCAGGGACTCACACGTGTGTGCTCCGGGCTGTGTTTAACAAGGCGGCGGGCGTGCTCCTGGACGCGTGTGTGTCTTAATAGGTATGTGTTACGGCAGTGGGGAGTTCTCAGCTTATCTCAGGGTATGCTTTCCCTGACTACCTTTTTGTGCCACTTCCTTTTATAAAGTCTCACTTACTATTGTTCAAGTTTAAACCAGTTTCTAAAATATATGCACCCAGGAACTCCTGCCATCTGGTGTTCATTAAAAACAGCATAGAGAGCCCCCTGAATACACCATTTCAGGCTACAAGTTCATCATTATATACTGAAGATATTACCTATTGGAAGGAACTGAACTCCTCAAGGACCGTTAGTATTTAAATACAGTAGCATAAAAAGTTGTGTTTCTTTGTCTACATCTAGAAACTATGCAGAACTTACGGTGAGCTGAAGAATACTCTTTCAGTACTATTAATGAAAAGCACTTGGAGGTATTTGCTTCTAGTTGAGATAGAAAAATAAGGACCAGATTTGTTTTTCTGACAAAAATAATTTAAAAATAAATCAGAATGTATGACATAATGGTTTTTGAAGCCATTGAACATTAGGCGCTACTGAAGCATGATCCTTAAACTCAGGAAACAAACAGGGTGAAGTGAACAGCTCCCCAGTTTACTGCCTTGAGAGATTGTCCAGGCTGTGGTGCAGGGAGCAGGTGCCCAGGCGCGGCCTGGCTGACTCTCTGAGTTGAAGTGATGCAGCTGAGCGTTGAGGGAATCCGTGGAAGATCAAGTTCACAGGGCGGAGAAGTGGAAAGAAGAGGCATCTGCAGGGAGAGAACTCCGGATGTCTGCAGAAGGCCTTCTTGGCCACTGAGTAGAATAGTGATGCGCTCACTCGTGTGAGGACACTGCCTGAGAACGGGGCCAGGGCTACGTGAAGGGATGAAAAGAAACAGTACTCAGTACTCACACTGGATCTGTTTTCAGCATAAATGGTGGAGCAGTGAGTAAATCACACAGAAAGATCTCATCTAGCAGTGGAGGATTCTTAAACCTCAACTAGGTGATGCCCTGGTGGAAATCTGAAAAACAAGACTCGGTAGCTGTTGAACGACTCCTCATTGTTGAGCAGATAAAAAGTTTCAGCTATGCAAGATGAGTAAGTTCTAGGATCCGCTCTACCACACAGCATCCACAGTCACCAGTCCTGCCGTCTGGTATTGTACATTCAAAACTTACTAAGGGGGTAGATCGCATGGTAAGTGTTCATACCACCAGAAAACCCCAAACAAATCACAAAGACATACCAAAGATACACAGACTCTGGTAAAGTTCTTTTACTATTTGTAAGTTGGCACAATATCATTTAGAGAGAGAGGGAAAAATCTAGTGATGTAAACACTAAAACCACCTCTAACTTTTCCAGAGTTAGCGCTAATAAGCCCACAAAAGATATAAAATAGAGTAATAGTACTGAATGCATCCAAGCAGGGCGGAAAAGAAAGAGAAAGAAATAGAACAAATACTAGATGGGATAAATGTAAGCAAATTGCAAATGGACGATTTATACACCAACATAAATAATCATATTCACAGTAAGTGATATGAACAATCTAGTTAAAAGGTAAGGGTGATCAGATTGCATAAAAAGCTAAGAACCAACAATATGCTGCCTTTAAGGTATTCATTTTAAACACACATACAGACAATATTTAAAATTAAAAAAATAGGAACAGATATGCCTTGATAACACTAAACAAAAGAAACATGAGCTGGCTGTTTTAGTATCATATAAAGTAGATTTTCAGAGTAATAAATCAGTTATTTTTTAAGTTTATTTTATAATGACAAGGAGATAAATCGTAAAGAAGTCATAATGATCCTAACCCTAATATTATTATACACTATTATATATATAGAGAGAGAGAGGGAGAGAGAGAAAGGATGCATACAGAAAGGAAATATAGGAAGAATAATCTTTTAAAACAAAAGTTGTCAGGACATTTGTATATCAATATGCAAAAAAAAGGGGGAAAAACTTAAATGCATATCATGAACAGTATAATTTAAAAAACTCAAATGTATTATCAACATGAACATAAACATTTTAAAAATTCTAAAAAATATGTACTCTGTACATGCCAAAGTATGATTTATTAAAAAGATTGAACTTAAGGTGAAAAATACCTATTCTTTTCAAAACATACTGTTAAGAGAATTAAAAAATAAGACTGAAAAAAAATTGAAAATCACATACTTGATAAGACTTCTATCAAAATATACAGAATTCTCAAACTTGATAATAATAAAGCAAACATCAATAAAGGTGAAAAAAATATTTCAAGATACTTCACCAAAAATAATATACAGATGACAAACAGGTTCTTGAAATGTGTTCAAAACCATTTGCCGTTGGAAAAATATAAACTAAAACTGCAGTGTGATGCTGCTACACACGCATTAGATAAAACGGAACAACCTGATCTACCAAGCGTTTGCAGCGATATGGAGGAATTGGAGCTTTCATATAATGTGATTACAAATGTTAAATGGTACATAGTTTCCTACTTGGGAAAAAAGTTGGAAAGTCTTTAAAAAATATGTGTTTAAATGTTAGATACAGAATTACCATCATCCTTGTATTTCTAGGTATTTATCCAAGCAAATAAAAGCATCTGTCCCAATACAGAGACCTGTGCAAGAACATTCATAGCATTTTTATTTGTGATAACTAAAACCTGGACACAACCCAGATGTCATAAAAAAGATGAATGGATCAACAAATCATGGTATAGCAATGTAATGCAATACTACTTAGCAATAAAAAATACATATTAATATATAACACAGTACAGATGGGTCTTATGTATTGTTACTGAATGGATCTAAAATTGCATTCATATAACATTCTAGAAAATTCAAGCAAATACATAGTGAGAAAAAACAGATTAGTCATTGCCTGGGTACAGGGGGTGGGTGAGGAAGGGCTGAAGGAGGAAGTAAATGGACGGAAACTTTCAGAGGTAATGGGCATGTGCAGTAACGAATCATGGTTTCAAGGATGTATATGCCAACAACCATGAAGTCCAACGCTTTAAGTGCAGCTTATTTGTGCAGGTCGTAAAAGCGTTTTAGTTCACTTTCAAAGAATTACAGGGCCATATTTTCCCATGTCACATGCACTAACAACAACAATATTATTTGTAAAATAATTTCATTCGCATACTTAAACTTACAAAGCTTCAAATTCTCAATCACAAGCGTCTGTGTACAGGTATTTAGGTAGATAATGTAGCTGATGTGATATGTTTATAAAGCCCTGTGAGCAATGTTAACAATTATACTCCTCAAGCTAATAGAACATTCATGTTTGATGTATAAATAATTTCATTATCAAGATGAATAATAGGATTGACTTTGACAACTTTCTTAATTATCGATTTTGACAGGAAGCCAACACTAATTAGAATTTCATTTTTTTTAAATGAATACACTGTTTGTAATCAGCCAAACATCCCTCAATTAAATCATAGCTGTGATATTGCCCAAGTTGTCATTTTAATTACTGCATAGTACATGTAGAAAAATACGTATTTATGTTAAATATTACTTTATAAACAGATTAATCCATGTGTGATTTTTTGGTAGTCTACTGAAATTTCTGCTGCATGAGACAAACATAAAAAGTATGTTTAGGACTTCAATTATATTTAAGAAATATAAGTTTCTAAAGGTTGGCCTTTTCTGATTATTCTAGAAATAAAAATGTTAAATGCTTCTGTGGAAATGGGAACATGACAATAACCACAACAAAAACTGAAAGCTTTCACTGAGGTTCCTTAACTTTGACCTTTCTGAGTTGCATCCCTCATCAGCCAGCTGGTAGACCATAGGGTTTCTAGTTCACTTGGAATTGTTGAGTCTTGTCTGTTTGTTTTGGAGGAACTGACTGAGAGAAGCCATTCCAGTCTGTCTGGTTTGTCCATGCTAACAGCTCAGTGACATTTTCACCCCATGAAGTGACTGAGAATGGAGGCAGTCCACCTGTGGGTTTCCCAACAGTGGTGAACAACCTTTTCTTTCCAGGAGTACCTTGTGTAGCAGTGGGATGGTATTGCTTGTACGGGAAACCAGATGTTAACTTTGATCTCCCTGAGAAAATACTGCCTTGTGCTATTATGACTTATTAAGACATATGATTAACAATCCTTCAAGTGTTTAAAGCCATGGGAGGCCTCCAGGTCAGGCTCAACTGGCTGAACTGCCCTGCTTGCAGCCCAAGGTGGGGTCTGGGCAATCTCGAATACATCCTGCTGTACTTGAATTCACACCTTGGTCCTGCTGACCAAGTAGACAGCTCAGTATAGACACTTATGGAGAATACAATCTGACTTTCTGGGTTAGACACTGATGGTTTATAGGATTTATTCAGCTGGGAATGTCAGATACAAGGGTACAGTCAGCAGTACAAATTGTCATCATTTGGCTATTGGGGTTCCATTGACAGCTTTAGTTAAACTCTGCATAAGACATTTCAGGTCAATTTGTTTCCAACTCATCAGTCACATCAGAATCAGAGTGGCTGACAGATGGTACACTCGTATGAGAAAATTCACCAGTCATAAAGTGGTCTAGAAGTGGCAGTTAGATATTATCAGAAGATAATTCTCCATGAGTCTCCGTCATTTCTAAATGATGTATATTAAACAATGTTGTTTGGACTATGTTTTCAAGGATGTTTGTATCACAGACAGCATCAGAAGTTAGAGATGGTATTTTACTTCAAGGCAGAGGGCACATGGGTTTCCTGAGCAGTATCTTTATTAGGTAACGTATCCTTCTGTGACAACAGTTAGGCAGGTTTGCAAGCATCCTGATTTAAAAGACTGGAGCTTTCAAAGCCTGAGGTTCCTCAGCTGTAAAGCAAAACTACTTCTCTGAGAACATCCGTGTAAGCCTCCTCCTATTGCCTGGTGGGTGGGTGACACACAAGTTGTTGATGGAGACATGAACCTCATGGTGCCTCCTGCCACCTGGGTAACGGAGTCCTTGTCTGTAGCCCAGACACCTAATGTCCCTTGCCAGCATCTGTGAAACTGCGTTAGGGTAGCTACTGATTTTGTAAGCAACATGAAAATCTCAGACATTTCACAGTCCCTGACACCCTTCCCACATTCTGTAATGAAAGCATTAATTTCCGAAGACCAGACTGGTGATTCCTGGACAAAGAGACAGAAGTGACTGGGCAGCATAGGTGTTTGTTTATTTGCACATGGGTTGTGTTACTCCTTGAAAGCATCACTCCTCACGGATCCAGAAACTTCATATTGGCAAAGTCAGAAACCTTTGGTATGTTTGGGTATCCGCAGTTCCCGAGTGTGAAGTCGTTCTAGTAAACAGCCATTGCAAATGGGACGGACGGAGTCATTAGAGTGCATCTGCCATGTCTTTGCATGGTTCTCCTCCTCCTCTAACCCTCTCCCAGTTCTTTGCTCCTGTGGTGCCCTTTGCGGATGAAACATCTGGCTGACAAGGTACACAGGAAACAAGAAGGAGGAGGCGGTATGAGGGAGAAAATGACTGAAGAACAGTGGGCAGGGGAGAGATTTGAAACCACTGTGTCTAATGCCTATTCTTCTGCACGTGCCCAGTTCTTGAATCCGGATGGCCTCACCTTGTCTCTGGGAGAGGGTTAGGTTAAGCACCGGTGACCAGCGGAACACCTTGGAATAAATGTGACAGAAGTAAAGCAGGGCTAATAATCATTTGTCCATTAACAGGGAGAAACCTGCCCTAGGAGCAAGGAGGGTGGTGTCTGTAAATCTTTTTTATTGAAATGTATTGTCAGTTGCAGAAAGTATATGTAGACCACAGAAGAAGATGTACGTGAGAGAAAGCAGGAGACTAGAGGAGCAGTCACTTAATTTATTCATTTGTTAGCCTATTTAAGAAAATTAAATGGAATCAATCCATTATTTGATCAAGAATAGGATGTAGATAACAGTGCTTTAAGATAAAAGAGATGTATGTTTAAGCAATATTAGCAATTAAAATAAACAAAATGTTCATATTAAAGCCAATAGAGTTAGTATATTTCCTTTATTCCTTTATTGACTTTCCCTCAGGAAGAAAACTAAAAGCTATAAAGTCAGTAATTGCATGAACATTTCCTTTTAATGTTATAAGGGCTGTTAAATTCCTGGATTACCTTTCCGAAACACGAAGTATAATATGGACGTCAATGTGATTGCTTTCTTCCTTTCTGAATATACGTAAACTAACCCCATATTATTCATGCAGGTGATTATTCTCATAAAGAAATTTCCTTGAAACTTTTTTTTAACTGAAGTAGTCACTAAGAACAGGATCCTAGTATCTGATATAGTTTAGAAAAAGAACGTAGGAGACTTGAAAATCATCAGTTTTCAGAAAGAGGTCTGAGTCAGTTATTTTCTTTGGAAAGACATCTAACTACAGAAAGGAAATAGAAATTTTGTCAACTTCATATGAGAGGAACAGAAAAACTGACTCTAAAGGATGTATGTCATGCAACATCGTTAGGAATAAATGTTTAGTAAATGCCTATTTATAGAACCTGTTGCTGGTGATGGAAATACAAATACAGGTAACCTCCCCTAGGGGGAGTTAATGTAGAGTTGTTCAGAGGTAACGTCTGCTCGTGGCTGAGTTATGGCCATCCTGAAGGGAGTCCTATGGCTCGATCATGTAGGGAACATTGTGGAACATAGTAAAGACCCTGATTTTATGTGAGATGCGAGGGTTGGAGGATCGTAAGCAGTGAAGAGATACCATCAGATCTATATTTTGAAATGATTACAGACTGATGTATGGACAATAGATTGTAGGGGAATAAATTATAGTAAGGGATAGTAATATGGGGGAATATTGCATAGCCAGGTAAGTGACAGTGGTGGCTTAGATGAAGGCAAAGGTGGAATTGTTGCTCAATAATCAGATGGGATATATTCTGAAAACAGATGGTAGTTTCTTCTGTTTCTGTCTGGGATGCAAAAGAACAGTCAGGATGCTTCCAAAATCTTTGGCCTGAGCAATTGCATGAATAGGATTGACATAATGTAATAAAGAACTTGGGGATGGACCAGGTTGGGTATGGTTATCAAAATTTCTGTTTTAGGTGTGAATACTTCGTGGAAGAATGGATGAGTCTATAGTTTGGGGAGATACTAGAACTAGAAAAAAAATCGTGGAGTCATTACGATATACATGCCATTAGAAGTTACAGGGATAGAATTTTCATTGATTCCAGTCAAATCATAGTGTAGCAGGGAAGAGAAGAGTTTCTAGGACTGAGCCCTAAGATGCTCTCCCTTGGAAGGATGGCCTGAAAGAGGGGAGGAACCAGCAGAATGACTGAGAGGAGGGGGCCACATAATTAAATATTTTCTCCTTTTCCCTCACACTTTATCCATAGTGTTAAGTTGCATATTTATTTAGCTGTTTACATTATTAATGTCAATCTCTTTGATGTTTAGAGAGCGTGTTTCTTTTGCTGAATACTTTATATCTAACCCCTGCCTCAGTCTCTAGCACACGTAGATGTTAAAAAAAAAATATTCCATGATTAAATAAAACAATTGCTTTGTAATGCTGTCCATGAAATAGTCTTTGAAGGCTTAATTTGAATGGTAAAAATTACTTCACTTTCTTTGAAGTTTCTTTTGAACTTTTTTCTATGAATATAAATATACTCATATCCACATATTAGATCACACTTTCATTGTTTTCCTCAGTTTTTATACTTTTAATATTTATAATTTTGTTTATTAAATATTTATCAATATAAAGTTTTTTACTTAAATTTAAGAATATTTAAATTTATATTTACTATTTTCCATATGCTGTTTGTTTATTTCTTGATGATTTATGTTTCTTATTTTTAAAATTTATACAGGAAACTTATATATGACAGTCCATAAATATTCTCTCTCCTTCACACATTTTTAATAATTTTATTTTAAATTTATCTCTTTAATGTATCTAGAGTATATCCTGAAGTTTTTTGTGATGTGAAGAGAAAAATACACTACTTTTCCTATCAAAAAAAAAACCCTGGCACCTTTTATTTAATACTTCTTCCTTCCAAGATATGCATGTAAGACATTATTTTAAAAATTTATTCTATTAAAGCATACTTACAGAAAAGTGCCCAAGTCAGAATTGTCCATGATTTTTTGGTGCTGTTTCCTTTAACAGGGATTTCCATAAAAAAACGAAATACACGATATTTACATATTTATTTTCCAAGTAATTTTTTAGATGCAGATTTCAGCATTTACATTCTTAGCAAGATTTTTTTAAGTGCCAGGATCTAGGTTTTAATTTTAGTTATTAAAGGATCATTAATATCTTTAACATTATTTAAATAATGTACTTGGTACTATTTCTCTAATATATTTTGACCATACATTCATTTCTCAGAATATCACTGCTTCAGAAAAGCCATATGTGAGCCTTGGGACCTCTTTAAATAAGTTTTATATATATGGAATTTTTTTTAAAGGAAGGCTGCATTGAATTGGCAAGTCTAGGTCTTCATTTTCCCATTTGCCACATTAGTCATAGGTTTAAGCAACCGCAATACAAGGCTGTCGACATTTAGTAGCACGAGAGAAAATGAGTCTGAACTTTCATTTTACTCTCAATAGCAGGTGATTTTGGAAATAGTTTATAGATTTAGGTTTGTAAGGATAGACTTTGAAAGGTATATTTCTCTTTCTTACCAGCCATGATTGTGAATTAAAACTGTCCCGAAAGATTATGGTGCTTTCAACATTCCATTTTATGTACTTTAAAGAATAATATTATTTCTATATTGTTATCAGATCATCGCCACACAGCTTCTATTCTTTTTTTTTAATTTCCAATTAGGAAAATATTTGATTCAACAGAAAAACATCCCAAATTTCAATTGAACTCACAAAATTTATGTATAAAGTAATTGATTTATTATGTCATATTGTTTATACATTTTAATAATGGTATGATTCAGCAAAGCAGTTTACTTAAAATATTTTTCTTAAAAGATGCAAAGTAATATCATCAAATTACAACAGAAATCCCCTTTCAAATTGTTATGTAGGAAGAAGAAAATACATTTTCTAAAGAATAAAAACTTCAGTTTACTTTAAATCTAAAGTCTCCCTTCTGGAAGCTTTTGGAGATCAATAAAGAAGGGAGAATAAAAAGTAAACTGTGAAATAGAACAATTTTATATGGCTGTATAGACCTATCACTTCTGAAAAGTGGTTGGCTGAAGGATTATTTTAATATTTTAAAATCAATACTGTTACACAGAATAAAGGGAAGGCTTATGGTGATTTTATTTCACTTTAAATAGGCAAATAATGTTTTTCAAATGCCCTTTGCCACTTTTGTGAGTATATTTTATTTGCGAAAGTTTTGATGGCATGCAATTCTAAGTTGTAATATATTTTTCATTGATGGATAATATAACATTATTGGTTGATGTCACTTAATTTGTCAATTTTCTGGTGTTCCCAGGAACGATTTCTGTGTGACAGGCCACCCCCAAATCAAATGACCTAAACCACTTTTTTTTATTCTTATGGACTCTGAATTAGAGATTCAGAAATGGGGCAGTGGGGGCATCTCTTCTTATCCCGTAATGTCTAAGGCCTCAAAGGGACTACTTGAGTGGCTCAGAGGGGCTTGTGTAGATTGGGCCAAAATACTTGAAGCTGGAGGATCCAGTTACAAGATGGCTTTCGAAAATTGTGCATCTGATTGCTGCTGTGGTTGCTGAGGGCAGATGCAGCTAGGATTGTTGGCTGGAGTGTTCCAGAAACAGCGTGGAAGCTGAATAGTGTATCTGATGCATCTCCACCGTGCAGTTTTCACAGTGGCAGCTGGAACACTTTCTCTAGAGATACTTTCTCTTGGAGCCCTGACGAGCCGTGCTAGAGAGACAATACAGACATTTCAGTCCACGGTCGGCAGTCTCTGCTGTCCCTGCCTTCGCCCGTTACAGCTCAGGATCCAAAGCATCACATCTGTTAATGTCTTTACAATAAAATAAAAGCTTCTGTAACTGCGCAGACTAGCTCAGCATATATAACTACTGAAAAGATGCTTGAAATACTCAAGCCCTATCCGTCATTAATTATTGTCAACCCTGGTAAGCCCCTTATCTTACTGCCTATAATTTTGTCATTTTAAACATTATTCCTTTTGAGAAGGCAGATTCTCTTCTAATTTGTGACCATACTCATTGTTTGAAATTTTATATTTTGTCCAAGGAACAGTTGACAATTTCCCCATGTTTTGTGCTGTTTCCTGTCTATCCACTTACCTAGCATCTATTTAATTATTTGTATTTATATTCACCTGTAAACATTTAGAATGAGTTCATTTAAAATTCTCAAATAAAATTTTTGTAATTTACCATAATTAAAGAAACATTTGAATTAAATGCAACTAAAGTGCTGACCCATCAAGATGGGGACTTGAGTGTGTGCCATTACTTCCTGTTCTTTACAGAAACAACCTAACGGTAGTCAACAGACACAAAAGGAAATGACTCTGTTAGTTGAAGAAAGGGAATGTTCAGACGATTAAAGATGTTAATGAAGTTCTAGAAGAAAGAGAGCAGAGGATGCTAATGAATAAAACAGAGCCAAGAAATGCACCGTCTAGAATATGCTCAGGAGAGGGTGGCAGTGAGGAAAGAAAACTAATCTGTGCAGTAAACCTGAGTCTCCAGATGCGAAATTTGGAGGTAAAAAGGGGGGAGGGAAGGTTGAGGAAAAGTGGACCTCAAATAGGTCTATTTTTATTTAGTAGTTTGGTTTCTTACTTAGTTTTGAGAGCTCTTTTTTTTTTTTTAACTGAAGTACAGTCAGTTACAATGTGTCAATTTCTGGTGTCCAGCAGAATGTCCCAGTCATGCACATACATACATATATTCATTTTCATACTCTTTTTCATTAAAGGTTATTACAAGATATTGAATACAGTTCCCTGTGCTGTACAGAAGAAATTTTTAAAATCTGTTTTTAGATATAATGGCTAACATTTGCAAATCTCAAGCTCCCAAATTTATCCCTTCCCACCCCCTGACCCCCAGTAACCATAAAATTATTTACTATATCTGTGAGTCTGTTTCTGTTTTGTAGATGAGTTCATCATTGTCCACTTTTTTTCTTTTTTAGATTCCAAATCATATCATAAGGTGTTTCTCTTTCTCTCACTTAAAATGACACATCCTCTCTCATACTCTCTCACTTAGAATGACAATCTTCAGGTCCATCCATGTTGCTGCAAATGGCATTTTTTATAGCAAAGTAGTATTCCATTGTATAAATATACCACAACTTCTTTATCCCATCATTTGTCGATGGACATTTAGGTTGCTGCCATGTCTTGGCTATTGTATATAGTGCTGCTATGAACATTGGGGTGCATGTATCTTTTTAAATTAGAATTCCCTCTGGATATATGCCCAGGAGTGGGATTGCTGGATCATGTGATAAGTCTATTTTTAGTTTTTGGAGGAATCTCCATACTGTTTTCCACAGTGGCTGCACCAAACTGTGCTCTCACCAGCAGTGTAGGAGGGTTCCCTTTTCTCCACAGCCTCTCCAGCATTTGTCATTTATAGGCTTTTTAATGATGGCCATTCTGACTGGCATGAGGTGATATCTCATTGTAGTTTTGATTTGCATTTCTCTGATAATTAGAGATATTGAGCATTTTTTCATGTGCCTATTGGCCATTTGTATGACTCCACTGGAGAATTGCTCATTGAGGTCTTCTGCTCATTTTTGGATTGGGTTGTTTGTTCTTTTTGTTATTTAGTTGCATGAGCTGTTTATATATTCTGGAAATTAAACCTTTGTCAGTTGCTTCATTTGCAAATAAATACAACTCTTTTATCAGATGTGAGATTTTCAAGTATTTTTCTCTCAGTCTGTGCCTAGCCTTTTTGTCTTCTCAGTAGTATGCTTCAAAAAAGCAGAATTTTAAAATTTTGATAAAGTCCAATTTATCATTTCTCTTCTTTAAGAAAGTACCGCTTAATGAGTTTTGGTGTAGTATATAGGAAGGATGTGTAAGACGAGATGAAATGACTTACAATGCACTATTTAAATGCTGTAAGATAAGAATTTCTTCATACACTTCAAACAAAGCACAGTATTGCAACACATTAAATATGGAAGCAGATAAAAGAATTCAGCTCTCATCTACCAAGCTAGGCATAAAGAACTTACAAAAATATAACTCACTATTTTTGTTGTTACTGTTTTGCAAAATGTAGTTAATTTTCATAAATGATGTCTTTATATTAACATGTGGCAGGCTTAACACTGTTGTTTTAAGTAAGTTAATACATACATATTAAAATTTTTTCTCAGTTCAAATTTCCAATATGGCAAATGTAAATCTATTAAGATACTTCCCACACAGACAAAATCTCTTTTTGGGGGCCTGATAATTTTTAAGTGTGTAAAAAAAAAAAAAATCCAAAGACCAAAAAGTTTGAGAAATACTAATTTAAGACATATTATAAAAACAGATATACATAGTTATCATTATTTTTTCTTCTACTCACAAGAAGATTCTCAGAGAAGTTAAGTAATTTGTCCAGTGCCATCGAGTTAGAATATGATAGAACTTGGATTTTGACCCAGGGTTTGATTTAAGGAAGGGATTTGGAGGATAATGGAAAATATGAAGAATGAAGGAATAGGAAAAATAGATTGAAAATTAAAAAATAAGGAATAGTTGAAATCTGATCCTGAATAAGAGAGGATTATGAATTCATGCTATTAGACACTGTTTTGGGCGTCTCGTGTACTTCCAGTAACTGTACTTTCTAATATACTTATTCTGCTGAAATTTCTGGAAAATTGTGGTATTTGGCCTTAGAATTCTCCTTTGTTATTGTATTTTATGTTATTTTGGGGTATTTCCTTTAACGTTTCATTGAGAGAAGTTAGGCTAAGATAGGATATTCATTTGTTCGTTATCGAGTAATGACTTCAGGATACTGTGAAAAACTTCTTCCTTACTGTTATTCTATTATTCTCTTCCATCAACTTCGCTTCCCTTCAAGCACTCTTTCTCCGCCTGATACACAGTGCTCTGATTTCTTGGAAGGCTCGCTTCAGCAGATGTCTGAGAAATTTCAAATACCTTCCCCTAACTCCACCTTTCAGCATTATCCTTTTTCCTGATGGCTTTAAAATTTTTTTCCATTGTCTTGAAATTCTTAGTTTGGGGATTCATAACTTACCATTAATAATTTGCTAAAGTAAAGTAATGATATAATTATTTTTGCCTCCCACAGATGTATATTTTAATGCATATTTTAGGTAATGTGTGTTTCTGAGATGAATATGATTTTCAGATGACATAATTATCATCAATCATGTCACTACTCATGAATGTTACTTTCATTCATTATACTTATTTTTATAAAATTTTTATTAAAACCTATGTTATTTAAAAAAAAAAAAGTTCTTACTGAATGCCAGACACTGATCAGGCATTGGAGAAACAGTAGTAAAAAGGCAGATAAGGTCTCTGTTTTCAAAGACCTTACATTTAGATAAGCATTGATAAAATAATTTAATTAATTTAATAACTTGATTAATTTAACAAATAAGATCATTACAGATAGTAATAAGGATTATTATGAAAGTAAAACAGAAAGATGTGGGCCAAGTTGACAGTAAGTTGACCTGTATAGGCAGGGCAGAGAAGGCCTCTAAGGAATTTGAACTGAAAAGTAAACAATATGAAGGAGCCGATTGAAGGGGAGGAAAACTTTCTGGTCAGAGTGGACCACAGTGCAGATGCCCATATGCAGAACTGACTTAGGTGCTCAGATGCAGATGGAAACTAAGCCTGCCTAGATCGCAGTAGCTAGAGTTAGGGATAAAGTCAATAGGTTAGGTGACAGCTAGATCATTTGGGGCTTTGCAGATCAAAATGAGAAATTTGTATTGTACCCTGAGTGCAATGAGAAGACATGGGAAAGTTTCAAGTCAAGAGTGACATAATTAGGTTGTAAGGATTCCTCAAGCTACTTTGTGGGTGATGGAGTGAGAGGGCAAGAGACGAAGCAGGAAGATCATTTAGGAGGTGCTACGTTACTCAGAGAAGATCCAGCGTTGGCTGGCGCTAGGATGGTAGAAATAAATAGGGTACAGGGGTGGAAATCAGGAGGTACTTTGGTGGAAGAGACAGGTTGAGAAATGACCCAGGCTGTCGCTCAGTGATTTGACCCTGCTTACCTGGGGGAATGGTAATGCTGTGAACTGAGATGGGACAACTAGAATTGGAGGCATTGAAAGTGATGTTTGTGGTTGAAACCATTCGGTCAAACTTGTCTGTAGCAACAGCATTCAGAGGTATCCCATAGAAACAAATACACGTAAATGGAAAAGAGTTTGCAGAGTTTCTTGTATGCTCACGTGAGCCTCTGCTTATTTTATGGGGCGTTTGGGTCATGATCAGTTTCACATCTTGGAGATACTCTTTTCTTGTAATTTTCAGTAGAAGATATCCAACTATTGGAATACTTGAACTTTTTTTTTTTTTTTTTACTGTTAAAATAATGCTTTTCAGTACTCATCCTTTAATGAAATTACTTTGTTTCTCTTAATAAAGTTGAGAATATTTAGCATTCACAATTTATGATCTCATAACATGTGCCTTGCAATATTAAGCTTCAGGATACATTTGATTTTTCAGTAAGCATTTTAAATGCACTTATCCCTTGAAAACATTCCACATTTTCTTTTTATTTTTAATGCAGTCACCATGGTAACCAGAGCTGTTTCTTGATGTTTTGCCAGAAAAGAGGAGCCACGACATTGGAGACAGAAATGATGATACATGTAGTGTCCTGATCTCTCCCTGTCTTCTTCTCTCTATCATTATGATGACAGAATGTAATGATAATTGCAGAATTCTGACCATACAGTGCCAGCTTGCTCTAGGGTTTGTGGCATGTCCTTTATTCACTTCATGTTGCTATAATGTAAATACTAAGTGGCTACCTGATTTTACCACTTAAGCAATAGTCATTTTATTATTACAGTTCTGTGCTGTGAAAAGTGACTGCCTGAGTAAATGAGAGACCCTGAGTCATACTACATAACGAGCAGTTCTATAAATTCTTGGCACAGCTTCAAGCAAAGGTGAAACTCCTGCTAGAATACACAGGATATTTAAGGTCTGAGCTGTGTGATGTGCTGTGTTGGCAAGTCTAAACTGTAAAGCTGGTGTCCTGATGCAAGATTTTCATTTTATTTGAATCAACTGCTCGTTTAAGCTAATTTTACTTAAATTTCAAGTCTCTCTTTTTTTTTTTTTTTTTTGAGAAAAATCTGGTACAGAAGAAACCTGCTACTTGACTGTGCAGTATCTATTTCCCCCTTAACACAGTGAAACTTGACTTTATTTAGGTTGGCAGTGTCCCAGCATTTCGAGCTGGGAAGGATTGCTAGCAAGCTAGAAAGGGCTGTTAGTCGGTATGGCTTCTGGGAATCTTTTGGGAAAGGTCCTAAGTCAACCGTGATGTGCACGTCTTTGTCAATTCCCCTTTCTTCGTGCATGCCTCCTGGAGATGATGGCCTATTGCTTCAGAGCACATATCGAGCCAGGAGGTATTTCAGCATAGGAGCCTTAGCCAGGCAGAAAGTTAGCAGAGACTGAGCTTACATCATTCTAGGACTTCTGTGACAGCCCTTCCTACCTACCTCCAGATTTCACCTTAAGGAACTAAAATAAACCTTTGTATGTTGGTTAACTCGCTAGGTCTTCTGCTGTATTGTCCCAAACCCACTGCCTGACTCATGAGCCTTACATAATGAAGCCAGCTGTTTATGTGCACATTTTGATATTGAACATCTGCTACTAATATTAATAATTCTCTCTGAGGTTTGCTCTATGTTTATTCTGTATGAGCTCCTTGGAATCTTTTACTTGACCTTCACGTCAACTCTGTGAAGGATGTATTATTATCTCCATTGTTTAGATGAGAGAACTAAACGTGAGGGGGTGGTAAGGATGGTTGCCAAGGTCACAAGGCTTCTGAGTTCTGTTGGCATTTAAATCCGCCCAGCCTGACCCAGAGGCCACATTCTTAACTAATGGCTTTATCTGCCCTCCAGACAGCTGTAGATCTGCTTGAAACAGGGCTTCAGAAAGGAGTCTGTGAAAGAATAGTTTTATTGTTAAAGGGAAATAACTAAAATCTGGTTAATGAGGTCACAATAGTATGCAGCTTTACTCAGCAGCTTATCCATTAATTATCTGATATAAGGAACATTTTTGGTTGTGTGTTTTAAACACTGTGCTTTGAGAATAGGAACTGATATTAAATACTCTGTAGAAGAAAGTTTCTTCTCTTTATAGGCTTACCATTAATAGTCTGTGGATCACAATAAAAGAGTGAAACTCAGTCTCAGGATCAGAAATAAAGGTAAATGATAATATAATAAAGAGTAAAAATTCTAGAAAATCTTCTGTTTATGAAAATTACTGATACGGGCCCTAAAATTGCAGAAATATCAATTATTTGTTGACTAAACTCTGCTATGATGTATGTGAAGCTCAGTACAGAAATTATCATATTTAATTCAAGCAACGACATTATGCCTAGGGCACAGTGCTTTCCCCATTGTATAGGCAGGAGTGGAGAACTAAAGGAGGAATTAGGTCGTTGGGAATGTTCATTCGCAGACTCTGTGCAAGTATAAACAATATCTTGTTTCAGGTTGTATGGCTTTGAAAGCAATGCCTGTTGTAGATAACTCAGTAATGTTGGTTGTAAATAAAAATCACACATCTGGGAAGGGATGGAGCTGGTTCTAACACTCCGTGTTTAGCCCCACTGTGCAACCAGACACCACTGTTCAGTAGTGTTAAATTTGGAAGGAAGTTGGAAATTCTACTCCGAAAGCTCTGAACGTAGAATTCGAAGGAAATAACAGTTTAAAAACAAAGAGATGCCGGTAAAATTGAAAAGTATCATGCTTTGATATTGCTTCTTCGGGAAGAGCCCTTGGTGATGAGAAGAAAACCAGGAATTTTAATGCCACGTTAATATAAAGCAAATTATTTACATATAGTTATTTTTGGTATTATTCTCAGCTCATTGAATGATACAGGTATGAAGACTAACTTTGAAACTTGAGTGTCTCCCTTGGCTCTGTTTTGTCAGGGGCACGTGCTAACACAGAATCCACACCACAGGGATGTCTCATAGCTCTGTATCAGTGAGCCCAATGCTTTTCTCAAATACTAGGCTTATAATTTAATAGGAGATTTATTGATTTTTATCTAAATATAAAACTTGTAGTACTAATAATAGTAACTCAGTAGTGGACTTACTCTGTTCCTTTTCTAATCATCCAAACTGACTACGATGATCTGTTATAGTAGCGCACATGGAAGCACCAGATCAAACTCATGCGCTAAAAACCATTTTAATGACCTGTGTGTGTGTGTGTGTGTGTGTGTGTGTGTAACTTGATGTCATACATATCTGTGAATGTGTGGAAGAGGTGTTGGTGGAATTAATCAGATAATCAGATAATTATCTCAAAGGATTTATCCATTCATTCATAGATTTTATTGTTGAGCAACTGTATCTGACATACGTAGAAAAAGATTTCAATAATTGGACAAATTAAGTCTTCTGATTGTCTTGTTAAAACAAAGAATTTTAATTAGTTCTACTCAACCTTTTTTTTTTTTTTATTATTGCCCCACCAGGAGCGTTTTTAGACAATATTTTTCAAGTTACTCTCCCATGAAATTTTATGCCACATGTATACTATGTATGTGTTTATATATATCTGCTTTATAAATGAAAAGAATAAATATTTTCACTACCCCTGCCATCAAGTTTCAGCGTCCTTGGGGTGATACTTCTCATGAGAATGTATATTATAAATGATCATTTGTATAGTACCGTTAGTAGGAACTTCATGATAACAAAAATAAATGACTTGATGCAGACTCAATGAGACTTACTTCATTATTGAATTATAATAATAGGACTGAGTTTTAGAGTGTTTATAAAATACCTGCACAAAGTTTTTGATGCTTCTCCCTTCAGGAAGTAGAGCTTAATTCTTCTTTCCTAAGTGTGAGCTGGATTTAGTGAGTTATTTCTAACAAATAGAATATGGCAAGAGTGGCAGTCTATAACTTAGGAGAGTCAGTTATTAAAAGTCTCTCAGCCTCTTCCTGACTCTCCCTTTTGGATCTGGCATTGGGGAAAGACAGTTGTCACGTTGTGAGAACACTCAAGAAGTCTGTTGGAAAGGCTCCCGTGGCGGGGAGCTGAGGCCACCTGCCAACAGCCATGTGAGTCAGCCGTCTTGGCAGTAGACCCTCGGGTGCCAGTCAAGCCTTCAAACGACTGCAGCCACTGCTAACATCCTGACTGCACCCTGGTGAGAATTCCATGTCAGAACCACCCAGCTCAGGCTCCCAGAGAACCACTCCCAAAATTGTGACCCACAGAAACAATGAGATTAAAATTTGTTTCTTTAAACTGCTAAGTTTTGTGGCAATTTGTCATACAGCCTTTGATAACCAATATACCATGGTTACTGATTTTCGCACATACTCGTTTTCCTTTAGATACAATTATTTTCACTGTGGGATTCTATGAGATTGTGTTACTACATTTAAATCACACCTGTCAATTACCTCTTCTAACAGTCTAACCTTCTATGGTCAAGTTATCCGCAAATATCCTAGATTTTAAAGCTGGAGTAATAATGAAATTCAGTTTTATATTTACACATTATTTAAAGTTTATAAACACTTTAACACGCATTACTGTGTTTAAATCTTGAATAATGCTGAAAGATGCATTAATCATATTTTCCTGCTTTATGAAGGAAAGAAAAAAGACGCAACACATTTAAACGTTATGTTCTCAGAGTCACACAGCAGGTGACTCAGTGCCGGGCCTTTGATTCTGGAATATTGCTCTTTCCAAGGCATCGTGTGGAATGTTTTCTAATATATGACACGTGAAGATGAGAGAAGTGGATATAGCCTGACTGCATTGCCATGAATAATAAGTACCTAGCTGAGTCATGTTATAGCGGAATGTTAAAATGTGTATTTGTGGTATGATCACCTGAAGCAAAATATCAAATAACTGTGTGTATTAGGTAAAACATTCTAAGATAGAAATTATTAACCCATTAAAAGTATATCGTTTAGTTCTAAGAGTTTCACTGTAAGAAGAAACAGAATGAATCATGTCAGACCAGCCTTTTTTTTTATTGAATTAGGGATAATTGTCTAAACATAATATGATGAAAGGGTACAGTTACATCTTCCTCCATTTACTTTTTTGGTTTTTAGATGCTTTCTTTTCCCTATGTATAATTTTTGTATTTCAGTAGAAACTGGGGCAAGATTCTTACTGGAGTTATTGGGATAGTTTTGGTAGTGTTTGCTGTTTGATTGTTAAAAAGAGAGAGATTCTCTAAATTACAGATTCTCTAAAACCTACCGATTTTTTGAGCAGTTTTGTGTCTTTGAAGACAACAGGAACTGCTTTGAATTGCTCTTCAGGGTGAATTAATTTTAAGTCAAAAGCCACTATGATGGACTTACTTCAAAACATAGAGCACCATATTAACTTCAAAAAAATGGATCTATGTTTTTTGAATCTTGCATGTATTAAATTTGCATTCTGAATGTCCTCAAGAAGATCCTTAGCCTTGAAAATAACATACATGATATTGAAAGTTACTGTCTTTTTTTTTTTTCTTCCTCGGAGGATCCACAGGTGGGACATATAAATGTGTTTTTCTAGGATATGATGATTATACCAAGCAGTGATACTGTCGGTTGTTACCCACGTGGATTTAGTTACAGACTTAGTGGGTTGGAAACACTCAACCATTTACTATATTTGAGATCCTGGATAAGTTACATCAATTCACTTTATCTCAATTTCCACATTTTCTGTATCTTTCTTAAGCCACTGAATTTTCTCTTATACATTAACAGTCATAACCTCTAATTGATGAACTTGGTATCATGTCATCTTCTTTGAGTAATTTGTTACTTACTATTTTCTGTTACTACTACTAATGCCTAACGTTAGTTCTTAGCGTGGTAGCTGGCACAATTAGGTATTCATTAATGTTACATGTGATTATAAACAGCACAAGCGATCCGTATTGCCTTCACACTAGTGATAGAATCCATTCATACTACGATTTCTCCTAAGACTTATGTTAATAACTTGGTATTGTATTTTTCCAAAAGTGTGCTCTGGGAACTCCCCTCTCCTTTTAGGTCATACAGGCTCAAAATGAAGGTTTATTTTATCTTTCTAGCATAATAAATTTAAAATGTAATTTTTTGTATTATTTTCCTACATTTTTTGTCAGTTTTATGTTGTGACGAGGGCCTTGATTTGTGGCCTTTAGTATTACCTGTGTATTTACTTTAGAGAAAGAAAATATCAACCATAACCTTGACATAGTGTGTTTCCTGAGCTCTCTCACAATGCAGGGTTCCTTTCTTTAGGTTCAGTTTTCCATCTGTGCATAAAGGAAAAAATGATCCTTGGGGAGCCCGCTTTGTTGAAATGCTGTATTATAGGAACATCTTAGGTTAATGAGAAGTGAATCTTCCTACTTGCTGAGAAGTTTTAAATTTGCTCTGCCTTTCTAACTTTGAAAGCACTCATTCGGGGATTGAAAAATGCTCTGTTTATTGGAGAATATTGGGCTTTTCAGTGGATTTTTTATGAGTTTGTTTTGGACTGTAATTCACCTTATTTTAACAGCTGTCATCATCTTTGTTGAATTAGCTAATAGTTCTAAAGTACCTATCTTAAGTTTGTGTCATTCTTTACAGTTTATAAAACATGTATGGCTAATATATCATGCCATATATGAAACTTTTATAAATAGTCATTATTATTTTTATCTTGTAAATAATAAATATTGTCCTTTATTGCCTAGACATCACTGGGTCTAGAGGACTCAGACCCAAACTTAAGTAATGATTTTACAGAAACCAAGTAGAATCATTGCTTAAATTTGGGTCCTGTTAAATTTGGGTGCCCAGGATTCTGTGGGCTCACTCTCTGTGGGTGAATTTAAAGCTTAGGAGTGGGAATTAGGGTACCAGGAAGGGAGAAGCCAGGTCACTCAAGCCCTCAGTTACCTAGGGAACCTCACGGGAGGGGCAGCCGGTTCCTTGTGGCTGTGTTAGCAGCTGGGTCCTGCAGCAGGCAGTGCAGCCAGTACGTTTATTCGAGGCGGAAGTCTTTGAAATGCATGCCTCAGTAGCCAAGAGCTTAATGTCAGGCACTCACATCACAATCGAAAACCTCACTGTCGATGACTTGCAGGACTTGCTCATATATTTCAAAAACGGTTGTGTCTCTTAAAATGTTTTGGTCATAGAATGCTATGAAAAACAGGGATATTTTGAACCCTCTTCCAGTAAATTTATGGGGTGTGTGTGTATATATATATTATATATATATAATATTTAATACTTATTAGGAAAATGTTTATAATATTAGGTTTTCAGCCCCTACAATTTATAAATTAGAATTTATGTATTTTAAAATCTCCCCATAGGATTTTGATGATGCCCCTTTGTAATCAGTACCAATGTGCGAATATTTTGTGTCTTGTGGTATTTTCTAACTCTTCAACTGGTGGTGATTAGAATATAAGAATAATACATTCTCTATGTCTTTTTCTTCCCTGAATGTACCTCCTTATCCTTTGTAAACATAGCCTTTGTTTAAGGGAATATCTCAATGGAGAGAGATTTTGGAGATAGGAGCTTATATATTTTATAATTTCTTTTCAATTATGATTATTTTTGTTAAATGGGAAACCACATTATATTATCTTTTTTATTAAAGAAACATAAATCTAGGAAGTGTTTATGCCTAAATAAATTATCTATACTGCAGAAATAATTACTTGTTTTGGGTCAAAAATTAATATTTTTCCATATTAAATAAATCTTCTCAGTTTTGTTTTTTTCCAATGGCTGTGTCATTCCTGGACCACTCACCTAAAGACTATTTGAACGTCTGTCTACTTTAAGCCATTGTATTTTTGAAGTATTTTTGTCTTAACACTTACGCTTAGCGAATACTCTGAATAATGCAAACTATATATACCTGCTCTTCTCAACTTTTAGCAAATTACCTTTTATAGTAATGATGAAAGGCGTGTGTTAGAATGCTGCTTCTCACTGATGTGTGTAGACTAACCTGGTGATCTTAAAATTCACATTCTGCTTTCGAGCGTCTAGATCTTTGTGCCTGAGAGTCTGCATTTCTGAAAGGTCCCAGCTGCTACTGATGTTCCTGGTCCACGTACCACATCTGAGTGTCAACTTGCTGGAAGAAAATGTACCAGCTTGCTCATTATTATGGATGGCATAGACACCTAATTACCTAGCTTAATTTTTTCTGATAAACAAAATGACTTTAAGAGTAAGTTTTTTGAAAGTTAACCTATTCAAAAACATATTTCCGTCAATTTTTCCCAGATGTTTTACCTCTATATTTGTTAATGGCCTGACATAAACCAAAGCCAGTGGGTTTTTTTGGAAAGAGTTCTGCATTTGAAATAAGTCTTATTTCCACTCATCTGGATGAAGAAAATAACTGTAACTGGCCTTGGTCTTTTTAATCAGTTGCTGGGATACACTAATCAGTTCCCAAAACAGAGAGAGCAACAGACTTTACTGTTGAGGGACCATAAGTGCAATTAACTATTAGAATTAAGGCCCAATAATAATGAGCCCAGGAAAGTTCCTGCTGCTACCGCAAAATTTCAACACCTGCTTTGTGGGGCTGGGTAAGTGTGAATCTGGACCTTCTAGAAATTTCAACAAGAGAAAACAATTAGTTCAAATGAGATTTTCAATAAAATCCAAGCACCTGGAAGTGGTAAAACTCGAGTTTTTTTGTCTCAAGAGAATGAGAAAATGAAGGTTGTCTTTGGAGAAGCAGCAGGGAATAGCTTAATCTGCTGGAATCTCTTCCCTTTCCAAGGAAAGTAAGTAGTTCTGCTCTAAGATCACACTGTCTTTCTTTGCAGTTTTAGGAAGGATTTAAGGGAGGATGAGGCAGTCTTGGCATTTACCATTTTGAAAGATAAGCCAGAGTTCCCAGCTAGGGAGCGTGGAACTCTCTTGAGGATCTTACACATTTGTCTCTCTCCCACCCCAACCCTTCTTCTCCCTCTTTGTTCAGAAGAGCATCATTCCTGCTTTTGAGCTTGTGATGATGTAACTGATACTGTTTTAGAGACCATTAGATCCGGAGGACATGCTGGCATGAAAAGCCTCCTCCAGAAAGTTGAGTACCTTGGGTCATACATTGAAGAAGACGACACTGAAAGTATATGAGGCTGGTCCTGTGTATCCATATGTATCCATCACAGCTTAACATCTTGATGGAAGCAGTTGTAGAGTATGTGAGAAATTAATCAAATTGTAGAGTATGTGAGAAATTAATCAAATTTTGAAATGTACAGGTCCTTAAGTCTCCTAGTCTCCTGTTGCATGAGTTATCTACTACTGCATAACAAATTACTTCAAAAATTAGTGGTTTAAATAACAAGTACTTTATTTACTCATGACTCCATGGGTCAGCAGTTTTGGCTGGACTCTGCTGGGTTGTTTTCTGTTACTGTCACCTGGAGTCACTTACGTGACTGTAATCACCTGAGATTGTGTAATCTGAGATACTTCATTCCCATATCTAGTAGTCCATGCTTATTCTTTGGGGCACCAACTACCTTCAGCAGGTTAGACTGGGTTTCTTAGCAGCATTTCAAGATGATAAAGCCCAGTATGCAATTTATTTTTAAGCTCTCGATTACATTGTCTTTGTTAATGTCCCATTGGCAAAGTAAAGCCACATGACCAAGCACAGATTGAATGTAAGGAGAGGGGCAGTTCAAGTGCATGGATGAAGGTCATCGGGGGCTATTATGTAAAAAATCTCTCACACTGCCAAATCCAGATTCACTCCAGGATTCATAAAATTAAAGATCAACACAGTATAATTTAACCATAAAATCATAATTATTCCATCATATTTATTATTTTGTGACATTAGTAGAAGGTCCTTAGGAAAAAAAGAGACTGAAAATATTGTTAGAATTGTCATTAAGACTCTTGCATATTTCTGTGGTGTGCTTTTTTTCAGAACTTGATAGATAATTTATGAATAACTTAAATGTTCATTATTATATTTTACTTCTCAGTAGACTGGTTTCTTAATGTGATGTTTTGAAATATAACTATGGCTGTTCTGCCTTGAACCTTGGCTCCTCATTGGAGAATCAAAAACATCCATAGGTCTAATTCCAAAATTCTTGAGGAACAATGTTGATTTTAACTATAATGTAGTATGTCAATGAGACCTACTCTGACTCCTTAAAATTACTTTCTCCAACCTGATAATTATAATTTAAAACACATTATATTCTACTTTTTAAAGTGCATTTATTGTCTGTCTCCCAGCTCTAGAACATACACTCCAAGAAAACAAGGATGTTTCTGTTTCTGACCTGCTTTATTCTAAGAACCAGAAGAATGACTGGCATATTATAGTTGCTCAATAAATAGTTTTGTATGTATGATTGAATTAATAAAAAGTTACCTCAAAAGGATAGTTCAAGGGTTTAAATTAGCATACCACAAAAGCAGCATCCCCAAATCCTGACCCACCCAAAACTTCAAATATTGGTAAATGATGTAAAAATTGTAATGTAGGATGTGAGCTAGTTAGTTGGCATAAGGCCATTTTAATTGAGTTGTCAAGGAAGGCCTCTCTAAGGAAACTCGAGAAGTACTCGAGAAGTCACATATACAAATTTCACTCCAGGCAGAAGTCACAGTCAATACAAAAGCCCAAGACGGAATTTTCTTCAGTGTGACTGTGAAACATGTCAGTGAGCGTATCTTGTGCCCAAGGGCATAGAGGAGACTAAAGTTTATTAATTCTGTAAATGTTTATGGAGCAACAACAACTCTGTGTCAGGAATTGTGTGTGGAACAGGAACCAAGAAAAGTGTCATGTTCTCATAGAATCTAGCGAATATATCTTAGTGGGAAAGAGAATCAGAAACTGGAGCACTGAATTTTATTGTCATGATCAGAGCTTCTTAAGCAGGAGAATGATATAATTTAATTTATTCTTTAAAAAAGTCACTCTGATGCATAGACAGTGGAATACAGAGAGGCCAGGTGGAGACAGAATCAGGTGACTCTGTAGTAGGTGTGTCTTGCACGATGCTCTGGGAATGGAGAAGAGTGGTTCCATCGAGATGGTGACTCAGAGGTGACTTCTGTAGGACTGATGGTGGAGCCTGTGTGGACTGTGGACAAAGAGAATAGTCAGGCACGACTGCGTTTTCTTCTTAGCAGCTCTGTAGTAATTTAGCTTATCCGTGCTGTACCAAATAGCAGGTAGCTTCCTTTTCTGAGGATCCTGCAATTATGAATATCATATCTTCAGACGCTTAGGCTAGTATGTCCTGGAGATCTAGCAGTAGAATTTGGTGAAAAGAGTACATTTATTTTAAATTTTGGCGGACGTTATTAAATTGACTTGACAGGAATTTGAACTAATTTTTGAAATCACAGCAGGATTTTATGAGAGAGGACTCTATTGAAGGTGTTATAAAACATCCTCTTTAATAGCTGGGAGATGGTTTGCCATCATTATTTGTGTCTGGTCCCTTCATTGTGAACCGGGCTAAGGCTCCTTTTATGTATTTACTGTTTATTCATGTATTTTTCTGTGTATGCCATGCCTGTTGTCCATTTTGTTATGTTTCTGTTCTTTTCTCATAAATTATACACTTGCTTTTTTTATATCTTGGAATTAATTTTTCCAGATAATTTTTTATTTGGGGACATTTTGAACTTCTAATTATCAATTATTTGTTTAATGTTTGTTTTAATGTCCTATTAAACTTTGCCTACCACATATTATGAACATAAAATTTAACCAAAAAAAAGAGATTAGACATTTTTTCCTAGTATTTATACAGTTTATCTGTGTATACTAAAATGCTGGTATAGTTGATATTTATTTTGTTTTAAGGACTGATTATTGATAAATCTTTTCTTTCTCTCTCCCGCCCTCCCTTCTCCCTTCCTTCCATCCTTCCTTTCTTCTGAATGACTATGTTAATTTGTCAAAGCACCATTTGTCTTTTTAAAAAAACTTCACATACCATAAGTTTGCATATACACTTTGGTCTATATCTGGACTAACCAGTTCTGTTAGCCTGGTTGTATTCCAATACTAAACAGTTTATTTTACTGTAGTTTAGTAATATATTTTCATAATAGACCTACTCCTTACCGTAACTATTTTCTTTAAATATATTTTCTAGTATATTTGCATGCTTAATTTTGTTTTATAAAATTCACAGTCAAGTTATGTAATTCTAAAAAACAAAACAAACTAAAATTATGGGTATTTTTTTAATTACAGGTACATTAAATTTATACAAGAATTTCAATCAAATTCACATCTTCACATTATCTAACCTTCCCAAGACAAGGTACTTTTTTTTCCTATTTTCACCTTTGATATAAACTTTCAATAATTTTCTGATAGAGGATCTGTATGCATGTTTATTGTTAAGTACATTCATAAGCTTTGTTTTCACTTTAACATGTGTATAAGGGATCTATTGAGTTTTGTAGACTTACATTTAACTAATTGGTATAATAAATTCCCATAATTTCTATCATCTGAATTGTATAAGAAAGAATATAAGTCAATTACTATTTCATTAAAAGCTTTTATCAAAATAGGGTTATATAATAAATACACATGCATCCTATAAGCATATTTTATTTAAATATGTCCGCATATGTATAATTAATACTATTAATGTTAGTGTTTAAAGTAATTGGTGCTGAATTGTGTTGGTTATATCTGAATGAAACTTGTAAAGATAATAGATTGACTATATATAATATATATTTTTGACTATAAATACACACATAAGTACACATTTATTTATATTATCAATGTACTGTCTTTTAAAAAATGTTTTAAATAATCACTTCTGAACTTTATTGAAGGTTAATTCTGCTTCTCTGGAATTTATCATAGGGCTTGCTGTTTTTTGTTCCATTAATATATTTAATCATGTTTATAAATACAAAACTCCTTTGAATGCTGTTTACCAGTAAATTGATCTTGCTTAGTATGACTGTAATCTGTCTTCTGTGATTTTAATTAATATTTTTGCATTTGTAGTCAAAGTGGATTGGTATGTACTTGTCATTATTTTGCACTCCTTTATTGAATTAGGAAATCAATATTGTGCTGGTTTCATATCTATGAATGCATTCTTATTTTTGTTAAATCCTAGAATTATATACATAGATTTGGTGCAGTCTGTCTTTTCATTAGCTGATAATATTCTTCTGTGACTCCTTTTGTAATTAATATTTCTTTGAGATGGGTAAGTTGTTAGATAAACTAATCACCAAAATTTTCCATATGAATCATTGGGTTACATTTTATTTTACATTATTACTTTTACTGTCATTTTTTAGTAGTTGATATTTTCCTAAAAATAATTCGTACCACGCAAGTTTTAAAATATGTTTTTATAAGCGAGATATTATACTTTATCATTCTTTGATTATCTCTGTACCAGTCATTTATTCATTTTCACTTCAATTTTATAAAATTTCCCTTCAGTTTCTTGAATTAATTAGCTTTTCATGAATCTATTTTATACTTCCTTTTCCTGTAACTTAATCTTTGATATATTCTTCAGATTTCTTGCTATTTTTAAAAGTAATTTTTGTATAATCATTATAATTTCCATTTCTATGATTTTTTAAAATTTCATCAGTGTATTACAGAATTTTTAGTTGAATGCTTAATTATTATGTGTATTCTTTCTTATTTTGAAGTAATTATGATACTTTTTTGTTCCATTCTAAAAAAATCATCTTCATTGGTTATGACATGTAACAATTCGACTATAATTTATTTCAAAATATTTCATAATTAATATTTGACTCCCTCTTCGGCATGCGTTGTCGAAGATCTTTGTGTGTAGTGATGTTACAGAAATAATACACTAAAGAGTTCCAAAAATGTATCCCTCCCCTGAAGCATTGAATTGGCAAAAACTGACAGAAGCCACTTTTTCAGAAGTCTGGAACCAGATCAAAGCCTTAGATAAGCAGGGGAGAGCCTAACGAAGAGTGAGGCTCCTGAATGTTGGTAAATCAGCCCACCTACCGTTCCCCATCCCCACTCCCCAGATTGACATCCACCATCACTCATGTTCCTGGGGCAGCTTGCTGGTTTTGTAGGTGGTGGGAAAGGTTTGGGGGAAAAGCAATATGGATCTTGTCCTAAAAAAAAAAAAAATGTGTTTTATGCCCTTTGATCAGTGTGAAGGACCCTGAGAGAGCAGTGTAGAGGCTGACCTCTGTTTCGGTATCCTCTCGGGCTGCAGCAACTTTCTCAGCAGAAGCTTTTCCAGTAGCAGCTTAGAAAGCATTTGCAGACATGTTCCAACCGTAGCTTCCTGGAACAAGGGAGAGAAGACAGAGCAAGCAGTAGTCAAACTAAAAGCATGGGCAGGAGGAGGCTGAGGGGGAAGTTCTTGGAGGCGTAAGAGGTTAGAAGGGCTGCCGTGTATACCAGGGAATCTGGAGGGCCCCACGGGCGCCCAGGGCAGGATGCGTGCTCAGAGAAGGCCTGCGAGGATCTTAGGCTTGTTACCAGTGGCTGGCCTTTGCGCTCCACGTAAAAACAAACAAACAAACACGAAAGCTAAAGCAGGTTAGTAGACAGCTGGGTTTTGCACTGAAGAAGTGCCTGGCACAGAGCCCTTCTGTAAAGACCAGAACAGTACTTTTTCTTTTTGGCTACAGGCATTTAGGGAAATCTCTGTCAAACCACTAGGTGAGAAATGAAATAATGGAATACAAACTTCATTGACCACAGCTGAAAAGAAATAGAATCTTTGAAAAAAATAGTTTGGAAAAGTCACTGAATACACAGACAGCAGTGGTTCTCAACACTCAAGAAAGACAAACTTTGGGAAAGAGAGAATCTGATTTTCAGTATTATCACATTATAATATTCAAAGTGTCCAGTTTTCAACAAAAATAAAAGGCATACAAAGAAACAGGAAAGTGTGATCTATTCGTTGGACAAAAAGAAATAGATGGAAGCTACCCCTGAGCCAGTCTAGATATTGGATTTGATAGAGATTTAAATGAGCTGTCTTAAATATGCTCTAAGAGCAAGTGTTGATCCTAAAAACTTTTAAGAAATTAAATGAATCTTATAATTAATTAAAAAATAAGAAAAGACCAAGATCTTAGGATCTACTTACGAGTATAGATCCAATAGATCCAATACAGAGCTGTGTACTACAGGAAGGGGTTATGGTTATCTTACATTTTAAGAAACATCTTTGCCCCAAAAGTAAATATTAGTCATCTCTTAACATTCCAAGCAACAGAGCAAGTTTTCCTGCCCATAAACTTTACTGGCCTGGTCAGTATAGATCACAAAGAAAGTCAGAGGACGTGCCCTGTCAGGAAAAACGAAGATACACCATTCAAGTTTACCTCCCTAATGCCTGTGGAAAAGCAAGTGTTGGTAAGCTGGGCTGTTCACCGCTTTTCTTTTGAAGTCTAATTAAAAACACCGCAGATGCACACCAGGGGAAAGATGTGTGGCCATGTTCACGGCTTTCTCATGAACATCAGTCTTGTACACTCTGCAGTCATTTGTCTGACAAATATAAATGATAGCATCTAGATATTTGGTGCTATTCACTAAAAGTTGGATTTTTAAACAAGAGCATATATTATCGTAATAGTAAATCTCATTTTGTATAGTTTATTATTGTTTTAATCTCTCTTCTTACCTTGCTTAATATAGGATATCAACTTGGATGTAACAAAACTAAAATTTAAAAAGAAATACAACACAGATTTTTATTATGTAATGCAGTTTTGGGCATTACTTGCATTTGAAGACGTTGCCATGACTTGACTAACGAGGTATTTATGTAGCTCCCTAAGTATGGATCACGAGGAAACTGCTGCAATCACATCACTGTTGATGGGCTTGTTACGCCGGATCAATGGTGCATTAATAATTAAAGTGCTGTTTCTACTCCTTATAAATCACTGTAGAGAAATTAAGTCATATTTTCCATAGGCCATGTGAAAAAAGGATTATATTTAGTTAGAACCTGTGCTAAATGTAATTTTGCTGAAATAGATTTTACACCCATTAAAGCTAGGAAGCATATCAAATCATCCTGGACACACTTGCTGCTTTACTTACATTATTTTGAAATGTTTTCAGAATAGAACAAACAAAGAACTACCATTCTGTCATCTCCTGGTTGTCATAATTACAGTACAAAACCAAGATTCATTTGTAATCCTCATTAGTTTTGGGAGAAAATGGAGTTGTGTCACTTAAAGAAAATCTATGTCAAAATGTTCTGTGAAATTTAATGTTATTCTCAATTTGCAGGCGCATAAAACACTAGCATTATCTAACAGTATGATGTTTCTCATACTCTAAAGTGACAGGAAAAAATTGTTTTATGGCAAAATAAAGATAGATCAACTTCTAAAAAATCATCTTTATATTACTGAATTGGCTTTTCAGTCACTTAACTTGGAGAGAAAACCTGAGAACCTTTGGGTTCAAGGCCATCACAGTCAAGAAACAAGGGCTACTAAAAATTGAATCAAAGCTAAACACTTTGAAAGAAGCAAGGTGAATGTTGCCATGCCACATCGATTCAGACAGAACGTGCTGTTTGAAGTTTACTTTTACGAGGTGGGCAATGGGATGGTCGTTGAGGGGACACTGCTGATAAATGCACAAAGGAACAGTGACCTTTCTTGGGCCACCCTTCCCAAGCCTGGTTTCCCAGGCCCTCCTAGGAAGTCATGACATATTCTGGATTATTTTCAAGGGTGGAGTTATGTTTCCACAGATCTTTTCTGTTCTTCACATTCTCTTTGTAAGAATGTTTGTCCCACTCTGAAGGATTGCAGGTCCTTCCTGCTGTATCTCTAATTTGCCATATCACCATGACCGGAAACGTTGATGAAGACACCATGTAGATGGTGGCCATCAGGGTCGGAGTATTGTGTATTGGGTTATCTTCTCGTTTATTAAAGCCATGATAAGTAAGAGGACCACATCTCATATGGATTCAGAGGTTAACAAGAATGATGGCTTGGGACTTTCCTGTCATTTCAAGGCAAATAAGCAGTTCAGAGTTACCTGTTGACAAGGAAAGGGAGGGTGAGTGAGTGGATACAGCTCCCGCAGTGAGCACGATTACTCCCAGACATGGTTAGTCAGCTTGCTAAGAGTGAGAAATCATTTAGGTCAGAGTTACACAGAGTCACAGGCTTGCTGTCTGCTCTATAATTAAACAGACTGAGAAGTAATGCTTTGTCCCACTTAATGCTTACTGACTCATTTCATTAACTGCAGGTCTGGCTGTGGGTAGAAATGAGGAATATAGCGTGCACACAGAGGAATTTAAATCAGAAGTAGCTTCAGTTCATATTTCTCTCTTGTTGCCCATTGCGTATTTCTATCCACATTATTCTGATCCTTGATAAAAGTGACATATAACCATACTTTTAGAATTGATACTGAAGGTCCTTTAAATATTGATCAGCTGCAGCATGATAGGAAATGATGGCCTAGGGAAATAACAACAAAAATCTATGCTATTTAGGTGGCAGATATAGTAAAATAATCTGCTCGTGAATGAACACTTGAAAGTATTTGGAGCCAACAAGTTGTCTGCAAGATGAGTAGCATAAAAAATATTATCTCAGGATCAGTATATTCTCTCCCGTCACTGGACACCTAAATGGTGACTGAAAAGGTGGATGCAGATACAGCTTGATCTGAGGACATATTTATTTAGCTACAAACAAACATTAACTCCAAACTGGTTCAGTTATAAAATTTTTTTTTGACTTTATGCAAGACTTAGACCCAGTGGCTCAAAGAATTTCATGAGGGGCTCCCCCAGTCCCACATCGGAACGCTTCGTGTTTTGCTGTTTCCTCTAGATCATCAGGTTTCAGAGAGTGACTCTTCCCGCACTGAGGGTGCCCAAGATGTTGCTCTGTGATCAGTCAAATATCTATGGTTTCCTCACACATCACACACTCACATTCTATCTTCTAAAGGAGAGGAGAAGTTCTCTTGAGAAATCTAACGAAAGTCCTACATATTCCACTCCACTTTAATTGGGTAAAATTGGATTAAATACTTGAACCAATAACTGTTACCAAAAGAGGAAATTATTTTATTATCTTAATTCATAGGGCTAAAGGAGAGAAGTTTAATGCTCTCGAATTGACACCTAAGAATAAGGGAGTGGCAAAGGGAGGAAAAAAGAGAAGAAAGAAAGAAAAACTATTGAGGCATGTCAAAACGGCACAGGGACTAATCTGAAAGAACTCCCAATGGAGTTGAACTTTAGAACTAATGAAGAACAAACTAAATATCCATTACTCTGTAACTGTATAATAAATAATTGAGTACTGTAAATAGGGGGCATGTACAACTCTTTATTAGAAAAGGATGCCAGTTAATAAATGTCTAAAAAATAAAGGAAGAATAAACCACCGTTAAAACTCCACAGCACTATTTCCCCATAGGAAAAATCCAGATATGTATTAAGATAGTGAGCATAAACTTTTTAAAAAATGGAATATATGCACATTCTCAGAATATCTCCCCTCAAGGAAATGTGTATTAATTATAAAGGGAATAATAGTAACTATTCAGTGGGGAAACCTGATACCATCTGAACCAAGTTCTCTACATTAGGCTTGCCAAAAAGAAAACTTAACATCACGTGTTCCCTGATGTGCGCTAAGAAAGATGTTGCTTTTGTGGTTTTCTTTCCAATAATGCATAACTAATACAGTTATAAAAAATACCATCAAACTCAAATTGAGAATCATTCTAAAAAAATGAGCTAGCAGTATTCTTTGAAAATTTCAAGGTCATGATAAGCAAGGAAAGACTGAGGAACCATTATATATTCAAGGAGGCTAAGGAGGCATGAAACAAAATGCAATCTGACTTTAGCCAAAATGGCCTTGGCCGTGGAAGGCATTCGGGTCAGTCTCATTTCACTGTCGAGGGTCATCCTGGGTGATTGAGTTACCACTGGTGTCTTCCTAATGGGACCACATGCAGTTTGTAAATCTCTAACACATGCTGTAGTACCCAGACAAATACCCCAAGTCAGTGTTGAGGTCAATACTAAATCTTAGGGAGAAATCCACCTGACTTTCTAAGTTAGACACTGGAGGTTTAAAAGATTTGCTCAAAATTTAACATTTGTGTTCAGGCCCTGGGACGAGTGGTTAAGGTCAATACTTCAAGTTGACTTCTTGTTGACTTCTGCTTGAAGTCCTATTGATAGGTTCCTTAATTAAATAGTGTATAAAGAAAAATAAATGGATTCAGTTCTAGATTCTACTGGGCAGATTCATTGGAGTGGCCAATGAAGTGGCATCTTTATGGGAAAATTCACCGAAGAGCCAGACAGAGCTAGAGAGAAGTGGGTATTGTTGAACAAAAATTCTCCATGGTTTTTGCATTTCTGCATATTTTTTGAGTAGAGACACTTGCGGTCTTTGTTCTGGACTATTTTTATAAGGATAATTTTGTAGCAAACAGCCTTGAAATATTGAGATGGTATCTCCCTTTAGAGCAAAGAACAGGTTTGTTTACTGCCTTATATAATGAAGATAAGGCTCCCCCCCAGAACTAAGGTCAGGCAAGCTTACGATTCATTATAAAGGATCCAGGTCCCTAAGCTGGTGCTTCTTCTCCTAGAATTCTTCTTATTACACGTGAAGGCACAACTTGGGGTTCAGGGAACCGGTGCAGGTCCTGGCACTCTGGCCACTGCTGTTGCTCTGGGCGTAGGACAGTCCTTCTACACGTCATTCTGACCGAGGGCTGACATCTGTTCTTTGATTATGCTTGTAATTGTGGGAGGCTAACAGGCTGACTTGTTTCTACCTGTACGGTGGAAGCTCAGATCCTTCCCTGTTGTTGACACTCACTATAAACTCCTGTTCCTTATAAAGCAAAGGAGAACATCCTGTTTACTGTAAACGGATATATTAATCAAGAGTAAATTGAGGGTTCTAAATGTTGCTAGATAATGCGTTATGAGTGGACACTACATTTTAGAAGAGGAAATGTAACCTGAAGCTTGTCTTCGGCTGTCACATCTCTACTTAAACAGCTCTCATTTCTGCTACTGTTGAGCTTCTAATTATTAAATAAATTAAACAAATTTCAGTTCCTGGCTTACTGGACTTCTCTGTTTCATTGAACATTTCAATCACTCCATTCTACTTACAATGTTCCCGTGGTGTCTGCAGCATCTCACCTTCTCATTCTATTTATTCTTTCCTAATTGTTCATCCCTCCTCAGTAGGGCATCTCCTGTTACCTTCTAAGATGTTGACCTTTCCCCAGGATTTGCCAATGTGAACGTTTATTCACTCCTTATAAAGTTAATTTGTCAGGTGTTTGCTTTTTACTCTTACACTGATCTCTCTCTCTATGTATGTACCATTCCCCTGAGTTCTAGCTTCCTTCTGGATAATATTCCCAGAAAACTCAAAACCGTATGTTTAAAACTGAATTTACAATCTCTGTATTTTAGCCATAGTTTATTATTTTTTGTTTTCTTGTTAGCTGACAGCATGTTCCAATCAGGTGTCTGAAAGTTATTTTTAACTCCTTTATTCTCTTTTATATCCCATGTCTTACCACCTGCCTAGTCCCTCTGAGCTGTCTCAGGTTGTCCGTGTCCTCTCCATCTTCATCACTGTTGCCCCTGGTGTAGCTTTCGTCTGTTGTTTTCTGTGCTTGGATTCTGGTGCTCAAAATTAACTTCTTTGTCCCTGCCAGAAATTTATCTCCTGGTGGATGCCCAGAGGATAAGATGAAAATTAGCCCTGGATGCAAAAACCTCTGTGAACTATTCCTGCCTCCTTTTCACTTTTGTTTTCTGCCACTTGCATTGAATTCTGTGCTCAAGCAACAATAAGCTAGGACTTTCTACTTTAGTCCTACAAACGTGCAAACAAAGCACTCTCTCAACTCCAAAATCATTCTTGTGATGTCCCCTGGAATGCTCACATGCTTGGAATAATTTCACCTTTCCTGTTTCCAGAAAAGACAGTTCTTTCTTTGAGAATCAAGACTAGCTTCACTTTTTCAGGCAGCTCCTTCAGTCCTAATAATTCACTGAGTCTGTTACTTGATATTCCATTACTTATTGTTGGTACTCTCATAGTATGTCTTGAATTCCTTTTACTAAAACTAAGCAGTGATTATTTATCATCTGTTTGTGCTTCTGTGCTTCTGGGTTGATGAATTCCTTCAGATGAGGTAAAGTCAGGAAACATTCATCTTTCGTTTTGCTCTATTTTTCCTTATTGTCAAATACAATCACTGTGAAGGCTCGTCAAGTAAATAGTGGAATAGAATGAACAAATGCAAATCATACCTATATCTACATCTACTTATATGCATGCACACATATACACATACGATGTGCTCATCTGTAACTGAAAATTGACTGAGCCATTGTGTCTGTTCTGAGGCAGTATTTATTAAATGATACCAAAACTGTCTCTGAATTACCCTTTAGCAGAGGCAGCAGAACTAAGTGTCTATATTTATAGCAAACTGGCTTGAGAGCCTGTATGAAACTGCTTTAAATTCATTTCCAAGTCATTTATTTTAACAGCTAGAGCATCTCTTTAAGCCAGTACTGCCTTAATGCTTTCCTTCTAAGCAAATGTGGGTTCTGCATTAAGAATAGCATAACTCATCTCCTGAGCCACTATTTAATGAATAATTTATGTATCCCTTTTTAATTTTTTGACTGAACATTACATACTAATTTGAAGCAATCCACTATTGAACATGTACTTTGAAATATATGTATACAAACATATTAGTAATAAAGCATAATTTGCACTTTCAGATATTATTACAGTACATGCATGTATTATTTCCAGTAAGTAACTCATCCTTATCATTTGATCAAAGCCAAACTATAGATTGTACCTTCCAAAAACGACTATTTCATAATACCTTTTTATATTTTTAAATGCAAAAAATTTATGTTTTCAGCTATCTATGAATAGACTTGTATATTATGTATAATTTGTATGTTTCTACATGAGAATTCCTGAAAGCTCCATATAGATTTCAGCCATATTTCTAACCCTATTTAGGGGCAGAAAAATTACAGTAACAAATTAGAATACTGTTAATGTTTTAAAAACAATTGTTAGCCAAGCATTGTTTTTACAAAAAGCTCAAATCCAGATAAACATCAACATTTGTTGACTCTCACAATACTTAGCCAACTTTGCACTAGTGCCTAAGATGGCTCACATTAAGACCAAATTGGTATGATGAAACAAATATAGAAAACATTTTAACAAGAATAATTTTTCTGAAAATAATCAAATCCTAGACTGAGTAGCTTTAAATATCTAATCCAATTAAACTTCTCTTTAGATATGTATCTTTAGAATTATTATTTATGTATAAAGGTAATACATACATATTATTTAAAAATTAATAACTAATATTAGGCTAGTAAAAATACTAGATCTTTGTCTAATCATTCCTAAATACAATTTCCTGCTGCTTAAATGTTACAATGTTACAACTTTAAATGTGTTTAATTCTTTTTTTGAGAGTTTTCCTTTATATTCTATCACAATTTTTAATATTTCTGTTTTAGAAAATATGTGTTAATTTCTTATTTTAAAAGATAATAATTTCCTGTCTGTTATATCTAGTTCTCCACTAAGCTTCTAGCCTCAATCCTCCCATTATAGTATTATCACCATTTTCATCAAACGGTATTCTGTCTTTATATCATGGTTATGTAAATATTATAATCATTAAACACTCTGATTAAGTTGCATTTCTTATATGACATTTGTTTTTAAATTGAAGTTAATAATTGCCTTTTTCTTTCATTTGACAACAGAATTCAAATTTTCCACCCTACTCTCATTTATCTGATTTTTCTTTAAGCCCACTACATATCTATACCACAGGGATATTCCTTTGCTATAATCTGATATTTCCTTTAAGAAAAAACATTTATGAAGTTTAAACTTCATAGAAATGTTTTGGGAAGATATAAACATATATCTTGATGAATGTCTGCACATTAAACAATCATATACAATCACCCAGATCAAGAAAAAACACATCCTGGACCCTGGAAGTACCCTCTTGTGCTATATTTCCATCACTTTTTCCCAGCATAACTTTTATCCTAACTTCTAGCACAATAGATTAGTTTTACCTCTTTGGTACTTTTCATAAGTGAAAAGAGTTGAAAAGAGTATATATTATTTTTTGTCTGACTTCATTATCTAAAATTGTTTTTGTGAGATTATCTATTTGTGTGGAGTTATAATATGTACTCACTACTGCATAGTAATCCACTAGGTTACTATATTTACCTTCTCTACTACTGGCCATTTGGATACTAGTCCTGCTTAGATGTTGTAATTAGTGCTCTACTTCTTTTACATCTTGTTATTACTAGTGAGGATTTGCTGTCATACTGATTCGTATGTTCTGAAAATTCAGAATGATGTGGTTGGATGTGTGTGTATGTTTTATTAATTAAATGCTGTACACAGAAAGTTATTTGTCTTATTGCTAATAACTTCAGTACTCAAAAGCAATCTGGCATAATTTATTTGATGTTTTGCATCTATTTCATTTCTTCTTTTTTTAAAATTCATTTTTTTTTTGGATATTGGATATCTTAGCAAAATTTTCTAAATATCTCAGTTCTCTCATTGGCATTTCATTGCTTTTTAATTTTGTCTTATTTCTCAGAATGTTTCCTTAATCTTTTTTTTCCATTTCTTTTTTTGAATTTGTTATTTTTGCTTTTATTTTTATTCTAAAAAGCACTTTGTAATAATTCTAATTATTTGAATTTCTTTTTTCAGTAGACTCTGTATGTTTAAATAACGCAGTATCTTCTTTAAAAAAAAACTATATAGATATATTTGAAATTTCATAGAAATTTTTTTTGTCCTAAAATTTTTCACACTGATATTTTTTTGCCCTTAATCTGTTAGGGCAGAGACTTTTCACAGCTATTTTTTATTCTTTATTTTCATATTCATATTTCATAATGAGGCTCTAACATGTTGAAGTGGTGGTTTATCCATTACTGGGAACTGAATGTGCCATTGAGGAATGCTAAAAACCTGTAGCTACTTTTTACTTTTTGGAGCTCCATTTCCCCAAAGAGTTTTACTTTTCTTTCTTTATATAATTGTTTGGCTTTGAGCATGCTGTGTGTGTGTGTGGAAAGCAGGAGCGGGTAGAGTGTTGGAGAGTTTATGGTGTGTATACTTTTACTTAAATTTATTGTTTTCAGCGTGGTTTCCACCATTACTCTGTTCTCCTGCTTCCAAGTTTTTTTGAAACACATTTATTTACTTCTGTTGTCTCTCATACCATTCTTTTTGGTCTTTTGGCTCATGCCTTTAAAAAAATTATCTTCACTTTATTTCTTTGTTTTGAAATTTAACAGTCTTGATCACTTTAAGAAATGAGTTTTGAAATATTAGATGCTGTGTAACTTTTGAATGAGGAGTGAAATTAGAATATTTTTCTTACTAATAAATTATTATAGATGAGTTCATTAGTGTCCCTTTTTTCTTTTTTTAGATTCCACATATGAGTGATATCATGGTATTTTTATTTATCTTTCTGACTTCGCTTAGAATGATGATCTCTAGGTCCATCCATGTTGCTGCAAATGGCATTATTTTACTCTTTTTTGTGGCTGAGTAGTATTCCATTTTGAGTTTGAGATTTGCAAATGTTAGCCACTGTATGTAACAATAGAGTAAAAAAAAAAACAAGCTTCTTCTATATAGCACATGGAACTATATTCAGTATCTTGTAATAACCTTCAATGAAAAAGAATATAAAAACTAATATATGTATATATATGCATGACTGGGACATTGTGCTATACATGAGAAATTGACACATTGTAACTGACTGTACTTCAATTAAAAAAAATATTATGTAACCTCTATCCCCATTCTAGCCGAAGAATTAAATCCTCAAAGACCAAGCAAGCCCCATACATGAGTCTGCCATTTTGCATGTTATTCATTTTTATAGCATTTTAGTAATAAAAACATTATTTTTACCTTTTAATGACATAAATAGCTATAAAGAAATTGGATTTTCTCAGAAATAAAATGTGGAACAATGAGGAAAATTTCCAGACAGTGGATTATTCTGTTTTGCTATTTAAAACACTTCTTTGTACTTTTCAGCTTCACTCTGATAAAAAGATGAACCTGACTTTTTAAAAAAGAAAACCAAACCAACGAAAATGATATATACTATAGGTATATGGAAGAGTTTTAATAGTCTTTACTTAAATTGTAAAGTTAGTTATTTCAAATATTTTTAATTGATTAGTTTGTGACATTGTAAATACTTAATTATGTAGAAAATCTCATTCATGTAAGATTTTGTTACACATATCAATTTATCTTGAATTTACCTTGTGAATTTACACTGATTTTAGTAAGTTCCTTCTTTTAATAAAATATAATTTTATCTTACATAATTCTTCCAAAAAACTAGACAAGGGTACTTGTTCTGAAATTTTTTTTATGAAGTCACCCTCATCCTTTCAAATCGGTGCTTTTAAATGTCTAAATACCACCATTAACACTTCCTCTTATAAGTGTTAAAATTATAATAGGCCCACACAGATAAGTGGGAGGTGCTGATGGACACTTTATTTTCCCTGAATGCAGAGTATCTATTAGAAAAAAGATGTTACATAGCTTTTTCAAAGCTTTGTGGTTTCTCTTCTTATTAAATTAATTTTACATGTAGGCCCAAAAGTTAACTGCAATAAACTCTCTTGCTGTGCAAAATAGATATACAATATAAATGGTACAAAAATTTTAATGTAAATTATAGGCTTATTTTTACTGCGTATGAATAAGAATTTATTTTTGTGTGGAACTCTTATGAAATAGCCTATTTGTGACACAGTCAACTCTTTGTGGACCCCAGACACATCACACATTCATGATATAGTGGAGAAAAATCTATGTACCTATTAACTTTCACTGAGAATAACATAAAGATTTAACATGAACAATAATAGCTTTAAATTGTTTTGTGATGAATGGTACCATATGCTTCTGTCTGGACGTCTCGGAATCCCAGTCACCCAAAAGCTTGAACAGCTGCTGCCGCTTTGCAGATAATTGCTGTAAGATGCATTTTGTCCTTCCCTGTCTTGATTTCTCCTTCTGTTTCTGAGTCCAATTGGATGCTTATCACATCTCTTCTAAATATGTCTGCTTTCCTCCTGAGTTCACTTTGCAGACTAAACACTTTTATCCAAGAAAAATTCTTCCAGGTATGTATCTTTCCAAGATACATGAAAATCGATGATAAATATTTATCCTTCTACTTACACTGTATTCTCAACAAATATTTAGATTAGGTCTAACCTTTAAAAATGTAACATGCCTTCCTTTCTCTCAATAATATATTATAATTTTTTTTCCAGACTTGCTATATGATGCAAAGCATTAAGAGCTTGTAAGCCAAAGGGGAGAAAATTGCCCTTTTTGGGGGGGGGGGATTACTTTAAAACATTTAAAGAACATTTTAAAATCTGAAATAGTTTTGTTTAAATATAATTTTAGGAAAGTAGAAACAGTTTGCAAAAGAATAATGGCAATGCTGAATAATTTGTGATTATCATGAAGCCTTTGTTCCTTTAATATTCCTCACCCGTAAGTAACATGTTTTATAATTCTATTTCATATAAATGTGTATAATCCTCTGGTCATTTGATTCAGGAAGGTTTGACTATCAGGTTTTTCCTCTTTAAATTTCTTCTCAACTTTTTACTTTGCAGTTCTAGAAATAAAAAAGGATTGTGATCATGTGAAACATAAATTGCTTTTCTAAACCTGTAAGATCATTGAATATGATGAGCACTGTTCATATGAAAGGAATATTATCTTCCATTAGGAACAGTCAGCCTGAAGTCCAGGCTCAGCCATGGGATTACAGAGGTTTTTTAAGGCTATATTGGACTAGGAAACTCTCACAGAAGCCACGATGGCATTGGTAGGAATGAGTGATTTCTCTCTTCTCTTGAAACTCCTCCTTTAACATGGAAAATAGGGTGCTGTCTTCAGTGACCTTTTATCTGGTCTGTTTCTTAAGCACTGTTGGAAAAGGTTACATCCACAGAATTATTTCCGTTAAAACATGGTGATCTATTTTGTTGTAATGCCCATCTTCCCAAGAGAATTTACTTATCTGAAATGGGTGAGACTCCAGAAAAGACAAGAGGAATGTGATCTGTTTGGGGGAAAAAAAAAAAAAAAAACACAGATTTATAACTGCTTAAATCATATGGTCTGGCTAACAAGGTCTGATGGCCTCACTGTAGTTTATTATCTTTCATCAAACAATAGCGGGGGAATTTTTTTCTTGATTGACATTTTTCACTTCGTCTATGTTTTTCTGAACTTACAAATAAATAATGGTTTACAGTCATACTTTCTAGAGATGAATAAAGGCTGAAAATTGGAGCAAATGGCAAGGTTTTTTTGTCATGTCTATTAGTTGGTGGGTTTCACTCCACCTAAACAATATTTAGTCTAGAAGAATGGTAATTAGGGGGAAAGTAAGTATTTTTCCAAAACAAAAGTGAAATATTAATGCTAAATAAACACACATTTGTAGGTTCAGGCATCAGTTCAGTATTTTATGTAGGAGGGAAATAAATGTGGACTACTAGGAAAATTCTGTGCAATTAGCAGATTTCACTTTGTGTAGAAGAATCTTGCTAAAATCAGTGAGGAGTTATCTTTGATTATTTCTGACTCATTCAGATATTGAAACAAAGACATTTGCACTTGGACTACAAATAATCCTTTCTACTGTAATGAAATTACATATAAAGTGATTTTTTTCTCTGTTATTGTTAGACATGTAACACGTTTTCTCCAAGTTTTGAGTAGATAATCAAGCAATTATACCAAAGTTCTGGTTTAACTTTATAAAAGTATGTCTAATATAGGTCCATGAGTTATAATTAATATATGTATATAAGTGCAATAATTTTTATATCCAATTCAAATAGATCATGAAATAATTTTCATATATCCAATTCAAATAGATCATGAAATGTATTAAAATTCTCATTCTTATTTTTGTGAATTTCAAATGGACAAAATTAAATTAGCTTAATCATAATCTGTGGCTAATGATTTGCTGTTTTCTTTAGTTCATGTGGCCCTCATATTTTACTGCACTTAGTCATGTCTTACTAATACAATAGAATTATACATTATACTATATTCTGCTGTATTATCTCCTGAACAAGATAGCCTTAACATTTTCCTCAGCTTGACTAAACTTTGGAAGGTTTTTCCTGACTTCAGGCCCTTGACCTCCCTATTCTTGGAGAATTTCCTTTAGGAAACAAGACTGTAAATTCTTTCTTTGTGATGTAAATCTTCTTCAGCATCTTGAAGTTTTGCAACCCAGAAATGTCTTTCTCAAGGACCTGGTATTGATCCCTTTGAAATGTAATCATCAAGACAGGGCGCCTCCCTTCTAGACTGTGGGAAGGTAGGAGTCTCAATTCAGTAAGTACCAATTAGCAAACACAGGTGGTCTAATCCCTAATCTCCTCCCTAATGTCCTCGGTACTTTTCCATTAGATCAACCCAGTTCTTAAAATACCTCCAGCCTCTTGTTTCAATGGAACTGAGTTTAATTTCTTTTCCCCTTTGCAGTAGTCTTGACTCCTACTATAATTGTCTTGAGTAAGGTGTTCCTTGCCTGTCGAACTTTATCTCATGCAGTTTTCTTTGAGAATCCCAAGCACTAGAATCACTTTTAATCAATATTTTTTAGCATTAATGTTGTTTATTTTTTCTTCTCATTAATTTTAACTGACATATAGCTGATACTAGCATAATATTGTATCACGTTTCTATATTACAAAAAAACTGCACTATGTCTAGTTACCGTCTCTCACCATACAGAAGTATTGCATTATGATTGACTGTCTTCGCTATGCCGTACATGACATCCCCATGACTTCTTTACTTCATAGCTAGGAGTGTGGATTTCTTTAACCCTTACGAACACTTTGCCCACCCCCAACAGCCTCACTCCCCTCTGGCAACTACCATTTTGTTCTCTGTATCTATGAGTTTGTTTCTGTTTTGTTTTGTCTGTTTATTTCTGTGTTTTTTTTTTTTTAGATTCCACATATAAGTGAAATCATATAGTATTTGTCTTATTCTGATTTCACTTAGTATAAAATCTCTAAGTTCACTCATGTTGATGCAAATTACAAGATTTCATTCTTTTTATGGCTGGGTAACATTCCATTGACTGCCTTTATTTATATATATGTGTATACACACACACATATAAAAATATACTTTTTATGAATTCGTCTTATCATTGGACACATTGTTTCCATATCTATTGTAAAAAGTGCTGCAATAACACAGGATTACATATTTTTTTCAAATTAGTGTTTTCATTTTCTTTAGATAAACAACCAGAAGTGGATTGCTAGATCTTAAGGCAGTTCTATTTTTAGTTTTGGGGGGAGCTTCTGTACTATTTTCCAGTACAGAAGTCCCTCAAAATTTGACTGGCTGTATCAATTTACATTTCCACCAGCAATGAATAAGAGTTCCTTTTCTCCACATCCTAAACCAACACTTACTGACACATCTGTAAACAGTGACAGTTTTACTTCTTTTTCTTTCCAGTTTGAATTCCTTTTCTTTCTTTCTTGTCTGATTGCTGTGGCTAGAACTGCTAATACTAAGTTGAATAAAAGTGGTAAGAGTGTGCATCCTTGTCTTTTTCCTAACCTTGGTAGAAATGTTTTCAGTTTTTTACCATTGAGGATGATGTTGGCTGTGGTCTTCTGAGATAACAGCTGCTATTACGTTGAGGCACTTTCCCTCTACACCCACTTTGTTCAGGGTTTTTGTTATAAATGGATGTTGAATTTTGCCAAAATATTTTTCTGCATCTGTTGAGATGATCCTGTTATTTTTATTCTGAATGTTTTTAATGTAGTGTATCACACTGATTAAGTTTTGGATATTGAATCATCCTTGCATGGCTGGGATAAATCCCACTTGAACATGGTATGTGATGCTTATAATGTATAGTGGAATTTGGTTTGCTAACATTTGGTTGAGGGTTTTTGGATCTGTGTCCATTAGGGATATTGGCCTGTAATAATTCCCTTTTTTCAGTGGCTTTGTCCGATGTTGGTATCAAGGCAACGCTGAGCTTATAGAATGAGTTTGGAAGTGTTTATTTCCTCTTCTATTTTGGGGAATAATTTAAGAAGAGTAGCTTTTAGCTCTTCTTTAAATACTTGGTAGAATTTTACCGTGAACCCATTTCACAGTAGACTTTTGTTTATTGGAAGTCTGTTTGTTTGTGGATTATTTATTCAGTAGCATTACTAGTAATCAATCTGTTCAGATTGTCTCTTTCTTCATGATTCTGTCTTGAAAGAGTGAATGTTTATAGGAATTTCTCCTTTTCTTCTATGTTTTCTAATTTGTTGCCATATCATTGTTCCCAGTATTCTCTTATGACCCTTTGTGTGCCTGTAGTATAGGTTGTAATTTCTCCATTTTCATTTTTTCTTCTATTTATTTGACCTCTTTATCTTTTTTTTTGTTGATGAGTCTGGTTAAGACTTGTCAGTTTTGGTTATCTTTCAAAGTTCGTTTCATTGACCTTTTCTGGGGTTTTTTTTTCAGTCTGTATTTCATATATTTTTACTTTGATCTTTATTATTTTCTTCCTTCTACTAATTTGGGGCTTTGTCTTTTATTGTTTAGTTCCTTATGTGCAAGGTTAGACTGAGATTGTTTCCAGATGTAGGCTTGTATCAGTACGAACATGCATTGTAGAGCTGTTTTTGCTGCATCCCATGCATTTTGGAAGTTGTTTTAGTGTTCTAATTTGTCTCCAAGTTTTTTTTTTTTCCTCATTTTCTCTTTGATTTCTTCACTGACCTATTGGTTGTTTAGTAACATGTTGTTTGATTCCCGTGTGTTTGTGTTTTTCCCTTGTATTCATTTTCTAGTCTCATTCTGTTGTGGTTAGAAAAGATGTTTGACATTATTTGATAATTGCTTGATATTACTTCACCCCCACAGCTTTGGTCACCGCTGTGCCATTAGGTTCAGTGGGGAGTGCAGCAGTGGTGTCTACCAGTGCCTCTGTTTCTGTATTTCTGGGGAGCACTTCCCATGGCCACCACCCCTCCAGTCTGTGCTTTTAGATGCACAGTTGACTCACTGAGATAGTCTAATCACTTTCTAAGCTACTGTTATTGAGCTGAGTCCAAAGGTGAATAAAAGCCCTTTGATAAAGGAGTCTCCATTCCCTACATCACTTTAGGACTCTTCAATGTTAGCCTCATTGGTTTCCAGAGTCAGGTGTTTTGGGGGCTTATCTCTTTGGTGTAGATCCCAGGGGCCAGGGAGGCACTTGATGTAGGCACCCACCCCCCTGCTCCTCTGGGAGAAACATTTGTCTGGTGAGAGCCCTCCCTACTGCATGTGGCAAGCCAGGGGTGGGGTTCTTGGCAAGTGCGTTTTTCTGCCTCCCCTACCAGTGTAGTCCTTTTCACTCCTTTTTGTGAAACAGGTGTTCTGCTAGTTCTCAGCTTCTTTTCAGAGGGAATGGATCCATATGTACATGTGTATTCTCATGTCCATGGGAGGAGGTAAGTTCAGGCCCTTCCACACCTCCATCGTGAACAACCTCCCCAAGAACTGGAATCTTAGCTGTAACCTATATCTTCTGTATTTCATTCTCCTGCCTCCCATGTAAGGACAGCCACCATTCTCAATTTTCTTAATTTTTTCACATATACATGAATGTCCAAACAATGTATTGTTATCTTTTCTTTAAAGCTTAGAGTATTGTGCTTATGATTTTCAGTCATTATCTTGCTAAAATGGATCCATGTTACATGTGTAGCTCTTGTTAATTAATATTCACAGCTGTAATATATTTTCTCCTGTGAATATACAACATTGTTATGAACAGACTCTGTATACATTCTTATGTGTATTTCCTGGTACATATGTGTATGAGTTTTTTGTATCTTCTTGGAAATTAAGTGTTTTGGAGTATGTGAAAGACAGAATTTTTAATACTTGTTCAAACAGATTTCCCAATGGCTTTATTGAACATTCATTAGTCTCCTCTCTCTCTCTCTCTCTCCCCGCCTCCCTCCCTCCCTCCCTCTGTACCCCCTGCCTCTTTCTCTACTTCCTCTCTTTCTTTTTCTTTTATGATGGCTATGTCATTGAGAGATATGCCACATGAAAAGTAAGGTATTTTCTTTATCAAAGGCATCTTATAAAATTGTTACAACTAAAAAATAATAAAATGACAAACCAGAATCTGGAGGGGGACAAACAAAAGCCCACAAAAAACCCCCAAAGCAAACAAATTTCAAAGGGGAACATATAATATCAATAAACATAAGAAATTTTTAACTTTGATTAGATTTGATGAAGCACAAATAGAAGACAACGTTACTGGAGTGTAAACATGCAGTATAATGACGTTGAATGTGAATCTTCCAGCTGTTGACACTGGGGACAGTCTTACTATAGCTGGTAATTGGTATGCATATTCTTTTGGATCCAATACTTTTAAAATGATATTTTAAAGAAATCCCTTATGTGATATTCCCAGTTAAAATAACATAGACAATATTTATAAGCTAGTGAATAGGTTTCCAAGTGTATTTGTTTACAAATAACAACTCAACTTTAAATTATGCCTGTTCAGACAGCTCAACAACAAAAAAACAACCCAATCCCAAAATGACCAGAATACCTAAAAAAAACATTTCTCCAGTGAAGGCATACAAATGACCAATAGGCACATAAAGAATGCTCAACATCACTAATTATCAGAGGAATGCAAATCAAAACTACAATGAGGTATCACCTCATAGCAGTCAGAATGGCCATCATTAAAAAGTCTACAAATGTTAAGTGTTGAAGAGCTGATTAGGAAGAGAGTTTCGTATCGGGAAATGTCACAACTAATATTTGTTTCTGCAAACGGTAAATATTTTTAAAGTAATTATTAATTATTATACTATATATCACATATTTAACATTATTCTCCAGACTAATTGGATTGTTTATGTACTGTTCTAACCATCATTATGAGCCTTCATTGCTGCATTTGCAGCGAGCTGTCTCTGTTGACTACTTTCAACATTTTTCATCTCTGATCTCTTTGTCACATTGTCATCCTCATGTCTCCTGCCATCACCGTCCTGCTTTTAAGAGATAAGCCCATACACACAGTATTTCCTCTGGCTCACAAAGGAAAAGCTGTTGTCAACTGAGGATTATTTTGAGTGGCCAGAGTTCTTTTCACGAAAGAGTGAACTTATAGAGAGAAAATTGGGTGGCCACAAATCTGATCTCTGAGTACGAAAATGTTACTCTTTGTTTTTAATGAGTTATCACCTTGTAGCGTTAGGTGACATTAAAACATATAAAAATACGTATTATGATTTAAATTATTTTCTTTGCCTTTCCAAGTTTACTAAAATAAATCCTGTGTTATACAAGTTTCCTCTGATTTGGAAACAGATGTAAAAATTAGTTAAAGGACGTGAGCAGCTTTCTTGTATTTCAGATCAGTCTGAAATGACTCAGAAAGATGATTATGATCTGCTTCAACACAAAGAATACAATGAGGGCTTGTCAAATCAATCTATTTCAAATCATTTTACAATGTAAAGGGCATTTATGATTCTTAAGCTGAATCTTATGCAATGGTTTAAAATAAATACATCCACATCAGTACTGTGGTAATCTGTCAGTAGTTTACAACAAGCATGTAAATTCATATTCAAACATTCATATCACCACACAAGTAACTTGATGTATTTTTGTTTGTTCCCAAGTACTTACTTTTTTTTTTTTTCTGCCTTCTTACTTTTTCTTTAATATTTTCTTCTATTATTTCTCTGACTCTTGAATCCCTGCTCTTAACCATCGTATCGGAGAGGCCACACTTACTTTGTTTCTTTTCATGGAGACCAGCTTGGGTATGTTGGTTACAGAGCTCTTATTTCTTCTGACTTTGCTCAGGATCTGTGGAGGCCAGTGTCCTCCAGCCTTGGCTTAGTCGTAACATTGTTTCCTGACAGTGGGACATGTGGTTTCTGACATCATTAAATATGAAGTTTGTTTCTCACTCCCTGTGTCTTCCCCTCTCCCCTTGTTTTTTGTTTTAGAGAAGAAAAATGTTAAAGATACTTTTGCTCTACCATCTTTAATCTAAAATCTTTATTTTCTAGCATATATTATGAATTGTCCAAACACTATCAGAAATATTTTTCTTTGAGCAGTATTGTCCTTAATGGATAAGAGCTATAGGGGCTTTTTTCTTTTTAACGAATAATATTCTAAAACAAAATTTTTAATAATAAATAAAAGTTTGTCCATACAGATCAAGAAAAGGAAACTATGTCTTATTAAACGGTTATTATATTGCATGTCATATTTTAAAGACAGGTTTAATATAAACGTTTACTAGGCTTGAACTTCATTTTCTGAAAGTGGCAGTCATTTCAGGAGATTCCTGTAACTTCACTAGGTCACTGTTATCAATGAAATATAAATGTGTATCACATGTACATTTTAAAATAAAGTATGTGTAAAATCCCTGCAGGTGTGAAAGTCAATCGGTATTCTATGAAGACCAGAGAGACAGTTATGGAACATTCCATTCTATCTGTAACTTAAATGTGCCTTTGTATCTGAAACCCTGGGCCATCATTTTGCAAATAGTTTCAGTACCTCCTTACCTGCTTAAGTACATTAAAATCCTGGATATCAAGAATATGAAAGTGACCACTACAATTTATACTTAGTTTCATGCGTATGTATTTATTTTCAAGTTCATTTTCTAGTTCAATACCAAATATATAGAATCAGAGCAGCACAGTTTGAAAAATGAGCCTTAAAGTTTTCTTTAAAAAAGGGGGGAGAGGTGTATAGCTCAGTGGTCGAGTGCATGCTTAGCGTGTACCAGGTCCTGGGTTCCATCCCCAGTGCCTCCATTAAAATAAATAAAAAAACCGGATTACCTCCCTCACCCCCCAAAAGTAATTATTTTGAAAAAGAAAAGAAAAAGTGAAGTTTTCTGAAATACTATAACTGAAACAAAATACGAGCTCACCACAGTCATATATATATGCTTTATGTGTTTCTAGATCTTATAAATTGTGTAAGGCATGATGTATATGTTACTGTCTCAATTTTCAGCATGAAGCACCCGAGTCTAAAAGTCTCACTAAGACAGTGGATGTCACACAGAGGGTTTGAATCAGGCCGTCTCTTCTATTATAGTACTGTAATGTTGCCCTGCTATTCTTTTAATGGTGTATAATATTCTTATCTACATCTTCTAAAAAGATCTTATGAAATAAATCCTAAATAAAAGCTAAAAAGTGAATCAAGTGTAAATTTGGTAGCAAGCCCTCATTAACTGAAAAAGAGAAATTCAAGGTGTTCAGAAAGCAAGGCCCTGTGTCTGTTATGTGCCCATAGTATTGTATTGATGGTCTTTATCAATTTTAATGGGAGGTTCTTAAAATACTTTGTAATCTATCGATTTATAAAGGAGAAGATTTTTTTTTTAAATCAAGAGCTTGTCATGTAGAGACTGCCACTGTCATAATAAATATGTGTATTCTACCATTTCCCTCTTTTTAAATGTGCAAATAACTGAGGTTATATGTGGAAGTTTATAACCTGGAGATGGTAATTAAATTCAACCATGATAGTTTTTGCTGTAACTAATATCAGAAAACCTATCTTAAACAGCCTCATGCCGTCCTAGCTTATGGATACATTTGAATTGATTCGACCTTTTCTCTAGTATGCCATCTATTTTTGCCCTCTGAAGGCATTTATGTATATGGTGTTGGAGAACAGTTTCCTGCTTTGTCACAGAAAGAATTCAGAAATAAGACACGGAGGTCAAGAAATCGAAGCGAGGATTTATTAGGCTCTAGATAGTACTCTCTCAAGGGGAGAGGGGCAGACCCAGGTGGGTTAGCTGCCCCGTGTTTGGCAAGCTGGTTATATGGTATGTAAACATGAATGGGCAGAATATTTATTGACATGGAGTGGTTTGGGGTCGTCTTTCCTGATCTTCATCCCAGCTCCACCTTCCTGAAGGGAGGAGGGGTTTTTTTTGTCCTTATTTAGTCTTGATTGGGAAGTTGGATGAGGGCATAGTGAGTGAAAGGTTACATTCAGATGCTGGAGATTCCTGTCTTGTCCCACTTTTCTTTGTCTGCCTCCAGGACACCTGTCAACCCAATAATGTATGGTTTCTTATCCATCTGGAGGTTATTGCTTTTCTTGGTCTATCCCAGGACGCTTGTTGTTCACAAGATGTGTGGTTTCCTGCCATTTGACCTGTGCCCCCCTTTCTCTGCTCATATCTAGCTAGCTGCATGCTCTAACATACATACATGATATATTTGAATGTATATATGTGCATGAAATAGTCTTAGTGACGGATATTTTCTAATATATTAATTCCTCATGATAACATTTTACAAAATAAAAATACTGAGCAAAAGAACATGGTCATTTTTAAACCTTTGGATCTATATGTTCAACTTGCTATCAAAAGCATTTTTGTCTGGATACTATTCCACAAGTCATGAATGGAGGTATCAATGTTGCCACATCCTCACCGTAGTTATTTTTTTATTTAAAAAAAAATCTCACTGTTTGCGAAGACATACATTTTCACAGTAGTATGGTTGAAAATATTTTCTCGTATTTACTGGATGTTAGCATTGCTATAATTTGTCTATCAGTGAAGTTCATTTGTCTTTTGATATGTTTGTCTTTTGAGTAAATATGTTTTTGCTTCCATTTCCTTGATATACATACGTGTATTATCAGCAGTGTTCCATCCCTTTTGAGAGCAGGCAGAAGGAAGAGAGTGCATGGAGATAGACGGGAGGAAAAACATAACCTCCATCTTTCCAGTGTATCACCATGGTCCTCTGCTCATTTTTTTCACGATCAGAAATAATGCAAATAATGAAAGTCACCACCAAATGCCTGTAACTGCAATCAGGTTAACACAGACTATTTAAACTTCTACCTCAGGTACTTTGTGACTGCGGTTTAGTTCAAAGAAAGTCATGATGTCAATTAAAAATAGATTGAAAAGTAGGTCATAGCTGAAATGTAGTTTCTTTAGAAGCAAAGAAAATAAGGTATAATTAATAGAATCCTACTTGGGCAATTGGAAAACACAGATAATTTGTTCTTTTATTCTTCTGTAATTGACGATACAGAATTTGAGTCGCAATTTAAATAAACATATAAAATCACGTTCTAAAGAGAACAATTAGTAAAATTATACTTTTAAATTAACTTAATTTTCTTCAAAATCAGTGCTAAGAATTCTAGTTTAAAGTAGGGTCTCATTTAGGGTTAAGCTTGAGATGTAAGAGAGGCTTATCTGGTATCTCCTGACATGTGAAGAGTAAAGAGGAAAAAAATTGTTCTCTAGGATTGTTAAACTCATAGAGACAAGTCTGCTTTAGACCAGCAGTAAATGAAAATGAGCCCTGCATTCAGTCCAAGTGCCAGTCACCACCAAGAAACAAGAGTGAACCCCAGGTCACCCTTGGGAACATTATTTGTGTAACTGTAATTCTGGGGTCGGGGGAGGCAGGGGCTGTAGTCAGGGTCCATCCTAAGCACTACAGATTTTCATGTGCTTCATCAAAATAAAGAATTAGAGAATTTTAAAAATGATGTTCAGGATACCGTCTACCTGAGAATGTTAGAAACCTAACAGATGATACAATTCTAGAAATGGGACATAATTTGCAAAAGCATACATGGAAGCTATCTCCAAGAATTAGAATTTAACAAGCCCACAAATACATTAAGAGTAATTTATGAGGAGGAGGAATGGACAGAACAATTGGATCATAAGCAGGAAGGAAGAAAGATCTGAATTACTTAATTTACTTGAAGTAAAATACAATATTTTAGAAGTATGCCATTGACGTGTTTTCTTATCCTCACATCCTCATACGAAATTGTTTACGGTAATTTACGAGTGCTAAGAGAACATGTGCATGTGGTAGACCAGCAGTATCTTTTGTGGAATGATTTTCTTTGTCAAAAATTTGTCACTCATATTTCCTTGAAATGAGGAAAGGAAAATAATGTATCCCCTTTTCTAATATGAGAAGTTAAGAGATCTTCACAGCTCAGACTAAACAACAGAAAGTGCTTTGTTTTCTTGCCCTGGAAAATGATTTCAAAACTTGCTTCTACTTTTACATCGTTAGAAAGTTTCATGTGACTTTCTACCGTCCTTGGGCCAGCCTTCCTCCCCTCTGAGCCCTCCTCTCCACTATCCACCTGACCTCTTCACCTTCTAGGAAGACACTTTGCTCAGGAGCCACTGAGAGGTCAAGGTCTTTTATTTTAATGATGGAAATAATGAGCAAAGACATAAAAAATAGTAATCAAGGAGGCTAATTGGATTTACTACACTGTAAAAAGTTGAAATCCCATTTCTAGAGGAAAAGAGAAGATGCCAAAAAGCAGGGAAGACAGTATTTATTTTTATTTTATTTTTGTTTTGAATTTTAACTTTTTATTTTTAGTGGGAATGAGAAGGCAATGAAGAAAGACAGGAGGAAGATTTTTTTCACTAAAATTGAAATTTTTAAATTGTATAAACATACATTAAAGTAAATTTCAAGTATAATGATTTAGAAAAAAAAAATTGAAACTTAAAATGTTCTGTATCTCTTATACTTAATATTTTCAGATTTGGATCCTAACATACTGTTACATATTTTTAAAAATAACACATTATTATTACTTTGCTGAATAATTTTTATATATAAATATGCCTAGAAGCCCCTTCCTCTGAAGCTAATAAAGAATTATTTTCTAGCAATGACATGAGCTATTATCAGGATAACTTAGTAGGGTAATGATCTGATACACTTATCAGTGGTACAAAATAAGTAGTTTGGGATGTATTATTATAATTTTTCTTGGTTTTTGCTTCCTAAATGTATATTTGTCAATGGAGTTAGATATTGAAAAAATATTGTATGTAAAAAAAATTTCAACTATTTCCAAGGGAAAAAAATTCTTCCAACTTTATAGTTCATATGGTTCATTACTTATTAACAAATAATTTGTGTGTATTTAGAAAATATAGCTAAGAAAACCCCATCAGCTAGAAATAACCTATTTTTCCTTGCAGTTCAGTCAATCTTCATTTCATGTATTGTGATACGTTATTGTGAAGTACATACACATTGAGAAGTGCTGTATCTTCTTGGAGAATTGATCCTTTAATCATTATGTAATGCACCCCTTTATCCCTGGTTAATTTCCTTGTTCTGAAATTGGCTTTGTCTGAAATTAATATATTTTGATTAGTGTTAGCTGTATATTAGTGTGCCCATAGACTAGGTAGCTTAGATAACAGGATTTTTTTTTTTTTCAAAGTTCTGGAGGTTAGCAGTCTGTGATCAAGGTGCTCACAAGGACTGGGGGAGGAGGGTGAAGGGACAGACAGTCCTGGTGTCTCTTCAGGAAATCAAGATGGAGTTGGGATGTTTCATAGGTAATTTTAACACACATTGTCCGAGGACCACAGGTGGGGAGTCACTGTTCTGTAGTCCATGCAAGTATTAACGCACTAGACTTCTAATTCACAGGGATTCTCACCCCCGTCTTATTTTATATTTGTCATTATTACTCTCATGTGTGGATAAAAAAATCTGAACCCTAGACTGGCTTATTAATTCACCTAAATTCACACAGCTAATAAAGGGTGTGAAAAGGCATTTCAATTCTAGATACTGTGGTTATACTGTGGTTATAGATAGTACATTAGACTACCCATACATAGATAATTGTGAAATGAATCTAGTTACATTGACAAAAAAGTAAGTACTTTTTGAAACAAGATCCCTAGAACTATTAATATGATAAAGCCATTACTTTTATTTACATAGTTCCTTTAAAGAGTAAATAAAAATCTTAAAAATGTAATTTTTAAAAAAATACTTAGATAAGGATTAAACAAATATTAAACAGATACTTACATTGCTAAATATTTGAGCAAATATTTAGATATCTAAATTTTTAGATATGAAAAGTGCTGAAAAATCACATATTGTTTCAGAAATTTAAGAATGGACATGGAAATTAGTAAAAATAAAAACTGGCATAAAATTAAATAGTTACAAAATATATGCCCAATTCTAATTTTCAACTCTGGATCTAGTTAAAAACCTACGTCTTAAAATTGAAATTTAATGAATAATAGGATATAAAAGCATCAGTAAAACAATATATTTTATGTAAACATTTTATGTATAAACATAGTATTTTTTAGATTTAACTTTTATGTACATGCAAATTTTCAATAAGAAGAGAACACCTCATAAGAATTTAGAGAAACAGAAATGGATTACATTTTCTTCACTGAAAACTGGCAATAACTGAAAAAGAACAACCAGTCTTGGAAAGGGTCTGATGAAATTAAAACTTCTAAACTCTTATAGGAAATGTAATTAGTGATAAACTTTTTGGAACCTAATACTTTCCATCTCTTATTTTTTTTTTTTAAAATTGAACTGTATCTGGTTTATAAATTTCAGATGTATAGTAAAGTGAACAATTCATACATATATATTCTTTTTCAGATTCTTTTCCATTATAGTTTATTACAAGATATTTAATATAGTGTCTTGTACAATACAGTAGGTCCTTGTTGTTTATCTATTCAAATACAGTAGTGTGTTTCTGTTAATCCCAAATTCCTAATTTATCCACTTTCCCTCTTGTCCTCTTTGGTAGCCATAAGTTTGTTTTGTAAGTCTGTGAGTATATTTCTGTTTTGGTGAATAAGTTCCTCTGTATTATTTTTTTTTTCTTTTTAGATTCCACATATAAATGATATATTTGTCTTTCTCTGACTTACTTCGGCTAGATGATAATCTCTAGGTCCATCCACGTTGCTGTAAATGGCATTATTTCTTTCCTTTTTATGGCTGTGTAGTATTCCATTATTTGTATATACCACATCTTCTTTTTCCAGTCATCTGTCAATGGACATTTAGGTTGCTTCCATGTCTTGGCTGTTGTAAATAGTGCTGCTATGAACATTGGGATTCACCTATCTTTTTGAATGAGTTTTCATCTCTTCTAGATATATGCCCATGACTGGGATTTCTGGATCATAGGGTAGCTCTATTTTTAGTTTTTTAAGGAACCTCCATACTCTTTTCCATAGTGGCTCCACCAGTTTACATTCCCACCAACAGTGTAGGAGGATTCCATTTTCTCCACACCTTCTCTAAGATTTATTATTAGTAGATTTTTTAATAGTGGCTGTTTTGACTAGTATGAGGTGATATCTCATTGTAGTTTTGATTTGCATTTCTCTAATAATTAGCAGTGTTGAGCATCTTTTCATATGCCTATTTGCCATCTGTATGTCTTCTGTGGAGAAATGTGTGTTTAAGTCTTTTGTGCATTTTTTTTTAAGTTCTTTGTTTTTTTGATATTGAGCTGTATAAAGAGTTTATATATTTTGGAGATTTAATGCCTTGTCGGTCACACCATTTGCAAATATTTTCTCCTTTTCTGTAGGTTGTCTTTTCATTTTGTTTATGGTTTCCTTTCCTGTATGGAAGCTTTTAAGTTTAATTATGTCTTATTTGTTTGTTTTTGGTTTTGTTCCCATTACTCTAGGAGATGGATCAAAACAGAAATATTGCTGCAATTTATGTCAAAGAGTGTTCTGCCTAAATTTTCCTCTAGGAGTTTTACAGTATCCAGTCTTACATTTAGGTCTTCAATCCATTTTGAATCTATTTTTGTATATGGTGTTAGAGAATGTTCTAGTTTCATTCTTTTACATGTAGCTGTCCGGTTTTCCCAGCCCACTTATTGAAGAGACTGTCCATTTTATATTCCTGTCTCCTTTGTTGTAAATTAATTGGCTGTAAGTGTGTGGATTCATTTCTGGACTTTCTATCCTGTTCCATTGATCTTTATGTCTGTTTTGGTGCCAGTACCATACTGTTTTGATTACTGTAGCTTTGTAGTGTAGGCTGAAGTCAAGTCATGATTCCCCCAGCTCTGTTCTCCTTTCTCAAGCTTGTATTGGCTATTCAAGGCCTTTTATGTTTCCAAACAAATTTTAAAATGTTTTGTTCTAGTTCTTTGAAAAATTCCGTTAGTAGTTTGAGAGGGATTGCACTGACTCTGTATATTGCCTTGGATATTATGGCCATTTTTACAATATTGATTCCTCCAATCCAAGAACAAGATATATCTTTCTATCTTTTTGTGTTGTCTTCTGTTTCTTTCATCAGAGTCTTATAGTTTTCCAAGTACAGATCTTTAGCCTCCTTAGGTAGATTTATTCCTGGGTATTTTGTTCTTTTTGAAGAGATAGTAGATGGGATTGTTCCCTGAATTTCTCTTTCTGATATTTCATGGTTGATGTATAGAAATGAACAGATTTCTGTATATTAATTTTGTATCCTGTAACGTTACCTAATTCATTGGTGAGCTCTAGTAGTTTTCTGGTGGTGTCTTTATGATTTTCTATGTATAGTATCATATCATCTGCAAACATTGACATTGTTTAATATAAATATTGTCAGTGATAATTTCCTTGCAAGATTATTGGCATAAGTTTAAATATTTCTAAGTAATATCCTTGTCAATACAGAACATCATCACCATGCAGGATTTTTTTTTTTCCAGAGTGAAGTCTCAGCTCTTCCTCTAAAATTATTTGTGAAGTATATAGCTGCAATAAAATGATTTTATATAGAATAACATGTTTTCCATTATTTAATGAACATCGTATCTTTGATCTTCTCCTAGAACTCCTTTTCTTCAGATTTTTTCCATTGTAGCATATTTTAAAAATATTAAAAAAGAAAAAGGAGAGTTTTTAGGTCAAATCATATAGTTGTTCTCATACCATTTTTGATATTCTAAAATGCAGTTGCTTCTTTTACATCCTGTATTATCACTTTATATTGTGATAAATTAAGATAATATTTTAGGTTCAATGAATTTTCATTTTATAAGTTAAAGACTCTTGTTTTTGTACTAAGGTATTACCTTAGGAAATAATACATAAATAAATACATATATACATACATATATCAGTTCAGATATTTATGTATTTCATAGATAGTGCTTTTAAAGTCCATTTTTCTGTCTTTAAAAATATTTTCACCTATCCTTAGAGAAAGAAGACACTGGACACTACCCTTTTTGGGGAGATGGTTGCTGTACAGTGTTTTGTGGATAAGTATAAATGCACATTCTGGCCTCTATATTCATGTTGTAAGATAGGGAGTGGGACCCTGAGCATATGCAGTGTAGGCATAAAAGGCAAGGGATGATCATACGTCTATTATCTGTCTGATCAGTTCTCATGCCTGAAATCTGTATCCTGCCCAGCATCAAATTTGATGTTCAGCTTCAGAAAAAGAGCCTTGCCTTCATCAGTTTTGAAAACACTACAACACAGTTAAAATGCTTTGAAAGAGAACACTGTATTAATAATTCCCATCACCACCCAAATCTGTTATGATTACTTTTAGCTGTTTTGCCACATGTTATGAGTGTGTGCACACCCACAGTTGAAGCTCTTTTCATTGTTTTCAGGTTCTTCATTTTCTGAGAGTCATACCATTGGTTGAGAGTACCAGCTCCTTAATACTGTGCCTTTGTCCTCCATATTTCAGTGAGTTATACCACTGTTGTCTTAGAAAAGTTGGGAGAGAAATACTTAACTTCTTGCCTTTTACCCCATACCTCCAATCATTAAATCTTACTGATTATAGATCTTAAAAATAACTGAATCTCTACCACCATTTCCTTAGGATGAAACTGTAAAATGAGACTTCAGCAGTTGTCTCAATTTAAGATGACATCTAATGTTGTTGAAAATGGATAAAATAATTACTTTCATTTTCTAAAAAGAGACACTAAGTACATTTACAGTGCTTGCTGATGAGTGCCCCCAGGCTCATCACCATCCTTTAGTCTAGATAAGAAAATGATTCATTGGGAAATTTTAGGAAGATTTTTTGGAAGATGTTGCCGAGTGTCATGGCATTTCAACCCTATGCTCCAACCCCCTTCCTCAGTCTCAGACCTCGAGGATTAGATTTAAGCAGTCTAACAGACTTTTCTCAAAAGGACTACTTAGCAGGTCAAAAAAACCCTTCTGAAAAAGTATGTGTGCACTTAATTTTTTAGATCAGTTCCTAATGGCAGGATGATAAGAGGTAGTAATTCTATTGCTGTGTAACTGGCATTGCTATTACCAAGTCCAAACTTGTACTGCTGTCTGCATGACAGGCCAATAAATCAGGAGATGAGGTGTTGGGGCAAGGAATAATGACTTTATTAAGAAAGCCAGAAGACCAAGAAGATGGGAGACTAATGTTCTGGAGAACCATCTTAATTCAAGGCAGAATTCAGACTCCTTTTGTACTAAAAGGGGAGGGGGTGTGATTGGTTATTGCAAACTTCTTGCTGTGGGAATCCTTTGTTCTTGCAGCTGTCTGCCTAGGTCAGGTCATGATGCCCCTGCAAACCTCCAACAAGACAAATGTTATTTTCTATTCTGCAACTTTTTATTTTTATATGAATGGGATAGTGTTGTACCCTTGAAGGTCAGAGCCTTGAAAATGGGTTCTCCTGTATATTTCAGGCTGTAGGCAACACTCTTTTAAAAAAGGTGCAAAACCAGCCTGACTGCAGGAAACAGAGAAAAGGGTTAGAGCCAAAGGAACAGATCTAATATGGAGTCAGATTGGTTCTTCCCTGTTACATTGCCATGCTAGGAAATGGGCAGCAAGCAGGAGGTCTCCAGGACATGGGTAGACATGTCTCTGAATATACAAGACAACTTTCCAGGGAAATGAGCATCATTCGAGCACCTGTCCCGCAGGCATTTGTTGCACCGACTCTAGATTTTAACAACACTAGTCAAGTAGCACTGTTTTGATGCTTTATCATTCCTTCCTTCATCTTTTCATATTGAAAATGATACTGTTCTTTATCACCTTCAGGTACATGGAAAGGTCTAGTATCCAAGCAAAGGATAGTTTTCACGATTGGGAAAAAATAGGACAGAAGCAAGATTTGAATATGTGGTGAGAAAAAAAGTCATTTCCTCCTTCTAAACTATTGATTTTAGTTCATTCCAGTTACTCACTTTTTACTGCAGTGGTCTATTTAAATAGTATATTCACTTCTATTTTTCCCAGGTCTAAGGGAAAAAATGACCCAGAACACTATTTTTGTGTATAAATATGTTTATGTCTTAGCCTTCATTAATATTTTTTAACTGTTTCTTTTAGCTAAAAGATACAGGGGAAATTTCTTAACCTGACTCTTCTTCCCTCTCTAGCCTCATCTTTTTCACTGTACGCATCTCCTAATTCACATCTACTCTCCAGCTATAATTGAGTCTTTTTTATTGAGATGTAATTGACATATAACATCATGTAAATTTAAGGAATACAACATATTTAGTTGATACATTTATGTATTACAGTATGGTCACCATTGTAGCATTAGCTAACACCCTTCCACATCACGTAATTGTTGTGTGTTTGTGGTGAGAACAGTTAAGACCTACTCTCCTCATTTTTTGATATAGCTGGTCTTTAGTACAATTTCTTCTCCATATTGAATGTCCTTTTCTAACATTCTCACTTACTTATCTCGCCCTCTCTTATTCATGCTTCCTGTCTCAGCTTGAATGACTCTGGGCATTTCCCTAGAGACTTGAGACTGGATCAGATGTTTATGAGATGAACTTCAAAATATATACTTTCTTACCCACAGCGCCAATACTATTAGCTTTGTATGGTAATGTTAGTTTTTGGTGTCATTTAGTAACCTATTACCTACTGGTACCAAGGGATTGTGTATTTCTCTAGTGCCTGGTACAGGCCATTGTAATGGTGTTTAATACATTTCTGAATGATTCGTTGAATGGCAGATGGAAAAATCTGCCTGACAGCAGAACCCTGTAGGCAGGTTGGTGTTGACTGGACAATAAGTTTTATCAGGAGCTGTAGGAGACTATCTTACGCTTTTAAAACTACCTTTTGCTGCATTGAGACTCAAATAAAAATAAAGTAACATTAGGAGAATCTTCACTGTGCATCATCTATGAAAGCCTCCCAAAGGCAGGTGTGTTGTTTTTACTGAAATGGCGAATTTACTCTGTAATCAGAGACAACAGAAAAATAGAACACAGTAAGACAGGTCAAAACCAAACAAACAGACAAAAACACTTTCTCAAGGAAACCTAACTTAATAATATATTTTATGGATATTTATGGAAATTTTGCATATTTTTCTTCTTTCACTCCTTTGTGGGCTTATATCCAGGCTAGCCCCTGCTAATTGCACCCTGCTTGAAATGCTGACTTTCTCCTGGAGGGCAGCTTTCTGCAAGTTTTCAGTGGTGCCTTTTCTAACTGAAGATCAGAAACTTAGTCATCTTGATGCGTTACTCATTTCATGTATTGATGCCTTTGTGTGTGTGTATTGTGGCTTTCTTAGTTAATATCTAGAAAGAGGTCTTTGAAGATAGCACTGACCTCTCTCATTTAAAAAGCAGAATTAGATTACTCAGTTTGCCTTAGTTCACAGCACATGGCCATTAGGTTTCTTAATGGATTTGGAAAACTCAATAATTCTTTGCTCAGATTAAGTTTTATTAGATTTGGATGTCTTTCGTACTAACTTTTAAAGATCTGTAGACAGTATAATGAGATTAGAGTCCCAGACTCAATGGCTTACCATATATTACAACATTTTTATTGGCTCTTCACAATCACCTAAAGTCACATTGAGAGCAGTATGATACTGAGAGTTCACAAAATTAAATTTGGAAGCTGAGAAATTGTCATATCCTTGCATTGTAGAATCATTTTTCCCTTGTCAGGATATTCTTTGTTTTCACATACTTTTATAGTTATCAGGAAGGAGAAAACATATGTTGTTTATAAAATAAGAATAAATATATTTATATATATATATATGTATTGTGTGTAATATAAAATAAGAACAAATAACATTTCAAATAGAGAAATTACCTCTCATTTTGTGCATAGTTTTTATGATGCACATGTGGTAATTAAGTGCCACATTAGTGCTATCATAATTGAACCCTACTTGTTTAATTAAGTTACCAGGAATTAAAGGCCATGCATTACAGTATTTCTTTTTCCTAAATGCTGACTACAGAAGCAATAGCATTTGAGATACAGTTGTTTTAATAGTTGACTTTACTGCTGAATATAAAGTTTTCCTGAAAATGATGGTTAAAGTTCAATAAGTGACAAATACAAAAAATCAGTATCAACAATAAGTTTTAAACATGTAAAACAAATGGCATAGCGCAGCTTTGTATAACTCATTCAAAATAATGTGATACTGCAACTGATGTGAAAAGATGTCAGATGTCTACAAAGGTAAGACATCACATGAGATGTAAAAGGTCCGTTTCCGTAACACGTCTTCGATATGCACAACCGTGTGCACCTCACAGTGCATCTGACCCTGGGAGCAGTCCCTGTGGTGCTCATGTTTCTTTAGTGTCAGCTTGAACTTTGGTCCTTTGAGGGTTGGGATGATAATCTTTCTATATGTTTCTGTTGTACAATAAGTATCTGATGTGCTTAGTTATCCATGTTTCCTGGGCGTTTTGCATGTGGAACTGCCTGTTTCCCCCCCTCGTGGGTGGAGGGGCTGGAGTTAGAGGAGGTGGACTGATGGCTGGATGAAAGCTGGGTCGTGAATGAAAGCCGTCTAGGAGAAGGGCGCCTACAGTCCCAGCTAAGGTCGTTGCCCCTCAAACTGAAGAGCCCTGACCTGTTCCCTAATGTGATTGTTCCTGTCACCGCAAGCCTTTTATCCTTAGAAACACTCTGCTGCTTCTAGTTTCTCTGGGCAAATTCTTTTTCCTTCTATAAGCTGAAAATCTTAACTTCTTGTTGCATCCCTTGGTTGTCTCTTTCAATAGATTACAAATAATCCTAACTATAAAATATATCAAATGAACAACTTCAGGTGACCACTGATCACAGTTAACGTATCAAGTAGTTTTCTCACTTGAGGGTAATAACTCTACTCTGAATTATAACATGGGACCACGTAGGTTATTATCCAAACTGAGATGATATTATGACTGAAAAAGGACACTATTAATAATATGCTGGTATAATTAATATCATCCCCTCCTCTCCCCTTGCCTGGTACTCATTTCTGTCTCACTGCCTAACAAGAGTACTGGGAAACTCTAATAAATTAATTCAGAAAGGCCTGGGAACAGTAATTCTTGGACTTTTTTTCTATATATATATATATATTGAAGTACAGTCAGTTTACAACATTCTGTCAATTTCTAGTGTACAGCATCATGCTTCAGTCATACATAAACATGCATATACTTGTTTTCATGTTCTTTTTCACTATAAGTTACTATAAGATATTGCATATAGTTCCCTGTGCTGTACGGTATAAACTTGTTTATGTATTTTATATATATGAGTTAGTTCTCCAAATCTCGAGTTCCCAATTGACCTCTTCCCACCCCTGCCCCACCCTGGTAACCGTACGTTTGTTTTGGACTCTTAATGTGACTTCAGTGTAGACTCTCCATCCTGTGTGGGCTGAGTCTGAGACCCCTTTACTAGCACTACCTCTAGCCCAGTCCCTGGTTTGTCAGGCATTCATCCGACACACACTGAAGATCTCTTGGTCATTGCGTATTGATTCCCAGAGTAGTTGATGCTTTCGGTATTATTCCTTTGGGGATATTTAATGATATCTTACACCACTGTGCATTCAAAAAGTCACTGGAAAGCTCTACTTTATCTGCACTTCAACTGTGGGGGATCCTAAAAAATATGCTAAATCATTAATTAAGCATCATTAATAAGAGTACTAGTGAGTTACTGCCCTGAGAACCCCAAAACTTAATGATTTCAAACAACAGTCATTTAATCTCATGTTCAGTGTTCTGTGTGGCAGCTACAACCTGACTGGAATAGGCTGGATTCCAGGCCCCAAACTTCACCTTGGGCTTGGATCTGCTCCCTGTGTCTCCTGTTCTCCTGGGGACAGAACTTACCAGGAGCATGTGGTCAGGAAGATACTGAGGCCTTGATTACCTGGGTAGTGGTTGTATGGGAAATCATCAGTACACAAGAGGTGAACTCCACACTCACCTTTTTTAAGCTAAATTTGCATCCATTAATGTGTCATTGGCTAAAGCAAGTCACGTAGAAAAGCCCCAAATCCAGTGGTGGGGTTGGACATTCTGACCAATAAGAGGACAGAGTAAGACCACAGATACATGAAGAGTGAGGTAGGAGGACCAGTAATTTACACAGTCACAACCCAGGACCTCTCATGCCTCTGTCCTCAGCTTTTTCCTTAGGTCCTTCTCTTGTGTGGATCTGCAAATTTTCAGTATTCTCTCACCAAAATGGATCAGACTGCTGTTTCTCTCACAAACAATGCAAATATCAGAGAACACGTTAAATATCAAACCTGGGGCAAATAAAAGGTTTTGTTGTTTGTTGGTGTAATTCATGCTAATGAGTCAGCAAGTAGGTAGCTTTTAATCTAAGCTTATTGAGATCCTGTAATTTCTAGACTGGCCATGTGTTTTGTCACATTGTATGTCTCCAGCATTAAGATTCTGTCATCAAATATGTTTCCTGCTTCCAGAAATGGTCATGTTGTGTATTCCATTGGTATTTGTTAAATAAAAATATGGAATAATTCATTGAATCATTATACATATACTAAGTATTGAATCATTACACATTGAATCAGTATATGTTATACTAATGCATAATGTATACATTATATATACACATACACTAATGTATACTAATATACATTGAATCATTATACACATACTCATCATTACACATATACATATACGTTGATAAAACGTAAATCATTGACATGTATTTTCCCCTGATTTTACATCTGTCTTATAGTGGGCATTAAGTTGATTCCATAGTGAGTTATACCCAATTTTAGATATAAGGATCTCTGCTTATTAAATGTGTGTCTTTGGGAAACATACTTAAACTCTTCTTTTTCTTTATGCATAAAATGAAGATGATAATATCTATTTCATAATGTTTTATGAATACTAAATAAGTTGCATAAATCATATGGTCCAATGTTCAGCACATTTAGTTACTAAACTTTTTTCATCCATTCTCCAATAGATTTAACAACATTTTAATTGCTTTCAACAGCAATAATCAATGAATCCGAGTCTGTTTTTATGTCAGTTTTGTCCTCATTTGAGCTTAGGCTAGCAGAGTGTATCATTTCTTTTTTTTTTTTTTTAAGTTGTATAATTTTCACTTTTTCTTTTAAGATCCTCTCCTTAAAATTAAATATGACCTTCCTAATATCCTCTTGAATTCTGATCTAATGATTGTATGAAAACTGGATAAAATGATAACCATCTCTTGGTGGTTCTAAATAATGTTTTTTTCTAGCTTATTTCATGCTCTAATATTCAAATGAGATAATTTTACAACTATCACAAAGTAGCATATTACCTTTAATTAAAGTTAATCAGTTGGATCAATTGGCTTTTGGAAAATGCCATTCTTTTCCTGCAAGAATAAATGCAATGTCTTTATCAACAGTACATTATATCCCATTTTTTCTCATTGTACCTTCCTAAACAGCTTCAGAGAAGAATTGAGGTACAAATGAATAAAACATGTTTTTATGAGTGTGGGGGAAGAGACAGTCACAAGGTTCTCATCTTTCTCTTTCTGTGGCAGCTGTCAGACAGGGGAGGAGTCGAGACAGCTGGAAAATAGAATGACCTATCAAAGAGCTGCATTTGGAATTGTTTTATTTTGACTTTCCTAAGAAGTTTCTTATATCGAACTACAAATGAGAACAAGGAAGGAAAATCTAAATGTATGGGAGCTACTTTTAATTATATGCATTGTTAAAATGTAGCTGTTACAGATGGAAAACTGAAAAAGTTACTGATTTTCTTACTATGGTATATCAAGTATACTCTTCTGACTGAAATAACAAGAAATAGGAAAAATATGTAAAGTTTCATGTCCAAATGTGTTTGTAAGTACACAGCTTAAGCCAGGGTTAGGACACAAAATTCTAGTAGCTCCAGCTCTATAAACTTGGGGGAAATGGTGCAAGGAAATGATGGGGTGCAAAAGAGATGATGGTGAAGGTGTCGGGTGATACTCACCAGCAAACCCTAATGAGAGACGTTGAGTTAAGGGAACCATGTGATGTGTCCATATGTAGTGTGTGAGTGAATAAAAAGCCTTTATTTATATTTAAAAATCACAATAACTGGACAAAGAGGTAGTAGGCACAAACTAGGAAGAAAATCTATGTTTTATAGTGAAAAGCAAGAACTAATATTCACATTTAAAGACACATCATTATATTTTCAAGTGAGGAGTGTCTGCTTGTTGTATGGACACGGCGCTGCCTACTGGCCACTTGATCCAGTTAAAGATACTCAGAAGTCATCCAGGAAAGTCATTCGTTTTAGTCTGACAAATTCCCATGAAACCAGTTTTTGAGGGATTATACGTAAAAATATATAATTTAAATGTGTCTAATAAAAACACGTATCACTTTGGAGAAGAAAAGCTTGGTGGATTCTTACTTCTCCTCTTCAGATACATGAGGGTTTCAGTAAGAGGACGGGGGAGCAGTGAGTTTTTTTTTTTCTTTTCCTGGTAAGTAGGCAAGTTACGAAAATTGTTGGAAGAATGTTAAGTACAGTGAAGGACTTTGAGAAAGAACAGATGATGGCTATGAAAATACGTTATTGAGGAAGTAAATAACCCATAGGCCCTTGGCTTTTTAAGGTACATGTCTCTATGGTAAAAAATTGCTTATAGGCTGAGAAATAAACGAAATTATCTGCCAAATGCCTTTGAGTTGGATGCTTGGTCTATTCATAAAGAAATTTAATGTGCTGGTAGGGTAACTTGCTCAGTTTTCTCCTTAGAAATCAAACAGTTAACCACTTATTTTATGTGTAAACTGCAAATTTAATATGCAGAGGTATCGGCACACCCCCTCAAATGTTGTTATGAAGCTATAGCAAGGCAACTTAGGAGATACGTTCTAAAAAGTGATAAAAAAAGAACCTGAGTCATAGTGTCACATCATAGATCTCATGAAACAGTTAAAGTGGGCTTTTAAATGGCTGGAGCTCAAAGTGGCAATAAAGGGAAAGGAGATTATGCACTTTTACAAGTGTCCTAATGTAAGATGCAGTGGACTTGCAAAGGACTGAGTTACGAGGGGTTATATGTTTTCCATGGCTTTCAGGAGAGTCATTGTTTCTACCACTTAAAAAGTTTATTAATACCTGGAGATTTTTGCATATGATCTGAAATGAGTAAATGTGAGATGACTCAATTGGAACCAGTCTCATGGCAGGTGCAACAGTATTATCTGTTAACTAAAAAGGAAGCCAATATAGTTATCAACAATCAGAGGCCCTTAAAAATCAGAATATCCAGAATTCTAGAAGGAAAAAAAAGAAGAAATTTTAAAAGAACCTAACAAATTAACTTTTGGTTGCATAACATTATTTATTAAACATTAAAATTTGTTGTGTAAAATCTTGTACTAATGGTTAATAAATCATAAATATAAATACTACCATAAATAGTATAAAATCATAAATCTAAAATATAAATACTATGTCTCGTAAAAGTACCTTTTACACAGAGTCCTGTCCTCAGGCTGCTCATGTTTCTTTCTCTTTTTCCTTGATCACCTCTTCTAGGGCCCCAGCACCAGGCTATGTGCACGTACTCCGCCTCTGAGTTTCATCTCCATGACTTTCTAATAACACAGTTACGCTTAACAGTGTCCCCACTGCCGCTCCTCTAGCTTGGATTTTCACTCCCTCTAATGAACACACACATACAAACACACACAATTTTTCCTCCCAGTTTAAGGCTCTGACATGTCTGCATTTTATTTGCATCAGCTCTCTCTGACAATTTTTGATCACTCTATCTCCTTTCTGTTTTATATTTTTGTAATATCCCTTTCTCTTATTCTCTTACATAAAGTATATGAATCCCCATCCATTCACATTTCTTCAGGAAGACTTCTAGAAGAAATATCCCATCTTTTGTGTTGATCCAGTATTTTGCATTAAATATTTTATTACCCTTTCCACACCTTGCCTGTATTTCAGTGCTATTTGTGCTTCTTTCTGCTCTTGTATCACAACAGCTTAAGGTCATTGTTTTCATCATTGTATTTATGAAACTAAGATTTTATCTACGTTTGCTGAATTGATTTGAAACAACAACATAGAAAGTTATAGTTTCAACTTGGCAATTGCAATTTAAGAGACAACTGGAAAAATGAAAAACAGACTATTAGCAATTTTGGTACAATTGTATCATTTAACAACATTAAAAATGAAGTTGAGTGCCTGAATCATTTTTTGAACACATTCAGCAAACATTGATTAAGTACATGTGCTCTACCAGGAGCTGTGCTAGTGCTGGGTTATGAACAGAGAGGTCAGACTCCTCAGTGGGAACATTAGGCATGTGAGCAGTCAGTGACAGTGCGATGTTACGAGTACAGGGACACTGCCAGGCAGGGGATCTGGTACAGGAAGGAAGGGGTTCCTATCTCGGTTTGGGGTGTGGAGGGCCCAAGGGAATTCACAGTGGCTTTGTATATAGACTCCTGACATTTTTAACTCTTTGCCAGATGGGCATTCTGCTGAAGTACTCAATAATTTTAAAGACTTCCATAAATTTTACATCAGTCATCTGTAGAATATGAATCTTGAATAGCTACTGAAAGGGTGATTCAGTTGCTGAGGAGAGTGGGTAAATAAAATATTAAGAATACAAGGTGTCTTCAGGTTGATTTAAAAAATGGGAAAAGACACTTTTACACCATGCACAAACATCAACTAAAAATGGATTAAAGACTTAAGCGTATTACTTGAAACACTAAAATTCCTCAAAGAATACATAGGGGAAAAGCTTTTTGACTTTGATATTGGTATAATGGTTTCTTGGATTTAACACCAAAAGCACAGGCAACAAAAACAGACAAGTGGGACTGTATCAAACTAAAAGCTCCCCTACAGCAAATAATTAGTAGACTGAAAATGCAAGCTGTGAAGTGATAGAAAATATTTATAACCAACTATTGGATAAGGAATTAGTATCCAAAATATATAAGAATCTCTTACATCTCAGTGACAAAAAACAAATAACCTGACTAAAAAGTAGGCAAAGGACTTAAATGGACATTTCTCCAAGAAGATATACAAATGGCCAAGAAGTACATGAAAATGTGCTCAACATCACTAAATACCAGAGAAATTAAAAAACACTATGAACTGTCATCTCACACCTGTTAGGATGCCCAGTAATCTATGTGTATATATGTGTGTGTGTGTGTCTGTGTGTACACAACATTTCAGATTGTGTTCCATTACAGTCTATTACAAGATATTGAATATGGTTCCCTTTGCTGTACAGTAAATCCACTTTGGTGCCATAAGTTTGCTTTCTATGTCTGTTAGTCTATTTCTGTTGTGTATAGAGAGTCATTTGTATAATTTTTTAGCATTATTCACAGTGGCCAAGATATTGAAGCAGTCCGAGTGTCTGTCAACAGCTGAATCAAGAAAATGTGGTATATGTATGCAGTGGGGTGTTAGTCAACCTTTATAAAGAAGGAAACCTTACCATTTGTGTCAACATGGGTGGTTCTAGAGGACGTTATGCCGAGTGAAATAAGCCAGTCACAGAAGGACACGTACTGCGTGTATCCACTTACATAGGAATCCAAAGCAGCCTCTTAGAGGCAGAGGGTAGAATGTTGGTTGCCAATGGCTGGCGGTAGGAGAAATGAGGAGCTGTTGCTCATTGTGTACAAAGTTTCAGTTATTCAAGGTGAGTAGGTTCTAGAGGTCTGCTAAACAACACAGTGCCTACAGTTAACAACGTGGTATTACGTACCTTGAAATTTGTTGAGGGTAGACCCCATGTTAAGTGCTCTTACCACAACACACACACACACATACACACACACAAGGACCTTTCTGGAGATGATAGATGTGTTTAGTACCTTGATTGTGGTCGTATAATCATGAGTGTGTGCTTATGTCCAAACTCATCAAAATGTGTACAATAAATATGTGCAATTTTTGTGTTTTGTACATCAGTTATACCTAAATCTTAAAAAAAAAAAAAAGAAGAATATAGGTAGGGTATTTAATCGTGGTCTTTGCCAACTATGGGGCCACAGATTGGCAGTGGCTCCATTTCTTCCCCGAAGGACATAGATGCTATTAGATGCATGACTTCCATGGCCACCATCATAACTACATCTTTAACTGGGTTCGGAGATACTCTCTCTCTGCTTGTTCATTTGCACTTGGGGAAAATGATTTCACACGGTAGCTAGCTCCTGGAGAACCCCGGCACCCCTTGTTCACTTCTCTTACCTCTGCCAGCAGCTCCGTAAACAGCTGCTTCCGTCAGCACTGCTTGGTTAACCTGTTTGAATGTGCCGTCTATTTTCTGCTGGAGTCATGACTGATTATAATTCTATGCATGTCTATTCGATTAAATTGTGAAATGCATTATTACACTTTATATACCATTCCTATTTTTTTGAGGCAAGTTAATTATTAAAAGTAAGGTCTTAAATGGCACACGTACTAATGGCAAATTAGCTGATTTTACCATTTTAATTCTTGGTGAATGTCGCTTTTCTTATATGTAGTCATCCTGTTTATAATTCATTGCTTTTTGTTGTTATTATGTCACATTATATATTTTTTAAATTTTTTGAGGTCTAATTTAACACAGTAAAATTCACCCAGCAAGTTCTGTGAGTTTTAACCAAAACCACAATCAAGATGTACAGCAGTTTCATTACACTCTCCTGCGGAATTTTATTTTATTGAAATAGAGTTGATTTAAAATACTGTGTTAGTTTCAGGTGTACAGTGAAGTGGTTCAGATATATTCCATTATGGGCCATTTCAAGATATGGAATATAGCTCCCTGTGCTGTACAGTAAATCTGTACTTTGGTAACCATAGTTTGTTTTTGATGTCTCTTAGTCTGTTTCTATTTTGTATTTAGTTTCATTTGTATTATTTTATTTGTAAATTATAAGGCTACTCATTAAAATTTTTAAAAGGTCTAAAAATAAGTCAATATAGATGTCAAATAGAATTATGACAATGCTCAGTTAAGTCCAGAGATGGGGAGAAGAATAGGTTAAAAGAAACGAAAAACAGATGTGACAAATAGAGATCACCCAGAAAGATGGTAGATTTACTTCATTTATGAATTGTAAGCTTTATAAGGGTGATTTTTGTTTTTTTTTTTTGGTGTGTCAGTTATATCTCAATAAAGTTGCTACAGGCAAACCTCAGATATGGTAAGTTCAGTTCCAGGCCACTGCAATAACGCAAGTTTGGGAAGGTTTTGGTTTCCCCACGCATATAATACTGTAGTATGCAGTAGCATTATGTCTGAAAGAACAGTGTACGAATCTTAATTTAAAATATTTTATTGCTAAAAAAATCTAATCATTTGAGCCGTCAGCGAGTCGTAGTCAATCTTTTTCCTGGAGGAGGGTCTTGCCTCTATGCCGATGGCTGCTGGCTAATCAGGGCAGTGGTTGCTAAAGGCTGGGATGGCTGTGTCAAAGTAAGACAACATGGGAGTTGGCCACATCAAATTGACTCTTCTTTCACAAAGGATTTCTCTGTAGCGTGCAATGCTGTTTGGTAACATGTTACCCACAGTAAAAGTTCTTTCAAAATTGAATTCAGTCCTCTCAAATGCTCCCACTGCTTTATTAACTTAGTTTATGCAATAGTTTAAATCCTCTGTTGTCATTTCAATAATCTTCACAGCATGCTCCCCAGGAGTAGTTTACATCTCAGGCAACCACTGTCTTTGCACGTCTCTAAGAAGCAACTCCTCATCGTCAAGTTTTATCCTGAAATTGTACCAGTTCAGTCCCTTCTGCAGCCTCCACTTCTAATTTCAGTCCCCTTGCTGTTTCCACTGCGTCTGTAGTTCCTTCTTTCACTGAAGTCTTGATCCCCTCAAAGTCATCCATGAGGGTTGGATTCAGCTTCTTTCCAACTCCTGTTAATGTTGGTATTTTGACCTCTTCCCATGAATTATGAATGTCCTTAATGTCAACGAGAATGCTGCGTTCTTTCCAGAAGGTTTTCAATTTACTCTGCCCAGATCCATCAGAAGAATCGCTATCTATGTCAGCTGTGGCCTTACAAAATGTATTTCTTAGATAATACGACTTGAAAGTTGAAATTACTTCTTGATCTATGGACCTACAGAATGGATGTTGCGTTAGCAGGCATGAAAACAACATTAATCTTGTACATTTCCATCAGAGCCCTTGGGTGACCAGGTGCATTGTCAATGAGCAGTACTATTTTGGAAGGAATCTTTTTTTTTCTGAGCAGTAGGTGTCAACAGTAAACCATCTTGTAAATGAATGTGCTGTCATCTGGGGTTTGTTGGTCCATTTATAGAGCACAGGCAGAGTAGATTCAGCATCATCCCTAAGATTTTCAGAATGGTAAATGAGCATTGGCTTCAACTCACTGTCACCAGCTGCATTAGCCCCTAACAAGAGGGTCAGCCTGTCCTTTGAAGCTTTGAAGCCAGGCATTGACATCTCTCTAGCTATAAAAGTTCGCATCTTCTGCCAATAGAAGGCTATTTTGTCTACGTTGAAAATCTGCTGTTTAATTTAGCCACCTTTATTAATGATCTTGGCCGGACCTTCTGAATGACTTGCTGCGCCTTCTATATCAGCACTTGCTGCTTCACCTGGAACTTGTGTGTTATGGAGATGCCTTCTTTCCTTAAATGTCGTGCACCAACCTCTGCTAGCTTCCAGCTGTTCTTCTGCAGCGTTCTTACCTCTCCAGCATTCACACAATTACAGAGAGTTGGGTCCTTGCCCCGGAGTAGGCTTTGGCTTGGGGGAATATTCTGGCTGGTTTGGTCCACTTGTGTGTTCACTGGAGGAGCACTTCTGATTTTCTTCAAAACCTTTTCCTTTGCATTCATAACTTGCCCAACTGTTGGTACAAGAGGCCTGGCTCTCAGCCTGTATCAGCCTTTCACATCCCTTCCTCACTAAGCTTGATCATTTCTAGCTTTTGATTTAAAGTGAGAGATGTGTGACTCTTTCTTTACTTGAATACTTAGAGGCCATTGTGGGGTTATTTATTGGCCCAGTTTCAATACTGTAATGTCTCAGGGAGTAGGGAGGACTGAGGAGAGGGAGATGGGAGAAGGGCCGGTCAGTGGAGCAGTCAGAACACATAAGTTTATGGATTGAGTTAGTCATCTTGTGTGGGATGGTTCATGGCACCCCAAACAATTACGGTAGTAACATCAAGGCTCACAAATCATCCAATGCCCTAACAAATATAATAATAATGAGAAAGTCTGAAATACTGTGAGAATTATAAACTGTGACCCAGGGACACAAAATGAGCAAATGCTGTTGGAAAAATGTCACCAATAGACTTGTGTAACACAGGATTACCACAGAGCTTCGATCTGTAAAAAATGCCATGTCTGAAAAGAGCAATAAGGCAAAGTGCAGTAAAATGAGGTCTGCCTGTATACAAAAACAAGTAAGTGATCCAGGTAAACGTACTGGTTAAAACACATGGATGATCGGATTAGATGAAAAGCAAGATACACTTATATTCCGTTTACCAGAATACATTTAAATATAAATAAAATTAGACGATAGAAGTAAAAAGCTTAGAAGATAAAAGTAAAAAGCTTAGAAGAAAAAAAGTCATGCAGATACACACTGAAAGAAAACTGGAGCATTTATATTAATTTCTAAATTAAAAATATCACAGATAAAAAATGATTTTATGTAATGATAAAGGGGTAATTTCTCTGAGTATATAACATATGTACACATATAGTAAGGGAAAAATCAAAATACATGCAATAAATTTTGATCTGAAATGAGAGATAAACTTCAATACTCACAGTATTATATACTCTAATTAATTTTAAAAAAGCAAAATAACTGAGGATATAGGTAACCAAAAAAGCATTATCAACCAACTTGACATAATCAAAGTTTATAGAGCGCTGCTTACAACGGTAGACACTCATCTCTAGTGTACATGGAACGTTAACCAAGATGAATCATAACCTGTGCAATAAACACAGCTTAAGTTTAGGAGAACAGAAATTATACAAGATATATTCTCAGATTATATGGAAATAAACTAAAACCCAGCAACAATAAGATATCTGAGAAATCCACAATTGTTTAGCAAATTTAAAAATACACTTCTACATAATCTATGGTTCAGAGAGTAAGTCTCAAAATATTTTGAAATCTATCATCTGTCCATATTGAACTGAAGGAAAATTAAACGTGACGTATCAAAATGTGTACAATAATATAATCAAAATGTATACAATAATAAAAAGCAATGCTTAGAGATTATTTTATAGTTTAGCATTGAAACTAATATTAGAAAAAGAGAAAGATCTAATAGCAACTTTAGTTTCTACTTCAGTAAAATAGAGAAAGAAAATCTAAACTTGAAGGAAAAGAAAGAAATATAATAAATAGAAAAAATTAATAAAATTGAAAACAGAAAACATAGAAAATGAATGAAAACAAAAACTGGTTTGAGGGATCAATAAGTTAATAAACTGCTAAGTTACATTGACAAAGATTTAAAAAAAGAGAAAACATCAATTATAAATATTAGGAATTAAAGAGAAGACATTACTGCTATCCAAACAGACACTGAAAGGATGATAAGGAGATACCAAGAACAACTCAATGCCCTTAAATTCAACAGTCTAGAGGATACGGACCAATTCTTCGGACACAAACAACTAACATTCACTCAAGAAGGAAGAATCTGAACATCTGTACATTTTTTAAAGAAATTTAATCTGTGATTAAAAAGCTTCCATAAACAAGTTCTCCAGGTACAGGTGGTTTCACCGCCAGGTTACACCAAACATGTATAGTGGCAACATTGCCAGTTTATGCAGTCTCTGCCTGACAATGGAAGAAGCCACGGTAGGGGGTGGGGGAGGGAATGGAGCTAGAGATGGTGATTAAAAACCCAAAGTAATTTAAAAGAAAGCTTTCCTGTAACCAACAGAGTCAAATTGTTAGAATGCATCAAATTAGAACGTTTTTTTCTCAGATGTGCTGCAGCCATGGCATTCCACTTGCTGTGACAATTTGGAGGGATTTTTCCCTCATATTCGTATAATTCAACATATTCAGGTTTCTGTGCAAACGTCACCTGCTTAGAGACGCTCTCCCCAAATCTCATGCAGAGTATTCATCACGCAACATTTTCTTATCCTTAACTGAATTTCTTAGATGTCCCGGGGAAGACAGGCGAGGGTCTGGGGTAAACAGGGCATGGTGGAAGCCTGGTCGTCAGTAATGAACTGAAATAGTGAGAGAGGTGGACTCGCCCGGTCTTGTCCTCTAGACAGGTGTACAGACTCAGGAGTTACCGTTAGGCTAAAGGCAGTTCTTAGCGTCTTGATGGCCAAGTCTTGTGTAGCGCAAGGTGAGTTCAAAGAAGTGGACTGAAAGTAACCAGAACTCCCTTTATTTGGATTAATATGATCTTTCTCCTTCCTGATGAAGGGAGGATTATGTTTCAGAATAAAAAGTTACCCTCCGCCCAGTTCGTCCTGCTCCACCGAAAACTGAGAGTTGGCAGGAAAGTATTCCCACAATTTTACAGAGTGGCATTTTATTTGTATACACAGAAAGAACAATAAGTTCATTTTACCCTTGGAAACAAGACGGGATGGCTGGCTTTTTCTATGTTACTCTGTGCTCAGGATCTGAAGTTCCGCTTCCCCCTCCTTATCCAGCAGTGGACACATGTGAAAAATACTCACATCCTGCTGATACTCATGAATAAATACTCATGAATAAATAAATATTCATGAGTGCCAGCCCCTGTAGCCTGGGGAGAGATGACTGGACTAGAAACAGGAGGAAGATACGACTGATAAAATGATAAAAGAAGTTAAAGGGACAGAGACAAATAGGAAGATGGGCATGTGAAGGAGATTAAAGAAATCCTGGGAAAGGGACCAGAAAACTTCTATTTGAAAACATCTGAGAAAAGATCCCTTCTCAATATTCAGGCAGAGATGCCAGCCAGGATATCACAGAATGCGTCACAGACATATTCCTGTGATGTTACTCTCCCATCGCTGACCTGACCCCCGCCTGTCGCCCGCAGGCCAGTGAGATCCCCCCCACAGTGGCCACAGGAAAGCTGCAAGTTGCAGGTGTCAATCACGTGAACTAGAGACTAGGGCAGAGCTCTTTCTCTGATTGTTTTCCTTGGTTAAATCACTTCCCCACTTGGCACTTACAATTGTTCGCTTAGTTTTGTCAGTTGTCGTGACTCATAATGAAGAGAATGCATTTAAAAAATAGTCACTTGTCTCCTTCACGTTCCCTGGTTCAGGATTATTCCCTAATCTGCCGGAGGCATCCCTTTGCTGCAGAAATAAGTAGATAGAATTCAAAAGGAGGAGGAATTTGTAGGAGGAATTCAAAGAGAAAGAGGGAACAAGTCCATGTACCTTTGGAGATCTTGAATAATATTTGTAGTCTTGAAAATCAAGCTTTTTCAGAAGATTTTCTTGGTTTATTCATTTCCATCGACAGATAAAGAAAATTTCTTGTTGATTAGGTCATAGACATTTAATCAATTCAAGCTATGGTAAGAAGAATTAAGGATAGGAAATATTAAAAGTCCCAACCATAAGTAAGGGAATTAAAAGCTAATAGTTTTGAGCCCCAGAAGCCTGTGGGGAAGGGAGAGGGTCAAACCAGAGAAACACATGTGTGCTGCCCTCCTGGAGGTCAGAGGTGGGTTCAAAGAGTGAAGAGATTGCTGAGAGCAGCAGGGTTTTGGCCTGCTCTCCGCATGGAGCCGTGGGAAGAGCCCGCTATGCAGGGCGGCTTTATTCCCACGTGGGGGCTGATAGTAGCAGCCAGGCTGTGGCATCGCAATGTGAAAGACTGATCCAGTGCTCCTGGTGCACCCCGACCTACGTGGCAAAAAGGCAGAATTGGAAGGTGGTTTATGTCTGTGGAGCCCGTGAAAATGTGCCTCTCTGCCTTCTTGCTTTTGAGAGCATCATTGAAGGACGCCCCCAGCCGCTGACACTCTGTAGTCATCACTCGTGCACAGGCTCACTGGCTACTCCCAGCCAATGACTGAGCATGGAAAGGGGTACCAGTGCAGGCCCACTTCTGTGAGGCGTCAGGCACCTCCAGCATGCAACTGGCTCAAGGACTCCCCATCACCATGACCCAGACATTCTTAGAACCACATCATGATGTAAGACTCTCCCATGCAGTCCTCCTTCCTTCCTCCTTCCCTTCTCTGGGGCAGACTCGCATGGTAGCCTGAAGGGTCCCAGTGCTCCCTCTCCTCCAATGCAGAAGACAGATTGCTGCGTCTGGAACCCTGGACCACAAAGAAGGAAGCACAGTGCCTGGTGGACGACCTTGGGTCTGGGAGGCAACACATTCTGTACAGAAAATTCTGCCATTTTTGAGTTAGTCTCACAGGATGAAAGGGCTGTGCAGCAGACCTGGGTTTTGAGGAAAATAACCCTGCCACGTGGCGGTCAAAGCCGGTGAAACTTACAGTGTCAGAAATGTCAGTGGTAAGAAGCAGTGAGATGCAGAGCTCACAACGAATCCCGGGAGGAGAAATAGAATGCCAGGCGCCTGGGACTCTGGAACTTTATAAGATGCCCTGTTGTTGGGGAGTCAAGTCAGTGACCCTCAGCAACAGCTCTCAGTGCCCACAGATGGGCACAGTGCAGGGAGCATCACAACCAGCGTGAGCGCAGGGCACACCGCTTCCCACAGCCAAGGGGACCACACTTTTCCCTCAGCCCCATACAGGCAAATGGGAGCCAAAGAGGGAGAGTCCAAGAATCAAAATGGGCACGGCATTTCCTTGTCTCTCTCCCTCCCCTCCCTCCTCCACCAGCCTCCTACTCTGGAGCTGGGTGTGTAATCAGGCTGATGGTAGCAATTAAAGAGAACGATGAGCTGTCTTTTCTTTTTACAACTATATAGTCAGTTAATTTGTGAGCTTTCTACACGTAGATTCCAGAGAGTAAGATGTTAACCTACCTATATGATTTGCATGTCTGTCTGTGACGGACATGCAGTTTTCATTCATTGGTTGCTTCAAACTTCCAATTCCCTGACTTGATTTTTTTTTTTCCCCGAGATACTCCATAATCTTGCCCTACCCTACTGAGAGCTATTTTCCTCCAAATATTCTGTATCACTTTTCACTACTCCCCAGTAAAGTCTCTGCCCTGCCTAGCTTGGTCTGTGCAGTGTCCTGTCAATGCAGTGATCACATGGTATACAGCAGTGATCACTTCACTCACAGCCCAGATGCTTGGATTTCAATTACGATGCCTGGATTTCAATTACGATGCCTGCATATTAAAGTTGTGACTGTGGGCAATAAAGAAAGATTCCTGAGTTTCAATGTATTTTTCTGAAAGATGGAAATTATGATACTTATGTTTTGAATTGTTGTAAGTTCAAAAGTTAAAAAGATGGGGGAGAGGGTATAGCTCAGTAACAGAGCGTGTGCTTAGCTTGCATGAGGTCCTGGGTTCAGTCCCTGGGGCCTCCATCACAAAACAAATAAACAAAACAAAAACTTAATCTCCCTCCAAACAAAACAAAACAAAACAAAAGTTAAACAAGATAAAGCGTAGGTGAGCACCCTGTAAAGTGGAGCAGGCTATGGAAGTGTAATTAATTATTACCATCAAACATCCTTCACCAGTTTTCTAAAGCTTTGGGTACTCCATCTGTACGTCAATGGCCAGCTCAAGATTCACACCATCCCTGAAGAGTGCACTTTTTCTCTAGACTTTTTGGAAACACCTGCAGAGCTTCAACAGCGCATAGCGCTATCTTGCCCCAGTCAATGACATGAGAAAGTCAGGTCAGCCTGAGCCGCAGTATCCTGTAAATATTGCCCCTTGCTGGTAATACACAGCCAGGTTGACCCTCCAGTGTGGTTCCTCTCCTAGGAGCACCTGGTAACTTATTAGAAATACAAGTTCTTTGGCCCTTCCCCAGGTTTACTGATTAGAGACTCAGCTGGGAGGGAAGTGGGTATGGAATGTGTCCCCAGTAATCCGTGTTTTAACAAACACTCTAGGTGATTGTAATGTACATTAAAATTTGAGAAACCACTGCTTTTTAATATGAACGTTTAGCTTTTGTTAGTCTGTCTCCTACACTTCAAACTGTGGCTGAAGTCTTTGAGGACTTTAATTAAAAAGTCTGATGAATTTTAGAAAAGATGTGTTTTTCTCTGCAATATTGGTCATCTGTCTTCTCCGAACTTTCCTGTGGTCATTGTATCAATGTAGTATCATCACATAATTATAGATAACATTACTGTGTCATACTGTTCCCTAAAATTGGGACTAAAGATTACTTGTACATAAAAAGATAAGTATTAGTAACTATTAATCCAGTGGGAAAAAAGTCCTCTGTATTTTTGTATCTAGTCATTAACAAAATATTTCAAAAACTATGTTCATAAATACTTTCACCTTGTTAATATGCCCTTAAGTATTTCCTTGTACAATTTGTTTATTTTAGTGCAACGGAATGATCTCTGGGTGGTAATACATTTTGTTATTTTAATGTTGTATTTTATGTCAGTTAAATGGGATACCCATCCTAAATGTTGATCAACAAATGAAATAACACCCAGATGAGAATGATTCAAGTTTTTTTTTTGACTTAGAGTTACTGGTTGATAAACTTATATATGTATTCAAGCTTAATGGAACATTTTTCCCAAGAGAAACAAGCAAGCTTTAAGTGCTGTATACACAATTCCAGAGGTAAAAGAAAAAAAGGTTTAATGTTACTATTTTACTTCAGGATTTGACATCAAATACATATTTTTGAGAATTAAGCCTAAGTAAGAGAATTCCCTAGATGATGTCAACAATATTAGTATTCCACAAATTTTTGATTGTATGAATACAGATTCTGTTCTTTTTTATGAGGAAATCAGAAAAATAAAACATTACAGCTGAAAATTGCTTACCAGTGTCATGATTAAGGCTGATATTGGTGTCTGAGTGTCATAAAACTGTAATTTATGTTTTTATATTTCACATTCAGTGTTAACAATTAAGACTAATATTTGCAAATCATTACACTTAAAAAAAGTTTGTATTTTAGATGTTTTCATCTGCATCTGAGTGACTATAGATTTTTTTTCCACTAGTCTCATTTGGCTGAATAACTGCAGATCAGACTTTAGGTCAGGTTGTTACCCAGTAACCGAATTTGTTGGCTTTTATCTTTTAAGGAAAGCTGACTGAGGTTCAGACAGTTGATACTAAAATGTAAAGAGTATTTTCATTGCTGATAGCCTAGTGTTAATATAATCTATAACTTTCAATAAAAAGATTGATGCTTTAAAATCTTAGATGCCAGAGTATTTCAGCCTATCATTTTTATTTCCTTCCACAGGAAAAAAAAATGAATAAAAATTACAGTTTACAACACCTGTCGTAAAATGTTTATATCAAGTGTAAAATATAGACTGCAGTGAAATATATACTATGAAAGATTTAGCAATGTTTCTTTTATTTCTTGTCAAACAGCAGGGAAGTATTTAGAGATAAGAAGCAAAACTTACACTGAGCAACAGGAAAATGATCCTCACATTTAATTGGGTTGGAAGTAGACTCAACCCTTAAGTATTTGTATGTTTTTTGATTATTTGGAGGCTTTGAATTTCCTTTGATTTTAATGAAGTTGCATCATTGTAGCGTTACAGGAAAAGGGTGATCTTAGCCAATTCTTCCCTGGAGTTTGTTCTGACCCGTGATGATGTTTGTAGATGCCATGATGCAGGAACCATGAACGTGAAAGAGGAGGTACATTGTGAGCGGCACTCTCCCGGCAGGAACACCCAAGTTGTACTTGATACATTTTCAGTTTGAAAGGTCTAATTCATTCCTTCCTTCCTTCCTTCCTTCCTTCCTTCCTTCCTTCCTTCCTTCCTTCCTTCCTTCCTCCCTTCCTTCCTTCCTCCCTTCCTCCCTTCCTCCCTTCCTCCCCCCCTCCCTCCCCCTCCCCTCTCCCTCCCTCCCTCCCTTCCTTCCTTCCTTCCTTCCTTCCTCCCTCCCTCCCTTCCTCCCTCCCCCCTCCCTCCCCCCCCCTCATGTTCTGGTGGCTTCCACAGTGTTTCCTCAGTACTGTGAAGACTGCCTTAGTTCTAATCAGAACAAATATCGTGAAACTTCTTTACACTGAGCCAAGAGGCTTTATCTGCTGAAAACAAAAAACGTAATCCAGGTACTTAAGTTCCTCAAGGCATTGGTTTCCCTCCCTACTCCACATGCTCTAATGTCGTAATATGTATTACGCAACTTTAAGCATCACGCCAACTGCTTATCTTTTAGAAGATGCAGTGGCAGAAGGAAGTAGTTATGTTTCTCCATCTGCAGGAGGATATAATCCTCTTTAAGATTTTCCTTGTTATTTTGATGATGGTATACAATCAGTCCCATAGCTTGTAGGAAACAAAAAAGAGTAAAATGTTAATTCCACAGATGTCGAGGCAATTTGACCGTATTACCAGTTGCCTAGTTCTGGGGATGATCTCGTTATTTTATGATAGATATTTTTAGCACCTGTTGAGTGCCCATCATTGTACTAGGCACTGGAAGGATAGAGATAAATAAAGCCAAGTTTTTCTAATTAAGAACTTTCTAGCCTAGTAGAAAAGGCAAGCCATAGAAAACAGATAACTTGCAGAGCGTGCTAAGTGGTGATATTATAGTGGTATATATAGTACTTGAGGGGAACTCAATTTATTGAGAGGAATTCATTCCAGGAAAGGAATTATAGAGGGGATATTTGATTTGATTCTTTGAAGATAAATAGGATTTTCTTTTCATTAAGGGAACAGGGTGGGAGAAATGCTTTCCTTTCAGAGCACTAGAAAAGTCACGGTGATGTGAAAGCGAATCTCTCATGCAGGGTATTCTGACCTGTTCTGTATCACTTGTGCTAAAGTAGATGAAGGAGAGCAAAGAGGCAGTTGGATGGGGGCAGATCACAGAGCACCTTGTGTCTCGGTAAGGGATAGCACTATTTTCATTTGAATTATAATTTCATGAGCCTTTGTATGAAGCTTCGAAATTTTCCCAAGACAGCCTCATATTAAAATTGTAGAGTTCTAGATAGGATTACAATTTTCAAAAGACTTGCAAAATTCTACTTTGGATACATAATCCTTGAAAGTGTAAATCAAGATGCTTTGCATACTTCATGAGGTCTTTGTCGGTTATGAAGTTATCCATGGGAAACTTACGTTTGCTGGCATCTTGGTTCCATTTCTATCACTTGCTCATTTGTCCAGCTTTTAAAACCAAGTGTTCTTTGGTCCTTCCCCTCAAATTTGTTGTGTTTTCTTTTTTAATTTTGTGGCATTAAAAAAAATAGTAATAACAAAGTACATTTTAAATCCAGAAATTAATTTTCTTTTTTCTAAATATGAATTAGAAAAGGATTCAAAATATAGTGGGGGAGGGTATAGCTCAGTGGTAGAGTGCATGCTTAGTGTGCATGAGGCCCTGGGTTCAATCCCCAGCACCTCCATTAAAAAATAAATAAATAAACCTAATTACTTTGCCTCTCAAAAAACAAACAAACAAAAAATACTTTGTTTAGGTGTTTTATTAGGTCACATAACTTTTTTTAGTTGAGGTAATATTTTCCACTTAAGAGAGATAGAGGAAGTGATTTTAAGGGGAGCTGAGTGGGAAGAAAACTTAAAAATAGAAGAGGAAGTAATGACAAGCGAGAATGATTTTCACGTCCAATGATCCAGTTCAAGGGAAGAGGGAGGACAATCAGCGCACATGGCCTCCCCTTGGACCCGTCCCCAGAATCCCTTCTTGCTGTTTCCGCGCGTCCTGTCACAAGGACAGATCCTTGAATTTTCCTGATTACTCACCATGTCAACCTATCTATTCACATATGTGTTATAGGAAGGGAAGTGATTGCTTTATCTACATCACAATTTGAGTTTATAGTCTGAAAGCAAGTAAGTCGTAGTTTCCTCTTATCTGTTATCATATTGTTTTTCATTATTTGAAATTTGACTAAATAATGTTTCTTCTTCCAAAGTGGCTGTCACTGATAGCGCTCTCAACCTGAGTCTCAAGGAATTTGGCAAAACTGTATCTCTTTCTGTCTTTAAAATTATATTCCTTTCTGTTTTTATCACAACAAATATTAAAAATGGCAGGCAATATATTCTAAGTGCTACTGATAAAGCATTGTTTTGCTATAAATAAACAAGCCTGTTTCTCTAGAGCTTAAAAAGGAATAAAAATTTGATGCACATTCTTCCCCCATCAAGCAGCTGTGGCAAGAAGCCATTCAGGAGTTGTTAGATTTGCTAGAGTTTTCCACTATATCCCAGGTATTAATGTTATATGTGTTCTGGAATATATGGAAGGTTGTAATATTATGAGGATGCTTAACATGCTGACATTTTCATTGCTCTGAATATAAGAAGACATAATCATTATTCTTTCTGTAGGTTTTTACATGATGTGTTGACCAGTAACAATGAATATGCTTGTGAAGATGTCAAACATCCAAAAATAACATGATTTTTCTTTAAAGAAATGAATCTTAGTGAAATCACGAAATGCCTTGAATCATTTTTTTATCAGTGAATTAGTGTTAGAGTATAAGTTACATGGCCTCAGGGTTCAAATAGATGTTGTGTGAGGACGGATGCTGTCGGAATGGGAGGAGACCAGATGGAGCACCAACCACAGTGCACGGGTCCTGCACATGTCAGCGCCACAGTGTTCACAGGCTGGACGTGGGATGCGCAGGTTGAGGTCCCCAGCCTATTCTTCCCATTTAACGTGACTCTCTTCCTGATTTCACTGTCTTTTGAGAGCCTTCATTTATCTAAATTTCCTGTATGCTGGGATTGGACAACTGCAGTTCAGCAAATACTTGGTCATTTATAGATTGCGTTATTGGTGGTTGCTACATAGGACATAGTTTTGGCTTATTTTTAATCCAGGTCTTTTACCTGGGCTTCAGATTCTGCTCTTAAAATCCAGCCCACTGTGATGATGCTGCTTCCCATTTCTGTGGGTTTCTGATTGACCTCCTTCCTGAATGTTCGTGGATGCACATCGTAGCTCACCCTGGCTCTTTTGTATTCCTGTTAATTTATAAGACAAAGCCTTGCAATTCTCAAGACAAGTAAGGAACTGTGTACCATTTTTTAGTTCAGAAGTTACTTCTGTAACCATTGAACTGGTATATAAAGTCCACAAATAGGTAGGGGTGAAAGCTATCCTCAAGTTTTAAACATTATTGGGATTTCTGGTTGAATATTCAAACATCTATGTGTGTTTAAATACAACTCTAGGACTTGGCTTTTCAGAATCATTGACTCATTCATTCACTCACTCATTCATTCATACTTAAATAGCTCAATGAGAACCTAACATTTGTCAATCTTTAATCTTTTGGGATATATCTGTACCAATTTCTGTAAAACTATGAAGTATAAATGTGTGACTATTTCTTCCCCAGTGGAACGTACATTTTATGGGAAATACCAATGCAAAACGTAAGAAGCAAGTAAAGTATATACTAATACAGAAGTGTATAAAGTCTTAGAAAAATGGAGTACAAAGTGGAGTTTGGGAGTGTGAGTATTTGTCTCGTGGAGCAGAGATAAGAGGTAAAGGCCTGTCGTGTTCACATGTTGTAGCGTCAGCTGGGGGGCAGTGTGAATGGAGTGAGGCAGGAAAGAGTAATGGGGGTCAAGCAGAGTGGAAAGGAGGTCTGGGCGTTGTAGGTAACACAGCACCTTGTGAGCATCTATGAAGACGGTGGACTTCAAGTGAGACAGGGAGCCATTGTGAGACACTGAGCGTAAGGCTGGCCTCTCTTACCTGTGTTTTAAAGGGATTATTCTACTGCCAGTGTTGGGAATGGTTTGTGGGATGAAAGGGGGCCTTTTGGAATGTTCCTCCAGTGTTCCAGGTGTGAGACGACAGTGAGAGGAGGCTGAGAGGAGGCAGTGGGCAGTGGTGATGAAGAGAGGGGGTCCAATTCTAGATACATTTTGAAAGCAACGCCAAATTGATTTTGTGATAGGTTGCATATGAGATGGAAGAGAAAAAAAGACCAAGGATGATTCATCTAGAGTTTTGACCAGTTACCTGGATCTCACCTGATGTTGAAGAATCAAACAATTAAATCACATATTGATCTACCAGGTAGTAAAAGATAATTTTGTTTTTCTCACAAAGCTTCAAATTCGGTTGGAGAAAAGAAGCATTGAGGGAGTAATAAAAATTACTTACCTGAGCAGCAAAAAATGATGATGGGATGTTCACAGTGAATACAATAAAATTTCCACTAAACATCCAGGTCTTTGAATGTCAAGACCGGAACTTAATTAATTACCATCGTATAGCAGAATAATTGTCGTCTAATATAATTTCTTCTTTGTTTTTTTTAAAAAAAAAAAAGGAAAATTTAAACCACAAAGGAAAAAAATATTGTCATTCATTCATTCGTTCCACAAATGTTTCCTGCCAGGAATAATTTTAGGTGTTTGGGAACATATGTGCCAATATAGACCTGTCCTTTAAATTAAATAAATGCAGCTGTGCAAAATAGTGAGTTGCTTTTTTATCTTTCTTATTTTGTAAAAACATTGCTGTGGAATAAGCTTTACTGACCTACAACTGTGATTCTTTTTTTAAATCAGTTTATTGAGTTGGGTGATTTTAAATGTCAGTAAATGACACTATTGGAAAAACACGCTTATAGTTAAATTGATTTCTTATGCGGAAGTGGGCCAGACCCATGGACTTCCATTTGGCAATCAAGATGTTTTATAGACAACTCTCCATCTAATTATCCTTGCAGCTTTATTCTTCCAAAATTGAACAAAAGAGCTGAGGGTTAAGAAAGAGGAGAAGACAAATCACAATACAGGAAAAGTTTGTTTTCCGGACGAGATAACAAGAAAGTCTTTGGAGCAGCACTGACTGCACGTATGTGTATTAGAAAGAAAACAGTGTATGGATGCTCTGATTAAACAGCAAACAAAGACCCAATATGACAAGCATATATTTGAGGATATTAATAATATATCTTTAGTATAGGTCTAAGTAAGAAATTATTCTAGTACGTTTAAAACTGTATTCGATTTGAAAAAGAAAATACCAACATTCATTTACACGTTTGAGAACAAATCCACTGTGTCACAGGCAGAGTGTCTCGTCTCAGAGGAAACACTGACTATGGCTCTCCCAATAAAAATATAAAATTAGACATAATATACTTCCTTAAAAAAAATTTATTTTTGTACTTCCCTGTTTAGAGACACTACATCATGGCTCATTTATACTTTCTCCTAAGGTTTTGGGGAGACGTGAGATCTCATTGACAAAGGAAAACAACTTGCATTTATCAGCCCTGGGTTCAAAGAAGACAATGCAAGACCCAATGGAACAGGTAGAGAGGAGAAAGACACGGGCCTTCTCTTGTTTCACAGCGTATTAGGTAGAAAAAGTAAAGTTAATAGAGGGTCATGTGTGCTGCACATGGTAATACACTCTCTGGCCAGAGACACTGAAAATACTAATTTTTTCCTATGAAGTAGCAGAAACCTTCAAAGAAGAGGTACCTTTTGTGTCATGTTTTGAAGGAGTAGAATTCAATTTGGAAAATGGGACAGAGAGAATGATCCAGAAAGAGGGAGCACTTTCCTCTAAGAGGAATTGCAGAAAAAGATTTAGTGTGAGTGGTAGTTTGTGTTAAGGTTGAAGAGTTTAGGGTCGTGTCAGAGAGCTGGTCCGTGAAGCTGCCCTGTGATTTAAATGGCCCAGAGCTGCCATGGAGAGCGAGGAAGAAGGATGGAAAATAATGCCTGGAGGTTTGCTTTGCCTTTTTTTTTTTTTTTTTTTTTTTTATGTTCTTATTTTTTTTAAATCTGAAGACAGAGAAGAGCCAGCCAAGTGTGTTTACACATAATAATCGCATATAAAGGAGTAGTGACAAGTGAGAAAAGATTTCTAGAAAAATGATGTGAAGGAAAAAAAAAATGCAGGGTGTGGTCAAAGGAGTTAAATGTTTCAAATGGGACGATTGAAAACAGGCCAGAGGAATTAAAAATGGAGGTGGACACTGAAAAGCTTTGAGAAAATACTGTTTTAATTGTGTGGGTGAGATCAGGTATAGGTACTTAGGTGTGGATGTAAATACAGGTAAAAAAAAAAAAATGCTGTGAAACAGTAGACTGTTTTCATTTGGAGTATTTTATACAATTTTCTGGTCTTCACCAGGAGAGTTAATTTGGGTAATTGAAAAGATCTTGCATTTCCTCCTTAATTTAGTACCTCCTTATTTCTCTGTCACTTAATAGGGTTTCTCTCCCCCTTGTGCCATTTATATTATATATTTTATGGGCAATTTGTATTGGCCAGTGAAGGTCGGTCATTCAGACACCGAAAATTGTTGACCTCTGGTCTGTGGACCACTTCATTCTGTAGCTTCTTTTCACACTTCAAGCTGACTTTCAGCTGAGCTCTTTCGTAAGGAGGAACCAGTGGATGGAGACCAACCTAACTGTATGCAGCTCTTGAGCCTTTAAATTATGCCAGCGTAAAAGTTTGCCATGCACTGCCCGGTCCTGTCTGGCAACTATCTCTGAGATCCTAAGATAAACACAAAATTTGACTTTTTAAAATATCTTATGAACACATTAAACTGCACTTATCAAGGATAAAAAAAGAAAGATCTCAGAATGATTTGGGCATTCGTATCTTTTTTTTTTTTTCTTCTGGATAATATAAGTACAAAATTTTAGAACAGAATTATTCTGGTAGCCTGGAAAAAATAGAATTCCATTTCTTGTTTATTATATGATCGGCAGTAAAGAGAGTGTTATGTCATTAAAAGAATTCTAAACAGCTGACAATTACCATTTTAATAGATATTCGAAAGGACCACCAAGATGGTGGTTCCCTTGAGATCTAAAAATCAGAATATCAAACAGCAGAAAGGCTAGTGGATATTAATTAACTCAGAGAACAGAGAGGAGGAGTGGTTAATACCTTACAGGATGCCGTTTCTAAATTTAAGGTACCTAATTTCTGTCAGCTTTTTATTAAACCGCCGATGTTAAGCACAGAGAGACCCCGCGGTGTCTTACGTAACCCTCCTCTTTCTCACGCTCTGCGGCGTTGCGGACTGTCTTTCATCGAAAACTACCTTTGCTGTGATATCATATTCTTCTGCCTGGCTATGCCATACTTTCTCATTCTCTTTAAGTGCCTTTTCTCTGAATTCATCCCCACAATGTGAGCACTTGCCTGGGTGCTCTTCATCTTCTCTTCATCTTCTCAATTTCCCATGAGTCAAAAGAGGCAGCTGGCTAAGAGTACAGGTGCGGAAGCCGGAGCACCTGCTGGACCTGCGCCGCCACTTACCAGCCACGTGAACTTGAATAAATTACTTACACTCTCGTGATTCCTACTTCCTCTTTCACTCCCGTCTATATCCGTTTATATCACTCTGACTTAGAGTGGATCAGCTGCATCACTCACAACAACGGTAAAAAAAAAAAATCACAATACACACTTTCTACAATTGAGTGATTCACTGGGTAGCATTTTATTTTTCTTTGTGTAGCTTTCTTGGAAATCCATCCTCTCTGGTAACCTTGACAATTACCCTTCCATTTCTTGTCCCATCCTCTTGTCAGTAATCACCTTTCCTACTTCCAAATCTCCTGGACTTTTTCCTCCCTGGTCTCCTGCTAAGACCTCAGGTTTGCATGTCCACCCTTCAGTCAGCTTTTTGTAGCACTGTTATTAGTAACCAGGGTCACATGACTTGATAACTGGAATTACATTTTATTTGCCACATGCCTCAGTAATCAAGCCATCTCAAGTTTTCCTTCATAGTACTGTAATAGTACAAGCTTTGCTTTGCTTTTTTTTTTTTTTTTTCTTTTTGCTTTTTATAAGTATTAAGTGTTTAGCAAGTGCTTTGGGCTCTCTGGTCACTGGGGCAGCAACAGTGAGAATGTTACACTCCAGCAGTGAAGGTGACCATTTAGATGTGACAAATACCCTGATGGAGAGAAAGCAGATGATTAAGGAGGACTAACAAGAAAATCATATCCTGGGAAACAAGGTGTGATGGTTAATTTTATGTGAACCAGTTGTGCTGTGGTGCTCAGACAGTGGCTCAAGTACTAGTCCAGATGTTTTGCTGAAGTTTTTTGTTTTTGTGTTTTTTGTTCGTTTTTTAATGTGGAATTAACATTTAAATTAGTAGACACTGAGTAAAACAGGTCTTCTCATAATCTGATGGGCCTCATATAATCAGTTAAAGATCTTAAAAAAAATGGTTGACCTTTCCAAAGAAGAGATAATTCTGGCATCATACTGCATGTGGACCTGAATTATACACCTCTTCCCTGCATCTTCAGCCTGCCAGGCTACTCTGCAGATTTTGGACTTGCCCCTGTGCAATATCATGGGCCAGTCTCTTAAAATTGTTAGAGAATAATCTTTCTCTCTCTCTCTGATTGTCTGTCTGTCTCATTCTCTCTCTTTTTCTCTACACACACACACACACACACACACACAAACACACAAACACACACAAATACGCACCTTATTGGTTCTGTTTGTTTTTATTTTGCTAAGTGTCCACAGTCTCACCCATTTCGATATGCCCCACCATCATGTTACATTTGTTAAAATTGATGAACCAACATCAGTACATTATAATCATCCAAATTCCTTAATTTACATTGTGGTTCACTCTTGTTGTTGTACATTCTGTGAGCTTGGACAAATGCATAATGGCATATGTCCATCATTATGGTATCACATGAAGTGTTTTCATTGCCCCAAAGATCCTTTGTGCTCTGACTGCACATCCTCCCCACAACAACTGGTGACCTTGATTTTTTATTGAATGTCACATAGTTAAAATTACACAGTATATAGCCTTTCAGTCTCACTTCTTTTACTCAAGAATATGCATTTAAGTTTCTCCCATGTCTTCTCATGGCCTGATAGCTCATTGCTATTTTAGTGCTGGATAATATATCATTGTCTGAATGTGCCATGGATTATCTGTTCACCTACTGAAGGGCGTCTTGATTGTTTCCAATTTTCATAATTATGAATAAAGCTGCTGTAAATGACCATGTGCAGGTTTTATTGTGGGCATAAATTTTCAACTTTGGGTAAATACCAAGAAATGTGACTGCTGGATCATGTGGTAAGAGTATGTTTAGTTTGTAAGAAACTGCCAAAATGTCTGCCAACATGGTTGCACCATTTTGCATTCCCACCAGCAATGAATGACGGTTCCTGTTGCTGTACAGCCTCACCAACACTTGGCATTGTCAGTGTTGCTGTTCTAATAAGTGTGTGGTAATACTCATTGCTTTTTAAACTTTCATTTCTGTAATGGCATATGATGTAGACTATCTTTTTCTATGCTTACTTGCATCCATTTCTCTTTTCCAGTGACATACATGTTTAGGTCTTTGGTTTATTTTTCAATCAGGTTGTTGACTTTATTGTTTTGTATATTTGGGATAAGAGTCCTTTAGAAGCTATGACTTTTGCAAATATTTTCTCCGAGTCTGTGATTTGTTTCCTCAGTCTCTTGACGTTATTTTATTCAGAGCAAAAGTTTTTAATTTTAATGGAGTCCAGTTTATCAATTGCAACATACTTTAACTTGCAAAACTTCTTTTATAAATTTTTTTTTACTAAAAATCAGCTGCTGATGAAAACTCAATTTTTCCCTTGCCTAAAAATTGCTTCTATTTTGCCTTCATTTTTATAGGTTATTTTTAATTCCTTGTGGAATTGTCTGTTGGTAGGTTTCAGTTTTTTTCCTTTTAGCATTTGGGAAAAAAAATCCCGTTGTCTTTTTTCTTTTATTTATATTTCCAGGACAGCTGTTATCTTATTACTGCTTTTTAAAGATACCTGACTGTTTATAATGTTTTCTCTTTCTTTTTGAGATTTTAGATGTTTTACTATAATATGTGTTATTTTCTTTATATATATTCTACTAGAGGTTTGAAAAGTTCCTAAATCTTTGTATGTAATTGATTAGTTTCATAAATCATCAGTTATTCTTTTAAAAATATTTTTCCAGTCTCATTTTGTTTACTTCTACTAGGACTCCAATTACACATATGTTAGACCTGTTCCTGGTGTCCTTTTTTTTTTTTTTTTCCTGCTTTCTTCTCTCTGGATATTTTCACTTGTCTTATTATTCAGATATCTAAACCTGTATTCTGCTGTCTCCTCTGCTTTCCAGTCTAGCTCTTTAATTATTAATTTCACCTATAGCATGTTTTCCATTCTTCAATTTTCTAAAATCACTTTATAGAATCCAATTCCCTGCTAGTTTTCCAGCTTATCTCTATTGTTTTTAAATACTAATTTAACTTATATTAAAGTCTGTGTCTCAAAGCTTCAAAACCTAGCTTTCCTCCTGAACTTTTTGTTGTTGTTATTGGCTTCTTTTTTATCTCCAACTTTATTATTATCATGATCATCCTATTTATTTTTATATCTTTTGTATTCTTTTTAAACTGAGTTCCAGATATTATAAAGGAAAAAGACTAGAACTACTGTAACATACTGGATCATCTTCCTTCATAGCGTTTTTCCTTTGTTTCTCAAATGCAGGTCCATCTTATTGTAAGCCAATATGAATTCAGCTTATTTAGAGCTGGATGCCAGTCTTCTTGAGAGTCGATTCCATCTCATTAACATTTAGTCCCAGGGCAACTGAAAGCCTACTGTATTCATCAGAAATTCTCCACGTCTGCAGGCTCTGAGCTCCGATACTGCTTCCATCTAGTGAGATTGCTGATCGCTGTTTTCAAGGTCCAACCTCTGGGGCTTGGTGTCGGTTATGGGCAAATTACCATAAGTCATTCAGTGGTTGAGCTCATCTTTGGTGTGATTTCAGCCTTTGTGAGAGCCAGTCTACTTAGAGGCTGCCATTACATTTACAGTTTATTCCTCCATGTCTTATGCAGGAAAAGGTAAAATGTCTATTAGTACTGTGCCCCCTGGTGGGTCTTTCAGGGACCACACAACCTCACACAAAAAATACACTGAATTGCAATGCAGGTAGTCTCTAGAATTCTGGGAATTTTTAACTTGGTCACTTAATTCAGACAAAGTGAGGGCAGTAGGATTCCAAGAGACACACAAAAAGCAGAGCGAGTTTAGGTAACTACAAATAGCTCATGATGGCTGAATGTAGAATGCAGAGAGCTAGAGAGAAATAACAAAATATTAAAGGGACAGATAATCTCCTACCTGCTAGTGGTGAAGTGTGAGCACCTTCACTGAACTTAAAACTTACGTTAAAACAGGTCGGACTGTAGGCAGGTTGTAGAAGTAAGGGATCTTGATGTGTCAAGTGGTCGATAACATAAAAGAGGCCAGGAAACTACAGCTTAGCAAGTGGTTCTTTCTGGGAAGGACTGAAACGATTAGAATCAGATCTGATCTACAGCTTGAGGTAATGCTCCCCTTCTTACCTTGGTAAACTATTTCTACATTTGCTATTTCTTAATAGTGCAAATATAATAGACCACAATGAGGAGATGGGGCTATAAGTCTAAGGCAAGGGAGCCGTGCATGTTAGACACAGACGCCATTGGTTGGTGTTGTCTTCAGAACTGACCGTTGATAACTTCATGTGAATCCTTGTCAGCTCATGTGGTTCAAGCCAGCTGGCCTATGGATTTGTGTTCCAGACAAAAGTCTTAACAAGTATTAAGGAACATTGTTTTTACATGAAATACCATTTGTATATTCCTGTGAATTTAAGTTGGCAATAGGTGACTGGTTGAAAAATATGTCGTTTCAGCACTTAATTGAGTATCTGTCAAAATGACTAAGACCTTGCTAAGGAGAATTGGCTTATCTAAGACTAACAGATTTGAAAAACATTGAAGGGGTTTAGGCGAGAAACAAATATAATAAGATTCACTTATTTGAAAAGTTACCCAGAAGACAGTGAGTAGAGGAGGAATGAGGAGAGTGAAGTCCTAAAGACTAGAGATAAATAATAATTGATATGAAAAATATTTGGGATATTAGGATTTTTATATTAGGTCGTTAAAAACTTCTTAATTCACACTTTCTGTTTTTCTTAGAAGTAGATTGAATGATTAGTGGCTTCTTTATTACTTAGTTTTTAAAGAATGCCACTCTTGGCTAACCCTCCCCCAAACACCAAGGGAATTAAATGCGCAAAGAAAAAACTACTAGTTTTCGTTTTTTGAGGTTTTGTTTTTTTCTTTTTTGATTCAGTGAAGACACTAAGTGAAGTGTCAGTGAAGGTCTGACGTTGTGTTCTATTCCATTGCTAGTTCTTTAAAAAGAAGCAAGGTTCCCCCAAACAAAGTTGGGTCTTACTGGTGCTCAGCCTCAGTTCCCCCCTTTATGGGGACACAGTGCTCAATATTCATTGGAAGACTCAATCTCCCGTTATCAGCCAACTGGTTTAGTCGCCTGCTGCTGAGCTGGGCCATGTTGGGCTCAACCTATGCTTTGTAATTCAATCTCATCACCGTGCTTATTTCTTCAGGAAAGAGCTTAAAATCCAAACAGATCTAAGAGCTTAAAGTCTAACAAATTTAAACAGGTGGCTAGGAAAAGCATGCCAGGAGTTTCTGGAGAAAAACAAAAACAAAAACAAAACTTTTCTTCTGTCCCAGTGCAACTAAATTAGATATTTTTAAGTGATTGTCCATAATAAATGATTGGTACAACTGTCTTCCATGTGTTACAGCTCTTTGTTTATTTTGTTTTCCCAGACTTACACTAGTCCATGTGTTTCTAAAGAAAGGGGATGTGTGTGTATGTGTGTAAAAACTGTAGTAGATCACACTACAAAGTTTTTTTGTTTTTTAAGCATATTGACATACCGAACGATTGAGGAGAAAGGTTAAAAGATTTAGCCTTCTCTGACACAAACTGAAGTGAAACTACAACGATGTAGTTAACTAACTACTATTAGCTACAGTTATCTACATTGTTAACTATGGTTAACAATTTAGGTTTATTATCCAGTTACTTAGTTGAAATTTTGGTCATCATAATAAAGATCCACTTATTAATAGTAAGAGATATGCTATATTCATAAGCTCTAAATTAGTACTGTGACAAACATAAATGTGATACCAATAATCCTGTATAATCAGTTTGGGATATCATGTCTTAGAATGTTCTTTGATTTTTAAAAATGATACTTGCTAAATATAAAATATAAGATTTCAAAATAAAAATGTCTAAATTTTTTTTACATGAGTAATCACCAACAATGCCAACACCTAGAAAAAACATAACTAATATTTGCTGAATATCACTTTAGATATCTCTCTAGGAATATGATTGGGTATAAAGAAAAACTAAGAACAAAAAGAAATTGGTTTATCATATGTAATACCAAAATTATTATATCGATTTTGACCAATTTTTTTTTAAACTGAGTAAATCTTGAGGAGTTTTTAGTAAATGATTTTTATTATAAGAGATGTTAATTGACAAATATTTCAATGTGCTAATAAAAAATAAGTGATTAATGTTATTTACAAATTTGTATTTTAAATGAGACTGTATATAGCTCTTGTAGCTCTATATAGTTCTTGCTACAGAAAATGAAGAAATTAGTAAACACTCTAACACTAACTTGTTTCTTATCTTGTCTTCTGATCTGTTATAGAGTCAATTTAAAATATGTTCATGGTATTATTATATTGTATTTGCCGAGATTTTGTTTCTTTTCCTTTCTAAGTATATTTGATGTTTAACAAGACTCTTTTTACCATATTTTCTTCATTCTGCTTGATTTTGAATCCAATCCTGTCCCAAGAACTGATCTTTGTATAAAATCTCAATAATTTTGCGTATCTACTCCACTTTCTGAATTCTGCTATGACACAAATGTCTGTCTTTTCTCATCGCAGCTAAAAGATGATTTGCATATTTAGAACATGCATGGTTCATCCCTTTTCTCAGATTTTTGTTGGAATTACTCTGTTGTCATCTGTAGATGTTGTCATCTGTAGATGTTGTCATCTGTAGATGAGTCCAGAGCATGACTGTACAGATTCTGAGGCCTGATTCTCCACACATTGGTGAGCTGTTATTACTTACTTTTGCCCAGACCCACATTTGATTTCTTCTTTTGATTACACTCATTGCCTTCACTTGGATCATACTTTTTCCTCTCTGATACAAAGTAAGACATTCACGACACCAGAGTCTTTGTTTGAGTAAAGAAAATGTTCTCCTAAACACATGAGTATTTCTTTAATTTTTGTTTATTCTGTAGAAATACCAGTTATACCCTGCCAAATCTTATTAATTTCATTTATATAATTAATCAATGATCATTCTGATATATTTATTCTCCTCCATTCTGTCTTGTGGTTTCCTCAAGCCTCACGTCACATTACTGCCTCAGTTGCTTTAATTTTTATTTCGATACTTCTCATCAAGCTTTCAGTACTGTTGAACACGAACACTTGAATTTCTCTTACATTTCTTTCCTAGGATGTCAGTCTGGTGCTTTTAATGCTCTACATTTTTCATTAAACTGTTCTAATTCTAATGTTAGAATTTTAGAAGACAGCTTACGTTACTCAGAATGCCTTTCAGACTTTGATGAACTCTTCTTTGTTTCTTTGAACGAGGACCCTTGTGAGGTTTCCATTATCTGCCTCTTAATTTTGTCCTTGTCTCCACTTTCTTTTCTTTTTAATAAGTGTTTAGACATATTTCTGCTGTTGATTCATTTGTGATTATTTCTCAATTTCAAAAAAAATCACTTTTGTCCAAAAATGTGTACTTTAATCAAAATATTTTGTATGAGTGACTCTTCCCAGTGGCTAATCTATGAATCCTGCAGAACTGCTGATAGTCAGATACAGCACCTCTGGCTCTCGGTCTGGGTCGACCAGCAGGGCCCCGGCATTGCCGCATCCTGCCACAGTCTGAGACCCAGCGGTTCTCCCTCTTCCTGTACTTCTTGCTGCCGTGTTTTGTGGGGCAGAAAAGAGGGAAATATGTAAGGAGACTTTATTCCACTCCCTTTAAACAAAAATTCTGTTCCATAAAACACGAAAGCTAAATGGGGCCTCAGTGGTCCATTTAATGAAACGCTCTGTTTTACAGATTGGAAAATTGAATCCCGGGACTCAGTAGCAGAGCTGGAACTAGAAGGCACGTCTCCTAACTTTGAATCTGGCGCCAACCGCACTCTACCTGACTGTCTTTGTGCAGAACAAGCGCACCTGTTGCACAGAGGACATTCCTCTTGCTCTCAGAACAAAACAGCGTTTGTCTCACAGTCTTCTCAGTGCCACACCTGGGGCCCCCTTTCTCCTCCCAGATCTGAGTCATTACCTTTCTTTGGTTTCACTGGGGGAGTCCGATTGTTTTGGATAGAAAGCAGGAGGCACAGATGGACTCACAGGCTGCATGTTGTGTAGTTTTTTCTTGGCTGGAAAAGAGCTCTGAGGCTTTATTTTTCACTCATCTTGTCAGTTGAGGAGCACGAGGAAGTAATAATAAATGAATCAACAGTGTTCACATTCGGTATAGTTTCTTTGTGAAGCTAGAAGGTCAGTGATAGTTCTTGAATCTATAATCAAAATGGAATAAATTAGTTTGTTTTGTATGATCCTGTCAAAATTGATGTACCAGATTCAGCTACAGTGTCTCCACGGACATCCTAAGTCTCTGACCTTCATCGATGCAAACCTTTGTGATTTTTATCATCCACATCCATCAAAGAAAAAAGAATCAAATCTGAGAGGAAGGCACCTCTGCCCTGAGACCAGAGTTAAAGGCTTGTTGTTGTCATTTCTCTTCTCAGCTTCTGACCCATTTTGCACCGTTGGGCGCTTTAGGACTAACTAAGTAGACTTTAGCTTCTTGTTCTAATTGGAAGGTCCTGACTTAATCTTTGCAAGACTCCACCGACCTTAATCAGATCAGGACTCTAGACCCACCTGCTTGCCTGCCTGGATCTACACACGGGCTTTCTCTTGGTGTTGTATTTGCCTGGGATTTGATTCGTTGACTAGTTAACATGCTGCTGTTTCAGAGTCCTTCTCCGCAAGATGCATTATTCTGATGGTCTGTAAGTTGTTTCAGCCCAAAGAAGAGCATGATGTGTTTCCAAAAGAATTTGCCCAGTCTGTTTTTAGGATTTTGCTCTCTCCTTGGAGATTTTTTTTTCTTAATGTTTATCGTTTCAGAGTTACATCTAAACACATTGTTTATGAAGACTACAAGTACTTCATCTTTGGGGGAGGGTCTTAATCTTAATTGAAGTAGTGACACTGAAGTCCCCTTTTCACACCCGTGAGTCTAAAACATAGCAGAATGGGGTTTTCAAAATTTTGGATTTCACTTTTTTAGTCTATCTACCTCTTACAAGTCCTTTATAATTCAGTTCTGGCATAAACATCTGCAGAAGTTCGGGGCATACAGAGGAAATAAGAAATTTAACCCTTTGAGAATCATGTCCTTTGAGTAACTTATCTAGACACAAATCTTTATCTAAAAGCGAAACAGAATTTGACTTGCTGAGAACACAGAATTGATAAATTGCAGAATTAGAGCTACAATCTAATTCTTCTACTAATTGCGACGTCCTTTTTTCTGTGACACGTGGAATGACTGAAGAAGTAAGAAAAAACTTAAAGACTGGCAAAAAATAGATAATGGTAAATATAAAGTTCAAGTAAATGCAAGAGATAATAGTGAAGTCCTTGTGCGGGATGATAAATGAGGTGGGACAAAAACTGGACCCAGAAATTTGGTAGGATTTGGATACAAAAGGGGACGCAGGGAGATAATGACATTAAGAAAGATGTAGATGGGCATGGTTGGCTTGTTTAGGGATTTAAAAGGTAGGTTGTAGTCAAAAGTGACACAGACCCTAGACTTATTTTGTAAAGACTAAGAACTGAGAATTACCAACTCAATTTAAGAAATAATTTCAATTTAATGCCATGTTTATTCACCTCAGAAATACTATGTTATTATTATTGCATCCATCAGCTACATGAAAGAGAAATAATAATAATATTACTCTCTGTTATAATGGTCTTTTCTTCTGGACCACAGGCCATCACTACTCTGACATTTAGGTCTGCCTTGTTACTACTGTTTGCTTTTCAAAGCTAATAACTTTTAATAGTCCCTTGTATTTTCTAGTTTTTGTTTTTGTCTCCCTGCACTTACTTTCTTCTTCTAGTACTCTCTCTGGTCATACAAGATATATACTTCTTTGCGTTTCTATATTTTTAAGATGATATAACATTTCTTAAATGCCATCAGTGTTGCATTCATAGCATTTGGAAACCCATACAGTCTAATGGAAAGTCTCAGTTTTAGAAATAAACTATGTAGGTTTACAATTTTCTTTCAGACATTGGAACTTTGAGCCAGCCGATAGTGAGATTGTGTTTATTTTATTGATAAACACTTTTGACTACAGTCTACCTTTTAAAGTACCTAAACAATTTTCTACTGTCATTTATTTGACAAAATAGTGGCTTGATCCTTTAGCCTAAATTCCATTCGTAATCACGGGAGCAGTGACATTCTTTATCAGTTTTTCTTCGTCTATGTATAGTTCGTGATGATGTTGTTTGTAAACCCTGTCTCATTTTTAATGCATACATGTTAGCATGTAATAGTCCTTGAAAAGTATTTAATATTTAACAATCATCTGTTAATTTTGTGCCCTCAAGGTATGTACAGATTTCCAAAGTCCCGAAGTTCTGGTGCTACTCTTACTTCCACTATGTAACCTCAATGCAATTTAATTGTGTTTGCAGATAAGCGAGATATTTAAAAGAAAATACATGAGTGATTAATCGAAAATTGTAACCCGCTTCTGATTTCAAACCTTCTTGCTATTTCAAAATACAAAATTCTTTACTAAGACTCTACTTTCATATTTTCATTCAGTTACCACTCCTCCTGTTCACAGTGGATTTTTTTCCTAAGACAGGTAATGGTGCCCTTGAGATATTAGGTCGCTCTCTGACATCCCGTGAAAGAACCCACATCTGCTCGAATGATGAACGGTTAAACCCCATGTGGATACTCATTTGTGGGAAAAATATATCCTCATGGTTATAATTCTATTTTGCCATTCAAGCATGGTTCTATTGTTTTAATCAAAGTGAGGAACGACCTGTTCTTATTCTTATACTTAAATAGAATATGTCTTAAAAAATAGTATTTGCTAAGGGGTCGGTAGCCAGAAAATGACCTTTTAAAAATTCAAAGTGAATATTAAAGGCTAGTGGACTTTCTTACTTTCTGGTTTAGCCATTGGAAGTATACGTGTGCTATTCCCTTACTTTCTTGAATAACAGGTGCACATTTTCTCCATTGATTTTTCAAAACTAACTGGTCTTGCTTGGGTTGTTGATTTTTTTTCCTTACATGATCAAACTGTGAGAAACTAGGTGAAAGCAGCAGTTTAACTATTTTCACATACTGTTACCTGTATTTCTAGTCAAGAAGATCATTGGGAAATAGCTTTTTTCCCCTTATCATAGTAAATGTCCTAATTATTATACTTACAGAAACAACGTGGCTAGTTGGTCAATGCAGTGGGAAAAATCTGTGTTTCTTTCAAAACTCATGATACAAATGTTTATTGAGAACATAGAGACCAGGAAATATTCTAGACCTGCAGTTTCCAGTATGAGAGCCACAGTCACACATGCCTATGTGAATTTTAACTTTTAAACCAATCAAATTGAATAAAAGTAAATATTCTGTTCCTCAGCTGTAGTGCTCACCTTTCAAGCATTCAGTAACTACATGTGGCCAGTGGGTTGAACGATGTATAAGCAGAACATTCTCATCCTAGCACAGAATTTCTTTGGACAGCACTGTGAATCTTGACACTGGAAATAATTATTTTTAAAAGATGAGCTCACTGAAAAGAGACTAGATACAACTCTATACACAGAAACTGCAGTAGACTTATGAGTATTTTGATAGGCAATATTGCTTATTTTGCAAATAATAAAGTAATGTACCAGCCGATTATTTTATTAGTTCTAATCGGGATTTTCTTGTGTGACTTATTTTATATTCACTGTGTAGAAATGTGTAATTTTTCAAATAATTTTTACTTCTCCTTTTACCTGTTATATCTCCCATTGATACGTCTTATTTTATTATAATAGAACAATGTTGAATGCAATGGCCACAGCAGCATTATTTTCTGATTCTGATAGAAATGAAATGTTTCCAGAATTTGACTGCTAAGTGTAATTCTTGCTGTAATTATGATTTCATTTGAGTCCCCAGTTAAATGAGAAAAAAATAACAAGGTCTGAATCTTCCTCACTTCATTGTCCACTCAATTTATGCACTCTGTATTATTATTGTTTTGTTTTTTATACACATATGTAAATTCTATATAATATATATTTTATTATTATTGGAGTTTATGTTTATTATATTTGTAAACATTTTTCAAGTTACAATTAAGTATCTTCTGTTTTGTCTGTAAGTTGCAGCCATAAACAAAATAGGACATTTATTATAGACAGTCATAATATCTATAGTAGAACTACAGATACTATCCCATAAAAATAGAAAGAGATAAAATTCCATTTTAATAATCAGAAATAGAAATATTTCATAGAAATAGAAGTGTGATTCTATTCCACACAAATCACTACCCAAAGGAGAAAGTTACAAAACTTCAAGTTCAAATAGATTTTCTTTCTTTAATCTCTACTTAAAATTACAGCACATTGTAGCTCACTTTGTTTTTACAAAGACTTTTTCTACAGTTTTATTTTCCCCCTAGAGATTATAATTGCCTTAATTTCATATATTTTCTTAATTAAATAAGAAAATGTTAACACCTTCTCACAAAGCTAATCCAAATACGTTGTCTTGCCCCTTTTTAAAGTGTAAGGGATTTTTATCAGATCTCTTATTTCTAACTGTTCTTTCCTCTGCTCTGGAACATTCTCCTTCATTACATTGCTATTGGTCCCACTCCAGACACTAATTATTTCTTCCAATACCATGATTTTGAATCTCCTAAATTATCCTCTATACTTTTTCAACTTTTCTCACATATTTTAATTATTTTTGGCTTTGTGGTTCCTAATGAATTTTATTTCTTTAATCTTACTTTTTTAATTTTCAAGAACTCATTTTCTGCTCAAGTACAGTTATTTTCTTAAAAGTTTGCTGTTGTCCTGAATCTCTTATAGTTACACTAAGTGTAGTTATTCCTGAATCACTTGGGAATCCTAGAGCTATTTCTGTTGTGCACAGGAGAACCTTACTTGTCAAGCCTGTCGTATTATTCCTAGCTGTCAGTTTACACTCATGAAAGTCAGTTTCTGTTTGTCATTGAGGTGGGCTTCCTTTGCTATCATACAGGTTTATTTCCACGGGCCTCACCTCGAACGAGAAGGCCAATGGTAAAGTGGGAGGAGTGTGTCAACTTACACGTCTGATTTCTGGGGTGTTTATAGTTGGGAAACAGCCCATGAGACTCCTCACCACCCTGTCAGCTCAGAAGCACCCATCTTCACTGAAGCCCCTGGTGTCTTCAGTCATATTCAGTTTATTGGGGCCCAATCCTCTGATTCCTGTCTTTTATGCAGGTAGGACCAAAGCTGGAAAGGTCACCAAGGGCTCACATACCTCCTTTAATGACCTGCACGCCCTCCCCAGGCCTGCATTTGCTCTGCACATTCAGTTGGCTTGGAAATGCTCCAGAGTCGTGGTGAGCAGAACCACTCATGACTCCGGCCTCCTGGTGTTAAGGTTTTGTTCCTGAGGGTCTGTGTCTTTGTTCTTCAACGTGAGTCCCTCTGCATCCCTTAAACTTGAGTTTCATTTCTTTAACATGGACAGAACCTATGTTCAGAATCATTCTTTTCTTCAGAGCTATGACGATTTTGCTCCATCATCCACTTCTGTCTGGAAAAAAAAGATCAGAGGCCAGTATGACATGTGCTCATTTAACAGTTAACCTGCTTGGTGGTTTTTTTGTTTTGACATTGTTACTTTGATATCTGCTTCTCTTTTCTTTGTATTTCCATTCCTAAACCACTCTGAGCCACAGTTTGGGGCTTCTGGTTTTACAATCTGTCACACTTTCTTCTCACAGGAAACTTGCTGCGCAATGACTCAAACTGTAGCTGTTCTTTTTTGCTATTAAGTCCAAATATTGAGTTTTTAAAAGAATGATTTATTCATTTCAAAACTTCATTTTTATCAAAAATTGTATCAAAATCTTTTATTTGATTGTAGGTAAAGATTCTCATACTATTTTGTATATATTAATTTTTTCTTTTTTAAAAAATTTCCATTTCTTTCACTATTTTGTTGCTGGGGAAAACTTTCCAAATGTTTGAGCCAAAGGCATTCTATGAATGTCGGTGACCCTTAGTCCTCTGACCACGTTCGGTCAGCTGGACTCCACCAGGTCGGTGGCTAGAGCGCGCGTCACGAGGCAGGCGATGGCAGGCATCACTGTGGTGGGAGCCCTGGCCGCAGGAGTTGTGTGGGGATGTCAGATGGAGGACGAGGAAGAGAAAGGTACTTGCTGATCGCAAGGCCCCCTTGCTCTCCTGAAGCCATAACTCACCTCACTTCCTGTTCCATTTTTCTAGCCTCATCATCTGTTTTAGGAGTGCCCTACCTCAGAGAGTTACTGTGGCTCCAATCTGGGGGAAGCGCTGACATCAGCATTCAGTGTTCAGGGTCAACACACTGTTGGGTGTTTTGTGGTTTTGTTTTGTTTTTCCTGTTCTACCACCCAGCTCAAGCTTCCACTCCTAATCACACTTCTTCGTGCAAAATGCAAAATTAGATTTTTGGCAGCCACTTCTGATAACACCCTCCGTTCTTTGTAGCACTGATGTGAATTTATGTCTACTCATTATCCTTTTTTTTCCCCCAGAGGTATTTGGAGGGTCAGAAAGGTAAAGGCAGCTAATTGCTGATCTAATGTGTGTTAACGTTGTCCTCATATTCTCCCCAGGATGTGCTGTGTAGATAGCAGGTGTGTAACAGGTGTGGTTACTGTCAATCTTATCCTTGTGATTTTTGCATTATCAGCTTCTTTTTTGGCAGTAAATTCACACGGTTCTGTTAAACTTGTTTCTTAAAAATGCATATTCTGATTTCAAATCATAAGCCCCTAATTATATAGTTATGTTCAATATTAAACTTGTACCTGGGGGGAAATTAAGCATAATAATGATAATGTGATTCCCCTAATCTGCAGGGATGATGGTTTATGGAATCTGTGATGACATGTAATTGTTTTCTAGTAAAAGGCTCATCAGTTATATTTTAAAATCTCTCCTCAGATTGTTCTTATGAGTTAAAGAACAGAAAAAGGGAATGCTGCCTCACTTCACTTTCAGATGCTAGTATTTAGAAAAGACTTCTTAATATTACAGCTATTGCCCGACATGATCAGTGTTTCATTATTGCCCTTCTGAAACAGGTCTCCTGTTGAGGAGACAGAGGGAACTCACTGAATGCTTAAAAAAGATGTCTCTTAAATTTTTCTTGAAGCTCCGCTGTCACCTCTTTATCACTGCACTTGACAAGTGAGACTATTAAACAAAACCTGATAAATATATCACAAAACGATTGCATTTTAGTGTAAAGTCATTCTGAGTGTGGATACTTTTAAAAAGGTATATCATGTAAGAGGGAAAAAAGTTGAAAATGCATTTAGCTTTACCGATATTGAATGCCTCTCCGCAATGAAAAAAAAAAAAAAAAAACTTGAATAAATATTTACTCTGTGACGCCCATTTGTTTTGTATTTAGAAATACAGCAACTGGAAAAAGGGAGCTGTAAATTATCGTCTCTTTTGCAGAAGAAGAGTAGTGAATAACCTCATCTAGAATGAGACAGAAATTCAAATAAAAACCATTAACTGATAAACTCATCACACGAAAACGAAATGAATAGACTTTTCTGGAGCTTAAATGTTTCTTTGATACAATTCTCATTAAAAAAGAAAATGCCTAAAGTTGTTTGAAAAGCAAAGTTATCGAATGCAAATCTAAGGAAGTAGACTGTTGGTCTAAATCAGTGGCTCGTCTTGATGAAACCCTGCTTGCTCCTCTCAAGCATTACCGGCAGCACAAATATATTTGGAGGTAGTATGGATTCATGGAGTTTTCCAAGTGGGTCAGGGCACTTGTTGGAAGGCTGTAGGACATGGGAAATCTGCAGAATTCTCACCAGCGTGTTGGGTCTGGTGAAGTGAAATAAGGTGAGGAGTTGAAGTGAGGAAGATTCAGAGAGGGGCCTTTGGAAGAGACTGTCTGGATTCTTGTGTGTTCTCTCATCCATTGTCAAGACATTCATGATGATTCAAAAGTTCCCTCAAATAGAGGGGCAGTGCTTGCCAGGGGAACATCAGTCCTCTTACTTCCAAATGAGTAACCTCTCAGCTGCAGGTCTCTGGTATTTCTGTACATAATGGGGTAGAGGTTTTTGTTTTGTTTTGTTTTGTTTTTTTCAGTATAGTGGATTTACAGTGTTGTATTTCTGGTGCACAGCATAGTGATTCATTTGTACATATACATATAAATTCCTTTTCATATTCTTTTTCATTATAGGCCATTACAAGACATTAAATATAGTTCCCTGTGCTATACAGTAGGATTTTGCTATTGTTTTATTTTATATCTGTTATATAGTAGTTTTTTAATCTTTTATTTAGTAGTTAGTATCTGCAAATCCTGAATTCCCAATTTATCCTTCCCCATGCCGTTTCCCCCATGGTAACCATAAGTTTGTTTTCTGTGTCTGTGAGTCTGTGTCTGTTTTGTAAATAAGTTCATTAGTGTCCTTTATTTAGATTCTACATGTCAGCGATATCATATGGTATTTTTCTTTCTCTGACTTGACTTAGTATGGCAATCTGCAGGTTCGTCTATGTGCTGCAAATGGCATTATTTTATTCTTTTTTATGGCTGCTCTAATCGTAGCCTGGAGACATTGTCACGTGGCGCCTAGACCTTGGGCAGTAGCATTGGTATTTGATTCTTACTTAATGAATTCTGAAAGAGACCAAGTGCAGTTCCTTTCGTAGGGTGCACTTGTTTCCTATGGCTGCTGTGGTAAATTACCATGAACACTGTGGCTTAAAACATGCACTGATTCTTTCATACTTCTGGAGGCCAGCAGACTGAAGTCAGTGTCACTGGGCCAAAATTAAAGTGTCTTGAGTTTGAGATGTGTTTGTTCAAATAGCCCTCATTGGAACAGGGTTAATCCATTACAATGTAAACATTTCATTTTTTTAAATTTAAATATTATTAAACAATTTTTATTTGTCCCTTTAATTAACTTGTCTATTGAGCTTTTAATTTCATTACATTTTTACTTCTAGAATTTTGGCAGGGACTTCTTCAGTTATGCCTTTTTCTCCCTTGTAAGCAATGCATTGTTTTCATCTGATTGAGTCTGCTAGCTCACTTTTGTGTTAAGAATTTGACACACACATTGCAATGGCTCATCACATTTGGAGGTGGAAGTAACGTCCCTGAGACGGAAGTCACGGCTCCCACAGAGGTGGGCACATCCAGGGTTAGTGGGCCATGCCACTTAACATATTCTAGAATAAATAGAATAGAATATGAAGGAGACAAAGAGGAAAGTAAGGTTTTATGACATGTACCTTGTTTTTAATGGTTTGATTTTGAAAGAATGTAACTATTTTATATATTTTAAAAAGCAATATTATAGGAAAAGAAAAAAATCTACAATTTCTAAAACTTGAAGATGAACTGAAACACAACTGCATCCATATCAAGTTGGCAACAAAACCAATTATAACAAATGATCTTAAAACGCAGGTACACTGATGGGAAACCTGGATGCAGAATGGAAATAGATACACAAAGAAACACTAAACTTCATTCAAGAGCCTTATGTTAGCATTAATTTTTATTGCCATTTGAAGCTATCATATGTATACTGTAGCATAAACCAAGCAAGAAAACATGCCAGTATTTTAAGAGACAGGATTTTCAGCATAAAAAAAATAAAACCAGAGTAAAAACTGTTCAAAGTTTAAGTACATCATTGTAGTCTTGAAATTCAAGTTAGTTTTTCTTTCAGAAATACATGCATGTCTTAGCTCTCCACCGAAAATGCCTGGAAAATGATCTAATAATAATTTGCACCCCAAACATCCAGATGGTGGTTTCTAAATGCCATTTCTTCTTAAAAGAGTTGGAATTGTGGGGGACGGGTAGGATGGTGGCAGATTTCAGTTATTAGGCTGAAAAATACACATGGAGCCAAGGAATCTTGTACCAGGAAGCAGGAAGCTACTGGGATTATATCCAACAAGACAGAGAAACAAACTTGAATGAAATAGTTTGAGCATTAAAATGAATAATGATGAATACTTACTGAAATACATAAAATCCATTTTGGGGTTCCAAGGAGCTCACTTCTTACTCTCAGAATTAATAAGGGGGAATTGAACATACATTCTCTCTTTTTTGTAAACATATAGTTCATGGGGAAAACATTCTTCTGCATTGATAAATGAAGAAAAATGCATCTTATAATGGAATAATAAGTCTAGCCAATTATCATAAGTGGATGCTGCAACAGTCATGTGAAAGGTTAATGAGAAATTTTATAATGATTAGAGCATGATGCCAAGATCTGAACTTGCTTGTCAATCCTCGGTCTCAGCAACCTTGAAGTCACACCACGTATGTTTTGTGTATATTAATATGATGCAGCAGGAGCACGGAAAACATCACCTATGAATTATACTTACAAATCCCTCTCTAGGCAAGTCGCTAGATCTAGCTACAAATGAATTTATTTATTTTCATAAGAAGCATAGCAAGCTTAAGGACTATATGAGGAAGCAATCAGATACATCCAGAAAGTATCTGTAGTAGTGATTCCATTTCTGCAACAAACAAATGACATGGAAAAGAAAAGACAAAGTGATCGATACATACTTAGTGATTTAAGAGACAGACAAATGCATTTGTTGGATCTTGTTTTGGTTCCTGTTTGAATGAATCAACTGTAAAAAGACATTTTAATTAATTGGGAAAATTTGAATGTGGCCTAGCTGTTAATATATGGTCAAATATTCTTATTATTTGTTATGTTAAGTTGATAATGGCACCAAGATGAGCATAGAACAAAATAAAAAAAAAAAAAAACTCAGGCATTGTAATGTATACTGAACTGCTTACCCATAAAATAAAGAAAACCTATCTGGAATATATTGAAAAATACTCCAAATAGGAAAGAAAAAAAAAGGGCGGGGGAAGGAACATTGATAAAAAGATTATAAAAATGCTTATAATTCTTAAAGCTGGGTGATGGGTGTATGGGGTTCATGATACAGTTCTTGTCACTCTTCTGTAAAGTAAAAATTTCCATTAAAAAAAAAAACCTGAGAAAAAATGCATTACCACCTAGAGAAGCAATCATTTATCTGACAGTACACTTCACAGCTGCACCAACAATGGCCCAAAGCTAATGGATAATACCTTCAAAAAGCTGATGTTGCAAATTCAGCAACGAGAGAGGACCGGATAACTAAATGTGTAACTTCTGGTCGAAGACGACAGGAGATCAGGTCAGAAACTTAGGAGGGAAGGTTAGTCTTCAGCTGTAATGGTGCATCTGGTCCTGGGAGGCTGGAGAAGGAAAATGACGTAAGAGAAAATGCACAGGCTGATTTTTAGATACAAGCAAGCATGGGATTGAGTGGATTTCCCTGTGAATTATAAAGCGAGGATACAGGCGAAAAAAGGCGGCCCGGGAGCAGAGGTGTACGTCTGCTCGGGTTCAGTTACTGAGACGCAGGCAGCGACCTGCTGAAGTTGAGGACGAGGAACGTGTTCTGTGTTCCTTCTGCATCACTCTGTGGGTCCCTCCGGAGAGCTTGAGAGGTAGAGCAGAGACCGTGGGCAGTAGGGTCCCAGGCAGGGGATTTGTAGGTTAGGAGCAAAGAAGGGGATGAGGCATTGAGGACAGTGTGAAATGTGGGTAAAGGGAGTCACCTTTGATAAGAGGGTGAAATAGTTAAACAGCGTGAAGATGAAAAGGGGGCGGGGTTTCTGTGAGGGCGAGCACGTGACTGTGCCTTTCCCGGTTTACTATGGAGAGGACCCAAAGAATAGAAAAGAAGGAAGCGCTTTACTCTTTGAAACTTAGGACAGTTCCCTAAGAAAAATCATTCATGATTTTTTAAAGGGAAATTGCTTGAACTTTATAATTATTTACTAATTGAGAGAGACGAGGTTATGAGTAGTTGATCCAAGAGATTCATAGTTTAGAAGCAAAATTTCTAATTTTGGTTTTAAAAATTAAAGTCATTTCTATTTTTCTTCATATGTAAATACAATTATGAAGCAGCAGTGGTGAGTTATCATGGTTAAACACATCTTTTGAAGTTAGCTAGAATCAATTCCGTTCTTCCCTTGCCCGTTGCGTTGCTTGGCTGGAGGCAGGCCACTCGACCTCTCTGGTTCACCTGAGGAACTGTGCGTTCACAGTAGTCAATGCAGTTCTTAGGGGATGGGGACAGACATCTTACTCTTTTGTACATAAAGCTCAGGTGTGCATCCAGGACGTAAACAGCTATAGGTATGTGATGTGAACATTTTATGGAGGAGGTGACTCGAAGGAAAATGTGTGAAATTACTCTAGTGAGGGGTGGGAGATAATGAAAGCAAGACTGAGAAATACGATGATGAATTAATAAAGCCACAGCTACTTACCAAAACTAAAGGCCACGGTTGTACAAGATGGCATATGTAATGCACTAAACAAGAGCTTCATAACAAGAAGCTTAATGAGTATTTTCGTACTATTTTAAAAGAATTTTTAGAGTTGCGCTGACTCTCTCCTTATGTGTTAGTTACCAACAGCTGCCTTAAGAAATTGCTGCAAAATTCATGGTTTCAAATGACAGATACTTATTCTCATAGTTCTGGACACCAATAGTCCAAAATTACAGTGTCAGGAGGCAAGGCTCCTTTGCATCTTCCAGTTTTGGGGGGTTTCCTGGTGTTCTTGGCTTGAAGCAGCGTAACTCCGATTTCTGTCTCTGCCTTCCTGGGGCTTTCCTCTCTGTCTCTGTCTCCTTCTTCTCTGCCTCTTCTGAAGACAGCTGATACTGGATTCAGGGCTCACTTTAATCCAGGACTATCTCATTTTATGATTCTTAACCTTGAAACTGCTAAGATCCTAACTCCATAAAGGTCATACTCTGTGATTCTGAGTGGACGTATCTTTTTGGGGGAACACAGTTCAACCCACTACCCTGGAGATCTGTGAGCTAAGGCTGTGGGTGAGCAGCCCCTCCCTCCAGGAGGTCTTGGAGGAAAGGTAATTGGCCTCTGGGAGATTCTCAGTCTTACAATGACTTAAGGGATTTGTAAAATAAAAGATATAAAACTGGGGGAGTGTATACAAAACAAGAAGAGATTTAGTGATCTCGTTAGTAAAAGTAAATTGTCTGTTAACTTTGTGACTATATTATCATAAGAAAAAATTACTCATATGAAAGTTAATTTTTATTTCATATTTAACATTTTTCATACGACATACCACAAGTTTCTATTCATACTTCTATAAAACTTTCAAACATGCACAGGAAATTCATTCAAAATGTAACATGTTTTCAGTCATAAGTAACTTCTTTAACAGAACTCAGTAAGATACTTAAATACATTGTTCAAGTATGTTAGCCTAAAGCTGCTGAAACATGGACCTGCCTTCTAGAAATGTCCTTGTTAATTGATAGGTCAGTTACCTATGTGCTTTGTCTAGAGTGCCCAAGAAAACAAACAAATAAACTAATCTCACAATTAATAGTAACTTTTTCTGTACAAACCAATATTATTTTATTTTCTGGTGGCAATAATAATAAAACTCTCTTGCATTTTTTATTGTCAAATATTTTCAAAAGCATAGGCTGCATGATATATAGAAAAGTAGTCTTACCAATAATTCTAAGGGAAATGTATATTTCTAATAACTTAGTAATCTTTAATTGCAAGCACATTTTCACCAGTGTCCAAAAGAGAGCAAGTAATCAGCAAGTATCAGAAAATATGATCGAAAGAGTGTGAGCATCTATGCCCTGCAGTGCTGAGCCACAGGAGATGCTCAGTGCCAGTCACTGTTCCTAGACGGAGGATTAATTTATATGACTATGTATTAAACAGTAATTCACTCATTGACACATGCATTCCCTCAGAAATATTTCAGTATATTTTTAAGTACCGAATAGACCTGAGATGCTAATCAAGACAATGTGACTACAGGCATTAATGAGCTGTGGTCTCTTTAGATACTTACATTCTGGTCAAAGTTCTTTTCACATTAGAATTTAAAGTGAATTTTATTAGTTCCTGATACTCTGCACTGATGTGTCGATTCACATACCACACATCCTGCACTTCTGTTTATTTAATCCAGGTAGCACTTTATTGGGTGTATATGGCAGAGTGACATTTAAAGAATACCTTGACCTTGACACTTAGCCAAGAGCTATGAAATATAGCCAAGGTGAGCAAACAGTTTAAAGTAATGAATATATATTTTCTCCTGTGTAAAAACCACAAATATTTTAACTAAGTGTTATACAGACTCCCTAAAACAATTTTACTCTTTGCTACCTAAGTTTTCTGGAATGGAAATAAATAGGTTTGTAATTTCAAGTGAATAAATAGATGCTTTTATTCTTGCGGTTTAATACTTCAAGCATTGTCATATGATAAAACAGTGAGACCAGTTAGTAAGTGTACCTTATGTTACAACTTGGTAATATTTTACCTAATGAAAAATAGTGTGTCACATTAACACTGCTCAGAGCTGTTGTTTAAATGGTGAATTTGAAACCTTTGGAAAAAATGAGTACATGCTGTTTAATAATTCAAATCCATTGGAATTAGAAATCAATATAGTGTACCTTATGTTTGAAAAACATTTTTATTCCCCATTTCTATATCGTGTTTATGTTTCCTTTTTTAAAGACATCTGTGTGGAAGGTGCAGGAAAGTTGAGTAAAAGCAATATAAATCTGTCAGGTCAGGCATCCGTGATATCTCTATTCAATACATATTATACATATTTCTAAAATGAGACAAAATACTAGTTTTTACCTTTAGGAAGAGAAACTAGGGTACAACAGATAATGTTACTTTTCAGAAATAAATTTTAAGTTAACAAAATGAGTGATAATAGAGTATATTTATATTTGGAGTCTTAATGAAATGGAGTAATGTTTTAAGAAATTATTGCTGTTCTCTCTGCATTCCAAAGAATATAAAACTTTAGTCCATATGTCATTGGATATGTCATTCTGGAGATCCCTATTTCACCAATTACTTTTAACTTCCTTCTAAAAAATATGATTAAGACACATTTGAATAAGTGATAATTCCTGTTAAGACTTTTTGTCTTTTTCTCTAAGCAAGCTTTGAAAACATTTTCCAAGCTCTGAAGTAGTTCTGATTTTGTGTGTGTGACCATACTAGGAAATATGTTGTTAAGTCTCTTTTTAACTTAATTAGATGATTCATTCACTTATTTGAAAAAAATAATTAAGTATCTATATAGGCTAGAGATACCGATAATATCTAAAATTTTAGGTTCCAGATACTATTGAGACCGAATATTACAATTTAAAGCATTGATTTCTTTTTCACACACACACATACAAAGGGGAGTCTTATTTGGGACTGTTTCATCAGTGCGTCTTTCTTTTGTGTCTTCAAAATCCTCTTTAGATTACTCTTCCTGAGTCTGGGAACACAGTACATCTCAACTATCCTTTGATCCTGAGTGGTCACTTACTCTCATTTTTTCCCCTCATTATTCCTTTGCAATCTAGGTAAGTAGTGGGTCTCCTTGTATATGACGTTTGCTCGATGACTTTCCCCAGCCCCTTTTCAGCGTATCACAACAAGATGGGTTGTGTGCTAAAATGACGTGAGTCACCTCTGGGTCAGTGCAGAGGAGAGACAGGGAAGAAGTTTGTACCTGAATTTTTCCTTGTCAGCAGTGGTACTGCTGCTCCCCACGGTGTAGCCTGCATCTGACTTGAGGGTGACTATGACGATCGGGGCCCCCCACCCAAACCACACCACTGACCCACTCATGCTGGACACACAGTTAGAAAAATCCCAGCAAATCTTTATGGTATTGAGTTATTGAGGTTGCAGGGTTGCTTTGTTACTGCAGCAAATTTAATTTATCCTGACTGTTATACCAGTGATCCTCACTTGCTGTATCCAAGGATATCCCTTTTCCATTTCTCTCTTCTTCTTTTTTTTTTTTTTTTTTTTTTGGTTATTTGATTTGAGTAAAATCCCAGTTTTATCATTCATTTATGCTAGGAAAATGCTTAATATCTTTGCTTTTCAGTAGCCTTGTATAAATTGGTAATCTTCATCAGTACATTATAACTTTGTTGTAAAAAAAAAAAAATGGAGAGGTTAAATAGATATCATTTGCTTTTTTCTTTCCCTTGGATCACCTGGCTTCCATATCACTTAAATCTCCAAGTGTGTTTAACCTTTTTATTTTCTCTGTTTCCTTGAATGACTCATCTGCCCTTACTCAGCCACACAAAATAATCAGCCCCGAAGCACTACTCTCAGCATCCTTCTTGATTACGTTTATTTTGTTCCCTCAGAGCTTGTGTCTTTTCATAACTTCAACTACCATTTCTGTGATCTCGTCTTCCCATTTAAGCCCTCTCTTCCCAGCTCCACGCCTCCTTTCCTAACTTCCCACTAGGTGTCCCTTCTTCTCTGTCGCCAGCTCAGCGTGTCCACACATTCTTACCCCACTGTATCTCCCGAGGCCATGTTTCCCTCACGGTCCGTGTCAGCATTTCTCTTCTCAGTGGAACTATTAAAACGTTCTCTTCAACCAACAGATTATTAAGTTGTTAAATTATTTTGCTGCTGTTTTGTAATCATTCTCGTCTTTCCCCATGTCTGCTCCATTGGTGCAAGCTCTTTGGTCTTATGCTAATGGCCCCACGTTGTGTACAGAGTAAAGATAAACACACAGACTCACACACACATAATTTAGCACTTAAAATCTGTCAGAGTAGAACCTCCAACCCCATCTCCCAGATCTTGCCTGCCTACTCCATGTTTTAGGCACATACTTCTATTCCCTGTCCTGTGAGCACAGGGGGTGACAGGCTGGGAAAGTGTGAAAATAAGATCAGAGAACTTTGATTTTTCTTAATTTCCTCCCTGTAACCATATCTGAATGCAAACAACATACCTGTTAGCGTTGCTCTGTAGAAATGTCATTTCATCCAACAGAAAGTCGTCTCTCCTTGGCTTCCTACAGAATTTGGTTCTTGCCCTGTCACAGTGTTCCTTACACTTCACTCACCGAAATGTGTATAGATCCTCTACCCACACGCAGCTCAGGGAGGAGAGCAAGGAACGCCTTCATTCCCTGCTGCTTCTCACGCTACCTAGAGCGGACTGGAGGAGCTCACTGATGCTGTAACTTGGGAGCAAACATCTTTGTTAGATTATGTACGGAAATTAAAATATGATTTTATTTATAATAATTATGTGAGTGAGGCCTATAATCTGTTTATTATAATTTATGGATGGAATCTGTCCGTGAGGTGTGGAACAGATGCATGGGTGCATTTTACCTCCCGCCCCTGCAAATGGAAGAGCTAACGCTGTTTTTTTTTAAAACAAGTTACATTAGAGCACTCTGGAACATGAAACTAATTTATTTTGATATTGGAAAGTCCATCTGTCTCTACTGTATTCGTTTTATTTCTGTGCATGTTCGCTGTTTGGCCAGAGCATATACCTTTCTTAATGATAGGCTACAATAAATACATGGCATGATGTAAATTTAAAATTAAAGTCATTGTGAGAGACCGCTCCACACCCTCCCACTAGAATCAAAAAAAATACCAAGTGTAGCAAGGATATTTCCGTTCCAAGTGTACGCATCGGCATTTAATATGGGGCGTTGACATTCTACTCATAAATGCTAGTTACAGTTGTAGATTGTGACAGTGTTTGTGAAATCTACTGAGAACAATCAGAGCTTATGTTCTGTGTGTGTTTGTTATTCTTCCAGTAATTCATTTTTATTATATTACATATAAATGATTATCCTATGATATATTAGAAAGCATTGTATGAAATGTAATATTATGGAGTATCATAATGTTACCAAGTCCAAACTCATACTGCTCGCCGCATGACTGGCCACTAAATTAGGAGATGAGGTGTTGGGGGCAAGGAATAATGACTTCATTGAGAAAGCCAGCAGACTGAGAAAATGGGGGACTTGCGTCCTGGAGAACCTTCCCCAAGTCAGAATTCAGGGTCCTTTTACACTAAAAAGGGGAGGGGGTGTGGTTGGTTGGTGCAGACTTCTTTGTGTTGAAATCCTTTGATTCTTGCAGCCTCCACGTGGGTCCGGTCATGCTGTTCCTGTAAACCTCCAACAGCACTAAATATTATTCTCTGCTCTGCAGTTTTTGTCTCTGTATGAATGGAAAGTGTTACGTACCTTTGAAGGTCAGAGCCTTGAGAATGGGCTCCCCTGTGTGTTTCAGGCTCTAGGCAACATTCTTTTACAAAAGGTGCAGAACCAGTGTGACGGAGCCCAGGAAACAGAGCCCAGCGTTAGAGCCAAAGGAACAGGTCTGATACGGAGTCACAGGTCTGATGTGGAGTCAGGCTTATTCTTCCCTGCCACAATAATAAACGTTTTATTAAATAAGTGTGCAGAATATAATAATAACAGTGATAAGCTGACCTTGTAGCACCAGTAGTTTGAAGGCACTTCTCAGACCCCCTGAAAAGGCACACACGTGGCAGACACTGGAAGCAGTTACTGCAGGCAGCGGCCTGACATTCCCGAGGTCACTGGTTGGGAGTCAGTTTAATGCTCACCAGATACCACACTAAGGAAGACACTCATCTGCTCTGGTGTCCTTTCATTAAGGAGCCGTGTATTCATCTGGGCCATTTACCATGTGCCTGGGGAAACTGCTCACTTTTAAAAGAATCCATAGTCAGGACATTTTTTAAGCAAATCTAGGTTCCCAATGACTCTGTCTCTCTTACCCCATAAATGACCGTTACTGAGATGTATGAAACAGGCTGGTTTAAGGGGTTGAAGAATTGCAACAGGTTTTAACAGAAAAGTGAGTTAGTGATTGCTCCCATTTGTTTGTTAATTTTGTGGAAGATCATGCTTCTAAAAATGAGAATATGTTTCTATGTTTCTAGTAAAAATCCAACATCCTTAAGCACAGATGAAATACAAACAGACTGAGGCATCTCAGAAGGCACAAGAAAGATCCAGATTTCTCAGTTTTTTAATACACTCAGGTGTATTTGAATATATTTTTTATTCTCTCAACTAATGAGCTTTTGTGTGGTTCCTCGTGTGATAGTGCCCGTAGTTGGAGTTGAACCACCTTGGCCCTGGGGAATGTGCTAGAAGGTCCTGGGGAGAGAAAAGCACACCAGTGTAAAGATTATATCCACTGTTCTCACTCAGATGTTGCCGATGTGACGAAGGGTCCAATTTCTTTTTAGGTATTTGCATTTTAATCACAGGCATTCCTTTCAAGAAGAGCACATGCTCTGAACGGTCAGTGACCACTCTCATGTTTATCCCGTTGTAGTCTGACTGCACATCTGATTTAGAAAGGCTGGAGTTGGTGACACTCAATCACATCCAATGATCCACTTTTAAAATGAAGTTACTTGATCTCTGGAATCATGATCTCTCATAATCTGGAAGTGTTATGACCGCTGGTAGGGATCTATCAGCTGGATGTTCCGGGCGTCTCATGCCATTAAAGGACTAGACAGAGAAGAGCTATGGTGTCCTCTGAATTTGCAGGATTAATGGGTGGAGACCAACAGGCTTCATTTCCTCATCTCGCTGCAGTTCCTGTCGTGAGAATTAATGGGAAAGCATTCCAATTACATCCATAATGGGCTACCCAGAATCTAAGAAGGTGGCGGCTAAGTTTTTACACTAGGCAAGGGGAGTTGAAATACTTGAAAATCTGGGGGGTGGGGCAGGGAAAGCAAGAGAAACCTGGGTGATAACAGAGGAGGGAAGTAATAAGATCCTAGCACTTAAATTTGAAAAATTTGGTTGTCGGCTTAAATTTCACATTAGTTTTCTTTCTGTTTCTAGTGAGTGTGATATTTACAAATGATGAGAAATATTTACTGTCAGTTTTTAACCTTTCCTAATCAGTATCCATTGTGCTAAAGCCTCTACCATTGATGCACAGAACAAAACTGAAGAATACTGGAACTGAAAGAAATGAAACAAATACTAGAAAAAAATGATCACCAGTTAGTCCATAGGTTGCAAACTGGCAAGATATACTCAAATCAGTGGAATTACTCTGAAAAATGGACACAAATTGACCTTGGCATGGGATAATGGACTCTAAGATTTGAAAGTCACTTCAGGTGACAAAAATATCTCTAACTTCCTGAACTAAACATAACTTTTGAGTTGCAACAGGGACAACTCTGTAAACTCAGGGCAACTATGTATGGAAATACAATGAAGATGTTATGAATGTCAGTGCCAGAATAAATCAATCAGCATTCTCCATTTGGAAGTATAATTTCATAAAAAAAGAAAATGATCATTTTCCTTCTGCTCAGAATTGGTCTCCTTGGTTAGGAGGTCATTGTATATGCTGGCGTGTGAAGAATTCCTAAACAGAACTACTGCTGTTCTGCTGATTTCTTTTCAACCTTGCATATCCTGGCACTGAGCTGCCATTGTTGTAAATGATACGAGCGTAACTTTACCTTGGGTTCTCAGCAACCTGGCCAGGAAACTTGTGGGAATACTGATAGGCATATAAGAAAGTAAAAAGAAACGTATTAACACATTTTGTTAGTTTCTCCTACTCATTATTTCCTGGAGGACAGAAATCATTTTTTTTTTTAAATATTACCTTCCTTTCTGAGCACACTGTCAGCTGGCCTCTTACAATGATTCTATACTTCACTGAAAAAATGAGAAATACAAGAAGTAATGCAGAAGATTCCTTTTTCAACATTTGTCAATTTTCATAATGGAAAATTAGAGCTAGAGATGAGCTGACTGAATTTGGGAATAAATGCAAACATGGGAGGGAATGTGTGCAGGGATGGAACAAAAAGGGAACTACACTGGCTACCTCCTAGTCTATATCTCAACACAGTTTTAGCAGTTGATTTCAAAATTGTAAGAGCGTGTAATCACTCCTGCATGCCCCTTTTCCACACAATATATTCTGTATCAAAAGGGCCTGATACAGAAAAAAACTGTTAATGAGTCCAAGCCCATACTCTTTGCCACATAAGAGGCCAATAAATCAAGAAACAAGTTATTGGGGCAAGGAAGAATGACTTTGTTTGGAAACCCAGCAGACCAAGAAGATGGTGGACTAGTGTCCTAAAGAACCATATACCCAAGTTAGAACTTGGGTTCCTTGTATACTAAAAGGGGAGTGGGTGTGGTTGGTTGTGAACTTGTTAGTGCCAGAATCCTTTGTTCTTACAGCTGTCCACATAGGTCAGGTCATGATGTTCCTATAAACTTCCAACAGGACAAATGTTATTCTCTGTTCTACAACTTTTTATCTCTATATGAGTGGAAAAATGTTATACCCTTAGTCACAGCCTTGAGAATGGGCTGTCCTGCGTATTTCAGACTATAGGCAACATTCTTAAGTTGTAGCAAAAGCAATAGAATACAAAGGTAAAAGTAAAAAAAGAAAAAAAAAGCAAACAAAAACAAAAAAACAAATCCAATACAGAGTCAGATTTGTTCATCCTTATTACAGAAGCTCCCCCAAATAATTTTAGACTAATGGATAGATACAGGAAGGAAAGAATAAAATGCAAAGAAGGAAGGAGACTGATGGAAACAACTCTGAAAAAAAATCAGGGAACATGCTGTAGAGGGAAAAATGGAGGGAGGGTGGAATTCACAACAAAAGAGCTAGGCTATCTTTGATTCCATGTGATACATTGGTTGCCCCAAAAAAGGAAGGGAAAAGACCCCTGTTCTTGTCTTAACTGGAAGTTAAGAATCAGACAGGAGATGGAAGCATTGTGTAGCAAAAGATTTTAAAGGATTTATAAGCAAAGGGCAAGAATGGGAGATGGGCTGATCCAAGGGTGGATAACAATGGTCTTTGTTTGCTCTCTCCTCTTAGACCCTCGCTTAGAGGTGTTCTCATGGCTGATCGGCAGCTCTTGCCCTTGAAGTGCAATCATGCTCGTTCCCTTTTGGGCATGTCCTTACCCATGCTGCACATAGAAAAATCCATGGGGGTGGGGGGGCTAAACCGCAATGCTAATTGTATTACAGTGAGCATTGGGTCATGTCAGGTTAGGTCTTGTCACTACCACATGGTCATGGCCATCAGGTTCTAACCGGTTTCTTGCTGGCACTCATCTAGAGGAAGTAAAGCTCCTTTATGCTGAAGGCAGGCATACCACCGTCTTGTGGACCACCCTCCCTCTCCTCCACCTTATCTGTCCTGTTCCCCCACTTGTTTAACTGCCTCACTTATCTAACATTGACTTTCATGTATTAAATGTGTTAAGGTGAAGATATGTTTATATGATGACAGAGAGAGAGAGAGAGGGAGAGAAAGAAGGAGAGAGAGAAGGAATATTATTTTAAATATTGGGAATTGGGAATAGAAATATTTGATCTCCTAACTTGGAAGGAATTTGATTTCTGGATATGAGAAACTTGTAAAATAAAGGTAGAGTCATCACATGTTTTTTGCCTCACAGATTTTCGTTTTACCTGCCATTTTTGCTTTAAAAATTCACAGAAAAAACATTTTTATATTTTCCAAGATGAGTTTGCTGCATGGCAGATCTGTATGCTTTGTATTATGGTAGATATGGCAGGACTGGGTGACTTGGATTTAGAAAATCGTTCACTGTTGACTCTTAATCTTAATTAGCTACTTGCTACCCTTGCTCATTCGCACACTATCTTTTCCACTCCGTTGCCTCACAGTGACGAGCAGTGATACTACACGCCTGCCCAGGGCTGTACTTGTCAAGTTGAAGGCGCAGGAAGCCCAGCACCTTGTTTTGGATGGAGCAGGATAAGATAAATCTTGTTTTCTTTTTTTCTGTTAACAGCTAGCTGCTTTTGGGGTGAAAAATGGCCTTTTTCAAACTGAATACATAAAATCTGGAAGGTTGGAACTGCAGAGGGTCAGCTTGCAAAGGCTAAAGCCAAATAAATTACCAGGCTGTGGTGCTATAACAGCCTATTGGGAACATATGGATTTTTTCCCCCCTCGTATTGGATTTAAGTCAAAGAAAGATACAGTGAAACTATAGCTCTCCTGGGAGAAGGACTGATGTCTGTAAGGGGTTTCTGGATTTGGCACTGAACTGACCTTAACAATCTATGCTAAAATAATAGCTTCTTTAAAATGGGCTTCTGTTAATGGGTTAAAAAAATATAATAACGATGAAGGAAAAAGTATCATTTACACATAAAAATCTTGCTAGTACCTAAACTTCCACCAAAATAAAATACATAATAATGGTATAGCTATTTGAATATTATACCATTCTATAAAATATTAATTGAATTTTATACTTGTTTCTGTCATGGTACGATATGCTGGACAATGTGGAGTTTCTGATTCAGTTGTCTGTGCTTTATGCTTCAAGTGGAGATGAGAATGAAGACAGTGAGACGGTATTTATGGCACTTTACAGCCAACAGAGCGTATTCACATGGATTATCTTACTTGTAAATATGAAGATGGCATACGACTGTGATTGAGACATTCTCAGAGCGCTTACCCAAGGCACAAGTACAGAGTAAGAAGATTTTAACAGGAACCCAAGTTGTGAGGAACTCTTTCTTCTCCAAACCACTCTCTCTAGATAAAACTAGAATTTGTCCATTTTTAGTCATTCTTGAGTTTTTTTTATAATCTCCTTCAGCAAATATATAATCATATAATGTATATATAAATTACACATATATAATATATATACACATTTGTTTAGTCATTAATAGATACTTGATTCCCTACTAAGAAAGGGCTACACGACTTGGCAATCAGCGTGACAGGACAACTGCTACTACCATGCGGCAAAAAAGTATCAGAAATAAACTACACAAAAAAATCACTTGGTGAGCATTATAATGAATTGAGAAATGCTATAGGAATGTAGAAAAGATGTGTGACTTAATCTTGAAAGCAAAAGATTTCCAGAGGAATACGTTTTAATTTGTGACCTGAAATTATCAGACATAATTAGAATAGTAGGTGAGACAGTTGCTCATTCATATAGAGTGGAGTAGCACATGTGGGGAAATCTGGGAGGAAGGACCATTCAGTATAAGGACTGAAATAAATCCACTCCATGCAGAGAACAAGGAGAGACAAAGGAAGAGATTGATAGGGTGTAGTTCACACAGAGCCACCGGACAAACCATAGAGGGGCTTGAAGTCAGCCCCCGGCATTACACTTGCACTGCTGGCTGGAATTAGCTTGGGCCAGGACTGGCTCACAGATGGTGCGTGTCTGTCCACTCATCTCTTCCCAGTTCCACATTCACATTGTTGGCTTGAGATGAGCTGTGGTGGGGTCTTCACAGGGCAGGAATCGCCACAGGGCTGTTTTAGAATACCCTAAGGAGAGTGAGTGTGCAGTGAGATAGGCTCTGAAAAGGTCTGTTACGTATCTTTGGCCGTAATTTGGGTGAGATGTGACTTAAATTTAGATTTGGAGATTGGCAGCGAAGATCAGCATGAATTAGACAGCTCTGAGATGTATTTAGGAAGTTATGATAGGACTTGTTGACAGATTAGTAGTGAGAGGTGGATGGGAGAATGTGGCAAAGGACAGTCTCCACATTTCTGACATGAACTGCTGGGTTCATAGTTCCATTTATGAAGGCAATAAAAATGCCTTAACACAAAAAAGGGATGGCTCTGTAGTGGATAACTATATAATTTTCCCCACTTGGTCTAATACATTTACCTCTACCAAACATGGTTTTTCATTTCTGCCTGTGGAGAGGGCAGTAATCATTGAAAACAGAATGTGGAAGGGAGTTCTGTTTTATGAGCAAAGAGAAATGGATCAAAGTTAGATTGCAGCTATAAAAAGAGTAAAGTTTATTAGGCTTAAAAACTGGGCTAGTAAGCTCTTATGAAGAAACAGGTCAAACAAGGAGACAGTGTTGACCTGTGTATGGGATTGTTTGCATTCTTTTGGCATTGGAGGGCCAGGAGATAGGTACGGAATTGGGGTTCTTATACTAGAGAGACTGAGCTTGTGGCTGTGTTGCTGAAACATGGCCTCCATACCCCGAGTACCAAATTGAGACTCAAGGGCACAGTTTTGGATGAAGTAGAAAAGGCAGCTTTATTTCTTTGCCAGGTAAAGCAGGTCACTGTGGGTTAATGCCTCTAAGACTGTAAGCCTGCTGGGGAGAGAAGGCAGGGGGGTTTATAGTAAAAGTTCAAGAGTTCCAGGGACAGGAGTAGCTTACAGGGGTAGAGATCATGTACAGGGTAACACATTGTTGCAAAGTTGTTCTTGTTTTTGTAGATGCAGGGGTCCCCTTCCCTCTGCTGGGTATGAAGTTCATCTCTGGCTTTGAAACTCTCTTAATATTCTTGTTCCTAGAACAAAGGATGCATAGGAAGAGGCTTTATGGAAAAGAGCTCTAGAGAAAAACCTGTGCACCTTAAAGTCAGGTTGATAAAAGCTTTTAGCCTTTAAAATATGCTGAGGCCTGGAACCTCCTGCTGCAGACTGGAACCTGCAGCTTGAACAACAGGATTCAAGGAAACCACAAGGGGCCAAGAAGAGGGCACTGGGGGCGAAAGCAGGGCACTGAGCATGATCCCTGCACACAGCACCACGAGGGGATTGAATGGACTACCCAGGCCTCCCTCCTCCGGCGCAACCCTGGTCAACAAGAGCATGAGAAAACCCTTTAAACCAATATACAGTGAAGCAGTTACAAACACCATCACAGATATCAGATGGTCACTGATGGTGACCATAGGGTCCTACTTGGTTACAACAGTACCAATTCCCTTCCATGGAGCCATCTGAGTTATAGTCATGGTTTAATGCTGAGCAAGAAATGTGGTTGAAATAGCTAGCAATTTGGGGTACTACACCTCATGAGATTTTTGGAGATAAGTTTAGAGAGAATTTGTGCTAAAGAGAGGAAGGCACAAATGGAAAGACTGAGTATTTCTCTTACTGATGGGCCACGGTCAGTGCCAGTAAGGGAAGTCATGAATATCACGTCATCTCGCAAGTTATACACATTGACATCTCTGCCTACAGAGCCATCTTGCTAGGACAGTCAATTTTATTTTCCTAGTAATGTGTAAATATGTAAAAAAAAAAAAATTCGGCCCCTATAGAGTGAGCTTCCTTCAGATCACTCAACCAGTAAGTGTCTGAACCGGCTGAAACTTGTGTTAATACCCCACAGTACCAAGAATAAAATTCAAAATTATTTTTGAAATTTTTATTTTAAAGATAATGACACTGTAGGCAATAATGTTCTTCAAACCAATTTGCTAGCAAATTAAATCCTTCTTGACAACAGAGAAACTACACCAAAAATATTTCCCCTTGCACTGAGCAAAAATTTATAGCAGCCATTCTACTATGGCTTAGAGCCTACTCAATAAAAATATTTCAGACATCGTTCCATGATCCTCATGGGTTTATAATTCATAAATTCATTATTAATAGCTAAACAAAAATAATAAAAGTATTAGAACATATCATAGCCCAAGAATGAGGTACCTAAAGGAGTATTTGAGGCCCTTATTTCCATTCCTGCATTTTAGATTTTTATGTAGAAAACATTGTGTGAATTATTTTAATTTGAAAAAAGTTGTTTTTTTCTGTCTTTTTAGAAAATATGCACTCAATTTACCACTTGTAAAAACCTGCCAGAATAATTCTAGTATGTTGTTGTACATACAGACACTGTTTCAATTTTAAATCAAAAGAAGACTGTTTTTGAAAACTAAATGTAGAAAAGTATTGATTGTGTTTTTGTTTTGGTTTTGCAAGAAGAGGGAAACTAAAGTACGAAGAGGATTTGTTCATTAAAAGTGTCTAAAACTTAAACAAACAAACAAAAAAACCAAAAAACAAAACAAAAAAAAACTAGCTTCCATTCTCCTGGTCAGACTCCAGAATGGGTAATTGCATTTTTGCTTCCTTATAGTTTCTTTCCAGCTTTTGGCGCAGCTGTTTACCATTCTGTATTTCTGTGCCAAACTACAGTGCAGAGTTCTTCTGCACAAGGGGAGGCAGGCAGCAAGGTTAAATACAGCTTCAGCAAAATGATCAAATGCCTATGTGTATAAGACATAAAACCCCAGGGAGGCAAATAATTGAATGCATTATAAAGGGTTCATATAAACACTTCTTAAATGAGGCTTTTAGAAATTTTCTTTATCATGGAAGGGGTCCTTAACTATGAGAATTGGGAGACACTGTAATGCGTTGACATGATTTTGTTTTTAATTTACATAAAGAAGGGTGGATTAGAAACTCTGAGTCATCTTCAGTCTGCCAAATTATTTATAATGTTATAACATTGTTCCATAAACATACTAACGCTGAGGATATGAATGCTCACATTTCAGAGGAAATGTATACATGTGTGCACCAAAAAATATGTACACGAATGATCATAGCAATAGAAAAATAAACTCTTGTTACATGCAACAGAAATGAAAGGATTCGTATTACATAATTCCATTAATGTAAATTTCAGAAAGAGATAATACTAATCTAAGGTGTTACAAGGATGTGACGCTGTTTGGAGTGTGTGAGGGGGTTTACTGGGGCTACTATTCATGTCCTACAATGCGTCTGGCTTTTGGTCACACGGCTGTGTTCACTGTGTGAAAATTCATTCAGCAATATAGCTTTGATTTGTGATGGTTTCTAGTACATACTTTATTAAACGGTATGTTGATTTTAAAATGATTATTTTCAATAGTGCCGGTTCATCCATCTGCTGAAAAGTTCCCCGTCTATATTTCATGTGGTTTTAGCAGTGTTGGTCGTTTTGGCTTGGATTCCATGAATTCCCTCATGGGGGGACCAAGTATTTTCATTTCTGACTCAACAGCACTGAGTGCAGTACCTAACAGAGGAAAGTGCTTGACCCTTGTTTTTAAAATGAAGGAGCAAATAAATGAAGCTCTGGCGTAGATTTCTGGCTCTGACCACTTAGAGCTAGAAAATTGGAAGTGGATTTTATGTTCTACAGACAAATGTCAAATAAGCAGTGAGAAAAGGAAGAGCCAACAGCAAGGGAGAGAAGAGAAGGCTGAGAAAGCAAACCCGGGGAATCCGATAGAACAGGAATGTAGAGCCATTTAGTCCAGGGATGGATATTCCAGCCTATGTGTATCAGCCTTGCAGATCGCTCTGGAGTAAACACGCCGGAGACGTGAGAGTGGTTAAATCATTGGAGGGCTCTCAGATTTCCTGTCGATCTTCACTCCCTCAAGGAAGGAAGGACACATACAAAAGACGCTTCATTTCTCTGTACATAAGGGGTACCCTGGGTGATCTACAGAAACACCCCTTCCAAGCCCTCGTTCAAGATCAAAGAGAGATTTTACAGAAAAATAGAATAAATTTTCCCAGTGAATCCTCCCCCCTGATTACTCATTCCATTGTGTCCACATTTGTCCTTCAAAAGCCTCTGTGTTCTTTGAATAAGTAATGTTCTTATCTACATGAATAGAAATACTATATTTAATAACAATGCCTGTCTGCCTCCCTGTACTCTAAGTGCCTGAACAACAGTCCTAGGTCTGTTTTGTTCACTCCTGTATCTCCTGCTCTTGGTGTAGTGTTGGGGATGGAGAACTGGCTTATTAAAAAAAAAAATGGGTCAACACAGTGATATTTTGTGTTAAACCTAAAACTCACAATGGCCAAATCTACACAACTTCAATTATCTAATAATTCTCTACATAAAATGAGTTTGCTATATGTATTTACATTATTAAAAATGAGTTTTCTATTGTCAACAGAATACCAAGAGACATGATCATTTCGGGAAAATGTTTCGGTTACTATTTGGATATTGATGTTGTCAGCATTCTAATGCAGTCAAGTCACTATACAGAAATGGTACATTAATTGCCAATTGAAAATTTTGGGGTCAGAAAACCCTTAGCATCTTTTAATCTGCCAAATAATCACATGACATTCTATAAACACACTAAAGCCAAAGGTAAGTATATGCATACCTCAAAAATCCTCCCCTTAGGCATATACGAAGCACAGATGTGCATACATGCAGCAGAAATTGTACCTGAATGTTCACAGCAAAAGATCTGTAAAAAGTTGGCTGAGATAGGAGGAAACATTCTCAGTTCAGCCTAGATCACGGTGGCCTTTCCATCACTGGTTGACATTTTGTTATTCCCATATTATTTACTGGCTGCAACATATATTTGTAGTTACCCTCATCATTTTTTTATGTGTAGTATCATTTTATTAAATGACGATTTCTTATGGGCTCTAAAGTCAAGTTTCTTGGGTTTGAATCTCACCTGGTCACTTACGATGCTCACCTGCTATGTAGCTTTAACTTCCATGCCTTGCTTCCTTTATATGTAAAGTGAGGCAGAGAACTACCAAAGACCCGGACCCCTGGGAGGGTTGAATGAGATAAAAGCTCTGTCATACTTAAACAGTGCTGCCCATAGTAAATGTGCCATATGACACATATTATTGTGGTTATCATGAACTTTATTGGCACATGTGACATAAATCTTTATCTGAAACTATGATGTACAGAAAAAAATGGTGGCAAAAAAGCATAGATCATGTAGAGAAAGAGCTCTAGATTTGAGTTTGTGCTCTGACTCCCAGAGTGTGCGATGTCATTAAATTTAATGAATCTGTCACACCCTCCATCCTCCCATGATTAAATGGGATTAATCATTCCAATTCCGCAGGGTTACTATGACAATTTCTTTCTTGTTTAAAAATACATTTCTTCCATAAATGCAAGGGATTCTTTAGATGGCGATGTTTGGCATGGAAAAGAAACTTAAAATTGAAGCCTCCCTTCTGTTACAGTGAAAAGCACGCTGTGGGGGCTGAACCAGCGTGATGCTGTGTTACTCTCTCTTACCTCCCTTTGACGTTCTCCTTTATGGACATTACATTTTCCTGATCTAATAAATACATTCTTGCTTTATTCTGAAAGCTAATAACATAGACTCAGAGACTGAAGGAGGTAATTTGTAGAATAAATGAATTCACTGACAAAGGGAAAAAAAAGAAATGAGGCGGGGTGAGCATGAGGAACGCCGTGACTGATCCCAGTCCTCAGAGCAGTGGAAGAAACCAGCTGCCTAACAGTGTCTCGTCCTGCTTGGGGCTGACATTTGGAAAGGACTGAAGCCACCCACCAGTAGGATTGAATGGCTTTCTCACCTTGTTGGTGGTTTTTACCTTCATAGACTCTGCCCGCTTGCCCCCACGGTGGGGCACCCTGGGTGGTATCTGGCCAGGCTCTGCCTCCCCAGTTTGAAATCTCATTCAGGCCCTACTGTTACCTCACAGTGAAGTTGCCTGTCATGTTTTTTTTTTTTCAGTTGTCATCACACAGTAGACATATTTTGTTAATCTATTGTCCCTGAAGTTTTGAAGATCTCCTGGAGATAGACCTAGAAAAATCATAGAATCACATTGCACAAGGAAGTATAGTGAATATAACTTTGCCAAATGGGTCATTCATGCACTGGCCCCATTTGACAGAGTGGGCAGAGCCAGAAATTACTCTATAAATGCAGAAGTAAATGTTAATTAAGAATTCCAGAGTTACAAAAGCAAGAGAAAAATAAAAAGAGATGTTTGTTATGAGAAGTATAGAATATGGATATGAAGAGACTTTCTGTCATCAATTTACATTTCTGTCTTGCTTCAGTTTGAAAATAATAAGGAATATCTGGATAAAAGTCTTGAATCTGCTTTCTTTGGGAAACAGGTTTAAAGAGATACTATGTTGGTAGACATTTTACACCACAATGATTTGAATAAATAATAGAAATGTAGATATCTCTCTTAAAAGAATGTACAGATCGTTCTGGATTGCTTTTACTTTACATTTAATTAGAGGTAGCAATTCCATTTTAGAACATGGAGTTTTCTTTCTCTTTCTTTTCTTTTCTTTTCTTTTCTTTTCTTTTCTTTTCTTTTCTTTTCTTTTCTTTTCTTTCTTTTCTTCCTTCCTTCCTTCCTTCCTTCCTTCCTTCCTTCCTTGTGTTATAGTCAGTTTACAATACTGTGTCAATTTCTGGTGTACAGAACAATTTTTCAGTCATACATGAACATACATATATTCATTTTCATATTCTTTTTCACCATGAGCTACTACAAGATATTGAATATATTTCCCTGTGCTATACAGTACAAACTTGTTTATCTATTTTATATATACCTGTCAGTATCTGAAAATCTTGAACTCCCAGTTTATCCCTTCCCACCCTCCTCCCCCTTGGCAACTACAAGTTTGTATTCTATGTCCATGAGTCTGTTTCTGTTTTATATATAAGTTCATTTGTCTTTTTTTTTCTTAGATTCCACATGAGTGATATCACATATTTTCTGGCTTACTTCACTTAGAATGACATTCTCCAGGGCCATTCATGTTGCTGCAGATGGCATTATTTTATTTTTTATGTGGCTGAGTAGTATTCCATTGTATGAATATACCATGACTTCTTTATCCAGTCATCTGTCAGTGGACATTTAGGTTGCTTCCATGTCTTGGCTATTGTCAGTAGTGCTGCTATGAACATTGAGGTGCAGGTGTCTTTTTGAATTAGGGTTCCCTCTAGATATATGCCCAGGGGTGGGATTGCTGGATCATATGATAAGACTATTTTCAGTCTTTTGAGGAATCTCCATACTGTTTTCCACAGTGGCTGTACCAAACTGCATTCCCACCAACAGTGTAGGAGGGTTCTCTTTTCTCCACGCCCTCTCCAGCACTTATCATTTGTGGACTTTTGAATGATGGCTATTCTGACTGGTGTGAGGTGATACCTTATTGCAGTTTTGATTTGCATTTCTCTGATCAATTTTTTTCTTAATTATTTCTCAATACAGATTATTCTTAACATGAACAGACAAAAAATGAATTCCAATTATACTCTATCTCTTTGCTGAATGTGAAGCTTATTTTATATTTTATGTAAAATCCTAGAACATATGCCAGCTTCTACTTGGACACACCAGGGCATTGCTCTCCTTCCTATCACTGTAGTCATTTTGTCAAAAATGCTTAATCCCCATTTTTTGTTCAGGAAGTACAACATAAGAATTTAATAATACAATGTATCTTTAAAAGTCCCTATATGATTGCCATTGCATTCCTCCGGTAAGACTTTGCCTATGTACTAATTATTTTATAGCTCTGACCATGTTGATTTTACCTGAGAGTCCTGTGACCCTTATAAACAGCAAAGATTAAGAAACACCTTAGCCTTTGTGCTCTGGAAAACCACTCATTGCAAAGAATGACTTAGATAAAGACTCAGGGACGCCCTCTTTGTTTACCTAGGACAAGACCAAACTCAGACCTTCCAAATTCCCATTATCTGCTTCACAAATGATTAGCTGAACTGCTTGTCCCCATTGATTAAATAAAACAAGATGCTTCTTAACCAAACATTGGCTAAAGTGCTCTCCTTCCCCCAGACCCTGAACTTCTGGCTCACCCTCATCCTGAGCCAGCAGACAACCCATCCTCCTAAAACCTGGGCTGGTTTTAGGAGAAGATGTTCTCTGATCTGCTACCCGATCACACCATCCTTTCTTCCTATTCTCACCCCTCCTTCTCCTGCCCCCCCCCCCCAGGTCTTTTTTAGCCTTTTTGACTTCTCTCCTTAGAAGAAAGCTCCTTTTTATAACCCTTGAGACACTTGATGATTTTATGATCAGAGAATGGCCCCTATTGCAATAACCCCCCTCATTCTATATAGTCCTTTGAACACATGGTAACAACCCTTTTGAATAAGGTCTTTTCTTACTAAGTCCAGATTCATTTTGCTTTTGTTTTTGTTGATTTGAAAGTTCTCTTATTGTTTCAGTTTAACTTAAATGTTTAAATTATGATACCTTGACTCAAGCTTCTCTGAAAACGTACATTCTATTTTTGATGGGTTGGACGACTACTTGCTAATATATATGATACAAAGATTATACATTTCCAAGATTTATGCATACAATAAAACTTTAATCATCCTCACACATTTCATGAGGGCTCAAGTATTGTCTTATCCAAACATCCCAAACCCAAAATCAAATTTGAGGGAGGAAAAAACAAAGATACATAGAATTGTACAGCTCAGAGACTCCTTATAACTCCAGAATTCTAAACTCTTTATTTTACACATGAAATAATATGAGAGTACAGAGGTGGACTTTGTCACTCCAAATAACACATCTAGTAAGAAGCAGAATCCTGGAGAAGACACTGAGAATACAAGCAAAAATTGTATGTCATATCTGCCACTTAAACTGACCTTCCGATTTCTTTCAGAACCTCCTAGACGCACACTCAGTCAGCCTCAAGGTTCTGATTCGTTTTTTTAATACTTTGTGTTGAAGTATAAAATACTTTCAGACAAATCCACATAGCAGAATTGCATAAGCTAGCTGAATTTTCACAAACTGAACACACCACCTGTACAAACAGCGGCCTCTCAACCCAGTGTATGTGCTTCCTTTGAAAGCCAAGTCTTGGAACCGTCAGTGGATGAGCCAGGGGACAAAACTGTCTGATCGTGGGCTGTGCGTTGAGCGAGCTTGTGTTTGAAGCGGGAGGTGACACCTGATGACTGTGAAACACTGGAGTGCCAGTTAACCTTTCACAACTCAGCCACTTCTAAAAGAGGTTGTTGCCCCTCCACAGATGCCTTAGAGATAAAGAAGGTCGTGTGAAAGGGGGGACACAAGCTTAGCACAGGGTAGACACGGAAAAATCCATAGTTGCTAGTACTGGTTGAAGGAATCCCTAGTTCAGCTGAAGAATGAGTTAAGACACTAAAGCAACATCTCATGCTTTCTCTCTTGAAGCCGTCATTCCCCCTGCTGCCCCTTCGTCCACTTACATCCCCGTGTCCCCCCGGGAAGTCAAACCCTAAAAGACAGAGGTCACCTGATAGTGCTGATTGCCTCATCAGAATGGGTGATTTCTAACCTTGGCTGGGTGTTCAGCCCAGCTCGGTGATCGTGTGTCTCTAATTGGCTTCTTTTCCCATTTTCTACGGGGCCGATTATTTTTCTGACTCTGCTCAAACCTTTTATCTTCTTTCAGACACTTTACACACATGTGGGTGTTCTTACCTCTCAGGTTCCTAAGAAGATCAAGACCAGCAGCTCTTTGAATTCCTTCGACGCCTCCTGGTCCCATCTGTCTGATGGCCTAGATCTTGTCTAAAGATCTTGTCTAATGCCTCTCCATCCTCCTTGCTTGCTCGTTCATTCAGAATCCGCTTTTGAACTCACATTATTGTGACTCTCTCGATCTTTTCCCTTAAGTAACCCTGCAGGCTTCCAGTGACTCATACATTCTTACATGTGATGTGTCAGATCCCTCCAGTTTGGCCTGACCCACGACATCCTGCCTCTCCTTTTGACCTTCCCTTTTTCCTTATTTTCATGGAATGGATTTAAACCTATGAAATTAAACCCAGAACACTTGGGGGAGGGGATGGGGACACTTTTTGAAAAGAGAGGAAATTGGGAATGCTCCCTATAAACGTTCAGTAACTACTCTTTAACAGATAATAGTTATCTTTTTCACTTGTCTACATAAATATTAGATGTGAGAAATAGTCTGGAGTTGTGTGTTAACTTGAATAAAAAGATAGATTCTGAAGCAAATACTCTGATAGCTCTTTGGAATTTTGAAGTTTGCGGCTGAGTGATCTGAGACGAGAAAGAAATTCGCTGTTTCAACCCTACAGATGTTTCAAGAGCAGAGTCTTTTCTTGGTGTTGTATTGCTTCACAGTGACGACTGATAAAAGTGCCAGGGAGCTATTATTTTTTCTATAGTTTGATTTTTTTAAATTATTTTTTTTTTAGTTTGATTTTTTAAAATTTTCATACTCAGTGTGAAGTATCTTTTGCTGACACTAAAGACAAAATCAGAAAAGTACATGTTTGTTCTATTTGAGACCTTAAACCATGACTTTAAATTGAACTAAATTAAGAAGTGTTAAAATTACAGTATAATAAAATTTAGAATGTCAGAGGGTTTTAATGTGGGAATTTCTTTATTGGAGAAAGTTTTCATTTAAAATTGTGAAACTTTTCTTTGTATATTAAAGTCATCTGTGGGCTTTATACTATTAAAGAATATTATAAATTCTCTTTTTTGAGTGTGAAATTGTAGATTCCAATATTGAGGTTTTAGACAATGCGTACAAATATAGGCATTTTCAATAAAAGCTTACTTGGCCATGACTTACTAATTTTTGTTATGAAAATAACGAAATAAAACTCTGCAGCTATGCCAATGATGTCTTTAAATATGCATATTTTCTGGAAGCCAAGTAAAAGCAGTATGGACATGCTATAAACATAACGCACCTCTTTTTTTTCTCTTGCTCTTAGATAACACACGAGACCTTCTCAGAGGTCCTCTTCAGTCCCAGTTGTAACGTAAGTTCTGACAGTCACTGTGAACTCAGTAGGCTGTTCAACTCTTTGTTGTGTTCCAGTAAAAGGATTATTTATTATTTTATACGTTAGGCCATTGCCTATTGTGTGTATTACACGTACTATTTTCCCACTTTATATCATTGCTTTTAATGTAGATAATGATATTTAGTACATGTATCTGTGTTTGCTGCATACAAATTATAATACTTTGAAAAATCAGTCAGTCTTTATGGTGGTGCTATTACAGCTGTACTATTATATTTTTCTGAGAACAAATACATCCTGAAGGGTAAGGACATCGTCTGCATCTTCTTTGCTTGCTTTTATAGGTTTTGTGCTTTCGTTTTTGTGAACTGTTGACTAGTGCACCAATGCAATTATGAAACAAAACAGAATGCATAGATCTGCAGGTGCATGAATTACTGCGATTGTGTGGGGAAGACGTACATGTTCCATGACATGCCGGAAAGGGCCTCGATACTCACTTGGAGTTTACCTGTCTGGGCGCTACTGGTTTCCGTATCTGGAAAGTACAGTATTGAACTAGATGACCACTGAGATCCTTTATGGTTCAGCGTGTTTAATGTGCTGTAATTTTATAATATCATACAGAGTCTAAGTGTTGTGAGCTCTTGAAACACAAATACAGTGTATAATTTGTATTCCCCACCGTCTAGTATAGTTCCTGGCATACTTAAATTTTCATTGTTTGATGAAATTTTCCTTTGAATAAGTATAAACGGGAAAGGTGTTATGTCTATTAAAAACTGAAACTCATTCACCGTGAAACAAATTTTGAAACATTCCAACTTGTACCATTGGCTTCTCTTTATTCAAAATGGTTAGAAAGCAAAGAAACACAACCATAGATATTTTCCCAAGAACTAAGCAGCAAAGACTCTGAGGCAAAAGGGAACAAATAGAGCACCAGAACCAGGAGAGAGTAAAAGTATGGAGAATGATTTAGTTAAGAGACGCAGCTAACCCACGGTGACCTGGCAGGAAAGAACAAACTCTGGCAAGTACCGCTATTGCCCTGTCCACCCTCCCCCGCCTCCGGGGGCGTCTTCCCATTGGTGAAACTTAACAGAAACCAAAAGCCCTTGGGGCACAACAATGCAACTCAAGTGCAGTAGGCCTCGGGGGTAAAACAGGGTAAAGAACAATGGAGACAGAGAGAGAGAGTGTGTGTGTGTGTTTGCGTGCGTGCGTGCCCCGGGGCGCACGTGTGTTGCAGGAACCAGAAGGCACCTAGAACACCACTTTAACATGTCTTTACCCATAAAGCCGTAAAATCTCCTTCTCTAACCTTCTCATTCCCAAAACAGCATTTCTGGAGTGTCGTTACATGTTTGAGATATTTGGGTAGATTTCTTGTTTTTTTCCAAAGTTGAATTACTGAATGTGTTGTGTAATAAATCTATTCTCTAATTTGTGCATAGTTACCCTAAACATTATTTTTTGTAAGCTATTTCTTAATTATCTTAGAAACTTGACATATTTGACAGATGGGTTTGAGAGAAGGAACAGAAAAGAGAGACCCCATTAATGAAAGGGCCAATAAAATAAACCATTTGACTGTGATTAAGTTAAAAGAGATGGTCACCTAATTGTGTCTAATTGTGCAGACATGACTATTTTTTTCACACTTTTGCAAGATGGATATATTTCATAGTTCTGACGCTCTTCCAGATCTTATGTACTGTGACCGTTGGCTTCTGATTTTCATCATTTAAAAAATATTACTTTAAATATGAATTAGAACATAGTATAGCTGATGTTTTGCTGCTGAAAAACATACAGTAATTTTCCTACCATATTTTGGAAAAAGGTAAAACAGTACTGCTAATACTGCTGAAGGTGATTTGGTTGTGTTTGCGTGTCTGTGCGTGTGGAAGTCTCTGTGTTTATGTGTGCACACATACTAGTTAAATCTCAAAACAGCTCTGCAACACGAGTACCATTACTCTTTTATAGAAAAACCATTTCAGGCACAGAAGGGTAAGAATGGCTAGCTGAGCAACAACTCAAAATGAGCCCAGGAAACCTGGTACTGAAGCACTATGCTGTACTGCTTCACTTGCAAACATAAATAAAACATACATTATAATTTTAAAATATCAAGGTATGCATTAAAAGGAAGTGAAAATTAAACATATGTGCAGTGGCATTGCGTGCAGGGCAGGCATTCATGTTTTCAAGGACTCAGAATGAAGTATCAAAGAGTAGAAGGAGTGGGCCTTACCTAGGCACGTCAAGTGGCGAAGCCCACGTGTAACCCGAGGTCCCCTTGGGGAAGCCAAGACTATTTCAGGGCATCTGCAAGGTTCTCCTTCTTCCCACCGCATATCTGCCTGAGGACTGGTTTTCTCATATTCAACCAAAGCAGCATATTGTAACAAATTGAAAAACTATGTTTCCAGTTTTAACTTCTAAAATGGAAAATATCCTTATAGTAGACCCACATACACAAAAGCCTTCAGGGATCCTTAAACCAAAAAGATCGATAACGTAAGGATTGTAATGGAGTCACAGGAAAAGGTTAGACAGGACTGAAGCAAGGACAGAGAGTGAGGACAGAGGCGAGCATCAGCGTTGATCAGGCTGAGGAGGCTGGTCTGAGAGAACCACATAGTGAATGGCTGATGTGTGAAGGCAGGGGGAAGTGAGACTGGCGCGGCAGGACAAAAACATTTCTGAAGGATTTAAAACACTAGGGTGAGGCCTTTATTATTCTCTTATAATATAATTCTTACGGCTGAAAAATGCTGTGATTTAAATGGTTTGAAGACTCTATCCTGCTTCAGTCGGGGTGGGGGTGCTGATAAGAACTGTTTTCAATGAAACTTATTAAATGGATTCTGCCATGAAAATCAAGATACAGAGAGGCTTTGACTAGAATTAAGGTGCTGGTTTATGGAATTATAAATGGGCCCATTCTAGACATATGGAAAAGTGAAGTTTGCTAAAACTTGCCTGAGTATGGCAGATGCGAGAGAAGTAAAACTCTTAAGTGTATATGGGATTCTGAATATTGGCTATTGGAAGAGACGTCGAAACATTCTTTTCTCATTCTGAGTGTAACGTCTAACTCACCTCACAAGTTTCACAGTATTTATTGATTCCAGAGCTATCAGTGAAAATGTTCTTTGATATTTTATTACACATTTTAGAATTTCTCTTGCCTAAGGATATAAAAGTTCAAACAAGTTGTTGATTAAAATATTCTCTTCAAAGAGCAACACATTTGTATTTTGCACATCTAGTCAGTGATATTTTGGTATAAGAAGACTCAGCCGTTTAAGTCTGCAGAGTGACTGGATCCTTTAAGTTGAACCCAGGGTTGTACTAAAAATATTTAACCATTTGTAGAACAGAGACAGCGACCAACTAGAGCAGAGTTGGTTTCAGGGAACTTTACGTCCACGTCAGAGTAAGCAGTGGAAATTTAAGCCACAGTCTCCAGATAGATTAGCTCTGTATCATCTGTCTGAGGACTCTGAGAAAATTAATTGGAGGTTTTAATTCTAATGTTGTGACCAAATAAAAACACCAGTCATGACTGAAGGTTACAGTCAAACAGGTGCTTTAATGGTCTTACGTTGAGCTCATAGTCAGTAACTTGAGTTTAATTCCACTAGAGTAAGAACAGAATGATGTTCTGCATTCAAATTCACATAAAGGAATTAACTATAGTTTTTGAAACATAAGACCTCAGTGAAAACCTTTACTACCTTAAAAAATAAAAAATATATTTTGTTTTACCTGTGTTAATGTATGGAAGGAGATCAGGTCAGTGAGTGCTTAATTTCATTTTCAGTTCCTTTTAAAACAGAATGCTGTGTGTTGATGAAATTCAGGACCATTGTTCCTGTTTTTTGAATGAAGAAAAAAAAATCTGGGACTGATTTCACTTCCTGCCTCTAACGCTTCTGTACCTGAACTATTTATTAGTTTTAGAGCAGGTAGCTGTAACAGTTGGTTATCACAATTACAGAGTTGCAGTAGCAAGGGAGGACACTTTGTTACTTTGGTTCAGTATTTAATTTATGATAGTTTAATATTGACAGGCAATAATGGAACAGATTATAAAAGTGAATAAATAAAAAGTTAATACTACCTAGCACATGGAACTATATTCAGTATCTTCTAGTAACCTACAATAAACAAGAAAAAGAAAAGGAATATATGCATGTATATGTACAACTGAAACATTATGCTGTACATCAGAAATTGACACACTGTAAGTGACTATACTTCAATAAAAAAGACAAAAAAAGTGGAGATATTTTACTCACACAGACTCTGTATGGCCTTGAACAAATCACCTAATCTCTTCATCTGTAAAATAAAACCCCACTCTTCATCTGTAAAATAAAAAATGATAATAGTACCCACCTCATAGGTTACTGTGATGAATATATTATTTATAGTATATACATACAGATAATATTAGATAGAATACAGGAATATGACATATGACTGATGATTAAGAAGCATTATTATTTAGAATCAGTTAAATATTTTAAAGTAAATTTTTTTATGAAAACCAGGTAGTATAATAATTATTGTCAAAGACATTTTAATATGCAGACTTGCAGCCAATTTTGGGTTTTGGTGATTCAGCTTTTTCCTCACTCTCTCTGCCCCTTTTTCCATCCAGCATAACTTAAAGTTCCTGCACCTTATGTAGTACATATATATATATATAATTTTTTAACAGTGGGGTCTTGAGATTACTTGCTGTTGGGGACAATATAAGATTTGGTCACTATTACTGAATTTGGCTGGAGACACAAATATATTGTGAAACAATCTCCCTTCATGTGTTGTTATGTTCAACAAATCTAGAGGTAGTACTAGAGCAAAATAACATTAAAAATATCTGACTAGTGTCTTTTTCTCACCTTCGTAGACTGTCATTGAGGAAACTGTATTTCCCTTTGTAATGACTTTGTTACACCTGGTTTTAGACAAAAATCTACTAACATTTTTACCAAGTCCTATAAACTAAATCTATGCCTAATGATTCAATGTATTTTGGTAACTTTTAAGAATCTGGTGGAATTTATAGAACTTCACTTAGAAAAAGTGTACATATGTACATACAAAAACCATTTGTATATGGTGCTTATGTACTTAATGCCTCCCTTGAAAGCCATCTGTACGCCTGATCTATATAGAGGAAACAAAATGGGGATGACATGCTCCAGCTACTGATAGGTATTTATAAAGTAAAATATTTAATAAAATAAAATAATTCATTTTATAATATATCTTATATAATTTATATTATGCAAAATACCATGCATATATGTATATTATAATACTTTTAATGACATGCAATATTATATGTATATTGTATATATTATAATCGTGTATAAATACGTAAAGATATATATACACACCGATAGAGATGCATATACATATACATATGGAGAGACAAAAATAGAAAAGGAGAATCTGAGTAATGCAGATACCGTCTCTCCAAAATTTTTGTGTGATTATTCCTTGGATAATTGCTTTATATATGAATTTTATTTTATCAGTAGACACATCATTGTAAATAAGAGACCATTATTTTTTCTTTAGAAAAGATTCTCTATAATAACAATAGGCAAAAATCTATTAACCAAATTAAATATATTCAGTGTATCATACATGGAGAGTGGTACTTCAAACAGCTACATTGAGTTTTTGCCTTTAAGCCCTAATTTTCAAGTGTATATATTTTCACTGAGGAGATCTTGGTGAGCTTGGTAATTCAACTATGAAATGTTAATTGATTCTGAACTCTGTATGTTAAACTGTTAACCTATATAGGAATTGTAATTTTTTTTAAATGAAAGTAATTCTTTTATTTCTGAGATTGTTTAAGTGATTAGGACCGGAACCAAGATACTAAAATACAATTTGTTTTAATACCCTAGTTCCTTTTGCCGTTGGGATATGTATAATTAATTACCTCTCTATCAATGAAACAGCACTGTCGAGTTTGCAATGCATGAGTAAATTGTTTTCTTTACGAATGTATCACATTTTAAATTTTTATTTACCAGGAGCTTATCGGTTTCCCCTTTTAGTGCGGTAGTTTCATGTTACTGTTCTAACAGTTAAAATGCGGTAGTTTAGAAATCAGAAGCCAACTGCTGTGATTGGCAATGTGCAAAAGGTTCTGGCAGGTCCTTGCTTTTGAAAAATGTATGCCTTCGATGTAAAAAGCCTTAAGCAAATCTACAAAAGCCAAGGAAGCCTGGATAAAGGAGAACTGTGATGCTGGAGTTGGCACAATCATAGGTCTATTCATGTGGGAACAGCATATGTGACCCAAATGATAAAAGTCAGAAGCATGCCAAAGACTGCATTCTGAAAGTTGAATTCAAGAGTAACTACTTCATACGTTAGATTCTTTTTCTGCAGACATTTGCATTTCATTATGCAATGCACTTTGGAATGTTTAACTGTGCATTCACTAATAAGTAAGAAAACGTTTGCCCTCCTAAGGAAAGCCAGAGAAAGACACATATACTGTCTTACGTGAATATATATGTGAATATCCTTCATACAAATCAGTAACTGGCAGGTTGAATTACAGCACAGTTACTCGTGTGGTGCCCAGCACGGTGCCTCAGCTCAGTCTCCTTTCTACTACATCCAAGCCTAGTGGAAGGTTCATTTTGGCATAAGCAGACAGAGGATTTGTCTCTTTATTATACAGTCAAAATCCAATGGGTGGAAAAATCATTTTGCTTTTATATTCTCTTCTTACTTGGAGGTTATGTTAGATAATGGTGCACATTTTGTAATTTTCTCTCTAAACTTTCCATTTACCAACAAGAATGACACATTTAAACCCCAGTCGTGGGTTTTTATGTGTGTATGGAAATCAACTTTTGAAGATTTCAAAAATTGTGGATTATGTCTGAAGAAATAATGAATCTAGGTAACCTGATATTTGTAAGGGAATTTATATATTATATTCAATGCCTTGAAGTACAGCAGTCAAAAACATGACAGAATTTTGATACATATATATTTGTAATTAATTTGACTCTTGAAATAATGAAGTGAAGTATATTTTTCTAAGAAACTTCTCCTAAGTGAAAATCTTTCCAAGACTTTTCCCTGATAAATTTGGTCTTCTATTTTTTAACAGTTTTATTAGGTATGTCACACACCGTACAATTCAAGCGCATGATACGATAATTTCTAGTATATTCACAAAGTTGTGCAACCATCATCCCCAAAAGAAAACTCAGATTCATTATCAGACCCTCCCAGTTCCTCCCCACTCCTCCCCCCCACCGGCTGTAGGCTGCCACTTTTTTTATATACATTTTCATAATTTGGACTTTAATATACATGGAATCCTATAATTTTGGAATCTTTGTGATTTTTTTTCACTCAGGCATAGTATTTTCAGGGTTCATCTCTGTCCCTCACATACTTCATTAATTTTTATCTCAATAATATTCTGTTGTATTGACATAACACTTCTTACTTATCCATTTGTCAGTTAATGGAGATTTGAATCGTTTCCAGTTTTTGACTCATGAATAATATTGATATGAACATTTGTGGGCAATTTTGTGAGCTGATGTTTTTCACTTATCTTGTATGTTTTCATTTCTCTTGGTTGTGTACCTAGGAGTGAAGTTGCTGGGACACATGGTAACTTTACGTCTGACTATTTGAGGAAATGCCCCAACACTTTCCCACCATTTTACGTTTCCGCCAGCATATATGGAGGTTCAAATTTCTCCACATCCTCACAAATGCTTGCTATTTGATGTTTTGATTATAGCCATTCTAGTGAGGGTGGAGTGTTATTTCATTATGATTTTTATTTGTATTTTGATATTGGCTAATGTAAAGCAGTTTATGTGTTTATTGGCCATCTGTGTAATAGCTTTGCAGAAATGTCTGTTCATAGTCTTTGCTCATTTTTAATTCAGTTATTTTTTTCCTTTACTGAAATATAATAGTTCCTTACTTTTTTTGAATGTGGTTTCCTTGTTAGATACATGATTTTTAGATATACTTTCCCATTTTGTGGGGTAATTTTGGCCCTTTCTTGAGGTGTCCTCTAAGCTCAAATTTTTTCAATATAATTAAGTCCAATTTATTTTTTTTTTTCCATTGATTGTGTCTTGGTGTTCTTTTTAAGAAAATTTTTTGCCTAAATCAAGTTCACAAGGTTTAGTCTTATGTTTTCTTCTAATAGTTTTATAATCTTAGCTTATACATTTAGGTATGTGATTCCTTTTGAGCTAATACTTATTTATGATGTGGAAGGCTTCCAACTCCTTTGTGTTTTGTATATATATATTTTTATTGAAATATAGTCAGTTTACAATGTTGTGTCAATTTCTGGTGTCGAGTACAATGCTTCAGTCATACATGAACATACATATATTCATTCTCATATTCTTTTTCACCATAAATTACTACACAATATTGAATATAGTTCCCTGTGCTATACAGAATGAACCTGTTATATATCTATTATATATATATTAGTATCTGCAAATCTCCAACTCCCAATTTATCCCTTCCTACCTCCTTCCCTGCCGGTAACCATAAGTTTGTTTTCAATGTCTGTGAATCTGTTTATGTTTTGTAAATAAGTTTTTTTTTTTTTTGAGTCCACATGTATATGATACTATATGGTATTTTTCTTTCTCTTTCTGGCTTCACTTAGAATGACATTCTCTAGTTCCATCCATGTTGCTGCTGATGGCATTATTTTATTCTTTCTATGGCTGAATAGTATTCCATTGTATAAATATACCACAGCTTCTTTGTCCATTCATCTGTTGATGGACATTTAGGCTGTTTCCATGTCTTGGCTATTGTAAATAGTGCTGCTATGAACATTGGGGTGCAGGTGTCTTTTTGAATTAAGGTCTCTTCTGGATATATGCCCAGGAGTAGGATTGCTGGATCATATGGTAAGTCTATTTTTTGTCTTTTGAGGAATCTCCATACTGTTTTCCATTTCAGCTGCACCAAACTACATTCCCACCAACAGTGTAGGAGGGTTCCCTTTTCTCCACAGCCTCTTCAGCATTTATTGTTTGTGGACTTTTGAGTGATGGCCATTCTGACTGGTGTGAGATGATACCCCATTGTAGCTTTGATTTGCATTTCTCTGATAATCAGTGATATTAAGCATTTTTTCATGTGCTTACTGGCAATTTGTATGTCTTTATTGGAGATTGCTTTTTTAGGTCTTCTGCCCATTTTTGGATTGGGCTGTTTGCTTTTTATTATTAAGTTGTATGAGCTGTTTATATATTCTGGAAATTAAGCCTTTGTCAGTCTCATTTTTTGCAAATATTTTCTCCCATCCCATAGGTTGTCTTTTTGTTTTGCTTATGGTTTCCTTTGCTTTTCAAACGCATATATATTTAATTAGGTCACATTTGTTCAAAATTGGTAGAGAGCTAGTTTGTTTCATAAGACTTGAGAATCTATGATTTCATTAGATGTTTGAGCTATTTTCTATTTTTTGTGTTTATGAATATATATTTGACAGATGCAGGCTATTTTATTTACTTTATCTGTCATATTTTATTGATGTTTATTTTCCCGTTCCTATGATTTGTGGGATTGATCATATTGCCCTTGTTCTATTTTTCCTCTGATATTTTAAAAGACATGCACTTGATTTATGTAATTTTAGTAACAACCTAAAATTTTTAAGTTCCCTAAGAATAATTAGAGTTAACATATGTGTGTTTTACAACCAAATAACACAGTAACCTTGGATGGATTTAACAACTTCCTCTTGTATCTCCTTTGAATATTCATCTCCCATGTTCATATCATCACCAGTTTTAAAATCTTTTTATTATATGCTTAACAAAATATAAATTTAAGTTTAGAACTATAACTGTAACGTTATATATATATATTTGCTACTCCATTTTCCATTTCACTTTGAAATATTATTCTTGCTGAAATATATTATTTCAGGAAATGTATGGAAGTTATAAATTTTGGGTTTTAACATGTCAGTTTTACCCGCACACTTGAATGTTAGTCTAGTCAAAAAAAGGCTTTTAAGTTGGTTTGTTGTTTCCTTTTTTAACGTAACTTTGAATATATTGAATAGATTGATCTGTTTTGCGTTCTGTGTTCAAATGAGGCCTCTGATACAATTCTTTCTTACTCTGATTTTTATCTTTTTTACTTCTCCTTTCTGCCGAGAGTTTGGGAATATTTTTTCCTCTAACTTTATCATTTTTAAGATTTAGCAATTTAATTCTGACTCAATTTTGTCTCAGTTTTTATACTTAATTTTTATTAAATGAAAAAACTGCTTAGCTCATTTTGTATTTGATCTGTTTCTGTTTATCTTCAATTCTAGAAAAGTCTCATCAATTTATTTTATTAATTCATTTAAAACATTACCCCCATGAATGCTCACCCTGCTCTTCCTCTGGGATTCTTACCGTATAGATCTCGCAACATGTAATTTTAATACCCAATATTGTGAATTTTCCTGTAATCTCTTTACCTCAAACCTTCCACATGATGCATCTTGGGAAAACCTTTGACACTGTCTTTTGAGATTAATAACAGTTCAGTGATTTGCTCTACATCTTTGTCTATTTCTAATCATTGCCAAATATATATGTATATATATATACATATTTATATATAAAATATGTATAAAGCTATATAAACCTCTAATTGATTTTTTCACTGTGGTTTATTCAAGTATTAAATTTCATTATCCTCAGATTACAATACTTACCTCGATTTAAGGTAGTAAATTTCTTACTTGTATTCCTGTTCTATTTCTTCAGGTTTCCTTTAATTCCCCAAAATATTTGGTCATTTAATTCTTTTTCTTTTAGTTGAGAAGAATCTGTAAACTGCTGCCTTACGTATTTATAATATGAAAAGGAAAAGCCAGCACTCCTGCCGTCCGCATTTTGGTCAGTTTTTTGTAAGAGTGGAGGAGGGATTGGTGTGTCATGAGGAGTTTTTATGGCCTAGAGTTTGGGAGTTGGTGCTCCCCGTCATCTTAGACGCTGCCAGTTTCCTGGCGTACTGCTGCTCTGTATCCCAGAGGTACCCAGAGGTAGGATGTGGTGTTCTCTGGACATAGATTTGCTGTTTGCTGTCCCAGGGTCCCAGCATCTCTGTGTCTGGAGGGAGATTATACTGGTGGCCACAGCCCACTTCTGCAGCAGAACATCCTAAATAGAATTTGAGTGTCATATTCTTCAGTAAAATCTTGTCCGATTTTTATCTTCCTAGGATGGTTCATATTTTCTAGTTGCATTCTTTGTATTCCCATGTTTTTAATCTTACCTGTAAATTTTAAGAATTTGGTTCGTGAATAGAAACCTGTGGATTGGTAGGTCAAGGTTTCTAGTATTCTTTAGTTCCCTAAGCAAAAGTCATTCAGATAAGTAGAAAATAACAATGAATTCACAATTGAAATGAGAAACCGTTTGATGGTGTATTCAGATGGTTACATGAATAAGATGGATGAAAGATCATTGTCCTTTTTTTTAAAACTTTTTTTATTGAGTTATAGTCATTTTTCAGTGTTGTGTCAGATTTTTCAGTTACACATGAACATACATATATTCATTGTCACATTTTTTTTCCACTGTGAGCTACCACAAGATCTTGTATATATTTCCCTGTGCTATACAGTATAATCTTGTTTATCTATTCTGCATATGCTTGTCAGTATCTACCAATTTTGAAATCCCAGTCTGTACCTTCCCACACCCTGCCTCCTTGGCAACCACAAGTTTGTATTCTATGTCTATGAGTGTTTCTGTTTTGTATTTATGGGTTTTTTTGTTTTTGTTTTTATTTTTAGATTTCACATATGAGTGATCTCATATGGTATTTTTCTTTCTCTTTCTGGCTTACTTCACTTAGAATGACATTCTCCAGGAAAATCCGTGTTGCTGCAAATGGCGTTATGTTGTCAGTTTTTATGGCTAAATAGTATTCCATTGTATAAATATACCACATTTTCTTTATCCAGTCATCTGTTGATGGACATTTAGGCTGTTTCCATGTCTTGGCTCTTGTAAATAGTGCTGCTGTGAACATTGGGCTGCAGGTGTCTTTTTGAAGCAGGGTTCCTTCTGGATATATGCCCAGGAGTGGGATTCCTGGGTCATATGGTAAGTCTATTCCTAGTCTTTTGAGGAATCTCCACACTGTTTTTCACAGTGACTGCACCAAACTGCATTCCCACCAGCAGTATAGGAGGGTTCCCTTTTCTCCACAGCCTCTCCAGCATTTGTCACTTGTGGATTTTTGAATGATGGCCATTCTGACTGGTGTGAGGTGATAACTCATTGTAGTTTTGATTTGCGTTTCTCTGATAATTAGTGATATTGAGCATTTTTTCATGTGCCTATTGATCGTTTGTATGTCTTCCTTGAAGAATTGCTTGTTTAGGTCTTCTGCCCGTTTTTGGATTGGGTTGTTTTTTTTTTCTTATTAAGTCATATGAGCTGCTTACATTTTCCTAATTTTAGTTATGGCTCATCTTCAAAAACACATATGGCATCATTTCTATAAACAGGACAGAATCTCATGATTTAAACACTGGTTTATATCAGGCCCTGTGGTGGGAGTAATGATTAATAAATAGTATGAATATATGATCATAAAGAGAATTATGCTTAGCTGTGACTCTGAAATTGTTTTATGTCATTGTATGGAAATGATAAATGTAATTTTAATGGAAGTTAAATCCAGCAATAATTTCAAAATCAATAAACATCATTATTGGGGTAAAATAATATTATGTGATTTATTGAGGATATGTAACATAATACTAGAACAAAGGTGATTAAATATTGACTTTCTACATTAAACATTCTTTCACATATAAACATATACTGTATGTATTAATCAGGGTTCTCCAGAGAAACAGAACCAGTTTTATTTATATATATATATATATATCTTTGAGCTGCTTCTTTGCTATGATTTGAGGGCAGTGTCTACCAAAATATGCTTTCTCTAAAGGCCTACATTAGTCACTATTGGAATCATCCTTTTGTATACTGTATGGAGGTTTACAGATACAAAGGAGTACAAAAGAGATCCCCATAACTAAACTAAAATACACTGGCAGGTTTTTAAATTTTTTTTTCTTTACAAAAACTATTACATTTGAGTCTTACTAAGTCATTGCAATTTTGTTCTCACATAGATAGATTATATGTAACCATTTCATTTATAAGGAAACTGAGACTCGAGATGAGGCTAAGCCAGGAAGCCTTCAGGAATAGACAGGACATACACCCAGCTCTTCTGATGGATGATCCAGCACACCCTCCTTGTGGTACCTAGCCTCTTCTTTCAGATTACAAGAATGCACTTGCAGGTTTCTTTATTCCATTAGCATATACTCATTTATCACATAAACTAACTGTGACCTGTTAAAGACCAAGGATATGAGAAAAGAGCATACTAAGTAGATAGTTTTTTAATTATAGTCAGTGTACAATGTTGTGTCCATTTCTGGTGGACAGCATAATTGTTCAGTCATACATAAACATACTTTTACTCATTGTCATATTCTCTTTCATAATGGGTTAATACAAAGTAGAGGTTTTAATGATGCTTGACTAGTGAAGGGCTTAAAAGTTTAATACTTTAGTGTTCCTGTTTCTGCTTGAGCAGTTCAGGGGCATCAGAAGCATGTGGAAACAACAATGGTAGGGAGAATTAAGAAACAAAAATAAATCATTTTCACCATCATCATTATAATAATGATAAAATACTAAAGAATTTATGAGATAGACTTTTTTAAAAAACCAAACTAGTGAAGTATTAAAAAGTGACGACAAAACTGCTGAATGTATAAGGAGTTAGACACATTCATGTTGCATCATACTATAAATCGCTGTAAGCTTTCTGGAAATGTATTTGTAGATGTGTCAGATACATGTTAAACTATCTATAATTTTTGACTTTGACTCAGTAACTTTACTCCAAAAAATTTCTCAAGGAAAGATTAAAGATAGAACCAAATCTTTTACAAAAGAGTCATTTTATGTGAACTAATTTACAAAATATACATTTTTTTTAGTATTTATATGAAATCAGCAAATTGGGAATAACCTAATCATCCCAAAATAGAATAGAGTAGATAAAAGTATAATCAAATGAGTAAATGTTATGTAGCAAGTAATATCCTTGTAAAAAGTGACATAAAATCATATTCATAAGAGAACAGTAAGAGGAAGTATACAAAAATTATATACATACATACATATTTAAAGAGAGTTATGTAGCTATAGATGATCATATTAAAATTTTATATAGAAAACACTAAAAGAAAACAAAATATAAACAATGATACTATCTTCAAATGAAGATACAGATAACTTTTGGGTTTTAACATAAACTGTTTCGTTTTTTCAAATTTCTAAAATGATCGTGTGTTGCTTTTATAAACATTATCTATCACGCTGTGTACCTCCTGTAGGGACTATGAGGGAGGTAAGCTTTATGTAGGTAGGTTTCCACTTTCTTACCCTTTTGAGATTTTAGCTTCTCAAGTTAATGTTCATCGATTTCAATGTTCCTTCAGGATTCTTCTCTTAAAAGTATAAAATGAATACTTGAATCTGTAATTCTGCACTAAAGCATTGATTTTCACTAGAGATGCTAATTACGTAGGGTAGTTTTGTTTTTTTTCTTTTAAACTTGGCAGTTTTGTTTTTCAGGGAATTCGCCTTTCATCCGTTGTTGAAGTTGCCAAGGGAAGAGTGCTGTGATGTGTCGGGGGGTTGAGCGGTCCTATCCAGGCCCATTCATTCTACTCAGATGACATGTGATGTGACACAAGAGTAGCTTCATGCCCTTGATATTCTCCCCACCTAAATTAAAAAAAAAAAACAAAAAACTGGCTTAAAGTCACTTTAAAGTGTCTCCTGACACTTGGACTGAATCTAACTGATTCTGCGTATGAATAGAGATGATGTTCTGGGGAATACTCAAGTCAGTTGGTGTGATTTAAGCTTCATTTAAACCAGTCTCTAAAGTGAGAGGTCTCCTCTTTATGTCTATTCTGGAGAGTGATAATGTAGATTACTATATATTTTTTATAAACCTGAGAGGGGCAACCTCTTGAAAAGCTTAAAAGGATGCTATTAAGTGCTATAGGACCCTAAGGACTTAAGGTAATTATCTATCATCATTTCCTTTAAATTATAGTGTTATGTTCTAATTTATATAATAGGGCTTGGGGTATTAAGATGTAACAATAGATGTGATTCTTGTCACGTCAATTAATATGAATAAAATTACATTTTAGTCTTCATTTTAGGAGGGTGTGCACTTACCCCAAAATAGAAAATTAAATTACTTAGATCTAAAGACTTAGGTAGTGTACACTTTAAAAATTCTATTTATGACATTATCATAATCAGCATGGTAATAGAGGTTTCAATACCAGTCATCTAGTACAATAAACATTTTTTCTGACTGTGAATGGATGATATTTTCAAATATTTCACAAAATAAGACAATCTAATGCCACTTTTAAGTAGACGATGAAGGGATAGATAAATTATAAGTTTGGTTTTGTAGTTTTTAAGTAGGTGGGTAAAAAATCTTAAAATCTATAAATTCATGTGGTTTAACTATGCTTACAGAATTTCTAATTTTTATTCCTATGGCCTATTTAGCTAACTTCATGTCTTGAGGTCATTTAATCAAGTAAAATTCTTACTGAGATTTTTTTTTGTGTATCCATAGATATTCTTCAATTTGTCTAAATAGAAATAAATGTCAACTCAAATACCTTATTATATGTCCTACTACTTCCATTTTGGATGTGTAACAAGCAGGATAGGCTACAAAATCATAGTATTTAGAAACCATCAGAGTGCTGAGGACCCAAAGATCTCATGTACAAAATTCCTGGGTTATAATCGCTGAGAACAGAGACCCATGGCTACTTTCCTTCTTGGTTGAGTGACAGGAGGACAAACCCACCCCAGAGAAAAATAAGGATGAATAAGCTGATCTTTTCATGAACTCACGTTAGTATGTGCATGTGATGCTGAAATGACAAGTAAGTGTCCTCCGCCCCAGAGTGAGTCTGTTGTCACCCACCCACATTCCCAAGGGTTTAACACCAAGTCCACAGGGAGGCAAACCAAAAGCTGGGAGCAGGGCTGCAGAGCTGAGATACACCCTTCTGGTTCGCACAGGGTTTTCCCAGGAGCAAGGCAGCAGCTTTCTGCAGAACAGCTCAGGACTTGCCCACACATACCGCAGTGAACTTCCATTGTCTCGGGCAGGGCAGAACTGCTCAGAGAACCTCGTTAGACCGATGTCTTGGCTAATGTGCAGCCACTTCTGAGCCTGACCCATAAGAACCTCCCAGTGCATTCATCACTTGACCTCATCCCTGATCTAATGGCTGGACAGTATCAGAGCATTTCAAGATGTGGGTCTAGTCTGTATGGGGCAGAGATACCTGACCCTCACCACGCTCCATCACTCACATGCAGTACCCATTAGAGTTTATGTGAACGACAAGTAACCATCTCCTGAATTAATCACTAAAATTCAGTGTGGACCTATTATAGCTCCTTATACTCTCCCAAGTAGTATGACACTTTGTATTTTTCATTGTTTTATGGCAATAGACAAATTAAAAAGTATAAACATGGCATTTCTTCTCAACTTTCACTTCTTGTGGAAATCTTGTTATACTTTTATTATAATTCTGTGTTCATTGTGCTTTTTGTTTTCAGTTATGTGTCTCCTTGTTCTATATATGTTATGTCACTTTGTTAGGAGAGATACTTTTTTTGTATCCTATATGGTGCTTAGCAGTACTATGTGTGTAGCTACTGACTGATGGATATTGTACTGATGGAACAAATGAAATGAGTAGATACCTGAAAAAACATTACTCATTTAGGTGATCATGTTAATATATTCCATTTTTTATATAGCAAGCATCACGTAACTGTCATATTTACATTGTCTTACATTATGGAAAAAACTCAAAAAGGTACACACAGATCTAAAGCAAAACACATACAAGAGAAAAGTATCAATAGTTTTTGGTAACTATTTTTATTGAATAATCAAACACTTATTAAAAGGCTTCCATATTTAAGGCACTGGGGATATGGTGGTTACATAAGGATATAAACACATCTTTGCTAATTATATAGCCTGGTTAGGAAATCAGACAAGTAAAAATTACTCACAGTGAAGATGACATTACTAAGAAAGTGCTATTCTAAAAAAAAAAAAAAATCTCACCATCGAGTACAAAGACTGGAAACTAATCTGAACTGCTCATGGCATAAAGATAGTTTAAGAGGAAATCCAGAGGAAGTGAATTTCAGCTGAATCTCAGACAGAAGAGGGGGGAGATTTTTCCCGAGTGAGAGAAGCAGCACATGAAAGGGCATGACGGTGGGAGAGAGAGCAGCACCTTCTCCAGGAAGGGTAAGATCTCAGAACGTAGCCAAGAACTGTGACAGGCATAGTCGGACCCTGAAGTGCTGAGGATCTCGTTCCAAGGTCTTTGGATGTTAATCAGAAAATCATGCATTAGATGTAACTGGCATAGTTTAGTCTGCTGTGTGCGGTGATCACTTTTACCCACTTCTCACTATGTCCCACGGCCCTATTACCCACCGTGACAGCCTCATCAGAGGAATCAAAAGCTTCCTAGCTGTTGTCTCTTGTTAATTTTGTTTCCCTGCAGTCTGTTTTTTTATGTAGTAACCAGAGCGTTTTGCTGTATGTTTAGTCTGATAATATTCCTCCCCTGCTTAAATACTTCCAGTAGATCACAGTGAAATTCAAATTTGAAAATAAAATTCAAATGTGTTTCCATGGCTTATATGAACAGGACACTGTCTACAACCCTAAGGCCATATCCTACTTCTCTTCTTATTTACTATTTTCTTGCTGCAGTGGACCTTCTTTTCTTTTTTAGTTAAAAAGTATCTTTTTTTTTTAGGTGTCAGATGCACAGATTGAGAAAAATGCCCTTTTAAGTTCAAAGCACCTTTTAAGCACCAGTCTATGCAAAATCCATGATTAATTTTCAGTCATTAACTCATTCATTCATTCATTCATTCTACTGATTCAATTTTATAGCCATCCCCTACTATAATCTTCCCATATAAAAATAACCATTCTCATGTATTTTTATTACAATATATTCTTGCAAAAGGGGCTCTATTATTTTGGGTGCATACTTTTGTTGCTATTTCTATAAATTTTGTCTTGTTATATATCTTCTTCAAGTAAGAGCTTTCTTTATTAATATCCATCCATCTTGCTAATTGTGCATCTAATCTATTGCCCTGGGCAATAAACATGTTCCTTCTTTCTTTAAGGTATGGACAGTTTTTAGTTGCTGCTTCTAACATACTAGGTACTCATTAGTGGTAGCAGACAGGTCAGCTTCAGTGAAGGGAAAATTCATGTTGAGCAAAGCCACTTGCTAATGTGATTGAAAGGACATGTTTTTGTTTCAAAACTGTAGTGGTCTCCTCTATAACTTTTCTTTCCGTATTTTCTACCAATTCAGTAGCAAATAGGAACTTCCCCAGAGACTTTGAACACCTTTGGCTATACTGGATCACAAAATAGAAAAAACCAATGCTTACATCTTATCTGAAATCATCGTGGCATACACATTCACCCGAGACACCCTGGCTGTGGGTTGAGGGAAGGATGGTGGTATGGAAGGTAAGGGCATTTTGGGAAGGTGAGCGGCAGTTCATGTAACTTGCTTGGACTTTGGCACATGCTTACCCTCGGCCTTCATAAGCCAGCTCTCCTTGATCAGGAAATGCTAGAAATGCCTTAATTTGTGGCTTTGTTGGTCAGACTATTCACAACGCATAGCGGAAAGCTTGGATCCCACTGTCTATTTGACTTCATGACCAGGCATGAAGTCTCCACTACAGTCTGGCAGCACAACCAAGAGTTATTTCCCGTCTCTAGCAAGTGTATCTTACTTGACAATCTAGAAATACGGGTCATTTCCTTCTGAGTTTCCGGCAAGGAGGGAGGATGAGCTGTTCATGAAGGAAGTAGACCCGTGTGATGGCCTTGGGGAGGGCAAGATAATACGAGTTGCTGCAGAATGACCTGCAGCCACAGTTGAAGAACTGGTGTCGATCTGAAGCAGGATGGTCACATGCGGCTGCCGCCCCTGCTGCTTTCCCTGCGCGTTGGGCTAGGCTTCTAAAGCGTCGTCTGTTTTAAGAGTTGCGTGGGGCCTGATTCGGGCTCCATAATATGTCAAGTAAGAGCAGCATGCCTGGGAGAGCAGTTTTTATCAAGGTCAGCATCTGCTTACAATAGTAATTCATCAAGACCCAATGTTTTTCAAAATGTCTAAAATGAAGACATTAGAACCAGTTAATAGATATTTACCAAAACTTTGTAGGTGACAAGGACTGGAAATACTGGATTAATTCCCCCAAACTGGGAAACTATGCAGACACCAAGGCCACGATTAAGCTTCACTGTCTGGCTTGAACACCCTGGGCACCCCGGGCCGCTTGCCCTCGGGCCCTCCCAGGTGCAGCAAGGTTTCCGAGGGAGTCGGCGATGGGTTCACCTCTTCCTCCTGGGATCCAGCTCTGGGATGTGAGGCACAGGGCTTCTTCTCGGAGACCTTCAGTATATCTGCTGTGCTTACATTCTCTGTGGTCTCCAGCTCCTCCCACCCCACCCCAATTCCAAAACAGAGCAAAGGAAAGTCATCTTAGTTACATTAAAAATATTATATTGCATTCTTAAAAAATGGTTAGAACAGAGAAGGCAGCCAGGAACTCTCTCTCTTTGTATGGTCTTTTTAGAGTTATTTGGTATCTCAGTTTATTTATGAATTGTCTTCATGTTAAACTGCTGGATGCAGTCCTGCATCTGGTCCTATGGCCAAACTTTGATTTCTTTCTGAAGATGGAAGATTTGGGGAAGGAAATCTAAGAACAACAATGTCATAGGTATTAAAATTACTTGACTTTTTTTAATACATTCAAATAATCCCAAAATATGAATTCTGAAGGGCAGTAAACATGAAATGACTTTTAAGTTTATGAAATCAGTTTCTAAACAGAAATATTTTAAAAGAAAAAGAGAAAATTAAGACACATAGTTTCACTGTAAAAAATACCATTATTTACAGACTATCATGTGATAATAAAATTTTACTAAAGAGAACCTGTGTTATAATTTGAAATGGAAAGTAGTATTTGAGAAGATCAGAAAGTAACCTATAAAATTAAGCTGGATAAATGTTTCATAACAGTAGAATGGCATCAAATCAACGGTATTTTAGGATGCCCTTTAGAAAAAGCAAACTGGATAAAACAGCAATTTCTGTTGGAAGGAAAATCAAATTCTCCCACTCTAATATAAATGAGCAGAGGATTTCTCTGAAAGCTTTTAATCCACTCCAGCAGTCAATCTTCTTACAGAGAGAGCTGCCCTACTATTTAGACATTCTAGGTAAAATTCTACCGGAATTAATAGTGATTGCATTGTAATAAGAAAATAAGAACTGGTCTATATGTGTAAATTCTACTCCTTTAATTGTGGAAGGAATGTCTGATAAAGTCCATTACGAAATAAAAAATGTGCATAGTGCTAGCAAGTCCCTTCTGATCAGAGTACACGAGTCGTTCTTTCTGGCTGAAATGTCCTCGTCCGAGACACTTAGTGTCAGTGGGTGGGACGTGGCGAGCGCCCTCTCCCTTGATGGGCTCACATAAAACAGCTCAGCGGTTAAACACCTTAAACCTTGGCACTGGGTCTCCACGGTGTGGCCTCCCTGTCCTTACTGCTGGAGCGTGCAGTAGCCCTTGTGCTGTCCAGCTTCTCTCTCCCTTCCTCCTCACGGTCCTCTGGCCTCAGCCACTCCCTGTCCCTCAGCCCACCCAGGGCTCTGGCCGCAGGCGCGCGAGTCAGTCATTTACAAGTCAGTTACGTGTAACCACGCTGCTTCCTGAGCCGGGTTCTTGCTTTATGGGTGGGTCATGGGAGGGAAACGTGGGCCCCTGCACTGGCCCAGCTCCAGGGGATTTTTCCACACAACAGGCAGACATGTTATATCCCCAGGTTTACCGTCCTGATGTACTTTTAGCCGTGTGGCCTTGTTTTAAATCTGTCCCGGTTGGATTTTCTCCTGCCCCAAAGTGCATTCCCTTCTACTTGTATTCAGTCTTCCAGGGAAAAGGAGTTTGTAAAACAGCTGTGTCACCATATGTTTTATACAAACTGAGTTAACAAAACAGAATTGTGTTTCTGAAATGATTGCACTTCTGACACATCAGGAAATACACTTCACTTTCCACAAGCTCTTGTTTGTATTATTTTCTACCTTTTTTTTTTTTTTTAAATCTCATGATTCTTCTTTCTTGAGGGTCATGGTTTAGCAACTTTCAGTCCTTCTTTTGACTGTTTATAGATTTCTTTCAACATATAGTATGTTGTTCATTGTCAATCAGTCCAAATTATTTTCTAATTTCCATTATATACTTTTTTCTTTAACCAGTGGACGATATATGATCATCCATCTCCTCCCCCTAGTAGACACAGTATCAAGGAAAATTTATTTGCAGTACCATAGAAGTGACCTATATATCATACTTAAACTGAGGGTGTGTATTTATCAAGTTCTATATTTTGGAGGTAAAGCTGGGTGTCCTGTTATACTTGCTACTTTAGCTCTGGGATTTCCAAGTTGGTGTTCAGGTGCCAGGAGTCTATCAGGACAGGAAGTGTGGTACAGCAGATGAAGATTGTGTTCCTACAGGCTTTTCTCAGTTGTTACTCTCACTCAAAGTCTGACATGGTAATTCCTTAATATCCTGCCACTTTCTCATTTTTATTAAAGATTTTTAAAAATATATTTTATAAACAATCATATTGGTCTATTCATGAGATTTGGTTCAAATACTCCAACCCGTGATTCCCTCCCTGCTCCCAGAAGGAAGTACACTTGCTTCACTTTTATTAGAGTTGTCCAATCAAGAGATGTTGGTGGACTTGTCATAGGATGTTAGCCGAGTGATTAGATTGGACACTGAGTAAGTGATGCTTGTAATGCTCGATGGGGACTATGGTGAAAGAGATGGAGAATTCAGTTGCAATGAATGTCACGCTTACAAAAAGTATATACATTTCTTTTTCTCTTGTGTTTTTTTTTCTAACACACCCGTATTGTGTTCGTAAATTATGGATGCAATGTCTTCTACCATTTTAAGCTTACTATTCACAGTTTCATGAACTGCCCAACTCTGTCCTTCATTGCTTCATTTTATTTTGAGGATTTTGTTTATTCTGTTTGTTTCCATCTCCTGTTGGAAATTGTCCCCTGACGTCTGATGCTCCTTGGCTATCGGATAGCGTTATGATCTGGATATTTGGAAGGGGATTGCTAGTCCTTAGTTCTGACTGGCGGATAATGGGGAGCAACCTTTAATGCTAGTATCTACAGGTTTGTGTGTGTGTGTGTGTGTGTGTGTGTGTGTGTGTGAGCTGGCCATGTCTCTGGGAAAAGAGGACCATGTAAGGAAAGGGCCTGTTGTCTCACTATTCTGATTGCAGATGTTTACCTAATCCTGCTGTTTTTGGCGTAGGAACACACAGAACTTCTCATCTCTGACTGATGTCTATATTATAGAAAATTTGATTTTCAGATTCTTCATAGAACAAACTTTTCAATCCTGTCACAGCGAGAAGGGGCTGTTTTATAGGACACAAAGTAATAGAAGGGATCTAGAGTTCAGATGGTCCTTAATCAAAGTTTTAACCCTTTAGTTTTGTGTCTCTGTCCCACATCACCTCTGTGTTAGTGACTACGAATTCCCTTCTACATACCCACAAGCTGGACTTACTGAGTTTTGAAATAAAGATTGCATTTTCTAGTTTTTCCTTGAAAAGCTAATCTTTATCCTTAAAAAGTGTTATTTATCCATAGTCTTACCAGTGAGAGGCAGATGGACACATGTGGCGTTTTCAAGACATCCGCTTTAAAATTGCTGGCTCTACCAGATTAAGTCTTTTTGCCATGTTTTTGTTGCCCCACCTTCTAACCTGCTGTGTGGCTGTGACGACTGAGATGCCTGCAGCCATCTTAGACCATGAAGTAAACTGAGGATGGAAGCAGGACACTGGGATGATGAAAAAGAAAGCTGGAATCAGATGTGTCACATCACCACATAAGCCTGGGACTGCCTACCTGAATTAATTTTTTTAATGAACGAGAAGTAACATTTTATCTTGATTTAATAGTTGTATTTGGAGTTTTGAAGTTACATATTCTTGAACTTGACTGAACGCAAAGTCACTTTCAGTGATACTTGCTGCTTCCGATTCCTGAGGCCTCGCCCGGTTCTGTGACGCGGATGCGACCGCTCTTCATCCTGCTTCTCCTGACGCATCAGGTTTTCTCTTATTCCTGATGCCAAGTTAGTCGTCTGCCAAGCATAGTTCTCTCCCATCTTTGTCTTGTTGTCACTTAGTTTTGGTTTTTGTTTTGTTTTGTTGGATCTTATGGTTATATGAGTGGCACTGAGGGAAGAGTCAGGTGAATTACTTGATATGCCATGTTTCACAGTATCATTATTAACTCGTAAAAGAAGTTATGCTGATGAAATAGCCATCTGAGTTTGAAATAAGCTATGCAGGTGCATCCTGTGGTTCGGTGGGAAAATCACCACCACCACCCCACCCTCTACTCACTGCCCAAGGTGCCCACATCCTCATCCCTGGAGCCCATGAATGTGCTGCGTTGCGTGGCAATGGAGAACTAAGATAGCAGATAGAATTGAGCTTGCAATCAGCTGACCTTAAAATGGGGAAAATATTCAAGATTATGGGAGTAGGGCTGATGTAAAAGCAAAGGTCCTTAAACACGGAGGGCGGAGGCAGAAGAGTCAGAGTCAGGCGGGTGCAGCACGAGAGAGGGGTGGCCGGCCACTGCTGGCCTTGAGGAGGAGGGGGAGGTGAAACCCGGGAAGCAGAGGCAGTCTCTAGAAGATGGGGAGAGAGCAGGTCCTTCCCTGAGAATCCCAGCCCCACCGCCGCTTTGACCTGAGCCCAGCGAGACCTGGCACTGGAAGAGAAGATGTGTTGTCAGCCACTGCGTTTGTGGCAGGTTGTGAAGGCAGTCGCTAGGGAAAGCCACTCTGTGTTTCTCCTTGACTCATACACACACTTTTTCTGACACCAGATGTGTGGGTTTTTCCCCACCTTACCCAGCAATTTTCTGTGACACCAGTTGGGAGTCCTACAATTCAGTTCAGTTCTGATACTTAACAGACTTAGAATAGATCTCCTGGGTTCATGGCTCAGTCCCATAAAATTGTCCCCCGTTCAGACACCAGTCACAGGTGTAGGTCCCAGGTTATCCGTAACTTCTGTCTGACTTTGCTGCAGATCAAAGTGTCCATGACTCCCTCCTCAGACTCATCATTTGCTAGGAGAGCTCAGAGAACTCGAGGAAACACTTGTTTACCAGTTTACTATGTAATAGAAGATATAACAAAAGATACAGGTGACCACCCATATGAGTAGATACAGAGGACTGGGTCTAGAAAGGTCCAGAGTGCAGGAGTTTCTGTTCTTATGGGGTCGGGCTGTGTCACCCTCCTGGCATCCTTCCCAGATGTGTTCACCAACCAAACTTGCGAGTGGGATTTTCATGGAGGCTTCACCACGTGGGTATGACTGAATAGTGACTCCATGTCCAGCCCCTCACTGGAGAATTAGGAGGTAAGGCTAAAAGTTTTCCACTTCTGATCATAGTTTGGTCTTTTCGTGACCAGCCCCAACTCAGGAACCTGCCAAGGGTTATCTCCTTGGAACAAAAGATGTTCCCTACATTGACTAAAAGGTCTTAGGGTCTCTGTGTCAGGAACGGGGTCAAAGACTAAATGTTAGAACAGAGGTTCTCCTGGCCTCCCTGTTTACGAAGGTTTTGGGAGCTCTTTCATGAAATGGGGGCAGATATCAACGTACTTTTTTTTCCTGTTATCTCACAAGTAGCCGTGAGACACTAACACACTAACTTTTACTTCTCCTTTTATCACTTCAGTTAGATTTTTGCTGTTGTTTTCTCCGATCCAATTAAGAAGTAGTAACAGGATAAGGTATTTTAACCAACAGCAAAACAGTTAAAAAATTTATTTTTCCCTGGTCAAGGCCTGGGTTTTACAGTCTGCCCTTCATAACCGTGACCAGATGATCATTTCAGTTTAATTCCCAGAACTCTGCAGCCTTGGAATACTAAGTTTTCCCGCCCTGACTGTTGGTGTTTCCGAAAACACTCTCTGACCTTTCTTGTTTGTGCTTGAGATACTACCTTGCTCAATTACAAAATGGTGAGTCCTCTTTAAAAACCAGCTCTAATTTTTCTTCCCTTCCAGTGTCCTGGTTAAAACCTTCAAGTTAAATTTATTGATTTGTAATGTGTCCCCTTATCACCTCTTGTTAACCATTTAGATAAACCTTACAGAAGCGGTTTCTGACACCACAATTAAACCATTGTGGAGCAGCGAGGGTAGTGCCTTCAGCGTCCCAGATAAAATTTCTTTAAGTAAACTACACAGACAACGGAAGAATGTTTTAGTTTCAATTTGAGATGTGCATTCAAATCCTTTGAAGAGACAATAAGCACACTGAAATAATCAACAGTGGTTGCTCTGCCCTTTTTCATGATCGCTGTCACCAGTTTTCCTCCCTGAGCAGGACCTCAGTTCTTTACCTTTTCTGTGAACACGCCCTGGAGAACCCCAGAGCATAGCCTTCCTCTTGGACCATCCATCTGTACTTCCCCTCCTGAGTTCACCTGTCTCCATGTGAACGCTAGCCACAGGCACCTGACCTGTCCTCACATTGGCTGCGTCCTGTTACGGTCAGCTCTCTCTCATTCACGTGGAGTAGAGGAGGGGAGAGGAAAATGGACCTTCATATACGTTTGCCCTCAGGGTGTGTTAGCATGACGGTAATGAGGCTTTTTATATTGCGCTGTTGAACAACCCTCTGGTCATCTTCTGTCTGATTTTTATGGTAAAAGAGTATCGATGTGTGACTGTAATCTGACTTGTGTTTGACTCTGGAGGAGGAAGAAACAGATAGCAGCAAGGTCCCCAGTCAGCCACAATTTGCTAGTTCGTTAACTTTCACCTACTGGATGGATGAGCTTGTTGAAGGCGGACACTACCTGATACTCATCTTTACGTCCTTAGCATCCAACACCTGGGAAACACTCAGGTCCTTCATTTATGTTTCCCACAGTTTTAAGAACATATTTATTATTTATACAAATATATACATTTAACTAGTTCAAAATAAGTTGGGTTTATGTTAGCCAATAATAACACCTGCGGCACTTGTAGTATATAAAATTTGAAAGTATTTAGTCAAAGGCGTTCTTAAATCCTCATTAGAATGCTCTGGAGTTTGTAAGTGAGTGTGTATTTTAGTTTGCAAATTCTTTACATAGCTGGAATGAAGATCTTCTTTTCCAAGTAATAAAAGCTTGCCACCACTTTAATGACTCAGCCAAATAGTATTTTGAGTGCTCAGAAAAAGGTTACAAAATAAAGTTGCTAAAATATAAATTTGCCTTTTTCTCTGAAGCACACTTGCATGTCACTGCGCCATTTTCAAGTGCTTTTTAAAAGAATCAACCTAATTGGCATGGCATATGCTAAAAAATTGTATGCTTTCACATTTTTGTAAGAAAATTAATCAAAACATCAAGGCATCTTCCATTTTACAACAGTAATTTCACTGCTATTCAGGAGAAAATACACTGTCACTCTCTGCAGTATCGCCTAACACACTGATTTGGTCCCTTTAAGTGTTTGGCTGGCTTTTAAATGTATATCCAACATGATGCAAAAAAAAAAAAATCTAATGGAAATTATGCACTGGTGAGTTTGCTCTCAGGTGTGTAGACTGACCTCCTGATCAGTCACTTGCGAACAGCCTTGAGAACCTACCACCATGCGCAAGGATTATTATGTTCTGGGTTTTGGTCTACACTGAAGAGTTTTGGCCACTATTGCAGGTTGGATTTCCTGGGATCTGTGAGATCGAGTTTCCAGCGGAGGCTGAAGTGGGGATGATCCTACAGGGTTGCCCCAAATTGGGGAAAGGATGCAGGGAATTTCTACCCCACATGGATCAGTCACCGGATACAGGCTGTCCCAAGAAGGGGGTACGTCCTTAAGTGAAGATACTCTTTCCAAAGAGGCAACAATCCTGAAGGTTGTTGACAGTTAAAAGCTATCTGCCCGCAAAACTCACATAAGCTGGAAAATAGAAGGCTAGATGATTGACAGATAGAAAGATCTAGAAAACAGATCCTTAGTAAATTATTATTGATTCTACCTATCTCTCTATTTGAAGTAATAAAACATAAAACACAGAAAGGCATTTTTATTGATACAACAGACAGGCTTAGATTATTCCTTAGTGTGCTGTATTATTACTCATTTAGTGCATCAAAATTTTTAAGATACGGACAAATTCTGTCTCGGTAGTTTTTATGTGAATGGTTCTGTGTGAGTTGGCCAAGTTAATGGATTTGACCCTTCTTACTAAAAGTAATGGTCTGATATCAAAGCTTAAGTAGAAATGAAAATCTAAATGTCTCTGTAAAATACAAATTTGAATATCCAGCTGGTGATAATATCGCTTTAAGTTAAAATTAGTTTTAGTTCCTCCAAATGTATGATTTTGACCTTCTCCAGAGTTCCTTTATGCAATTCATTTTGTCTTTAATGAAAGGAGAATGTTAGGCAATTTTTAACACTCAAGAATCATGGATTTCTGTCATCTGCATATTTTACTTTATAGTTCATTCCAAACAGGCAAAATGATTGAATGGTTAATTATTTCTATAATTCTAAACTGTATAATTATTGTCTATGATTTTTCATCAAATATTTTGTGTGATTAATTGAATTGTATTTTATTAGTAGCCCTTTGAATTTTATGAATTTCTTCTGAATCAGTGGGTCACTTTGGGAATAATAAGCCAATGCTATTATAAAACATTGTAACTATTTGCATTTGATTCACTAATGATTCATTAGTAATTTCAGCATGAAAGCTGCTCTCTATGCCATTTCTACCATGCAACCTGTTTTTTTAAAGTGCCATGTTAGAACACAGAAAATTCAGTGATTCAGTATATGATCTGAAGTTAAAACAATAATATTAATAAATAATATTAACTATCAAATGTATTTGCAAAAAGAGGAAATAAAATTTCCTAAGAGGAAATGATACTAAAATCCAAATAAATAAAAACTATCAGTTACTTTAACCTGAAGTTGTTTCTCCTTGAGATTCCTATTGCTAAAACTTGAAATGTATAATACACAGTTGATGAAAATGCATTCCTTTTAAAACCTCCTCGATGGCCATGCCAAGAATGGAGAATGTGGTCCGCTTCCGTTCCAAACTCTAACACATCTGACAAGCCTGGCAAGGTGGGGAGATTCTGGCGAGCTCCCCCACTCTCACACACAATGGCAGCTAGAAAACGGATGTGTTCTGCAGCTTTTTTCTTTGCTCTTTGCCAACTTGCAAATAGTCACTTTTGATAGAAATTTGGAATGATCTTTGAATGCAAAAGTTAAACATTTTGGAGAACATATTTGGCTTTTAAAGATACTTCTATGAAAGACTGTAATTAGGGCCTCGATCATATGGTAAAAATTAAACATAAAAAGTTTTTTCAAATGTATCAACAGCCATCAAAGTTACTTAAAGAATATATTAGATTTTCCCATAGCTAATTTTGAAGCACTGAATATATGACAATAGACCTAGACTGTTTTAGACAATGAAAAATATACAGAAATATTTACTACTTGTTTTGTGATTTTTGACTATTGCTTTTTCAATTTTTTTTAATTGAAGTACAGTTGATTTACAATGTTGTTTTAGTTTCAGGTGTACAACATAGTGAATTAACATTTTTATAGATTGTACTCCATTTAAAGGTATTATAGAATGTTGACTGTATTTCCCTGTGCTGTGTGTTACATCTGTGTTGATTATTTATTTTACATGTAGCAGTTTGTGTTCCTTAATCCCATACCCCTCTCTTGCTGTTCCCCCCTTTCCATCCCTCACTGATAATCTCTAGTGTTTTCTGTAACTGTGAATCTGTTTCTGTTTTGTTACGTACATTCGTTTTACTATTTGGATTCCACATACGAGTGATAGCATACAAGTATTTGTCTTTCTCTGTCTGACTTACCTCACTTCACATAATACCCTCGAGGTCTATCCACTTTGTTGCAAATGGCAGAATTTCATTCTGTTTCCTGGCTGAGTAGTGTTCCATTATATATGTACCACATCTTCTTTATCCGTTCACCTGTGGATGGACACAGGTCTCTTCCATATCTTGGCTTTTATAAATAATGCTGCTTTGAACATTGTGCTGCATATATATTTTGAATTAGTGTTTTGACTTTCTTCAGAGATATACCCAGGAGTGGAACTGCTGGATTGTAGGGTAGATCTGTTTTCAGTTTCTTGAGGAACTTCCATACTGTTCTCCACAGGAGCTGTGCCAGTTTACATTCCCACCAGTGGTGTAGGAGGGTTCCCTTTTCTCCACATCCTTGCCCATCTGCTATTTGTAGACTTTTTAATGATAGCCATTCTAACAGGTATGAGGTGGTTTCTCATTGTGGTTTTGATATGCATTTCCCTGGTGAGTAGCGAGCGACATGAGCATCTTCCGGTGCCTGTTGGTCATCTGCATTTCTGCCTTAGAAAAATGTCTGTGCAGTTCTTCTGTCCATTTTTTAATTGGGTTCCTTGTGTCTATTTTTTTTTTTTTGATACTGAGTTTTATGAGCTATTTATGTATTTGGGAGTACTAACCTCTCCTTGGTCATATTATTTGGAAATACTTTGTCCCATTCAGTAGGTTATCTTTTTGTTTTTTCCATTGTTTCCTTTGTTGTATAAAATTGGTGGAGTTTAATTAGGTCACATTTGTTTATTTTTGTTTCTGTTTCTTTTGCCTTTCCGAGACAGAGCCAAAACAATAGTGCTGAGATTTACGTCAAAGAGTGTTCTGCCTCTTTTCTCTTCTGGGAGTTTTATGGTCTCAAGTTTTCCTTTTAGGTCTTTAATACATTTTGTGCTTATTTTGGTATGTGGTGTGATAAAATATTTAATTTCATTCTCTTACATGTAGTTGTCCACTGGTTTTTGACTATTATGCCATTCACAGGAATAACTGCAAGTTCTATAAGACTTTTTTTTTAACTGATTTAGGTGATATTACTTAAATTATAAGTGTATGAACATGAGCCAATTTAAAATATATTCATGGAAATTAAGTCCATATCATCCTTATATCAAAAGGAGATATTTTGAACTTTGAAAACAGGTATATGTCATAAAAGAAATCTTAGAAAATGTTACTTGATATTTTTGGCTTCAGTATTCATCTTTATGTGAATATACACTTAAGTATAAACAAGAAACTATTTGGATGCACATAAGCATTATTTGATTTTTTTGCATTTAATTCACAAGTGATTTCCAAGATTTTTTTTAAATAATCAATTGATGTTTACCCCAAGACTACAAATTAAAATATTATCCACCACTGATTTATTTTTTATAGAGGTTTCAATTAAGTTGCAGGGGTAATTAGGCAAAATAAATTGCTACCCATGAAAGTCAATTTAAGAGGTGATTTTTTTTTTAATTTTTCAGGGAACAATAAGCCAACTATTTGAAACATAGAAGATTAAAACAAATCAAAGCATATGGAAGATTGTCTGTAACAGAGAATAAACAGAAACAGATGCTCTTAACAATCAGAAACCTCTGAAAGGATTGATATTTCAATTCTAAATGGATTCTTTTGAACAATTATTGCTGTTAACATTAACTTACATTCTAATACAGAAATTTTACAAAGAAAGACTAAACTAGTGTATGTGTTTAAATTTATCTTAACTTCACAAGATTGCCTGGATCTACAATTTGCTGTTCTTTGACATTTATTCCTCTTTTTTCCTTTCCTCTCCTCTTTTCTCCATCCCTCTCCCTTCCATTCTTCTCCTTCATCTTTCTTCTTTCTCTTTCCTTCTTTCCTCCCTTCCTGTAATGTTTCCTTAAGTGTGTTTACTTTGGGACAGTTCACGCATTACAGAATAAAAAAGGCTGTGGCTTTTTGAGACTTAAGATGGCCCTAGTCACCAATTACCTACAGTCAGAATGTAAATTCAGAAAGTTGCTCAGCTACTAAGGAAGGCAAATTTTGTGGTGTCTGATTAGTATATGGCAAAAATTATAATGAAGACGATACCACACCCAGAGGGTAGAAAAAATCTAGAGATACATGGATCATGTTTCTCTCTCAGGAGACAAAAGAGTCTACTCAAGAACTAGTTTCTGTTCCCTGTGCAAGGTGCCTCCCCAGAGTCTCTCCAGCAGGGCGTCAATTCTGCTGCGTTTCCATCTCCCTCCTCCACTTCAAGTGGCAGTTCCTCTTGCCATTTTTGTGTTTCTTTTTCTCTGATTATACAGAAATCCATAATGTGGAGCTCAGTGTTATCGTTGTAAGGATTTTTTTCTTTCTTCCGCTGTGAGGGGATGGGTGCATTTGTAATGGGAAAAGGAGAGAGAACTAAAAGGTAGCTGATGAATTTAAAGGGCGATGGTTGTAGGCATTCATACTATGGACAAGCATGTCATTTTTCTTTGTTCTAGACATGAGGTTGGATGGTACTTCCCAAATCCCAAGATGTTAAGTTTGGCAAAGCGGTTTACTTTATCCAGTGATAAGACATTGGAGGCAATATTGTACTACTCCAAGGAGGGGAAAATTGTCAGTCTTTATCTTGCCCAAAAGAAAAGAATTCAGACAGGAGACTAAAGTGTTGTGTAAACAGAGAGTTTTATTAGTAAAGCAAAAGTTAACAAAGCAAAGTACACCTTAGAGAATTGAAGTCTGGCCAACCCAAGAGAGGATCATGGCCCCATCCTTCCTTTGTTTCTTCTGTCTTATATCCTGACTTAGGGATGTTCTCATGATTGATGGATGGCTTACGCACCTTGAGAGCTCAGGCATGCCCACCTCCTTTGCATGTGTTGTTACCCATGATACACACGGAGGAGCCCCTAGAGGTGGCCCAAACCACAATGCTGGTTACATTACAGCATGCAGTAGGTTATGTGAGGTCAGGCCCTTCTCTCCACTGCGCAGTGGCAGCGTCTGGTTCTAACTGGCTTCTTTGTTGGTGCTCGTGAAAGTAAAACTCTTTGAAGCCCCTTATTCTGAGTGCAGTTCTACTGTTGTCTTCCGGATTGTTCCCTCCCCTTTCCACTCTCTTTGCCTGGTGTCCGTTCCTATCCAACTGCCCAACAGTTGGTCACTTCTGGCAAGATCTTGAAGAGTGAGTGCACTTTCCCTCCTTCATAATCATTGACTGGATTTCTGGAAGGAGTTGCTCCCAGAGTCCAGTTACGAGAAAAAGGACAACATCGCTGTAAACATAGTGATCTGTGTATGCGGTGAGAGCCAGAAATAATCCGTCATTGTTTTACAGCACAGATTTGGGGTTAGTACTTATTACAGCAAAATAGAGCCCATCTTTATAGATAAGATTATCTTCTCTTTTTAACACTCAACTTTCTCTAAACTTAAAAAAGTCCCCAAAATTTGTATATATTGTGATGTTCCACACATTTAAATAGAACTTATTTTTTAAATTAATACCTTAAATATGTGAATACAAACATACACACATTTAAATACATATATGAAATGGGAAAAAAACAAACTACAGTTTTATATTAAATAAAATGTATATCTTAAGCATTTTTTCATAGTAAGTTATTAGATATTTTAGAGAATAGTTATATTTAAACACAAGTTTGATATTTATACTTTTTAAATAGAATTTCTCCAAAACTGTCCATTCCTGGATTGTGTTCCCTGTAAATACAATCAGACCATTTCTCCCTTTTGTTTCACTTCATGTGCAAATAAAAACAATTAGTCAACAGAACTCCTTAAGAGAATATTTTGAACTGAACCCAGGTTCGTAATTCCCTCTCCCTTTCAGTGACCCTCTGCAGTGTCTCAACCACAGCAACAATATAAGTATAACTTAACATTGGGACCAAACACTCAATGTGGTAAGAAAGGTTTGCCTCGAGGACAGAACGTGGAAAGTACCCCCCCTTAGACAATGTGAGGCTCTAACAGGAGATGTGAGAGCACCTCATCCCTGTGCACAGATAGCTGTCCCTGGCACATTCCTGCAGTTCACCTTTGGAGTGGCCACGCAGTGTGGATGGCCACGTGGTGTGGATGGCCACGTGGTGTGGATGGCCGTGCAGGGTTGATGGCCACGCAGTGTGGATGGCTGTGCAGGGTGGATGGCCGTGCAGGGTGGATGGCCACACCGTGTGGATGGCCACGCGGTGTGGATGGCCACACAGTGTGGATGAAATTAATATGCATCTGTTCCAATTTAAATCACAATATCAAGAGAAATTTTTCTTACTTAGGGAAGGGCATGAAAACTTGAGTCAAAATTTTAAAGCTTTTTGAAAATTAAGTGGGAAAAGTTAACAAGAAAATAAAAATAACGGTAGGTAACACATGTAACTCTTGGTATGTGCCAGTTAATTCTCTCTTTGCTCTGTGTGTAATAATGCATTCCATCCTTACTTACAAAAAACCCCATTAATTAAATGCTTTCATTTTACTAGTGAGAAAATTGAGTCTCAGAAAGGAATGATAAGTGTAGCTAAAACTTGCTGAATGCCTCTTATGTGCCAGATATGATTCTAAGTAACATTACATGACCGCATTCTTTCTGATAACTGTAAGGAATGTGCACTATTTGTATAACCATTTCAGAGGTGAAGACACTGAGACACAAAGATGATAAATATGTTTTCCAGTGTCACGCTGCTACTTGGTCATTTTCGGCCCTTGGCGGACTGGCTTTGGATTCATGCTCCTAACCATGATGTAATGTTGGTCACCATATGAGTTAATGTTTCTGGAGTAACAATTAAAAGCTATTTGTACCAAATAAAACTTGGTCTTCAGACTTCATCAGCACTGTCATTACTTTAAAAATATCAAATAATCATAATTTAACTAAGCATAATAGGTTACGTGGTAAAGGATATGTTCCCCACACCCTGAATTTTTCATTACTTTGGGGGAAGAATATGTGCTCCCCATGGCCAACTTTATAGCTGACCCCCCGCCCCCATCTTCCAGATCTTTTCTCTGCTGTCCTGGGAACACAGCAGCTCACCTTGAGAATACATTCCCCAGCCTCTGCTTCATTTTGTAGCCATGGGACTGTTTTCCCACCATGGGGACATGAGAAGTGAGCTCAGTGACATTACATTATGTTTTAGCATAATATTTGCCCTGCACATACTCTTCCATTTCTCTTTCCCTGGGTGCATCTGACTCTAACTGAAGCAATCTGACTTGTACCTGTTTAAGGCTGAGCTGGGCTGGTAGCCTAGATCCCTGGATCTTTGTGTCACAGACACTGCCCATCCACATTGATCGGCTCCATTAGAGAGAAATAAAATTGTATCGCATGTGAGGGGCTGTGTTTAGGTGTGATCGTGCAGTCAAATTTAGTGATCATCCTGACCAATAAATGGCGGAAATCACTAATCCCCTAGAGATGTCTGCGCACTGATTTCTTTCCCTTGTCCTTGAGATCAAAGAGCAGTGGCAGCTCTAGAACAGAGGCATACCAGGGCTTCTCAGAAAGCAGAAATGTGTGAAATTCTCAAGAGAGCTTCTAATGAGAGTCCATTTATTACTTCATGATTGTGCGGTTTGATTTCAATTACCCAGTGTCATGTCAGCAATTTCCTTAATTGACACTGATACTGTAATAAAGACTTATGACAGGGTTTACATTTTTACTTTTTGTGAGAACCTTAGATATTCATAAATTAGAACTTAGATACTATTCCTCTTCTTTTTTGGCTTGATTCATGCTATGTGGCATTGTATTTTTCTTGAAAAAAAAGGATAGACTTTATCTAAGAAAATCATGTCTCCCTTGAATAAGACAAATCATGTAGAGAATATTGAAATATATTTTACATACTGTGTTTCATTTCGGACCAGTGGGACTTCTAGTACCCAGAACCGTATGTGATTTTGTTTTATAATATATGATTTGTATTCCTAAATTATAGTATGATTCTTCCAAGACTTATTTCTAGTCAGACAACTATGCAGAAAGCTACTGGGTATTTTGGAGTCTTGAAGATCAATATTAAAGTAATATACTGACTGAAATATAAAACATGGTACAAAATTTAATAACTCAATTCTTACTATAGTTAAAATTATTTAATACATCATTTAGCAGGAAAATAATAGGATCATAGATGTTTTACTATAGTTTTGCTATTTTGCTATCGTTTTACTAAATACTAGTAAGTTTTATTATGATGAAAAAGGGTTGTCAGGGTTTAACAGTTATGGAATTTTTCCACACATATTATTGGCATTAAAATTGAGTAAGTCAAGGGGGGAAGGTATAGCTCAGTGGTACAGTGCGTGCTCAGCATGCACAAGGTCCTGAGTTCAACCCCAAGTACCTCCATTAAAATAAATAAATAAATACATAAACCTAATTATCTCCCCCCCCCAAATTTTTAAAAATACATTTTAAAAAATTGAATAAGTCAAAATTATTGGAAATAAATCAGAATCGTGTTAGACTTCTTATCAAAGTAGGTAATACCCCCAAACCAGTGAGCAAGCTGGATTTATCTTTTTCAGGTAAACAAGAAGTCTTTCATATACTTTTAAAAGTCATTTTAACCACCTTTGATTTATCGTTCCTCTCATCTGTGTCAGGATCCACAGGCCTTGAACTGAGGTAACACATACAATAGGAAACAGCCAATTACAGACATGTCGTGTGCGCACCAGGCTGGAGCTGTTCCCGAGCTCCCGCTTCTGGGAGATGTGTCGTGGTGGCACAGGGATCCCTTTGCCACTGGCAGAGTCTGTTTTGTGTTCATTCTCCATTTAAGAAAGTTTTTGGACCTTGATACCTGCAGCGTATAATAAAGAGGAAAGTGACTCCATAGAGAAAATGGAGCTGCCTTCAAAAGGGACCAGAGAGAATACAGGTTTGGAGGTTTCAACTGAGTGAGGCTGAGAATTGCAGTGCTCATCCCACAGCCACAGACAATATGTATTTTGAAGAAATCAAAGAGCAAAGATAGAAAACACCACACACAACTAGGGGTTTAAGAACTGGAAAATAGTGTGGAACCAAAACAACGTAGGACAGAAGTCAGTCCGGCCAAGAGCACACAAACGTTCATTATCACAGTGGTTAAGTGTCTGGGACATCCTCTTATTAACGAGCTGGAGTCCTGCACCACACCCATCAGAGAGTCTTTACACTGTTGTGCATAAGCACATTAAAAAATTGCATGTAATTCCTTTAGCAAAGAGAAGTTCAGTCATCCTTAACAGATTGTTGTGTGTTTGTGTAGATGTGTTCTTACACTTGTGTCCTCCTGAAGTCTCTCAATTAAAATAATTGCCTCAGAGCAATGCATCATACACATTTCTTAGTCTTTATAATATTTCCCATGGTTAGATTTAAATATAGAAAAAGTTCCCTGTCCCCTTTTTAATGGAACATGTTATGCATATAACTGTAGGGACACTTAAAAATAGTAAAAAGTCCATATCATCAAGGTGTTTAGAATTCAATGGAAAATGTAAAATAGAAACATTAGCATATAATTGGAACAAATCAATATTTGCTACTGGTATTCAGACAGTAATACAAATACTCGGTGTATTCAATTGGAAAAAATACAACGGATTAAACATGATTAAAACCTGAAAAGAAATTGGAGAATTTGATCAACAAAGAGTAAGGAGAAAAACTTGCAAGTTAGATAATTTATTATATTTTTTTCTTCTCCTTCATACACTTACGCATTTATTTTTAGAGGAGGTACAAGGGATTGAACCCAGGGCCTTGTGTATGGCTAAGCATGTGCTCTACCACTGAGCTATACCCCCCCCAACAAAATCCCTTAAGCTACAGACAGTATGTGCATCCTCACCTACATAAACTGAACCAGGGTGAAGTCGCCTTCACTTAGTCACCCATTACTTATTCCATGCCATGTGTCCTGCTAGTTTATTAATAATAATCCCGAATGTAGGTGACTGTTGTTCTTATAGGCATGGATACATGATCGTTCTATTACTAGACAAGAAGGTAAAATGAAAATGACAAGACATTATTAAAAGAAATTGAAGATGACACAAGTAAATGGAAAGATGACACAAGTAAATGGAAAGGTATTCTATGTTTATGGACTGGAAGAATTAATATTGCTAAAATATCCATATTACTCAAAGCAGCATATAGATTTAATGCAATCTTTATCAAAATTCATGGCATTTTTCACATAAATAGAACAAACAGTCCTAAAGTTTGTATGGAAGCATAATATACCCCAAATAGCCAAATCAGTCAAACTCATTCACACAGAGAACAAATTGATGGTTACCAGAGGCGATGAGTGGGGGATGGGAGGAGTGGATTGTTTTTGTTTTTGTTTTGTTTTTAATTTAAATGCATTGAATAATAATTTTAAAAATGTGGAAAGAGTAGTATTCCATTATATAAATATACCACACCCTCTTTGTCCAGTAATCTGTCGATGGACATTTAGGTTGCTTCCGTGTAACTGACTATACTTGAATTAAAAAAAATTGTTTTAATTAAAAAGAAAAGAAAAATGTAGAAAGAGAAAGAATAGTCTGACCTCTTGAGGCAAAACTCATAAGAATATTCTGTTCTCCCAGGTAAAGAGCAAGGTTAGTTCATCAGAAGCGGTTTTTCCTTCCATTGGTTCTCACAGGGATTTCCAGATTCTATAGTCCACTCCTGGCCACACAGAGTCGTGAGGATGGAGCTGACAGGAGGAGGCCAGGAATTGCCCTAGCACTTCTTAAACTTGGTTTTTGAATTATATGGCCAATTCAGTTGATAAATTTGCCAAAAATGCTCTCTCTGTTTGGGTGGGGAAGACGAGCCTTTCAAAAGACAGCACTGCGTCCAAGAGAGAGCCTGGCAGTCGGTGTCTGGGAGCCTGTAGCTGACTGAGTTCAGAAGCTGTTGGAGGCTAGAACAACAAAAAAATGGGAAAAATATAAGAGGCATTAATTTGTAATCAAAATATATTTATATTTTACAAAGAGAAATGCACTTTTCTGGACAGCATGATGTTTTGGTCTGTGATGTTTTTGTCGGTAAATATCTACATATTCAGCATGTTGCACACACTGCCAACATAGCGTCTTCTGTATGAGTGACAGTTAAGTACAAATCATATCCCAACTGACACAAGAGCATATGGCTGTAAATGTCTTGAGGTATTTGCAAGAGAAGGCTGTAAATCCATGCAAGTTCAATGGCAACTGGTTGATGGCTCCTTTGGGATCATTGAAGGAAATATGAAAATACTGGATTTAAAATAAAAAAGTGGCTATTTAGGTTAAGTTTGCTTAATATTAGATTTAATCAATTAAGCTTTGGAGTACTTTATCTAGAAACAAGAAAGAATACAAATTTTCATACAAAATATAATATTTTGAGATCACTTTATGGTTTGGGGTATTTCTAACAACATTAACAGATCAAACTATGTATTTATAAACTATTTTGACTTGATTATTTATGATTTTACTGGAGATTTTATGGCAAGTTTATGGTAATTTCCCCTTTCAAACTCATTATTTTATTAAGTCAGTTGAGCTCTCACATACTGGTTTTTTTTTTTTTTCTAAAATGAGAATGTCAGCAGTTTGTTTCATTTTCATAATGAACTACAATTATATATTAGAAAAAGAAAAATTTTACCTTCTGATGTCAGATTATTTTTTAAAAAATGATTCCCAACTGAACACAGGGTATAATTATATTTCTGCTGACATCATAAACCACATGAGTTCAGCATAAGTAGTTTATGAATGACAGGAGAACAATTAAGTTAAATTATATCCTAAAGACTTATTCCAACAGAATAAAAGTTTAAAAAAAGCGTCGTTTTTTGAAATTCAAATAATGCTTTTTCTTCACAAAGGGCAGTGAGGCAGAATATCTTCCCTGCAGAGTCATCATTTCATAAGTAAGATTTAGCGAGTGTAAAAGATATTTATGTTATGATGCAAATAATTAATCTTCACATAATTAATATATGGTCACAGGTTCTATTTCAAGTATTTTTAAGGTACTGCCCTTTTATTAATTTTTTGTTTTTTATTATTCAGAAGTCTTTATAGAATCACAAAACATACAGTGTTATAACATTTATATTGAGTAACCCTGACAGTCTTTTATATTGTGGTGAATTATAGGTAGATCACATAAGATCAAGCAAGAAGTTAAATCATATTACCATGTTGTACATAAGGGAAGTGTTTGACTTCTTTAAGGATTATGCTAAATATGTTCTTTTCCAATTAGCAATGAGCACCTTTCCATAGAGGTTATGTAAAATTGTGGATATACTTACAAGAATATTCTCTTTGTATAGAACAATCTAGACACTGTTGATGCCTTCTTCTAATATCTTTTAATTTTATATCCTCCTTTGTTTCCATTTTCTCTCCCTTAGTTTGACCCACAATACCTTTTTCCTTGCCAAATTCATGTACTTTCCCTTCATTGTTGCCATTTCTCATCCTGATATGCATATCCGATCTATTTAAAATTCAACAATGCGTCTCCATCACTCATGTACTATACAATAGGACCTTGTTGTTTATCTGTTTTATATACAGTAGTTTATACCTGCTAATCCCAAGATCCTGATTTATCACTCCCCTTCCCCTTTGATAACCATAAATATGTCTCCTATGCCTTGAGGTTCATTTGTGTCATTTGTTTAGGTTCCATGTGTAAGTACTGTCATATAGTATTTGTCTTTCTCTTTCTGACTTACTTCCCTTAGTATGATGATCTCTAGGTCTATCTATGTTGCTGCAAATGGTATTACATTCTTTTTTATGGCTGAGTAGTAACCTGTTACGTATGTATATCACAACTTCTTTATCCAGTCATCTGTCGATAGACATTTAGGTTGTTTCCATGTCTTGGCTGTTGTAAGTAATGCGGCTATGAACATTGGGGTGCATGTATCTGTTCAAGTTAATTTTCTCTGGATATACCCAGTGGTGGTAAGTCTATTTTTAGTGTTTTTAAGGAGTCTCCATACTGTTTTCCATAATAGCTTCACCAAGCTACATTCCCACCAACACTGTAGGAGGGGTCCCTTTTCTCCACGCTCTCTCCAGCTTTTATCATTTGTGAACTTTTTAATGATGGCCATTGTGACCCATTGTAGTTTTGATTTGCATTTCTCTGATAATCGATGATGCTGAGCTTCTTTTCATGTGCCTCTTGGCCATCTGTATGTCTTCATTGGAGAAACGTCTGTTTAGGTCTTCTGCCCATTTTTTGATTGAGGTGTTTTTTGTTATTGAGTAGTATGAGCTGTTTGTATATTCTGGAAGTTAAGCCCTTGTCAGTCGCATTATTTGCAAATATTTTCTCCCAGTCCATAATTCGTCTTTACTTTCATTTTTTAATAGAATTTGTATATACTTTAGGTGTAAAGCATGATACTTGGATATGCATATACATAGTGAAATGACTACGGCAGTCAGGCTAGTTAAGGTACCATCTCCTCACCTCAGTTACCATTTTTGTGTGTGCTTGTGTGTGATGAGAGCACTCAACATTGCTGTCTTATCAAATCTCCAGTATCCAGTACACTGTTAGTAACTACAGTCCCTATGCTGTACATTAGATCTCTAGACTTATTTATTCAAAATAACTGCAGCTCATGCCCTTTGACCATCTCACCTTTTCCCTCACTTCCTTGCTCCTGGTAACCACCAGTCTACTCTCTGTTTCTGAGTATTTTGCCTTTTTTGATTCCCCATGTAAGTGAGTCATGCAGTTTTTGTCTTCCTATGTCTGGCTTATTTTACTTAACGTAATTTCCTCCAGGTCTATCTATGTTGTCACAAATGGCAGGATCTCCTTTAAGACTAAATAATATTATACACATGTACATTTAATGTAATAAAGCATTGTATATAATATATATATAAATATTTTATTTATCTATTCATCCATTGACAGCCATTTAGGTTGCTTCCATAGCTTAGCTACTGTGAGAAATATTGCAACAAATACAGAAGTAGAGCTATTTCATTTGGCAATACCCAGAAGAAGGATTAGTGGATCATATGGTAGTTCTATTTTTCATTTTTTAAAATAAGCTCCATACTGATTTACATAGGAGCTCTACCAGTTTACACCCCCATCAACAGGGCACAAAACTTCTCTTTGATTCATGTCCCCACCAACACTTACCTCTTGCCTTTTCTAAGATGGAGCTGAAAATCAAAACTGAGCCTTTCAGTCTAAGATCTCAATCTGTCAACCAGCCATAATGATTTTAGGGACAAAACTGTAGGATATGACAGATATAAATACTGTTTTTCTCTGCCAGCAAGACCAGCCTAAAAATTATATTTTTTTATTTACTATAAATGATGCCTCGGTGTAAGGATATTGTGAAACTATCTTTGCTATAAATCAGCATTGGGTTATGTACTGTAAGCTAAAAAAAATCAGAATCCAGCTAATCAATCTTGAGTGTATCTTTTTGTGAACCAATTGAGTTTTGACATGTGTGCACGTATGTGACTTTGAAGACTTCTCTAGCTTAATCACTTCCAAGGAATTTTAAATTGCACATAATTTCAATAAGGATTCTATGATCCCCAAGACCTGTACTGTACATTTGCACAGACTTGTTGCTCAAAAATTAAAAGTTCATCATTCATGGACTGCTTATCCCGAAGCATGAATACTAAATGTGACTATGGTTGCATATTGTAAACATATATTGAACAGAAAGACATTTTAAAATTGCACCTCTTGACTTCTGAGTCTGAACTAATACAGAGAAGCCTGTAGAATGGGAAACAAACACAACTTAAAAATATAAAACAAAGACACTTTATTTCCATGGAATAACAAAGAGGAATCCACAATTTACTACATGAATGAGGCACACTTCATAAATTTGCTAACCTGGGCTACCATTATTTCCTATCTTGACAGTTTGCTGTCGTCAGGTGGATCAGTCATGAAGTAAGTATTTGCTGACATTGTTAAGAAATTATTTCCTCATATTATTCACATTTGGAATGCAGAATTCAATGGTGGGTCATCATGGGAACAGGTTTTCATAAACTCCTGAGGTCCATCACTTCTCTCTGCCAACACTTCATCAGTTCCAACAGAATATTGTAGAAGAGAAAGAGTTTGGCTTTTCAAAAACTGGAAATTGCTGTGTGCACAGAATCCTTTATCTCTGCTTAGTCTCCAAGGAGTGTTACAATGATGAATGACTTTCAATTCCCCTACTTTCCTCCCCCTAGCATTACAAATTTTCATTCGGTCCCCAACTCTCCAGTCTGACATATTGTACTTCGCAGATGGAAATGTCCCATTATGGGGACATTTGAATCTTCCTGTCAGGAGTAAATCAAAGCAAGTTTAGTCTGTTTATAATTTCTGTCATTGTTCTAGCTTGTACAGTGCATTAACGGAACTAATATTCTGACTTAAATAATGTCCACATCGTCATCATCATTGAAAGGGTGCCTCACATTAAATGATGAATCTCTTTTTACAAATACAGCAAATTGCCTTTGTGAGGCGAGGAGCCTTCAAGGAGTAGGCTCTAAGAATCTCAACGCCTGAATTTCACTCCCCGAGCTTTCATTTAAATGCCAAGTGGTTCTCTTCTAGCCATTGGTGTCTATAGCCAATCCCAGACGAAGCAGGTTTATGTTGCCAAGCTGAAACACACGTGTAACGGATTTTTCTCCCTCCTTTAATTTTACATAAAAATCAAATAATAAGGGAGAACAGACAGGCCCTTTCCTCACTGAAAAAAGCAAACAAAAACTGAAGATAATTATTTAAAAGAGACATAGATAAAAATGTATCATGCTGGTAATTTTAAAAAATTTATTTTTTATGTATGGGATTCATCAGTTTTCAGCCTCTCCCTCCAAACTCAATAAAGTAAATTTGTTAAGTCAGTGGGGAGCCGAAAACCAGAAGTTCTGCTTCATGTACTGGAAACAGAATGTGTTATCTGAGAAAGTGGTCCTGTGTATTTCTCTTTTGGAAAATAACTTGCACAGAAATGTAGTAACTGCAACATTCAAGCACACGCTTTCTTCCCAGCCTGAGAAACAAGGTTAAATGTCCCACTCGACACCGGGACCCTGGGAGAAGGGAAAAGCCATGAACAGCTCAGGTGGCCCACCTGAAGTTGTAGGAGTGACTCTCTAGCAGGAATGTCAAACTTCCTGCGGAGTTGTGGGTTTAACTCCCAGCAAGCGGGAAAAACTGAGAAAACACATGCATACATACAGACGACACATCAACAGAATGAGGAGACACTGTTCCTGCAATTCAAGGCTGTGGCCCTTTCATGGATTATGCCTGGTCTGGGCAGAATTTCCTGCATCCTGTAACTTCTTTCCTCACCAACTTTCAGTTAAAATAACTTGAAAGCAGCAACATGTAGAATATTCAGGAAGAAAACATACTCTTTTGGGGCAGGGACCTCATGAAGCCAGGTGGGTGTGCAACAAAGCAAAGAACAACAGGAAAGATGGAAACTGTGAGCCAAGCCTTCCTCTCTATTTGGGTCGGAATGATAAAACTAGAGTGAGAAGACACAGAATGTCTGTGATGCTGAAGAATACAAGTTATATTTTGGGTGCTTTAGTGAAACATGCCTGTGTCTCAGGATCCGTCTTCTAGAACAGAGCCAGGAGTGGCCTCTATAATGCGGCAGATGGCTAGCTTGGCAGCGCCGTTAATGCAGCTTGACCCCTTTTCTTGACCACTCTCACAACAGCACCAGAGAATGTTAATTTTTCTTTGCAGGTGGCAAGTGTCTCTGGAATAGGGTTTATCAGACCAGGTTGGAGGTACTTTTGTGCAGACTGATTCGTATCGCTGCAACCGCAGTCTGCACTGTGGTGTTCCGCCCGTGTCCATTATTCTATTTCCAGCATAGGAAAATGGGTTTGTTCAAAACTGACTTTAATAGCTTGGAAATGAGTGTTTATTAATAAGAAAGTCTCAGTCTGTAAGGGAAGGACTCACAGTGGGTGACAGTGTTACAACTAAATAACTAATAATAGAAAGATGAGATTTAAACTTTAATAAAAATTCTTTACAAAAATCACTTCATAGGATAAGTTTTCTCTTCCCCTCCAAGAAGTCTTTATTGTTACACACATACACACTGAACAAGTGCTATATAGCTCTGGACTGGGTTGAAACCCTGGCTTTTCCATTAACCCGGAAATCCCTCACGGTCAGTATCCTCTTTGCTTTTCATCCGGAAGTGCAGATCATCATAGTTCCTCATTCATGGGTTTGTTGGGAGAATTAAATGCATTAGTGCATGTAAGCTTTTCAATAAACGTTAGCAATTATTATAATTAATATTGTCATCACCAATAGCTTTTTGTAAAAATTGTAACATCCTCAATATGTTCAACCCAGAATACTACGCAAACAAAATAAAAGTCAATACCCTATATGCATATCCACCATATTACTTTAATTATTTTACATATGCAAATACAGAGAAAAATAATCAACATATCAATATATTAATAACCATGTCAGCTATGTGGGTTTAGATCAAATTAAAAATGTTGACATGTGGACATAGTTTCCACGTTCCTTTGTATTCCTATAATCATGTACAAATAGTAAAAATTATTTAAACTCTATTAAAAATCAAAGTGTATACATATATATGCTATAATAGAATGATTTATCCACGTAAAAATGTAAAATATACATGTAAAAATTAGGAAAAACCATTCATACTTGGCAAAACATTTGCAAAATGTAGGGCAAAATGTCAGTCTTAAACACAAGCAAAGATCTCATATAATTACTTTAAAAATCACAATATCCTCAAGTAGTACAGAGACAAAAAGGCAAATTACAAGTAGAAAATAAAACTAGTCACTAAACGTGTAGACAATCACCAACCTCAATAACAATAAGAACATTTCATTTCAATCTATTGATAAACAGACAAGAAGACTGCTTTCCAGGTGCTTCCGTGTGTTTGTCAGACACGTGTTTCATGTGTATTCTGCTCGGATTTCTGTGCATTTGTGCACCATCTTTAACCAGCCCTATTTTACAGGGAAGGAAATTGAAGCACAGAAGTATTAAACCATCTTTTTAATGCCACATATACAGCAGTTTATAACATGCCCACATGTATTATGCATATATTACATACACATATAATGCATATATTATTATATTTTGTATATCATATGGTTAGCAATTTTGTGTCCATTTAATGTTGCATATTCTGAAATCAAAAGATATTTGCCTATGTATCCTACTAAAAGCTGTATTTTTACCTTTGCATTTGGGATCTGCAGTCATCTGAAATAGGCTCTTGTGTAAGCTGGGGGGAATATATATATATATATTTTTTCAGATCTATTCAATGGACTCAGTACCATTTATTTAAAAATGGTATCATTCCCTTCTCCAGCCCTCCATTCCTCTGCTCCTGACCCTGCACAACTGTGCTTCTCATTAATTAGGTAACACGTGTGAATTAGGTGTCTAATGATATTGTCTGGGAATATTTCTTCCTTTCCAACTTGACTCTCACTGCTTTTCTTGGCCTTTTACTCTGGCTAGTCCTTCCATTACAGTGTTAAATAGAGGGCATTCTTGCTTCATTTCCTAATTTAAGTGAACATTTTTAATAATTCAGTATTTTACCATTGAGTACAAGCATTTCAGTAGGTTTTTATGTCTAGCCTTTATGTCAGAAAGCTCCCTTCTATTTCTAATATGGTTAGAAGCTTTTTTGTAAGTCAAGATTTAGGTGTTGTATTTAGTCAGTCTTATTTTCTGCATCTGTCAAGATCATTGTTTTTTCTTTAGTTTTTTTCCTGTTAATGTGGAGAATTACACTGAGTAATTTTCAAATTTTAAACCAACAATAACTACAATATAAATAGAATAAGTACTTATAAACCAGTATAACTAGAATTAACCCCAGTAGGTTGATATTTGACATTTCTTGGTGTTCTCCATATATGTTCATAAGAGATTGTCATTAAAAGTTTATTTCTAGGTCATACGGTATCTGGCAGGGGTTGGTAGGGCCATCATGTTCTTGGTGACTTGAAAATCTTGGCTCCTTCCCGAGCTAATAGCGCCATCTGAACACATGGCTTTTAGTGTCCGTGTGGCAGGAAAGAGAAATTGACAAGGCACAGGGCCCCTAACTACCTGAAACTGGAAGTGACAGACCGCAGGAACAGCAGAGTCCACCTGCCGGAACCAGAAGCGTTACCCAGCCCACCTGCAAAAAGGTCGCTGATACGAAGGAGCCCCAGGTACCAAGTGAGCATTGTTTTTGCCTCAATTCATCTCCCTACTCCCACTCCCACCTCTGGTCAAAACTCCTCTTTGACAAGTTTCTTTAGTGTTACTGAGTTTGCTCAGCTGATTTAAATTGTTGGTCTTCTGGAATGTCATTGGCTTTAGTTAGCATACTTAAACTCATTTTGGGTGGCTAGATGTTTTCTTAACATCTTACAGTGACTTTCAATGCTTTTTAATTAATGACTAAAACTGGATGAATCTTGAGTTTAAATTCCCTATTTAACATGTATCCCCTACATTTTATAGTTTAAATCATTTTATTGGGTATATTAAAAATGCAACATAAATCTTTTTTATTTTTAAAAGTATTATACAGACAAAATAAAAACTATTATTCCCAGTGAATGCATTATAAGGAATTGATTTCAAGAAAATCATATTATCAACAGATTATTAGGGCCATGAGTTTCTAATAACTTCTTTAAAAAATTCTGAACATTATGATTTTTTGCCTCCTTGGAATTGTACTTGCCAGATTAGGCTTCTTTCTTTGAATCTTACATTGTAATATATTAGCTTCTTTAAGATGAGTCTACACCATGAAAACAATCTATTAACGTTAACGAGTTTGTTGAAGTAAAATTTCCAATGTTTTTGCAAACTGTAATTTTACAAGAAAAATGTTCCTCTTGCACTTGTACAATTATTAATGTTTGCCTTCAATTAATTTGCCATGTTTGTGGTGGGAAGTAGTAACAACTAAACAAACCAACAAATGAGAATGTATAGCTGCCTTGTTTAAGAGACCCAAAAGGATAAATGAAGAAACATCTCTTTTATGACTTGGTCACATTTTAAAGTTGCATTTTTACTTTTCTGCATTCAGTGCCTTTATGAACTTTTCCATCACTTCAAAGAACTTGAAGTTTCAGGGCAATTCTAGAGTCACTTGAAATTCCTCCCGTGCACTCTGATTTTATTGCTGGTGTCTGCCACCAGGTGATTAATGATTGTTCATTAAGTATAGTTACTGTGGCCAGACTTTTCATGCATAAACAAGAAAGGAGGAAACCGGAATATTACTGTTTAAAAAGTTTACTGGCTCCTTTTATGAATTAAAACATATATATATTTTTATGTGGGACACAAATTATTTAGCTGAATTTTCTACATATACTATGTAAAATGTACATTGTAAATGTCAAAAAGTAGCAAAAATATCTCTGAACAAATGGTATACCTTGTTACTAATTTACTAATTTATACTTGTTACTAATTTATACTGAGATCAGTTGTTACTAATTTATACTGAGATCAGTTGCTTCTCTATGTATTCAGATTGATCTCTCTTGAATCCTTAGGCTTTTCCAGAACACATTTTATTTGTTTTATCTTTGCTCTTTTTAAATGGTTAGTTCATCATTCAAGATTCATTCATTAAACATTTTAGAAATAATGTACTATAAGTCATTGCATGTCCTCTCTGTTTGAATCTCGTTATTATTCACTTTTTATAGCCTTCCAAGAAATATTACCATGATGCCGGTTAAATGAAGCTCCTCTAAGCTGCTTTGTCTAAGGACAAATATTTAAAGTTGTTTGTGCTCCAGTACCTTGTAAATCCCTCAGCACATGCTGTTTCCCTTTTTTTTCAGTGAGCTGAGCCAGTAGACTTCAAACTTTGATGTGTTGTGTGTTAAAATTATTTGAGATACTTGTTAAAATCCAGAATACTGGAACCTACCCTCAAAGTTCTCATTCTTTAAAGCTGAGTGCGGACCCAGGAGCAGGATCCCCGGCAGCTGGTTTTGATGCAGGTGATTTGCATGATACAGACTATACGAAACACTGGGATAAGCTAAGGATAGTTATCTGTGAATTTATTATTAATTAAGCAAATAATTTTAATATCATCATTTTAAAATTCTCATCAAGTACCAAAACTATGGTAGGCAGAATACTGGACTTCTCAAAGATGCCCACTTCCTAATCCCTGCATGTTAAGTTACACGGAAAAGGGGAATTGAGGTTGTGAACCAGGTGACTTTAAGATAATTAGAGTAGCCTGGATTACCCAGGTGGATCCAATAGACCCCGAGTCCTTAAAAGTGGAAGAGGGAGGGCGCATAGAAGAGTCGGGATTGCGACTGCAGGTGGATAGTCGGAGAGACAGCAGTGTTGGCTCTGAGAGTGGAGAAAGGAAGCCGTGAGTCCAGGAATTTGGGCAGCCTTTAGAAGCTGGAAAAGGCAAGGAAACACATTCTTCTCCAGAACCTCCAGGAGGAATGCAGCCCTGTCAACGTCTTAATTTTAGTCCAGTGAGACATGTTGGACCTCCCACCTACAGACGTAGAAGATACGAAGTCCGTGTGGTTTCAGGTTCCTGCATTGGTGGTAACTTGTTACAATGGCAGTAGAAAACTAATTCAAATACATGGCAAAAGTTTTCGAAAAGTCAGTAAGAAGACATGAAAATCAACAGTCTTCTTCCCAACGCTTCCCTATTTCCAGTTCTACTAGTAAAGGTAACTTCTTTTTAGTCAGTTTTCTCTTTAGTTTTCCTGGTGTTCATTGTCCAAGAGGGAAATATTATCCTTATGCCTCTATTTTCTGATTTTCGTAATCGAGGCAACACCTCTCAATCTCTCACTCAAAATGGCAAGGATGAAAAGATCTACACCTGCCTCCAGCTCCCATGATCTCTTCTGAGAAACAGAAACCTTCATAGCTCATCCTTTGCTTAGATTTACATGTCACACCAAATTCAGAAAATATCACTAATCATTTCTATTTGGGATAAATGTGTTGACATCCTGATTTAACACTCCTCCTTTTTCCACCCTTCTTACTTCAACCTTCTGTTAGATTTAACGCCGTATTTATAATATCTAAGTTGCAAACATTAGCATTATTTTGTAGACATATAATTATTTTTTGCTCCATATGTAGATAAACCACAAACCTTAATCACAGGATTATCAGAAATTGTCAAGAGCATCTAAACATCATTCCTTATGGACAAATTAGTTCCTTCATTTTCTAATTTGTATTTTTCCTATTTAAGATTAGTTTTAAATCATCCCCTGAAAAACTTAATGTTTGTAATATTCATCATAATATGTTTTATATATACTTATAGCTAGATGTAGATATATGTATGACAAAAATAGCACAAAGTGTCAGAGAGTAAATGGAAATACATTTCTTTTTGAAACTCTTATATTCCAAATTATTGGGTAAAAAATTAACTTTTAAGTAGAGTAAATTAAGAATGTCTATCCTGACACCTAGTAGGGGAAAACTGATGTACGAGGGGGTAGCTGTATAGCCAATAGTGAAAATAGAGCAATAGAGAATATTCATTTAAAACAATGAAAGCAGGAGGGGGGTTAGAGAAAAAAAAATGGGGAGCCAAGTAGAAAGAAAATAGCAAAATGTTAAAGTGAGCTCCAAACGTATCAGTAATTATTCAATTAAATCTGCATGGTTAACTGAGGTTTTTAGGTATTCTAAATGCAGACAGGTTTTATTATACAATATTAATAGCACCACTGACCTCTTCTGAAAGCCTTTAAACTTTGGCAATCTGTCAAAATCACAGCGGTAGATACAAGTTGCCAACAATTCTCACTTTATCTCACAAGCTTAAATTTTATCATTGGAAACACATGTTGCCATTTGCCTTCCCGTGACAGGTTCAATTCATTTAAGAAAGTATCTGCCGAATACCCGAGTCAGAAACACCATGCCTCGGCCCCCACGGGTTCTTCCGTGCAAAGATGGGGTCCGGTGATGAAGTAGCCAGTTCTCAAAAATTCAAAGAAACGCCCAAGTGCTTCTTCTCAAGGCAATTATCCGACTTCTCTGTGCATCAGAAGAGCTTTATAACTATTTCCCACTTCATCACCTATTGTATTAAAAAGAGGCGTATTCAGAGGTTGAGATTTAATAAATGTAACAATTTTATTGCTTCATTAAAGACTTACTTAAGTAAATGTGGCCTTTGTTTTCCTCCTGTAAATTTGTGAGAGTAGAAAGTACAATAATTACTGTCTCAGTTTGGTGCCGCTTCCTTGATTCATGATGATGTAGCGACAGTTTTACTGCCGCAGCTTTGAACCATCAATGTAAATGTCAACACCGTGAAAAAGACCATATTGTCTTATTATTACTATGAACATGATTTTGATTTCATCAGCCTCAGGAAGATTCTCAGAGACCTCCTGCCTCTGAGGACTGCATTTTGAAAACTGGATTAAGGGCTAGTATTGGACTAACCATAAAATGTCCCATCTTCATAATAATGTAGTTATACAATACACTCTCCCTACATGTAGGGAGTACACAATAAATTATTTAGGGCAAACTGTATTCCAACACAGTCTCGGAAGTTTTTTTACATCTCTCTCTACATATACACACAAATACATACACATTTATATTATATACATAATATGAATATATACATGGGTGTCAAAAATCCAGGAAAAGCGAAGTTAATACCGCCAGGTTAGTGAAACAGTAGTTACTGAGTCGTGTGTGTGTATAAAAACAGTTTGCAAACTAGGAGCTCTAAGTCAGCAATAGGAGGCGGCTCAGGAGTTGCTACAGAACAGCTTATAAACTGAAAATGCAGAGGCTGTTCTTTACAGTGATTGGTTAGAGCGTAGTTTTCTTTGTGATTGGGAATTGATTAACAGTGGTACCTCCTGCCAATTTGGGGGAAGAGCTTAAGTTTTTATTATGATTTTTTAGAACTAGTTATAAGGAACAGCCCAAGTTAAGTTTCACTTATTTTGCAGAATCAGCTAAATTAACTTCTGTTTGTGTGGCATCGTTGGTTTTATCTGCTCAGTGAATTTTCAAGTCTAGTCTTTATTGTGTATTTAATTTTAACGTACATATGAACTATATATGTGTGTGTGTGATGTATGTGAGTATTTATATATACATATTTCTACAGAGGAAGAGAATGGGGCAAACTATAAATAATTCTGGTTAAAGTGTATACAGGAGTTCTTTGTACTGTTCTTATACTTAAGCCTTGAAACTATCAGAATTAAAAATGGACACCAGGCATGGTAAAATAACAAGGAACCAGATTTTCAAATCAGACACACAGAATCAGAAAAGTTAACCAATTCCAAGCCTTCTAATAATTTTATGTATATAAATAATCACAAGACACAGGGAAAACAAAGAGGGGCCCAGGAGTTCAGTGCTGCCTCCCAGGTCTTTTTTTGCCTTGTGTGAATGGTTTCTGACCCAGCTTTCACATCTGAACTTAGTGCGGTCCTGGTCTACACAAAAGGGACCTGTCTCAGTCGTAAGACACTTCCATTGTTTATTCCAGTAATTCCAGAGCTTACATGAAAACTCCAGGGAGCCGTGCCTCATAAACCCATAGACACTGGGTTACTTTACCATAATCTAACCTAGACAGACCAGGTAAGGACTATCCAGCAGTAAATAACATTGTATGTTTCCCAGGAGGCGTATCGTTAGCATCTTAGAAGGGGGTTTGACTAGGTCATCTTTCTCACTCTCTCTGGTTGTCCCTGATAAAGGGAGAGAATGGATTGCAGGATGACTCCTAATCCTTTTGTCCCAACTGCAGGGTGAATGGGGGACTTCTGACTTATCTTTAAGAACGAGTAATTTTATATTCACGAAACTAGTCAAGATGAGAGTTACTCATGGAAATCTTCCTAGTTGATTTTATGCAGCGATACTTTACATGAAACCAAATTCTGACAAAAATACCACACACAAAAAAACCTGAATGTATATGTTTTAGTATACATGTGTGTGTTTATACAGCATTCTGATTTGTGTAAGTTTTGATTATTTTTCTTTGGGAGATAAATGTAGAGAAAATCATCAGTCTGTGTATAGAATTTTACTGGTAGAGTATTGCTAAGTAAACCTTACTTCTTAAAAAAAAGGAGAATTCTGAATAATGACAACTTTTCAAGTTTAGGTATAAAGATGTTTTGCTTTAAACGAATTTAAGGATCATTTTGTCTCTGATATTTGATTTACTATTACTGTTGATCAAAATAAGTCTAAGAACGTAACCCCCCCCCCCAAAATAGAAGCCCCTACATGTTAAGTAGACCTCAAGACAAAATAAGCTAATGAGAAAGAAATTCCTCTGAGTTTAAAATTGTGCAGGAAGGCTTTCAAGAAATTGATCACTGTATCAAATATTGAAGTGAAGTTAAGATGAAGACTAAGAAATGACTACTGAGTTAGGCAACACATTGTTGACCTAAGCTTCAGTGGTGTGTGGGGAAAAATACAGATTTCTGTGGAGCTGAAGATGAATGGACTAGAGAAAGACAAAATATTCAGTTTATAAAGACCTTCAGTGTTTTGCTATAAAGAGAATTAGAGCAATAATGGAAGTACACACGGATTTATAGAATTTTCTTTTAAAGTGGGAGATGCAGTAGTGTATTTCTATTCTGATAGGAAAGATCCAATAGGAAAAAAAAGACAATTTCTTAATGTAGGAAGGAGTGGAATTAAGTGAGAATCATAATCTTTGAGCAGGTGGAGGAATTGAGTCTAGCACAGAAATGAAGAAGGAAAGTGAGCAGCAGCAAGAATTCATCCATCCTAATTGGAGGGAGGACAGAACATGGAGTTAGAGCTTACATGGGAGGATTTTATGAGAAATTGATACTGCGTATGCCTACTGCAAACGAAAAAAACCTTTTATTTGTTTTCTGGTGAAATAGAAGCCAAGATTTGTGTGTGTGTGTGTGTGTGTGTTCATAGTAGTTTTAGTCATAATAGCCAGGAAGCTGGGCATAGCCCAGGAGACTAGAAAAATAAACTGTAGAACAATGGATTACTACTTAGCAGCAAAAAAAGAAAAGAATTGCTGATAAATGCAACAATGTGGGTGAACCAGGATTTTTAACTGAAGTTTTGAAGTTTTGAGAAAAGAAGATGTGAATAGATGATATATAAGAGAAATGCTCGGCAAAATGCAGGGTAGTCAGGCAGTACTCTGACCGACAGGAAGTCAGTGGTTATAAAAAAAAAAAAGTGACTGATGTGACTGAGCATGGTTGGTGTGTCTCAGTTGCTCAAGGACAGTGACCTTGCCTGACTCATCTCTGAGAAACCTCATAACGAAGTGTAATGAGAAAAGTGTCTTTTAAAATACAACAAATAACAATATTTAGGACTAAATTAACAAACATCTAGAAATCGTATTAAGGTAATGTTAGAATTTTAATGAAGACACAGAACAAGGCATACATCGATGGAGAAATAACACACCTTTCTAAGTGCTAAAGTCTGAAATTCTGAAGACTTCATCCTTAAATTAATATGTCAAAGTTAACATGATTTTTCAATGTAAATTGATAAAGTGATAATAAAATTCATTTGGGTGAATAAATGCAACAAAATAGATGAAAAGTGTTGTTTTAATTAGAATATGGATAGGCTTTCTGACAAGACTGAAACTGTGATGCTCTGTCTTAAAGTAAGAACTGATAAAATACATTTGACTTTCACTAGGTCCTAATCCTATAAAAGTTACAGTTGTAACAGTTGTGTTTTAGGTAAAATCCATGTTTTTAATAAGTAGTCAACAAGATTAAATGTCATTTTGTTGAAAGCCGTCAAAACACATTCCATTTCACTGAGAAGTCCTATAAATAATGATCAAGGCTTCAGAGATTTCAGAATGACCTTTCATGGAGTTCCTAAGGTTGATGCACGTTACTGTCCTAGGTGTTCATGAACCTTCATTGGCCATTGGTGGGAAAAGCTGAAAGGATGAAGAAGGGCAACTGGTCTTTATGTAAAATGAGTGACAATATTCAATATTACCAACGGAGAAAAACGTTTTGAAAAGCTAAAAAGGACACTGGTGTTAGTCAATATCAAATGGCCAGAGTAGGGAAATGAGCTTAGGAAACAACGTTTGCTGTTGAGAAATCTGTGCACCCTTCCTGTCGTGGAGCTATGTTCAGTTAAATTATTTGAATGCGTCATAATAAGAATGCTTTTGTCATGATAGGAGTTTTATTTCTGTTTCAAGTGAAAATTGAATAACAGATGGTTTTTGGCTTTAGTCTCTAATGGAGTGTACCGAAAAAAGAACTAATTCTTACCTCACAACAATTTCCAGCCTTCTCAAATAGTAGCTTCTATTCCTTTAGCTTCATAAACATTTGGAAAGGAATTTATGACTTTAACTCCTGTGAAGTCACATTTATGATGATGCTCCTAAGACTGTTTTATTTGATGCCTCATAAATGTCAGTGGAGTGTTTATTTTTAAAGCATGGGTTTTGAAAGTTAACACTGCATTTTTATTTGATTTTATCTTTTATTTTACGATGAAGAATTTGCATTGCCAATAACTTAGCGTCACAGTGCATTAATGAGAAGCATGAAAAAATTATACAGGCCTTTCAGAAATCATGTCCCTTGAGTTATACTTTGATCCACAAGTATTGGCACATGAATATTCATAATATCAATATTCTATTTTATGATTCATAAAGGCAGGTAAATCATTAAATGTGCACGTTGTAGAAAATCAGTTTTTAGTAGATGCACTTTTATGAAAATTTGGGTCATTTTTGAATGGAAATATTAAGAATAATTGTGTTCGCAGCTCATGTTGGTGGAATCATATTGGTATAAAACGTTACTGGTAGCTTAGTTTTCAACCCTGGAAGAGGACACTTCCTCCACACCTGCTTTGTGGTCTGAATGATCACTAGGGATGCACATGTGACAGTGACACAGCCTCTAATCTTTGCCTTCACAGTCATTTACTAATTAGTTTATAAGACAGAGCTATATAAATTATGTCTGATAAGTAGAGTTCTAAGCAACCTGTTTTCTTCTACTTACTGATAAATATGTATGTGCATACATACGTATACATTTATAATATTCTAAAATATATATTTATATCTTATATATAATCTAAGGAATTCTAACGTGTGCAGTATGTATGTAAACATCACATGTGATCAAAAGCCAGAATCTTATAGATATTAATTCTTTGACAGTCATAAGTTACTGATTATCATTTAATGGGATTTTTACGGTTTCCAGTTGATATATTAACTTATTTATTAATTTAATTAAATGATTGACCTTCTGGATAAAGCAAAATGAAGTAATTTAACTCCATTGGGCAGACATGTTATTATATTCCAAGCCTGAAAATTATTAGATTAATTTTATGTAAAAACTAGTTTTCAACTCTGATTGATAGGCATTCTTTTATTATAGAATATCTGACAAAAGCCAGTCTGGGTAAAATTAAACATTTCCAAGAACAACATCTGATGTAAAATTGAGTTATGGAAACAATAATTCATTTATCTATTTACTAATAATATAGGAAAGGATAAGGTATAATAAATATTTTTAAATGTAAAGCATTAATGAAGAAAGAAGAGGAAGTATGAGAAAAATATAAGAAAACAAGATTTAGGAATTAAAGCAGAAAACATTAAAGCCAGAAGAGAATGCGCAGATAGATCTTTATGTAGAATGAATGGCGATATTTAATATTACCAATGGAGAAAAATGTTTTGAAAAACTAATATAGAAATCATCTATGGGGAAAATGAATATATTAATTAAAATTCCAGGTAAATATTATGATTCCTTATTAGAAAACGTGTTCTTCATTACCATAAATCTTTCATAATCTTCTTTTTCCATATTTCCATATTCAAGTAGTTTTTCTCACAAATTGTGATACGTAGACTATATTTATGAAAGTTTCCATTCACATAACATCTAGCTATCTGCATTTGACTGTCGTTAATGATTCTCAAAGCTGACCAACAATGAAAGCACTCAGGGGCTTTTAAAATTTACTGACACATGGGATCATCTTTCCCAGAAAAGAAATTAAATCAGAGCAGTTAGAGGAATTATTTTTAAAGCTTTTCATGTGATGATGAAGTTGAGCCAGCACTGGGAGACGTGGCCATAGAAACCCTTCAGACGCATCCTACCCGCTGAGCTCCTGAACTCGGTAAACTGAGTCTTTTTCAGCAGCTCGTCCGACAGACGGGCCGCTGCCCTCCAGCTAGTTACGCAAGCCAGCCTGGGAAGTGGTCACCATGCTTTCCCTCTTGCGTCTCCTGTGCTGGATACAATATGGAATCAGCTTGACCTCCTAATTACTTTGCACACCTGGCATTTGTTATTTGTGTCTCCCTCTCTGCCACGAACACACTATCCATCCTCTCACAACTGATTACCGCGGGTTTCCTTCCTGCTCGCCCTCGTCCCCTGTTACTCAACGAACAGTTCTCCACACTGCAGCCACGCTTTTCTTTTAAGAAAAAATAAAACATCTAATGATGTAACTGTCTTCCATAAAAGTGTCTGTTAACAAATTGCAAGTGCCCCATTACAAGTGTATTAGTACTATAATTAAATCATAACGTTCGTATTGTGAAACAAATAGTGATTAAAAATTTAGGGAAAATACTGGCGCCTGTCTTAAAATATATAAACAGCTTTATGTATCAAAATGTTACCCTTAATGGACAGACATGGTAGGCTATTAAATTACCTGCTACTGAACTAAAATTAATATCAAAATAACCTGTTGGGTACAAGCACAGATATACACTGGGTTTCTCTGTATTTTAAGTGACTGTGTTTTTAAACAAATCTGACTATTACAGCATCGTGAATAATCGTCATTTTATAAAAATGGAATTAATAAGCAGCAACATTTTGCTTGAAATTGAATATTTTATGCTGAAAGTACTCAGAGTTCATGATGAATTTATGGGACTTAAATGTTTTTAGATAAATACTAAGTAGCTATTTTCTCTCTGGACATTTTTTTTTTTTTTTTAAAGAAAGATATCGAATGCCAAACGTGATCTTTTAAATTAGTTGCTTTTACTTATATTTATGTTCAATAATTAAGATAATAACTCCTTAATGATAAATATGCACTTGCTGCATCTAAAATATATGCTTTTCCTACACAGATAGTCATTTGCCCTTATCTTATAAGCCTCTTAGCTTTGGGATTTGGGGAAAGGTAATTAAATATAAAGCAGGGGGTATTTTTGTGGAGAAAGCACCTAATAATAGAGGTTAATTAGCTGCTTGAGTGGCAATAGGGCTACAATGAAAAACCACAAAGGAACACATAAGCAATTAAAAATAGAGCAAATACATTAGAACCCTAATATATTTTATACACACCTAATTTTATAAACACCACACAAGTGTTTTCTAGGATTTACAAATCTAATTTTAAAATACAGCAGGATACCACATTTTTAAAATGGAAATTGTGTATCTCATTTTACAGCTTAGCTTCATTTTTTCGTTGTAATCTGTTCTCTTTTCAGGCAGTCACATCTAGTAAACGTCTGTAGATTTTTGCCTTTGACAGTTTCCTACTTCTTGCCGTAAGTGCAAACCTCTTTATATTCTCTAACAAAAGCTGCAAACGAGTGACCACATTTCTGTGGCACCTATAATTACAGAATTCAGATTAGAACTTGTGGCACCGCTTGACCTCTTTTAATACATTTATTGTTTCATGTTACAGTTCAGGTTATGGGTCTATTACATCTCTGTATTTAATTGGAGGTTCTTCTAGCTTGAAACAAAAAAATATGATTACAGAATATTGAGATACTACAAAACAAGATGTTGGAAAGTGTTCATATTACTTTCAACTTCTTAGGAATAATAGTTCTCATCTGAAAATGAGGATAGAGGAGCAATCATTGATTGTGGTTTTAGTCTACGAAGTATGTTGTGTTTCTCTCAAGAGTTCTTGGGGAGGCAGACTTGCAGACCCAACACTTGGGTGCTAAAACTTATTTCCAGTGTTGCACAGGTTGTAAAACTGTACATCCCTAAAAATAATGCTCTTCTGTATCACCCCTGTTGAGGAAGTCACTGTGTAGGGAGGAACCCTCCTCCTCAGATGGTGGATCAGAGAATGATGGATAAGAGTGCACCCAGAAAGTAGAATCCAGGCCAGTGAAAATCTCTTTGCCTGAGCAAGTGTTTTCCTAGTATTTCCACCAGGACTTTATCATTGTAATGGACCCAACTAGTGAAAACTGTATATCAACGTGAAACAATTACCCGAGAATGTTTCAGTAATTCTCACTAATATTGTTGCTTGATGATAAAGTTAGTTGAAGATGTAAATTACCTAAGTATGCTAATCTACTTCAGTTTTTGTTAGATTCTGAAAGAACCCAACTCTGACTCCTTGAGCTATTTGACTGTTGAGTGAGGAAGTTTCAAATCTCGCAACTGGTCCTTCATCTCCATTGTAGAATAAGAATCAGATTGGGAGCTGAGTACTTTCTGTGAAAGCCTCGTTAAGAGTTACTCATGATTCATTAAGTGGTCGGTGCTCCAACGTTGCATTACCGAACAGAGGTCCTGGTATCAAGCAATGCACAGAATAGCTGTTTGGAAGGTTCAGCCCTCTTAACAGTGAGTGATTATTTGCAGGAAGTTTTACTACAACATCCAGATCCCTAATGGACAAGGAGATACTGTCTTAGGCTTCTCTGACCATGCTAAGCCCTTCATTAGCCATACGGATGCCAGCTTTACTGTCCTAGGAACTACAGCACAGTGCAATGAAGGATAAGGTTCTGTGTGAGAATCAGACCCATGACCTACTAATAAATTACCGTTTTTAGCTTCAAAAAAGCCATCACTCATAGTTTTTTGTGGGATGTATTTTAAAGTGTGGATGGAAATATGTGTAAGTACTCATCTTGCATGCATGCACTCACACCCAGCTCGATGAAAGAAGGTGATGGTGCCTTTACAAAGTCAACACAAACTTCAACATTGGCTGCATAGCAAGTGTCATCAACAAAAAAGGGCACACATACTCTTTCCTGCCAGAATCACACATGGATGGTTGAAATTACTCTCTAGGGTGGGGTCATGGCAGTTTAAGGCTGTAAAGATAAACAGGCAGTACTCGTGGCAAGTGCCTTGCCTTGTGTTTGGGGCGGCCGCTGAAGCAGTGCCCAGCCCAACCATTAACATGACACTAATGTCACTGCCAGAGTTAGGGCTGCAGTGAAAGGATTTACAATATACCACCTCCAATTTTAGGGAAGTAACAAAGGAAAAGGACCAAAGACTCCTGGCATGAGAATTTGAGTTCATCTACGTTTTGCTGATGTTTTGTGATAAGAATAATACGAATTTTTCATTAACGAGTTTCTTTTTTAACACCCCAGATCTAGACCCTGAGTCTTTGAGGAAGGCAAGAAAATTTTGATTAGACTCTGCTGAATTATTTTTCGTTTCCTTGTTTTTCAGGAATCCACAGGTCATGCATGGGCCCCCTGATGCTTTTCTGTCCCTGAACTAGCATTTACTTGAAGATTTTACCCACGTTATTGGAAGAAAGAGATGGAGCGTGGTGAGTCAGAATCACGTGGACCTTTCTAACACTCTGTACTTTTGTCCTTGAACATTCAAAAGAGCCTCTTTCAAATCGTATCATCACAAACTTTCCTCCTAGCTAACCTGCTGAGTGACTTGACATTTCCATGAGTTGGTTGTCTGAGCAAAATAGGCAGGCAGATGATAGACAGACATACAGACAGACAGCACGTAGTTTACAAATGAACATGTATTTTACTGGTTTATAGGATTTTATTTCTAGACACATATTTCAAATATAAGTGTATGGTCCATATAACAAATATAATCTTAATACATAAGATATATATTATAAGAAAGATTCTTCAAAAGCCACTAAAAAGGAAAAAAAAGTATAAGTAGCCTCATTTTAGATAATTTACTAATGGTTTTTAGTAAATATCTAATATAAAAACATAATTAAACTGATAATATTAATAAAATTAAAAGTAAAATAAATGAATTTTTATGTTCAAATACATATAAATTTTGTATAAATGAATCATAGAAAAAGATAAATTTTAATGTCTGGTATCACACATAATTAGAGATATATATTTTTACTCATAAAATCAGGCATTTATTGATATTTCAATGCTTAACCAATTATTTGCCATAAGAATGTGTTATGAGTTTAAATAATAGTTCCTCTTGTACTAGTATATTCAGACTTGACTGTTCAGACGTGGCAAATAAAATATTAGATTTTCTTCTACTAGAACTGTGCTTAAAAGTACCGTGTTGTGAATTATTATGAAAGAAATATAGCAGCAGCCTTGACTGTTTTTTTAATAGACAATATTAGATAGAAAGATGGGGCCTCTGCAAATAAAACGGCACTGCATTGGGAATCTCTGTCCCTGGCATGATTCAAGTGAAAATTGCTAATGTCTAAGAAGACAGGTGCATTTAATAGTTCCAAAAATATCTCTCTCTCAAAAGTATAGAAATAAATAGACCTTATGAGTGACTGATGGTGGGGATAAATAAAATAGTGGTCGCTTACGGGGTTCTTTGGAGATCTCAATCATTTGAGCCCATAAAATGGCAGGATATTTCAGAATACTGAATTTATTTCTGACAATTAGTGGTTCTCCAGCTTCACTGAGTGAGGAGGAGGGAACAATACAATACTTTTCTGAGAAGTCCGGAATGCAGTGGGCTAGTCTATGCACTTTTTCAATGTTATAATGATTGCTAAGTCATGAATCAATGATTACCTTATCAGGAATAACTGAGGGCAATTTAAATGGATTCTTTTCTAAACACACACTGTAGCTTTCTTTACAATTTTTTTTTAAAGGTTATCTTGAAAAATAAGCAGTGTTGGGAACTCAGGACTTGAGATACAATGGGGGAAAAAAAGTAAAATTGAAGCAAAGATCATATAAGTGATCATTAAGGTCTTCACAATCCATTAGTAAGTCTCATGGACAAAATAGGCTAAAACTGACAAAGAGTGAGACCGAAAAACAGTTTTCTCTGATATTAAAACAGATTCACATAATTCATTTTGATGCACTCTGTAAAAAACTAACTAGAGACATAATTAACATTTGGTATTTTCGAATCATTTTTTAAACAACTGCTTCAATGAACGTCTTGAAAGCCATTTAATAATTGGTATAGAAAAGTGATGGATTAAAAAATGAATGTAAATAAACATTTATTCAAATACATATTTATTCACATAAAATACACCTGCGTTCTGGCAGTTGGAATGCAGTTTTTCAAAATCCCTCTCTTCACAAAACAATTCTATACTATTAATGTACCTCCTTAAGCCAGGTAGTCTTATGTAATGATCAGTCTCTGACATTAATCAGTCTCTACATCTTAGATTACACAATAGTTAGTATTTTCTAGTGTCACATAAATACCAATGTGTAGAATTAACGCTAACTGACCACTAGAGTGAAAAATTTCCATTCAGCTGGTTATTTCACAGGTACTTAATGCTCATCCCAGGGATGTATCAGGAATTCATGAACACTTGTTTCATCTGGGACACTCAGCTTCCCTTCAAATATTTGAGAATGGATTTTACCCAGTTAATATTCTTTTTATTTTAGAGAAACTTTTTTTTTCAATTGAGGGATATTTTATGCACACTTTTACCACTAAAGGAGTGAGCTGTACTTCAGATTTTAAAAAGACATTAAGTTTCAGTTAACTCCCCACCTTTTATTGTTTGTGCAGTCCTGTGGATGCACAAGTTTGTTGAATTGGGCTTCTGTGAGTCAAGAACTTGAAAATGTCTGGTTTTTTAGAATGTCAAGTTAATCTCTTACTGTCTATTCTTTAATTCACATAAAAATCTCTAAAGTTCTGACATTTATGGAAAAAAAAATCCAGGCTATTTTGAGTAGTCAAGTATGACAGTGCCACTACCATAATAAAGTACATTTTACCATCTTGAGTTTTCCAATAACACTTTTAAAGGCAAATTTATAGTATGAATTTTATTAAATCTTAACTATTCAACTGCTTTAGGAAGTCATTCTTTTTTTTGTATGTATATATATATATATATTTTTTTTTTTATTGAAGTATAGTCAGTTTACAATGTTGTGTCAGTTTCTGGTATACAGCACAATGCTTCAGTCATACATCAACATACATATATTTGTTTTCATATTTTTTTTCACCAAAAGGAAATCATCCACTTTTAAAAACGTTTACTGATTGTTGTCAGTCTTTCAAAGGTGGAGAGTAAATTTATGTATGTGTGTCTTGTTTTCATTTTTTGTGTTCAGTTTAAGGACATGTAAGGATTGCATATTTTATATTATCACTTAGCAACTTTTACACTTATTTTAGAGTTCTCTTAATCTAAAAACTATGTTGGCACACTGGCTATAATGAATAGATAGATGAATTCCTTATTTTAGTTTTATTAATTCTTTTGATACTTGTCCAAACATGACTATTTTTTCTACTTTGTTGATGTTACTTTCCATTAGAAAGTATAGGTTAAGTCCCTTGTTTATACCAGGCAATAGATATTTTCAGCAGTAACATGACAAGATATGTCATAAGAAATGATTTTGCATTATGCTTATATTTTATATAGCTTTTTAACATGTGATTTTATACAGATAGTTTGATTTCAGGCTTCATTTTATGTTCTCTTAGTGTTCTAAATTAGATTCAGTTCTTATATTGACTTTGACAAATGTTAATAGCATGAGGCAATAAACTTTTTGCAAGTTCTGTATTAATCATTGAGACCAAAAGTATTTCTATTAATTTTGTATTGAGAAAGTTGAAAAGTTGAATTTTAGAATTACACATTATACTCTAATTCAACAACAGTATTACTATTAGATTCTTTTATTGTATCTCTGTCACAGAAACATCCACCAGATGTCCATGATGACAATTCACAACTATTCCTTAATTCCGTCTAATGATATGTAACCAACCAATGCACATATAATTTATAAATACCAATAGCTTCCTTGTTACTTATTAGAAGAAAGAGTATCTTTAGATTATTTCTCTTTCTTTTCCAAGAAAAAACTATACTGACAGCTGGAGACTTGCAAATAAAAGGGTATCATGTTCTAACTTAAGATGTGATTTAACAGATAAACCCAAAGTACAAGGAAGGATATTTTGAAAGCAAATGCAAAAGAAAGACAAGCAAAATAAAACTTCCAAGAGGTTAAGAAATAAAATAAAAAGAAATTTAACAATATTTTATAGTTAATTCATTTCTATTTTTATATAAACCTTAATTTTAGGACCCTGTGGAATTTCAGAAAAATTACAAAAATAGTACGAGAGGTGTATAAACCCTGCACCTAATTTCTCCTACTATTAACATAATTATGGTAACTTTGTAACAGTTCATAAACAAATGTTGATGTTATTAACCAAAATCCATATTTTTTCCAATTTCTTTAGCTTCTAACTAACTTTATTACTTCTCCTGTTCCAGGATAGCATCCAGGGTCTTACACTACAGTCAGTCATTACATCTCCTTAGGCTCCTCTTGGCTGGGACAATTTCTCAAACTTTCCTTATTTTTCATAACCTTGAACAGCTTAGGGAATATGGGTCAGACATTTTGTAAAATGTCCTTCAACTGGGACTTTTCTGATGTTTTTCTCATGATTAGTCTGATGTTACAGCTTCTGAGGGGAAAGACCACGGAGGCAAAACGCCACATTCCTCACGTCGTATCAAAGGTACCTGCTGTCAGCCCGGTTTACGTTGACGTTGACCTTGATCATGTGGCTGCGGTTGTGCGACGATTCTCTGCTCTGTAAAGTTTCTCTTCTTTCCTCCTTTCCATGCTGTACTCTTTGGAAAGAAGCCACTATGCCCACACTTAGGGGCTGGGGAGTTCTGCTCCCCCCACCAAAGGGAGGAGCATTTACATAATGTTTTGGAATTCTGCTTGAGAGATTTGTTTCTCATTCTCCATTTATTTATTAAATAATGTATTTATATCAGTATGAACTCATGGATATTTTATAGTTTGGAATATAATCCAGTACTGCTTTACTTTATTGATCAGAATGTTCTAGCTTTGGTCATTGGGAGCTCTTTACTTGGCTCCCGTGTTCCTTTGACATACCCTTTCATTAGGGGATTTTGTGTGTGCGTGCGTGCGTGTGTGCGCACACATATTTTATTTTGTTTTTAAATGCTTCTGTACTTTGAGGTACCACAGAATACTCCAGACGCGTCTTGTGTATTTCCTGCCCCAGTTCTGGAATCAGCCATTTCTCCAAAAGTCTTGGCTCCTTTTGGTCGAGAATGTTATGAGAAAACAAAAGTCTAGATGCTAGATGTGGTCATTGCTACTGGGCTGTCATTAATTCTAGACACAGTAACCTAATAGAGCAAGGAAATAAATGTGTGGATACTAACCCTTGTGTATACATGTTTCTATAAATATTTCTGTGTGTAATATTTTATCTATATTAGGCTAGAAGTGAATTCATAGTGAGGTCTCCAACTCTAACCCACTGCCACATGGATCATCCTAGTCTCTCCCTCTTCCCAATCCAAGAGCAAGACACCTGGTTCCCACCATCTGCTAAATAAATACTCGATTCCAAAATACACATAGCAGTATCCATATTGTTAACCCTTTATCAATTAGAGTATAGTGTTATATACACTTTCTATTGAAGTCGATTTTATAGATTCCACTAATTTCTGACGCTTCTTAGGGCCTTTTTCTCCCACCCCCTTCAGTGAAGTTGTTTCACACATTTTGTCACATTGTACATTCAATCTTGGTTATTCCTCTAACTTCCTAAATGATTTTTTTATTTGCTTATTTTAGGTTTCACAGTTTGTGCTCTAAACCTCGATGAATTCTGACAAATGCATAGTATCATATATCCACAATTATAGTATCATACAAAATAAGTTAACCACCATCAAAATTCCCTTGTGCTTCACCTCTCCAACTTTTTCTTTCCCCTGAACCCCTGGAAACCACTGAACTTTTTACTATGGTTATAGTTTTGGGCTTTTTTTGGAATATTATTTAATTGGGAATCACATAACATGTAGCCTTTTCAGACTGATTTCTTTCATTTAATAATATGTATTTAAGGTTCTTTAATATCTTTTTGTCTTGAATTTATTTTTAAAAATATAGCACTCCATTGCATAATTGTACTGTGGTTTATTTATTCACCTATGAGAAGGCATCTTGGTTTCTCTCATTTTTTGGCAAATATGAATAAATCTGCTATAAACATTCATGTGCAGGTTTTCGTGTAGAGAAGAGAATTCATTTAGGAAACAGCTAGGAGAGTGATTACTGTATTATATGGTAAGACTGTGTAGCTTTATGAGAAAGTGCAAAGCTGTCTTCCCGAGCGGCTGTCCCATTTTGCAGTTCCACCAGCTACGCATGAGAGTTCCCGTTGCTTCATATTCTCACCAGCGATTGCTAATTTCAACTTTTTTTTGGATATTGGCCGTACGTATGCAGTAATATCTCATTGTTTTAATTTGCAGCTTTCTGATGGCATTATAAGCAAATATTCTTTTCTATTTTATTATTTTTAATTTTTTTATTGAAGTACGGTCAGTTACAATGTGTCCATTTCTGGTGTACAGCACGATGTCCCAGTCAGCAAATATCTTTATGATTATCCACCTGTGTGTCTTTCTTGATGAGGTGTCTGTTGAGATGTTGTTCTCATTTTCAAATTAGGTGGTTTGCTTATTGTTGAATTTTAAAAATTATTTTTTATATGTTAGATACAAAGTTTCTTATATACGTGTTTTGTAAAATTTTCACTCTGTGGTTTGAATTTTCCTTCTCTCAGTATGAATATAATTATTAATACTAATTCCATTCCCTCTTCACAGAGCAGAAATTTTAATTTTAACGACGTCTACTCTATCAATTTTTCTGTCATAGGCTGTGCTATTGTAGTATCTAAAAAGTCAGGGCCAAATCCAAGGTCACATGGATTTTCACCTAGGTTTTTGCCTTTAAGTTTGGTAGTTTTGTATTTCCTACTTAAGTATGATCTATTTTGAGTTGACTTTGTGAAACGTAATGTCTGTGCATGGGTTTATTTCTTTCATAGGGGCCTTCAATTGTCCTTGCATCATGGGTGAAAATATTGTTTTTTCCATGAAGTTGCTTTTGCTTTGTTCCTTTTTCAAAGATCATTTGATGAGATTTATTTCAATATATTTTTGTACTGTTTATTCTGTTTCAGTAATCTATATGTCTATTCTTTTGCCAAAACCATAGTGTCGTGATTACTGCAAATTTATAGCAAGTCTTGAAACGGGGAGTGTTAGTTCTTTGACTGTGTTATTCTTCAATATTGTATTGGCTTTTCTGTGTGTGTCTTGTGACTTTCTGTATAAACTTTGCAGGCAGTTTGGCTGTATGTACATAATAGCTTTCTGCAAGATACTGACTGGGGTTGCATTCTATCTATAGATCAATTTGGGATACACTGACATCTTAACACTATTAGGTATCAAATCTTCTAATCCATAAACATGAAATATATCTCCATTTATCTAGAACTTGGATTTCTCTTATCAGAGAATTACAGTTTTCTACAGATAAATTCTGTACATATTTTATTAGATTTATAACCACCTATTTCATTTTCTGGTGCTATTTAATTTTTAAAATTTCAAATACCTGTTGTTTGTTTTTGTGTATAGGAAAGCAATTGATTTTTTAATGTTAGCCTTGAATTCTGCAAACTTGCTGTATTCACTTGCTAATTTCAGGATATATTTGTTGATTCTTCAAGATTTTTTACATAGACAATCACAACATCTATGAACAAAGATAGTTTTATTTCCTTGTTTCCAATCTCTAAAGGTTTTCTCTTCTAGTCTTTTTGCACTTGTCACAATATTCAGTACCTTGTTGACTAGGACGGATTAGAGGACCTTCTTGCTTTATTCCTGTTTTTAGGGCAGAAGGTCAAGTTTCTCATATTTAATATGACTTTAACTATAGTTTGGGTTTTTTGGTACATATTCTCTATTCTCAGTTTGCTAAGAATTTTATAATGAAAGGGTGTTACTTATATTTTGTTTTTCAAATATGTGCTTTTTTTTGCATTAATTGATAGGGGTCATTTGATTTTTCTTCTTTAGCCTGTTGATGAAGTGGATCATATTTACTGATTTTTCAAATCACACCTGGAATTAATCCTACCTGGGTACTATGTAAAATTTTGGTATGCATTTTTTTGTATTCAACTTGCTAATATTTTTTAAGTCTTAGGTAAATTTTGAAATAGCAAAGAATGCATAACAGTATATAATATGCCATTTTTTGGCTTATATTATTTTACTAAGTATTTTAGTGAAAAACTAATTATCCATATTCAGTTGTTGCTTTTATTTACCTAGGAGATTCATGTATTTTTGTCACAATTATAGTTGTAGTCTTTTAAAAGCTTTTGACTTCTCAAATTTTTATTCTAAGGGTTGTTGATTTTTAAAATCATTGATAAAAGATTCTTTTACTGTAAATGTTTATATATTTAGGTTTATTCTTTATTGTTGATACAGCAGGCCTAATGTTAATGACCAGATGATATATTTTAAATAAACATCAATGTTTAACTAGATCTATTGACATTTTTATTTTTTCTAAAAAATGTTAGATGTTAAGAAAAAAATATTTTACTTTATGTGTAAAACATACATTTATGAAGGTAATAATTTCATTTCCATCCTTTTTAGTTATGCATAAAATGAACATTTTTGTAACTTTGATTTGAATGCATACATTACTTAGAGATTATGTTTTAGAAATGCTTAATCTCTTATTTTTAGTACATACTCTTGGTGATAGTCAATATAAAAATATATAGCCTATGGTAACTTTTCTCATGTTTTTAATATGTTAACTAATTGTTGAGAAACATCCATCTGCCATTCTTCTGGATAAATAACACTTGTGTTATACAGTCCAGTCTGATTCTTCATTTTTTCATAGATAAAATACTCAAAAGTCAGAATTACAGAATATTTGCAATAGAATATTTTTTACAATATAGAAATAAAATAATTGTCTCTTTCAATCTTTTTTTCATGTGTTAAGAACATGTCCTCTAATTTCTTCCTTGTTGTTGTCACATGTTGCAAGATTTGCTTCTTTTTTCAAGGATGAATAATACTTCATTATCTGTATTTGCCACATTTTCTTTATCTATTCATCCATTCACAGATACTGTTCCCACATCTTGGATACTGTGAATAACATGGCAATAAATACAAAAGTGCTAATACTGCTTCAAGAGTGAGATTTCAATTCTTGTGGAAAAATACTCAGAAATGAGATCACTGGATTATATGGTAGTTCTATTTCTAACTTTTGGGGGCACCTCCATATTGTTTTCCACAGTGGCTGTACCATTTTAAATTTCTGCCACTAGTGTACAAACACTCCAGTTTCTCCACATTTTCACCAACACTTGATATCTGTTGTCTTTTTGACAATAGCATTCTAACAGGTGTTAGGTGATAGCTTGTTCTGGTTTTGAGCTGCATTTCCCTGATGAGTAGTGATGTCGAACATCTTTTCATACACCTGTTGGCCATTTGTATATCTTCTTGGAGAAATTGATATTCAAGTCTTTTGCTCATTTTTTAATGAACTAAGCTTATATAATTGAGAAAGTGTTTAACGTCTCCTGCTGAAGATAAGAACAATACAGATCTTTATCTACAGGGCATTGGTTTCATAACATGGTAGAAAAGGAGATCATAGAGAATAATTTCCCTTTGGGGCCTCTAGGAATTGTCCCATATTGGAGTAAAATGGCTCATCCTTTACCTCTTCTCAGTCAGTCACTGAATGTGGGCCGTCTGAGGTTTGAGCTTGGGGTGGGTGGCTCTTTGAAGCTGAAATGTTCCCTGCAGGGGCCGACAGCTGAAGGCCATCCACCAACAACACTCCCAGAAATTGTGCAACAAGTTCTTCTTGCGTCTCCACGTCCGTTGCAGTCCGCTTGTGATGCTCACATCCTTTACCTTGTGTACATTAAGGAAGAGTCTCCTCCGGGAACCGCGTGGCTTTCTACTCTCGGGGGAAACTCAGAAGATGAGGACTAGTAAGAACCACAGACCCTACTTCCTCGGTTGGTCCTGGGACACAGCGGATAACTGTATTTTCCCTCTTCTACTTTTATTCTCGAGTTTTCTCAGCTTCAGCTCGCTGTGATGCTGGTCTCGGTGTCTTGCTTGGTGGACATACATCAGATCCTTACTGCTGAGGCTTCTGCATCACAGGTCATCGTGTGTGTTTCAGGTTGAGATGGCTGCTGTTTTCAATTTATTATTAAGATTAGGGAAGAGAATACCAAGTGGTGTCATCTCTCATTTCTCTCTGCTCCCCTTGGTGAACAGCAGTGAGAACCTAACCCCCCTTCTGGAAACGGGAAGTACAAACTCCCCACTTGTGTCTTTGGGGGTGACCATCGGCAGAGCGCTCCTGCTCTTGGCACCAGTGCCGTAGATGCTTCCAGTCGATGAGCCGGCACTAAATAAGAACTCTGGTTCAGTTATTAACTCTAGTTGTCGTTCACTGGTATTGTCATCAGCCTGCACCAAACCTCTGTCAGTCCTGCAGCAACATTCATACCTGGAATATGTATCTGGTTGGACAGAATGAGTGCGTTATTTTTCAGAAGCTATAAATGTGGATGCGTGATGGTGTTCCCTCCTCCAGAACCTTAGGGGCCTGTGATGCAATTTTTCCACTGAGTCTTTCCATACGTGCAGCCCTTTTGTGCAAATACTGCTAAGGCTCTTCTGTTTTCCTTAACATCATAGGGTCTGCCAGGTTGTGTAGCCCAAACAGCAGGGCTGTTGCATAGTAGCCTCCACTGTTTACAGTTGCTTTTCCAGCTCTGGGCCCCATTCCACACTAACACCCTTTTGTGTGACTCGTCGTAAGGTCATAAATTCCCTATGCTGTTTCTAGAACTTGGAGAAGCCTCTAGCATTGTCCTTCCTTCTTCATGGTGAGAGATGGAAGCAGCAACAGTTTTTCTTACTTACTTACGATAGGATGTCCTGGCATGACCTTGATTACCAGATCCCTACAGTGTTACTAATGTGACTAAACTCTGATCATTCTTCCTAATGACAGTGCAAGTTGAGTGGACCCTTAATGATTCCTCTTACTTTGCCCTTGGGTTCATGTGTTCTACTAACCATCTCCATCATTCTCTGAAGTCTGACCCCCCAGATAAGAGAGGTCATCTTAGATCTTTCAGCCAGTCTAGCTGCTATGGTCAACAAGCACATGAAAAGATGCTCAGAGCCATTAATCATCAGGGAAATGCACATCAAACCCACAAGATACCACTTCACACCCATTAGAATAACTATTATTAAAAAAAAAGAAAGAAAGAAACACACAAACTCATATAAAACCACGAAATAAATTCTGGTTAGGATGTTGAAAAAATTGAACCCTTGTATATTACTGAGGGGAGTGTGAAATGGTGTAGCCCCTGTGGAAAACAGTTTGCAGTTCCTGAAAAAAAACTGGCATAGAATTATTCTATGACCCACCAGCTTCACTTCTGGGTGTATACCCAGACAAACTGAAGGGAGTGACTTTAACACGGAACTGTACAACCCACGTTCACAGCAGTGTTATTCACAGTAGCCAGAATGTGGAAACAACCCAAGTGTCCATTGATGGATAAATGGAGATACACAAACAAACAAGAGAATATTATTCAGCCTTAAAAAGAAGCAAATTTTTCAGATATAGGTAAACAAGTTTCTACCATATCACATAGGGAGCTACATTCAATATCTTGTAGTAACCTATAATGAAAAAGAATATAAAAATTAATCCATGTATGTATATGTATGATCCATTATGCTGTACACCAGAAATTGACACAACATTGTAAGCTGACTATACTTCAAAAAAATAATAATAATAAAATAAAACAAACTGGATGTTTAAATGACCTGACATGACACCTGGGTCAAAAAAATGCTAGATCTGTCTCCTTCCAAAAAAAAAAAAAAAATGTTAATCTGTGTAACCATCTGTATTTCTGTTATTAGCTAAGGTTCTAAATAATGCAGATTTATAAAATATTTCATTATTGTCTTAAATTATTTTTCATTCTGATATGAAGGACTGGCTAAATCACAGGCAGCATGATTGTTTTCTCTATTCATAGATTTGCAAGCATTCATATCTCAAAAGTATACTGTTGGTTACAGTAGAGGTTGGATGGAGATTGCTCAGGGCAGAGCTTTGTTACTGACAAAACACTAAGTGCGTTTGCCCAGTTGATCGCTGGTTAATAGTGTTATCTTTATATACAAAGAATAACCTATAAAATATAGATAGAATTGATAGAACACAAATAAAAAGTCTTGTTTTTACCAACAGAGTAAGACTTGCATAGATTTTAATATTGAAATGTATACATGTATGGTATTTGCAGAAAACTTCATTAAAATGGAAATTGGATTTTTATTGAGAGTAGGAAAAAATAGCAATATTGGGCAAATTTATTGTTGCATATATCTCTGACATGTGACTGCAGCATAAGTTTAGCTATTTAATTGAGTTTCTTACAAAAGTCAAAGACCCCAATTTTCCCTCCAGTACAAAGCAGAAAGTATCCATATATCATGATGAGTTTTATATGAAAAACAAATGATAGAATTTTGCTTAATATGTTTATTTCAGTGTTAGCCACTGAAAAAGATGAACAATATATTTAAAGCCAAGTGGTATAATTTGATTGCATGTTATGGTAGGAAGTAATAAACACATTTGGCTTTGTAGCATTCTAGATAATTATCAATATTTTATAGTATCTTTTCATAATTATGTATTTTGTCTTGTTTGTTGATCAAATTGCCATAATAATGAGTCTCAAGTTAGCACTGTGAGAAAAATAAAAAAACGCTTTTATTTGATGTTCCTTGTTAGTCACAGTGAGCATCAGACATATGGTTAGTCCTGCAATTCATGCTTTATATAAATTTGTGTCACTGAATTTAATAATTGTCAAGGCAAGGATCTATCAGCTCCATCTTACAGATTCAAAATACAAATGAACAGGCCTAGGAATTAAACCCTTTTCTCTAGTAAATTCTGCTGATGTCTGAGACTCACACTACTTCCTGGGGGTTCAAACATAGTTTGACTCCTCTGTCCTGATGCTGTTTTTCAACATACAAAACTGCACCAAAGTTTTCCATGTTTTCTGACAAATCTCTAAAATATACTGGAGCTTGCTTAGCAGCATGAATTATCAGATCATTAGAAAAACTTTAAATTCAATATTAAAAAAAAACTTTCAGTATTGTTTGTTGATGTAATTTATAAATTTTCTCAGGTTAAATATAGCCATGGATCAAAATTCAGAAGTTCCAGGAACTAAACATTTAAAGTGAATCTTCTTAATGCTCCTGCCACCTGCCCCACTGTCGCCTTTCCCAGAGTCGGTTATTTTTACTAGTTCTTTCTGAATGCGACCAGAGATAATTTATTCATAGAAAAGCATACGATTATATAGTCCAGAATCTTAGAATATGGGTTAGTAATATGGATAGTTCTCCTGGTAGAATCATTAGGAGCCTAATTCACATGCATTGGTTTGGTTCTCTGTGGGCAGACTGAGCTATGTAACTAGGTAGATGCACAGGTGTGCCGAGTCTGGAGAAGCTGTCCTTTTGGGATTGAACCCTATGGTAGCATTTCAGTCGTGCTTGCTTTTTGCTTGTTTGTTTCTTTATGCCTTTGGTAATTCTATTGGAGGATCCCTGCCAAGCGCTGTAGTGACGAGCAGTGTTCCACAAAGCAGGTGATGGGAGAACCCAGCCAGTCTGACTGTTGATGGATGCCTTCCCTAATAAAGGCTCTTTTAAAGGAATGGCTCCGACTCTACGTTGAGTAGAGCTTAGCTGGGCAAGAAATTGATAGGCTAATTTTTCATACATTTTGCAAATCTCTACAGTTAGAAAGCATGTTCAGACACTTCAGAAGATGCCAATATGGATAAAGAGAGACGTTTGGAGGGTGACGCGGGAGTCAGGTAGTGAGAAGGAGTATTGCCATGTGATAATTTTGAAAAGTTTTCAGTGGCCAGGTGATGCGGGGTTTTCTGGACACGGGAACTATTTAGATGGCTTTTAAATGCTGTGGAAACCCCTCATAAAGGATTTTAAGGGAATGATGTGACCAGATGTGTGTGTTCAAAAGTTCAAGTTCACGAAATAGTGAGTTAATGTCAGTGTGAGAAGTGGGAAAGCAGGAGTGGAGAAGAAAGACTGGACGGGCAGATGGCATGACATCCATCCTAAAAGGGAGGAGGCATGACGGAAACACAGGCACAAACTGATGCGTGCCTTTATGGAGCAGCGGCATTTGGCACAGAGAGCAGATGTTTTCAGAGAAGATAGGGAGTTAAAATGGTTAGAAGGGTGATGATTTAAAAGACCAAGTGAGAGTCTGTGTAAGCGTTCTGTGCTTCTTAACTGACACACTTCCCTGTGTTCTGGAAAGAGGGCAGACCACCCTAGTTCACCTGATGATAACAGAATAGAAAAGAAGTGGTCTTGGGGAACGAGACTGCAGTCCAGTTTGGCTTGATGCAACCCATTCCATTCTTTTTAGAAAACAATCATCTGGATTTTTTGCTTGGAGACAAATCCTCAATAACCTTTATGAAATGAGGTAAAATGCAGCGAGGGGCTGATTGGACCATATACTGACCTCTGGTCACCGGAATCCTCCATTTAAATCCTATGTCCACTTTATCATACGTGTCCAACACGCAAACGTCTCCTGGGTTCAGCAGGCACGTGGGTTCTGTGTTCGCTCTCTTGGGCTCTAGAAATGCTCTTAGCTGAATTTTCGTCCACTCTGCTGTACAAACTCTGCACTTCTGTCTGCTCTGTCTTCCCTGGGCTTGGGGGGAGACTGCTGGAGGCTTTGCAAACATCTATTCTATTTTCTATCTTTCTTTTACTCCTCATCCTGTTTTCTGCACGTCCGTAGGTCAGGATGACATTCCACAATGTTGTTCTCTGGAAGGGTTCTTCTTTTGCGTCCTTACAACCGACTATAATAATAATGACTATTGTATAGTAGTTATGCTTGGTATGATCACCCATACTGTTACTAGTTTTGCATTATTTTATAGGCTATGACCTCTGATACAATGTTGAAGAGGACTAGGATGTTGGGATACTAATTTTAGTACCCAAAGCTACAGCACACCTTTCAAAATATGACCATTAGGAATAATGTTTCCTGTAGGTTGCTTTTGTAGGTGTCCTCCCTCAGTTTAAATAGGTTCTATTTCTAATTTGCTATGAACTTTTTGTTCCTTTGTGTCTTTGTAACATCAGTAGGTGTTGCATTTTATCGGATCTTTTTCTCCTTCATATTTTGGAATCACCGTATGATTTTCCTGTCTTTGACTCTGTTGATGTTATGTGTTACTTTGACTAAATTTTAAGTTTTGTAACATGCATTCCAGGAATACATCAGATATGGCATAATATATTAGCCTTTTCTATGTTACTAAATTTGATTTGCTTAATATTTGTTTAGGCTGTTCATATCAATATTTATGAGAGGTAGTTCTATGACTTACTCTTATTATGACTATTTCCATTTTGGTATCAAGATTATGTTGGCCTAATACAAAATTATTTAGATTTTTGTCTGTCCTTTTCTAGTCTCTAGAAGATTCTGGATGATATTAGAGTTATTTTTCCTTAAATATTTGGAATAACTCAAAGATAAAACCATCTGAGTTTGTAGTTTTCTGTGTGGGAAGTATTTTTTATTTCTTTGAATTTAAATGTACGACTACTCAGATGTTGTATTTCTTGTGTCAGTTTTAATACGTTTTAATATTTTATATCTAAATGTTCAAATTTAAAGATGCGGCATTCTTTATAATGCCCTTTTATGGATTCTATTGCCTGTAGGATCTATAATGATATTACAATTTTTGTTTTTCATATTGGCAATTTATGCTTACATCTCTTTTCTCCTGATCTTTCATTGGACTTAACATTTTCATAATCTTTACAAAACTTTTATCTTTTACTTTATGGATCTTCTGATTTACATTTATTTTCTGTTCTTTTAAAAATAATTAAATTCTTTCATATTTCAGTGGGTAATTTAAATTCATCTTCTTATGTTTTGATCTACCTGTTTAGATCAGTGATTTTCAGCTTTTCTTTTCTATAACATAATAAGGATCTGGATTTCCTCTAGGAATGCTTTTTGCTGTACTTTCAAATGTTCAATATGCTTTTTAATATTCATTCTTTAATATGTTCAATAAAATTTACCTTTGGTTAAGCCTTCATCCCCAGGTTATTTGGAATATATTGCTAATTTTCCCATTTGGAGTTTTGCTAACTTCCTTTTAAAATTAGTCTCTCGTTTGATTTCATTCCGCTTAGAAAACTTACTCTGTATGATCTTAAAATACCATCTCTCTGGTGACGTTGCCCAAATTTGTATCTGTAGCCTTGACCTTCCTCCTGAACTTGTGCCCCATGTGTCCAGCTGCCAACTCGACCTCTCTTCTTAGACGCTGCATTATTAGCTCACGCTGCCATCACAGGGCATCGCAGTTTTCACAGCTTGAACAACGGATACTTATTTTCTCAAAGTTCTAGAGGAGGAAGGAAACTGAAAGCCCGAGCTCAGAGTGTCAGCAGGTTGTTTCCAGGTGAGACTTCCCCAGGCCTGCGATGGCCTTTCTCCCGAGTCCTCACGTGTCCTCTCCTCTGCGCATGCGTGGAGGGGGCGTCTCTGGGTGTCTCCTATTCTTTTTATATTATTATTAGGGTATAATTGACCTATGTTATTATATTAATTTCAGCTGTACAACGTAATTCAATATATGTATATGTTGCAAAATGATCACCACAGTTAGTCCAATTAACATCCATCACCACAGAGTTACAATTTATTTTCTAGTGATGAGAATTTTTAGGATCTACTCTCTTAGCAACTTTCAAATATACAGTACAAGGTTTTTAACTGTAGTCACCATGCTGTACATTACATCCCAGGATTTATTTTATAACTGAAAGTTTGTGCCTTCTAGTCACCTTCACCCATTTCACATGCCTCCCCCCCCCCCGACACCTCTGGAAACCGCAAATCTGTTCTGTGTACCTATGAGTTAAGTTTTTTGTGTTTTGTTTTTTGTAGATTCTACATAAAAGTGAGATAAATCTTTGTCTTGTAACTGGAGTATTTAGTCTATTTATAGCTAATATTCAGTACAAACATCTGTACCTATTGCTCAATTTCACATTCCTACTTTTGTGTTTTCTACTTGCTGTACTTCAAGTTTTTATTTTCCACTTCTAGTTTCTATTTCTCTTCTATTTGAATATTCCAGTTACTTCTCAGTCTTGTGTTATTTTCAATTCATTAATACATATGTAAAGTATATATATATTTTCAATAATTGTTTTCTCTGCTGACAAACTTGTGGTTTTAAGAAGCTCAACAATATAGCACTGGTTCTGGAAAGTGTTCTGGTGTTTTTTCCTCCTACTATTGTCCCCATCCTGTCCTTTCTTCTATATTTTTAGAACTCTAACCACATCCGTGATTGTAAATCACTATATCCACATAGGTCTGATGTTTTTTCAAAAATCTATGTTTTTTTTTCCCCCACTTTGTACATGACAGGCTAGGTTTTTTTCTCACGTATCTTCCAATTTATTAATTTTTTTTTTAGCTGTCTCTAATCTGATGTTACCTAAAACACCTGGGTTTTTTACTTTAGTTATTATATTTGATTCTTGTGACTTGCAAATTTCTTACCAAGTTCTCATTTTATTCTTTACTTTTCTTGCACAATTTAATCACAATTGTTTAAACACTGAGTATAACTCAGATACCTGAATTCCGTATAAGTTTGTATTGTTTATTTTTCCATTTTTTATCAATTCGTACTTTTTAAAAGTCTGACCGTTTCTGGTTAGTCATCCAGGATGAAACTTGTTTGATATGGTGTTTAAAATATGCAGAGATTACTTTCATCAGGCAAGATTATCTTCTTCTAGGTCAGATTTCCTTCTTTTAGCAAACAATTGGGTTAGAGATAGGGATATTTTAATAAAATACCAGAATGAGTTTATTTAAATCTTAGTTTTAGTTTTAGGGAAAGTTGGCCTATTTGGCTTTCAAGTTTGCTCCAATGTGTAGCCTTTTAAGATCCAATCAAGAGCCCTGCATTGTGCATCAGATTCCTATTCTTTGGTGGGTCCTTACGTCCATTTTTGAAGTCCACGTAAACCTGTAGAAATGACATAAATTTTGCTCATCTTCTTACTCACTTCAGTCATCTCATAATTAATAAAAGCTTTGATGGTAAAATGAAACTAAGTATTTTCCTTATCTCAGTGTCTCTCTTCAGGATCTTGGCCCTGAAATACTTGTTCTGTTGGTAGTTCACAGATAACTTGAAATGACAGTGTTCTAACTTTTTAAATGGCGGGTGGGCTGCTCTAGGCAGAGTCGAACATTCTCTGCATTACTGTTGTCTTTATCTGTTCCAGGTCATGACATTGTAGTTACCTCCATGATTGAAGCCGTAGAGCTTTGTGTTTAATTCTTATTTAAATTAAACTTATTTTCTTTTAATGGGGAAGGTTAATCCATTTTAATTTGTTGGCAAAGTATTTAAGATTTATACATCACAACTTTTGTACATTTCTGTGCTTCCTTGATTTTTATTTGCTTTTTCTCTTTTATAACATAGATTTGATTGACTTCACTTTTTAATCTAATGATTTGGGAAGTAGTCACCATGTTTTTACACTTACAATTTAAATTATTTTACCTGTATTCACATAATTTTTAATTGCAAAGAAAAGAATATCTATTGGTAATGGCCCATGTATTTTCAACATGTGTATACATATACTTTTCTTTCCTATGTTCTTCCAAAACTCTTTTATTTATTGGCGATATGAAGGCTTCAGAACCAGATTTTTAATATTGAAAATTTTGTTTTGGTTTCATACATGTTTGCTTAAAAATTGTTTATGGCGCTTCTTTTTTTTATCTCCGCAGTCATAACACATACTGAGATAGAATGCAGTGTTTACTTCCTTTCACTGCCTGTTGTATATTCTTTCACACCACAGTTTTTCATTACAGAATTCTTTACTGTTGCCTATTTTCATAAATAGTTGGATTAAACCCTTTGTTGTTATGGAATTATTTTCCCCTCAGGAAATGGGAAATGTACATGAGTGTGGTGTTTCTTCAATTACTGCGTCTGTGATCATATATCTTTATCGTTTCACATAGGGATGGTATATAACTGAATTTTAAAAAGTGAATCACAGGACTTTTCCAACTGCTCTATACAATTCTATTCTAGTGTTTAATATTTAGAAATGAGGTGTGAAGGTCTCTATTTTAAATTCTTCAGTAATCCTTTTCCGTGCATGAATGCTTGAATGATTTTGTTCTATTTTAATTTCAATACGTTTAATCTGTAATACAGAGAATTCCTCTTGTCAGATGTAAATGTGAAAATTATAGCAATTAATTTTGATCGTTATTCTCCTGAGAGTCAGATGTACCCTTTATTTTTACAGCATCTGCTGTAAATATATTTGAAATAATGATAGATCTAGCTAGAGGAATTCTTGGTGGTGAATTCCTACTTTTATGGGGTTTCATCTTGGAGGTAAAAAGCAAATACTATGTCTGTTTATTGTTGTTGTTGCCACTAATTGAGCCCATTAGTACTTAAGTCTGCATTAGATGAATTCCATGGCTGGTCTTGGGTTTTATGCAGATAAGCCTATTACTACACTGCGTTGCTGACTCCGGTTCGCAGGGGAGCAGTGTTAATTTCCTATACCATGTTCCCAACTTGAGTTGTTCTGCTAACATTTGATATATTATCTAATTTGATATGCATAAAATAGTATAAAATATAAGATTTTTTTTAGCACATTTCTAATGCTGTATGTGTGTATGTGTGTGCATGCATTATTTTTCATTGGTAAAGACATTACATTTTATTTTCAAAACACATTTGTATCCTTTACTTTGCTGAAGGACTTGAACATATACACGTGCTCTGATGGTCCATGAGAGAGACACTAAGATTGCCCCCAGTTATTGCTGCCTGTTGGCACACTTGTTAATCCCTCCTGCACTTAATATTCACTAGACTTGCTGACCCACTTCTAACAGAGAAAATATGGCAGGAATTATGGGATGTCACACTGAAATTTATTATAAAAAGTGGTGGCTTCTGTCTTTGGTGTTCCTCTCCTTTGCCTTTCATTGTCCTGGGCAAGTCATTTGCCATGTCATGAGGGAGCTTCAGGGAGGTGCCATGTGACAAGAAACCACGTCCTGCCAGCAACCACGTGGCAGCTGAGATGCAGAATCTCACTCGCAGTCAGGCCTTTGGAAAAGACCACAGCCTTGGTTGACAGCTTGCCTGCAACCTCATGAGGTCCCTTGAGCCAGAGACATATGCTCAACTGTGTCTGGTTTCCTGTAGCACGGAAACTGAGCTAAAAGGTGGTGGGTGTTTCGGCCTTGTGGGGTAATTTGTTCCACAAGAGTAGATTTTTTAAAATAGTGTTTTTCTTATTTATAGCGTTCTTGTCTCCAACCGAGTAACAATTACAGTCCCATTGTTAAACGAGTCTCAAAACATGTAAATAACAATACGAAAGCTGTGGATTTAGTTTTGGAAGGGGCCTGAGGAAGTCTGAATTAATCCTGCAAGTGAATTAATTTCCTGTTTGGTTAAATATTCTTTAGTGTTTGTATTACTTTGCTGGGGCTACCACAGGAAAGTGTCACAAACTGGGTGGTTTCAACAACAAAAGTTTATTGTCTCACAGTTTTGGAGACTGGATGTCAGAGATCAAAATATTAACGAGGTTGGTTCCTTCGGGAGCCTGTGAGGAAGACTCCATTCCACGCCTCTCCTGGTGTTTGCTGGCAATCTCTCGTCATTCGGCTTTCACTCCATGGTCACAATTTCTACCTTTATGTTCAGATGACTTTCTTTCTGTGTGTGTCTGGGCTCAAATTTCTCCCCTTTCTAAGGACAACAGTCGTATTACGTTAGGGGGCCATTCCATTCCAGTATGACCGCATCTTAATTACATCAGCATGACCCCATTTCCAAAGAAGGGCACACTCTGAGATACTTGGGGTGATGTCTTCAACATATGAGTTTTGGAGATGCAGAATTCAACCCATAACAATATTCTATTGTTTCAAATTTCACTGAATTAACAGAAGAGGAGACATCTTGACTCCTTATAAGTGAGACTGGTAGGTCATTGATGGGTAATGAGGTGGTAAGGCAGACACCCAGGAGGACACTTCGGGGGCAAGTCATATCTTTTTCTTTTAATCTTGGAGACTGCATGTCTTTTCTTAATTTCTCTTCAAAGCCTCTAGTCTCTCCACTTTTTACCTTCTAAGAATTCCCTTCAGCTTCACCTAATTCTAGTCACATTTGTTTTGAGTTAAGTAGTTTTTGAGTAGAAGAAAAAAAAGTAATAAAACATATATAACCATAAACAACAAAATAAAAACAAAAACTTAAATGCTTCCTGTTCTTAAGGATTTTTCTTTTTTTAATTTCACTCTGTTGAACACCGAGTCTTCATTTCATTGGACTTCTATTACAGGGACTTTATTATGTTTTATTACCTTTTTCTTATTTTGATCTAGGTAGAGGTTAGGGGATATAAGATAATGACTTGTGGTACTTGTCAGAGAGCAGAATATGATGGAAATGTATAGAGATATGTAGGTTATGTTATGGAACTGAATATGAGTGTCCATCCTAATTCATATATTGAGGCCCTAATGTCCAAGTTGATGGTATAGGAGATGGGGCCTTGGAGAGTAGTTAGGTCTAGATGAATTCACAGGAGTGAATCCTCCCAATGGGGTCAGTGCCCTTGTAAGAGGAGAAAGAGACCCCAGGGCTTCCCTCTTCACCATGTGAGGACACAGCAAGAAGGAACCCGTCTGCAAGCCAGGAGGAGGGCTCACCCCAGAACCCAGTCACGCTGGTTCCCTGATCTGGGACTTCTCAGCTCTCAGAACTGTGAGAAATAAACGTCTGTCGCTTAAGTCACCCAGTATATGATATTGTATTATAGCAGCCCAAGTTTGCTAAGACAGATTAATGCTTCAGATATAACCCTATCACAAGAGCACTTAGTCAGATGTTGAAGAATGTAGGGCCACCACACATAAGTGTCTTTTGTGAACTGTATCCGGTAGGACAAGCGTAGCTGAGCTCAAGATCCTTCGGTGATTTTAAAGTGGTGTGTTGGAGATAAAGACTTCCCAGTACCGCGTTTTGTTCAAAGACACACACCTGGGATTGTGGAAAGCCTGGTCATTGTTTCGTGAAATCTTGTCCAATGAACCACAGTAATGTCTTGTTCAACGTTCTGAAATGAGTATGATTACTTTTGTCATTTTCTAAAATTGCAAAGTAGATGAACTATGTTTCCAATTCTGATGAAGGAAGCATAAGAACGTTGCATTAGCAAATGGAAACCTAGTTAACCAAATGCATGTAACATTTGAATAATTGCTTCTAATACTGAAATAATTATTACATAATTACATAGCTTCAAATGGACTAAGCTGCATTTTACGAAGCCTATCAATAAGCAAATGTCGTAACGTCTTACCGTGTATAAATAAAACCCTCTACAACACTTCTGTTTAATTTATAGACAATTATATGTTAAGACTTTATTTTTTAACTACATCCATCGTAGTTTATAGAACTAGCTTTTGGGGTCGACAGAGGAAATCTCTAATGAGTTATGATCAGAAAAAGGAATACAGATGCACTGTACATCACATTCTCCTTTCCTCATTAGTACGGCAGCTGTTCAGCTGACAGTTTGAATGATGTTTTCTGTGTTTATTCTGAATCGCTTTTATAATTTATGGGAGTTTGGGTTGGAGCTTCCCATTTCTTCTTTCATTTACTTTTCAAAGAAACAGGATAAACTAACCTCAGGTGAATTACCTATTATATTATGAAAACAGGACTATATATACACAATGACCAAATAGCCATATCGGTTATATGATAGAAATATATCCAAAAAAGATGAAAAATATATTTCAACATATAAATATATATGATTTGTAAAAATTGATATGAAGAACTATGTAACACTCTACAGAGATTATAAAGAGGACCTGTGTATCTTAACTATTTGAAGAAAATATCTACCTAAAGCATGTTCCCAAGTGGAAGGCTTAAATTCATACACTTATCAGTTAATATAATTCAAATGAAAATCCCAGTATGATTTATATGCCATAATAAAAAGTTTTTTTTTTTTTTTTTAGGATTTTTCTAATATCTAAGTGTAGGGGGAAAATGCAGTAACAGTCTAGAAGTATCTGAAATATAGAAAGAATATTACGGAGAAAAGAATATTGCCTGCCATTTCAGTAAACAAAGAATGTTGTAGCCAACAAGCCATCAGTCCCTGCAGCTGCCCCCAGTAGTGTGCCCTGAGGGACATCCAGGACGGAGAAAAACAGGATACTGGCCCTCAGGAAAGATGCACATCAAAGGAATGATTTCAGTGAACCCAGATTCTAGCATCTTCCCATACATAGAAAAACACTGAATCATTAACTTGGGATGTCTGGTTTTTTGTGATTAGCAGTAATTTTTTGATATTTGACTACATGTTTTATTTTCAGCAAAAACCCCTGTGCATCCTGGCTCCTCCTTTACCTCTTTGGAACAGTTCCTCAGAGCTATCTGAGAGGCTGTCTTCCAGGCTATAGTCCTCAGTCATGCCCTGATTAAAACATAATTCTCAACTTTTAGGTTGTACATTTTGTTCAGTCAACAATATACTACAGAATAAATTGTCTTAAAATAGTACCAAATGTTTGTCACTGGTGCAGAAATAGGCATACATATTAAGAAAAGATAAAAACTGCAGATAGTCTCAATTATGTATACACTGTAGTGTGTGATACAAATAGTACTTGAATGAGAAAATGGTGCTTCCATATATTCAATCTAAGTTAATTCCTGATGCAATAGAGTTAATTTTAAAAAATCAATCATGAAGTAATAGGAAAATATATGCAATCTTTTGCCTGTATAGATTGATTTAACATAAAAATAATTGAAACAAGTGACTGACCAGAATATATTGACATCTCCCGTAGCCTGACTTAATTTTAGAGAGGCTTCTTCCTGACTCTAGACTCCTGATGTCCCTTTTCTTACAACATTTACTTTAGAAAACTTGTCATTGTAAATCCTTTCTCTGCGTCTTTGAGATGTAAATCTTTTTAAAAGGCTCTTGCCTGTGCCACAACCCAGGAATGTCTTTCTCAAGGACTTGGGAGCCATCATTTTGAAATGTAATCATCAAAAAAATAGCACCTCTGTCTCCCAGTTTCTGTGGGAGGGTAGAAGCCTGTCTTCTCTAGAGACAGAACCTTGTTCCAAGCTGTAAATTTACCTCTAGTCATTGCAGGTAGGAGAAACTTGACTTTTCTCAGGGTGAAGTCATTTAGCAGATGCAGACGGAGTGAGATCTCCTCATCCCAGCTCTTAAAACCCTATCACGGTCTGTTTTTCATTTCAGTGGGAGTTGATTCTGGCAACCATTGCCCCTAATGTGTTAAAGTATTCCTTTTCTGTTTGAGTTTGTCTGGTTCAATTTTTGCATTGACACAAGACTTCAGACCAGCCCAGGGGGGCGTGTTGTAATGGTTGTAAAATTGGAGGACAGATTTAAGCTCAGCCATGTCACTTAGAACACGCACTTGAGGCCAAGGACAGTGCAGTTGGGAACGGGTGCGCAGCAGAACACAATGATACAGGATTCACACCAGAGAGATGTGTTACATGTGCTCACATGTAAATTACCTTAAGGTCATAGATAATAGTAAAATGCAGTGAAATAATTTGAAAGTGATGATTTTTGAGTATTTATTACCTTTGTTTTTAATATAACTTATTTACTTGATCTATCTATCTATCTATCTATCTATCTATATACACGTATATAACCTCATAGGGATTTTTATGTCCTCATGGTCACTACATTGCTCTGGAGATTCCAGTTCCCTGCACACGAGGCACAAGTAATTGGTGACATCAGGACAATGTTGAGTGCTTCCTTGAAAGAACTAATTGAAGTGGCAGTTGGTTTATTTTCCAGGCTGACCAGCCTAGCAGCAGGAACAGGAGATTTCTATGTCATCTGTTGTGATTAAAAGAGGGATGGTGCAAATAAAACTAAATGATACATATAGATAATATGCTGCCAAGCTAAAAAAAACTGAAACCATTTGGAGATGAGGGAATGTCATGTATACGTTGGCATTGATTAAACATATTGTGTAAGGAAGGGTATTATAAAGAATACGGATTGCGTATATAAATTCATTTCATAAAAAAAATTTTAAAAGCCCAGAGAAAGGAAACTCCACTCTGTGTGTGTCATAATTATGCACCAGACTTAAACAGATGACTGGCAGAATTTTTGTGAGAAGCAATTTAATTGTCCAAATGCATTAGCAAATCACACTTTATTCTTAAAAATTATGGTGGTTCTTGAATATATTTCTTTCAGAATATTTCTCTAACAGCAGTGATAATAAGTAGTCATGGTAGCTTACTAGAATCTTAATTTAAAAATTATAGCATCCTTGTTATTTGTCCTACAGCCTTGAGGAATTCCCATGTAAATAAATACCTGCAAATGTATTCCTTTTGTACGGTGTTAGGATGGTATTTTAAAAAATTCTTTAACTTCATACGTCTTACCCTTTCAAAAGATCATCAGTAGTTTTGTATACAACAGAAGCAGATAAATTTCTACATCATGATACTGAAATATTGACCGATCTTAATTCATTCTAGGAAATGGTGAATTGAGGTTGAACAAATATGATAAATGTTAAAATTTTAATTTCAGATTCTGTCTTTGCTGCAATCAAATTTCTTGGCTGGTTCAGGATATTTTGCTTCATTCAGGTGAGTCATTGCATTTTCACACTGTTTATTAATAAACAAACTTAAAGCTAGAAGCTCATAGTCTAAAAGTGCTCTCACTGGAGACTTTGTTTCATGTTATAAGGTAACAGAAATATTGCATTATTTAATTTACTCTTAAATTCAAGTTACTTCAGTAACTTTCATTTTAAATGACCCTTAAGCAAGTTAAACCTTTAAAAAAAATGTATTAGATTTTCATTTGAAAGAAGTAACCTATAACAACCTGAAAAATAAACTAGGGAAATGCAAAGTATAGAGAAAAAATATATATGGTACTATTACAAATCAATGTATAAACTCTACTTGGTTTCTAAAATTTTAATATGAGCATAGAGATCAAGGTGTTTACTGATTTCTTAGTATTAAAGGATTCCTAAGCTTTTATTTTTACTTTTATTCATATGATAAAGATTTTTCCTTTGTCATGAATACATAGCTTAAATTGGTCTTCTATACATAATCCAGAGGAGGCATCTACATCACACAGAAAATTTGCTAAAGTTCTCCCATTACTTTGCCATTGTCAAGTCCATGGGTTAAGTCCTTTGTTTCCTATTTTTTTAATATATATTTTTATTAACATATAGTCAGTTTACAATGTTGTGTCATTTTGTGGTGTACAGAATAATGTTTCAGTCATACATGAACATATGTATATTTATTTTCATATTCTTTTCACCATGTTACTACAAGATATTGAATATAGTTCCCCGTTCTATATATTAGGAATTTGTTGTTTATCTATTATATAGGTATTAGTTAGTACCTGCAAATCTCAAACTCCCAATTTATCCCTTCCTACCCCTTTTCCCCCTGATAACCGTAAGTCTGTTTTCTTTGCCTGTGAGTCTTTTTCTGATTTGTAGATACATTTGGTCGTCTTTTTTTTTTTTTTTTTTTTTTTTTCAGAATCCACATATAAGTGATCTCATATGGTATTTTTCTTTCTCTTTCTGGCTTACTGCACTTAGAATGACAATCTCCAGATCCATCTCTGTTACTGCAAATGGCATTATTTTATCATTTTTATGGCTAAGTAGTATTCCATTGTATAAATATACCACAACTTCTTTATTCAGTCATTAATCGATGGACATTTAAGTTGTTTCCATGTCTTGGCTATTGTAAATAGTTCTGCTATGAACATTGGGGTGTATGTGTCTTTTCAAACTAGAGTTCCCTCCAGATATATGCTGAGGAGTGGGATTGCTGGATTATATACTTCTATTTTTATTTTTTTGAGGAATCTCCATACTGTTTTCCATAATGGCTACACCAAACTACATTCCACCAGCAGTGTAGGAGGGTTCCCTTTTCTCCACACCCTCTCTAGCATTTATTGTTTGTGGACTTTTGAGTGATGGCCATTCTGAATGGTGTGAGGTGAAATACTTCATTGTAGTTTTGATTTGTATTTCTCTGATAATGAATGATACTGAGCATTTTTTCATATGCCTGTTGGCCATTTGTATGTCTTCATTGGAGATTGCTTGTTTAGGTCTTCTGTCCATTTTTGGATTGGATTGTTTGGTTTTTCATTATTAACTTGTATGAGCTGTTTATATATTCTGGATTCTTTAAGCCCTTGTCAGTCTCACCTTTTGCAAATATTTTCTTCCATTCCATAGGTTGTCTTTTTGTTTTGCTTATGATTTCCTTTGCTGTGCAAAAGCTTAAAAGTTTAATTAGGTCCCGTTTGTTTATTTTTGCTTTTGTTTCTATTGCCTGGGTAGGCTGTCCTAGGAGAATATTGCTAAGATTTATGTCCGAAAATATTTTGCCTATGTTTTCTTCTAAGAGGTTGATAAAGTGTAAGTCTAAGCCATTTTTAGTTTATTTTTGTGTATGGCGTGAGGGAGTGTTCTAGCTTCATTGGTACACATGCAGCTTTCCAGTTTTCCCAACACCATTTGCTGAAGAGACTGTCTTCTTTGTTTTCTTTATAGTGAGAGAATGAAGGTTACTTTCAATCTCAGGTATCTGACTGTCAGAGGAAGTCGTTTCTTTTGCACGTGTAGCATCTTGTACTAAAAACAAACAAAAGGAATAATAAAAATTACCTGTCCTAAGCGATGATGTAGGTACTGCTTCATTAGGGTAAATATCTTCAGGTAGCACCATTTTTACTTATGCTTAGGCATTGCTTGGAAGCTGTAACTTAATTTACAGTGTCTAAAATATAGAGATGATTGAAATGTATTTACTATTTCACTCCAAAATAAACACCCTTTCGTATGTAGACACGCACACATAATACACAAAGGTGTGTGAGTGGTAGTCCAAAGAGTACAGGGGAATATATGACTAGGATCAGCATGTATTCAAGATAAATGCGGAAAACCGGGATCCTTGGGTGATACTGTGCTCACCACACAGCGGCAGAGCGGCTTGTTACTGACCTGGGAAGTCAGGGAAGATGAGATGGGAGAAATAGCTTCTTGGGCGTGAGACTGTGGAAGGCTTTGTAGTGTAATATGTGATTTGTGAGGAAAATTAGCTGCACTCTTTGAATCACACAGTAATCAGGCAGTATAATGGATGAATAATACAATTTTTTTCGCAAAAGCTCTGAAGGCTCTTTGAGCTCAGTAGGTCCTGTTAAATATCTCCACAAAGTGCTTAACAGCATGGATGGCTCTAAGCCTGGTGCTGTTCAGTGAAGTTGCTTTTAGAAAAACATTGGATATTTAGACTCTGGCAGAAGTGAACAAATTTTAAAGAAGGCACCTGTATAGATGGTTTAGAATAGCATCAGTGACCAGGTATATCCAGCCTTTGAATGTCACAAAATGTCATTCTAATCTTGAAGCATAGAGTGAAACCAAAATTCCACTTCCCATGGTTAGAAATTGATGCATTTAGTTTCTTGCTTATATATTACCATCAATAGAACCCCTAGTAAAAGTCTATTTTAATGTTAAATTTAAAAAAAACGCAATTGCTCTTCTTTCATTATGATTTTTTTTGTTAAATATGCTCATCATACTTCGAGTTATCAAATATTAGACCCAACACACTAAATATACTACCATTGCCATTTCTTGTTAACCTCTTGGCAGCACATCCATCATAACAAAATAGAAATCATTCAGCGTTTACATATGTATCTATTACATATTTCATTTTAAAAGACATTTTATTTGGTAAGAATAAGAACAAAAGTTGAAAATTGTGGCTTGAGAATAACTAAAAGTGCAGTTGATAAAGAGAACAAAGCAAGACGAACAGGCATCGCATTGTGTTAAAAGATCTGTGAGGATCTTAGACTTTTGGAGAATAATTCAGGCTCAAATCACTGAAAAAACTAATACTTGGAAACACTGGAAAGTCTTAGATAAGAATAGGCAGAGCCAGTGAGCGTGGAAAAAAGTTCAGCGCGTGGCTGCTTGAAGAACAATGGTATATATAGCATGATTTAATAGAAGAAAGTGAAGGGAAAGCAAACTGAACAGAGTATCTCCTCTGTCTCGGGTAATACGTTACCTTGGGGTTGTTTATTATCATCACTAAGATCTGAATGCATTTTCCAAGCCCACACACCTGACAGGTAGCTGCCTGCACTGAGGTTAAAATTCAGTTTTCTGACTGGCTTGTCAATCTGTGGACTGCTGCTCTTGGCTTTGCGCTGGCTCTAACTTGCATTTATTATGAAAATGGAATGGCTGTGATCATGAAGAGATTTATACCGTCTGACAGAACCATTGCTTTGCTTTCAGATTTGGGCTTACTCTGTTTTTCTTTGCTTAATTTTCCACAGTGTAATAATTCATACATCCTTATCTACTCACCAATTGGCTCAATATGAAAACAGGTGTTAGTGAGAATCACGAACAAATGTACATAAAGAGTGTACATGTGGTAAGTGATGTCATAGAATGCATGTGGGCTTCTCACAGAGTTGTCCTCAAGGAAGAAGTACCATTATATCTGGGTCATAAAAACAACCGTAGAGAGAAGTAAAACATAAGGCATTAGAACAGTAGACTGAGTGCAGGCGCTGCCTTCTGAAACAGCCGTGTCTCTCAGGAACTAGGGAGTTTGTAAGTGATGTACTGGTGTGTGATGAGCCGACCCACTACTCAGCATCTTACAAAAATGGATGCTTATGGCATTGCTGTTTCTGTGGATCAGAAACTTGGTATGAGTTCCACTGGGTGGTTCTGCCCCAGGGTCTTTCTTGAGGTGTCAGTTAAGCTGCTGGGTCTACATTCATGTCAAGGTTTTTCTGGGGCTGAAGCATCTGCTTCCTCCTTCACTTCCATAGTTGTTGGTAGCCTTGGTTCCTCCCTGAATTTTGCAGGAAGCTTCTGATCCCTAGCATGTGAACTCTTTCTCCAAAGGGCTGCGTACAACATGGTAGCCGCCTCCCTCAGAGTGTGTGATCCAGAGAGAAAGAGAACCCAAGATGGAAGCTGTGGTCTTTTTATAACCTACTGTTGGTTGTGACATACCATTATTTATTTCTGCCAAATTCTGTGGGTCACAAAGACTAACTCTGGTACAAGGTGAGAGGGACCTAACACAGAGGTGACTAACAGGAGGCAGGGATCGCTGGGGACCCCTTGGAGACTGGCTACTTCCACAGAGCGGAGAGTTCTATACAGCCAGGAACAATCCATACAGTCCTCCCCAAGAAACATTTGGCAACATCTGGAGACAATTTAGTTTGCCAGAACTGGGCATGTAGCTTCTGGTATCTAAAGAGTAGGGGCCAGAGATGTTGACAGACATTCTACAATGCACAAGACACCCCCCCCCAAAACAAATTACCCATCCCAAAACATCAACAATGCTAAGGTTAAGAAGTGTTGTTGAGCCATGCTAGAAAGTAGGCAAGAGACTATGATAAAGATGATTTGTGACATACAAGTTCTCTAAATAACCTTTGTGTGCACCATTCTGAGGGAGTTAATGAAAAATAGACTCAAGTGAAAAAAGAGAAATAAAAATAATACTAAAAATAAAATGAGCTAAAATCATGAAAAAGCAAAAAAATGTGTTTGTTTCAGGTAACCTGATCTTAAATGTAAAATCAAATAAAAATTTTTGACAAATGAACTAAGAGAATACTTTTGAGAACTGCAATAAAAAATGCTTTTACATAAACTAAAATACATCACTTACAAAGAATTCTTTTCTTGCTATTTTGATTTTCCCCATTTATCCATGAATTAGGAATGTTCCCCTCAAACAAACCAGAAAGTTTTTCTAATTTTACAAATACTGTTTAGATTTATCCCTACCTAGCAGAAATTGTTATCTGCTTATTTCTGTTTTTTTTGAGAAAGGATTGAGGTTTTTTTGTCTAATACATGATGAATTTCATAACCTTGTATGATTACATTATATTTTGTCAAATCTGATCAAAATTTCAACCAACTTGATCGTTTCCATTTCATTTTTGTAGGTATTTTAATCTTACACAAATAAAGTTTATTTCCTATCAGGCAGTCTATTCTTATACTTCTGACTTCCTTTTTAGTATCTTTTAGTCTGGAACAGTTGAACATTTCTTATTTTAGGACAAAATCATACTCTTTTTTCCTTTACAAATAAAATCACATTGGTGCTCCCGACTGCATGTGCTTCTAACCTTTTACGTTCCTTCAGAACTAGCATGAACGTTTACATAGCGCAGAAGCATCTACCCATCTTTTTCCCTGTTAATTTATGACAACTTTATACTGTATTAAATGCAAGCAGAAATATTACAATGATTAGGCTGGAATTGAGGATTATTTATCAATTAACTCAATGTAGTATTAGTTTGAGGACTTTAAAGATGTTGAGAGAACAATTTACATGATGTGAATTCTTTGTTTATAATTGAAGAGCTTTGCAAGATGAGGCATTTGGAAAGAGAGCGTTCATCGTGATAATAACGTTTGGTTAAACATAGTTGCATATATTTCTAATCTTAATATATGTGAATGCTGTTGTTTATTGTACAAGAGTTCTAGAAAGTTTAAACATGAGAAAATAAACTGGGCATATACAAAGAGAATGATATAAAACTAAAAGAATTAGGTAGAAAGTTGTTTGCAAACAAATGTTATTAGCTCACTGTAATTTGCACAAAGTCATACTTTTTAGAGCTGTTACATGGACTTTTTATCAATCAATTTATAAATATCTCTATTTATAAATTAAGTATTTACAGGCTTTTAAATCTTATTTAAAAGCTCCGAGTGTTCCAATGTCCTTCTTATCCAGCAATCTTACAGTCAAGACTGTTAGCTTAAATCAGAATTAGGACATTCTGTTCAGGGTTGATGTTTCAATAGAAGAGTTTGCCTTAGAAGGACTGAAATAGTTACAGTATTAATACTTCCTGAGAGAATTTCGTATAAAAATCTTCATCATGTTAAAATTCTCCCCAAATGGTAACTGAAATTTATAATTGTGCTTGAAGTTAAGCCATTTGGAAAGACAAGTGAGTAAGATTAAAAAATGAGAATACATTACCCAGTCAGGAGGAAGTTTATCAGCAGTGAATTCACAAGGAACTGACTGACAGCCAGGAGTGAAGTATTGCTGGACAATATTTTGGTGCAGAAACCAGCATCCTCCCAGTCCCTGCAGAGCGGTTCTCTTTCAAAGCCAATCCTTCACACGTGGTAAAGAAGCAGAAATTTCTTGATAAGATTTTGAAAAGACTCCTCAGGTAGTTTATGCAAATGGCACCAATCTGAGGGGAACTGAACTTGGTATTCCTTGAGAGGAATTCAGGAGATGGATATGTTGGCTCTTATCCATCTCCTGCCTTATAAAGTTAGTCTAACAGACAGACAACCACGGATAGAATGGTTAGCGGCCAAGCCGTGTTCCTGCAGACATTCAACAAAGGAAATAAGCGTAATTCTGACCGTACAACCAAATAAGCCCTGGGGACAGCACTCCTAGGGGAAAGTAAATCAACTCAGTCTGAAGATCTCAGTGAAACAGCCAAAGCTTTTGTCGGCTTAAAGAAAAACGCACAGCATAAGAGTTGTGAGTTTCAGTTTTATTTGCGGACCTAACAGGACCGTAGCCGGGAGGCGGCCCCTCAGCAGCTCTGCGAACTGCCCCAAAGCGGGCGGGGAGAAGCCAGTTACATACGAGTTTTTAGGCGAGGGGATGTATGTAGCTGAGCACGTGTCTTGGTAAAAGATTACTGCCAACCACAGTGAACAGGTGTCTCAAGTTAATGATTTTACTGCTTTTCTGTGACTAGGAAGAGGCCAGAATCTAGTTCATTGCAATTCTTCCTGAGATACACAGTTAACTATCTAAGGGGACTGTTCTGTCCAAAACACAGAGTGCCTCATCCTGCTTTCCTCCTGACGTCCTCTCAGGGTGCACAGTTGGTCAGCGAGGGCCACAGGGGCTAATGACTTCATCCTTATTTTCTTCAACACTTGGATTCAGCCTAGAACTTGCCGGAGATAAGCTGCCTTGTGTGGGTTGAGACTCCTAGACATAAGCCTCATCACTGCGTTGTTTTGTGCTGGTCTCAGTCCATCCATAGTAATGTTATTGGCTAGAAATGCCTGGGGTCACCTGGGCCCCTCGGAACTTCTCAGAGCTCCCTTTTCCTCTTTCCGAACCAGTATTACAACTTGACCAACCCTGATGGTTCTTATTAGGGGACTTCAGTAATAACCATCAGGAAACTTTGAAGGAAAAAAAAAAGTTTATTTCTTACAAGCCCTGGAGCGTACAGGGTGCACCTGGGAGCACACAGTGAGGTCACGGGTGCAGACAGGAAGAGTGAGCTTGGGCCTGGCGTTCTTCGTTTATTGGGGCTTAGAGGGTGGGTCTAGGATTTTCCCAAGTTCATTCTTTACCAGCAAATTTAGAATATCAGAGCGGGTATTTAAAGTATAGGAAGAGAGAAAAAGAAAGGAAAAACAAAAAAGAAAGAATGAAAACAAACAAAAAGTGGCCATTTATCTAAATCAACCAGGCAGTCTCTTTAAAACAAAGGAGATCCTTGGAGGAGAGACGGGCACGCGTGCCCAGTTGTCCTGCTCTTTATCCAGGCCCGTGGTGCCAGTGTTTTGCCTTTACTGCAGATCCACTTTCTTGAAGTGGATGCCTTGACAGTGAAACCTTAAGTTGGGCACTTGCATTACAAAAAGCAAAGTCAACTGTCAGAGATTACATCACCTTAGTCCATGGCTCTGAGGATTTTGGCCAAATTGATTAGAACCTTTAATTCTTTAGACGCCCACCAGCCAGCTGCCAACAGAAACACGCCTCTACTCAAACAGTGTTTGTCTTGCTTAGTGAAGCAACAGAGAACATATAACAGGGGAAGTGGGGAGTGTCTCAGAAAGACAGAAATTAAGGCAAAGTACTTGAAAAATTGGGGCTGGGGGAACCAGAGTTAGTCCCAGAGTGGTCCTGGCAGGGGAAAGTGTGGCGGAGAGGGTCAGTTTGCAAACCAGAGGAGTTGCTTGACCAGTAAGTGGAATCCATGACGCTGTGAGGAATTGCTGTTCCATCAGTTTTCCTGTAATGTTCTAGAATTATGGGTCTGAATGTGTTGCTTAAATGAGTTTGAGCTGAAATATTTGTCTTGAATTTCGGGTTAATGTTTTTGTAAATCATTTTGCAAGTTTTCATTTCTATATCTGTTCCTACAGGCATGTTATATTTTATCTAACACTCTTGTGTTTATGTAGCACATGTTTCTTTGTTTTTGAAAGTATCTTCTGTTAAATATTGCTGGAAATGGAAATGCCACATTATTTTGAAAGTGACAAAAGAAAAGAAATATTTTAAACATATGAAAACCCTGCATTTATCTCCACTGTCACGAAGGGCTCTGATGATTGATTTCAGGTGTATTCCACTTTCCTTACATCAACACATACCTGAATAAGTACGATTCTTCATCCAAGCACGTCATTCAAAGTTAGATCACATTTAAGTAAACATAAAAGCATCAAACATCCAGATCCCTGATGCCTGAGACCAGGAAAGTTATTTAATATTGCATATTGTCACTGATTTTGCATATTTTTGAAAAATGTTTTACTGTGCATTCAACCTAAAAATTGTTCTATTCTTGCCTGAGTTCAGTCTAGAATAATACATATTTTTGACTTCAAAAGAGCATAGAGAGACAAGTCATTTTCAGGCATGGGTAGCAGATGCAATTACAGAAGATATTTTCAAGAACAGTAGAATTTATTGCTTGAAACTATTCAATGTTGACTAGTTTTACAATAGTTGGGGAATATACATAAAATCTACAATTTTATATTTTAGGCAAAGTTAATAGTTTTCTACCCATGGAATATCAGTCCTTTAAAACCTTATTCATTTGGACCTCAAATCACTCAAATCACTCTAGTGCTCAGGATCCTGGTGGTCATCATAATTGTACTCTGACTACCATCAGTTGTGGAAGACGATTATTTCTGCTTGAGGCGATCCAAGTAACAGTGCTAACAGTTAAGAGGAAGAGACTTGATGGATTTACAGCTATGCATTTGCGTAGTGTGTTTGCACAATTATATAAGAATATGAAGTGAGTTTTGGCTAAAGCCATCTGTATTTGTAAGTTAGACGCTTTGCTCAAGCTCCATTATTTTTTCTATACAAAGCATGGATAATTCTAGGTAAATATTTTTAATATACCCTTATGGTAATAAATGAAAGATAAAACTAAACTTTGCTAATGTCCCAGTGCAATTTAATTTCTACGTGTGGATGTAATTTGAAATCCACACATATTAAGTATCTGGAAATGTATTTGTAACTCAGCATTTTTCTAAGACACTACTAGGGGATGAACTACACTTTATTTTCTAGACCATTAAGAGAAACAAGTAAAAGTAGGGTCACTTATTGTATACACAAATATCTTTTCACAGTTATTTCTTGAAAATTAGTTTATTATGAATAACAACAAAATAAATTCTATAGAGGAAGCCTGGAATTACAAATAAACAATATGAGAGTCAACTCTAGTTATCATCCCAATAATTAATAAGGCATTTAAAATATTAGTGAACTAAAAAATGTCTCTGACAAATTCATGTTTTAGTTTATTCAAATTAGTTACCCCAAAGAAAGAAAAGAATGGTATCAAAGTAGCATGCCAGGAAAGAGAGAAAGCTGTGTCGGTGGAGATGAACTCAGTATAGAGGGAAAAAGCAGTTTGGATACCTCGAACACGTGTTTCCCTTCAGTTTCAAACTGACACATGGAGGTACATTTCACCAGACTGACTCGTGTGCTACAGAACAGACAGTAGAGCGCCAGAGAAAGTCTTCTCCTGATTATGTCAAGATTAAAAACAGCAGTTTTAAAAAATGGTCTGTGTGTGTGCCAGTTTCAAAATGTCAACTTCAGTGTGGTGTTGTGGATAAAAACCAAAGGAGAATGACGTGGAGCAGTGACTTTGCAGATAGGAAAAATAACTTGAGATAAATATGAATTTACGTTTCTGATAAGAAAAATGTCATTGTGCAGAGTTAAAATGCACACCATTATCTCTCCAATATTAATTTATTTCTATTCTAATTTTCAATGTTCCTATTAATTTTTCCCATTTAATATGTGAAATACATGTTCTAAAGACAGGCATAATTATGTTTCCTATCTCCATGGCTGTTTAAAACATACTTCAGGGTATTTGCATGAGGCTTAGTAACCATTAGTTTGCATAAATTAAATGACGTAGGGATTGACTAAAAGATTGAGTTCAGTTTTATGACTCTTCTATATCCAACTGGGAGAAGTTGACCAGTAACCAATAGCATTTATCATATCACAATGACTTCACAGATATAATCTGTAGAAAGTGAATGCTATTATTCATTCACTTTGTGTTTTTATTATCAATGTTCAAGTTGTAAAATTATATTTAATGCATATTAAATCCTCTTGGGTGCAAAAATCGTCCACTGAATATTGATTTTGCATATTTGCCGAAGTAAAAGTTTTGGGTGGTTCATGAGGGAAATTTACTAACTACTTAGAACAAATTCTTAGGGAGAGACAATGAGGGCATTACTCACATTTTGATTCCCAATCTTTTCAATATTTTACACTTACACAGCAATGCATGTAAAACTCACGTCAGTGAATAAATACAACAGATAAAGAGGTAAGAGGGATGTTTGAAATAATACCAGGTTGGTGTATATTTTACAGATTTTCTGCTGTATATTCTAATTAATCTTATTGTAATTATATTTATAAATAAAAAATATGTATTCTCAAGTAGTGTCTCAAAGTTTACAGAAGTGTTCACTGCAAAGGAAAGAGCCTCTCTGCTTTAGCCAATGATATACTTTGAGATTTTTCCTCATCTTAGCTACATAGTATCATGTTTGATTTACTTCTACAAAACTCTTTCTGTCTTACGTGACTGCCGTACATAGTCTCTCTCATCACTAGATCATGCATTTATTTTTCGTTCAACAAACATATACTGGCTGCCTTAAATGTGCTTGACCTCATGCCGGGAAGTACCACGCTGAGTAAAGGGTTAGCGCTGAGGAAGGCAAGCAGCACAGAGAGACCTGTCTAAGTGTAATCCGAACGCACTGAACTCAGGATGGAGGACCTTGGAGGCACTGGGGTTGGGTGGCAAAGCCGAGCCAGGTCCTACTAGTAAAGTGATGGGTTAGATCCCCGGAAGTCAGACAGTTGGAAAGGTTCAATAAAGAATTAGATGGAAGTAATACAAATATTAAAACCAGGAGTTGGAGAATGAGGTGAAATAGGTGGTAATTAAGCAGGAGGAAGAGGATGAAGGCCATGTATGCACAGTGGCCAAAATAAAGTCCTGCCAGGGAATTTGGGGCTTTCTTGTTACATATTCTTTTATCTCTGATTAATATGCACGTGTGTTCTGAGTGGGAAAGCATGAACTACTTGTACTGATGAATATATTTGTCATTTCAGTCTAATACAATCTCTGTCAGTGCATCTTCTCATTTTTCAGAGGTAGACTTTATCTAAGAAGGGCATTCATCATTTCTTTTGATTGAAAACATTTTCTAGTCCAAAAGCATGGGAAAATGCTCTCAGAAAATTGCTATATATTTTTAGGAAGTTGGAATGGGAAGTCAGAGTTATTTCAGAAGGAAAAGTCCAGTCATATGCATAAAAGCATAATGTGTGCACGTATGTGTCTCAGTAGACTTTTGGTTTGTAATGCACGTGGCTGGAGGACCTTTGTTCATGAGGTAGCCAGAAAGTGACAGTTCAGTGCCACCTCAAATAATTGTCAGTGGTCTGACGCACACCCCATTTGGAGAAGTGAAGATATATCAAGGTCTGTATCATGCTTCCCTCTTGCTAGCATTCCACTGAAAGGAAATTAAAATGAGGAATTTATATAATACAGTTGGCTATAATATATTTGGGTATCTAGAAAGATACATTAATGGGCGGGGGGAAGTTAATGATTCCATCAGTGATTACTTTTCTTACGTACCATTCTAGGCACTTAACACACGCAAACGTATACAAGCATATATACATACACACATACATTCATATGTATATCTATTTTTCACATTTAGTATTCGTAACAACTTTGTGGAGTAGATGCCTTTATTAGCTCTATTTAATTTTTTAAATTTTTTTATTGAAGTATAGTTGATTTTCAGTGTTGTGTTAGTTTCTGGTATATAGCATAGTGACTGAGCTTTGTGTACATATATATATATATATATGTATATATGTATATACATTCTTTTTCATATTTATTTAAAGCTGAGAACACTGAGGTGCAGAGAACTCGAGTTACCCACCCAGAGGCAAACAGCTGGTTAGTGGTAGACATTTTATCTGAGTGCTGTTTGGCTCCAGAAACCTGCTCTAAACCAATACCCCATGCTGATTTTCCTTTGTTATAGATAAGTCTGCAGACGCGGATATAAACGTGGATGATAAAACTGAAAATATAAAGCATAAGTGTGTATGCAGAACAGATCTGTTGTGCCAGCTCCCCACACTATGTTATCTAGAACAGTCCAGAAAAGGTGTCTTAGACGGAGACACAAAAGGAAATTCATTAAAAAAAAAAAAGTGTGTAGAAGGTGTGAGGGCTGGGGTGAAGGAAAGAAATAAAAGATATTTCCAAAAATACAGAATAGCAGTTGCCTGCATCTTCTGAAAATTTTTTGATTATGAGAATTTTCCTGTAACTTTACAAAAAGATGATTGAAAATGTATAGTACTTAACATAAAACAGTCCCATTTCTTTGCAGATTGTATGATGTGAATACTCTTGTACTTTTTGAAGCCGCGTAATTGCTATTTTACATGCACTAGGACAGTGAGCAGCAGATTTATTTTATTCTCCACTGTATATTCACTGGCGATGATCCTGACAGTAAATGTTGAAATAAGTGAATTCAGTTAAGTATATTTTAAGGAAAACCACAGTAATAAACAGCTTATCTGCCTTTCATTTTGAGGGGAGTAGATGCCCTGATTACGAGAGCCCTGTTAGTATCGACTTAGGCTAATCTTTGTTCGCACTTACAAATCATCTTGGAACCTGACAGATCAGAGAAACTAGTTAAATAATTGCATATCGATTCATTTATTCTCTAAATTGAAAAAAATACACAGAATTTTAAAGTATTTGACAAATTAAGTCTTCTCCGTAGCATTTCTTGTGGACAGTGCCACAGTGGCAACTGTAAGTAATGAAATGCACATGTCAATACATCGTCTAAGTATAAAAAGGATGTGTTTTATAAATAAACTAATATGAAACCTGAGGGAGGTTAAAGCAGTATACTTTTTCATTTTTAATTTAAATATAATAAACTGTAAATATAATAATATTACTATATATTTCAACCATTCCCATTTGAGTTTCCAGTTTTCCACTAGGTTTAAGATACTGATAAGAAAAAACCTTCCGGGGAGCAAATAAAGGTGCGTTTGTTACGCAGCTAAAAATCCCAGGTAAATCTCATATAGCGTGTTAAAAAATTTTCAAAATCCTTTCTTGTATTTTATTACTAATAACTCAACCTACTAAAATAAATTCCTTTCTGTGCACGGTACAGGAGCAGTTTGATCACATATTTTTGTCCTGATGAGAGTCCAGGCGCACAGAGACAGCCGTGGCTTCAGAGCGTCTAGCAGGCTGCTTTGCGGGGATTTCAGCCCTGCTTAACCAGCCGATTCCCCCTCACAGGCTGCTCCCTGCCCTTCTCCAGTTAGCCTCACATCCAGCGCGTTCTCCTCCTTTGTGCCGACCGGCTTCCTGTGGTTGCCTCATTTGGGCGTGAAATCAGGACAGGGCTGCGGACATCAGCCAGGAGACACGCGTCTCATCCCAGAGCAGGGCCGGTCAGGGAAATCCCTGCGGAGGAGAGCGCGCTGCCCCACGGGAGCCGTAGGACAGGAGGGCCGTCTGTCTGTCCTGGCCCCTTCACCTTTAATGTAGAAAATGCCCCCTCATCTTTAACACATCAAATATTTTTAATCTGGAAACTGACAGATAAAAGGAAAACCTCTTGTGGAGGTGGTTTTCACAAAACTAATCTCAAAAGCAGCTCAAAAGCCAAAATTATCTAATCTCACCCCAAGCTTTCTCCTTTCATATTTTTATAATGTAAATATCTATACCATCCATCTAGTCACCCAAGCTAGAAAATGTCTCTCCAGTATCTTCCCAGGCTGCCTCCCAACAAAATTATTCTCTTTGTCAGAATATTACTCTCTTTTTAGAATTCATTATAATTAAACCAGCGTCTTAGAATTCCTGTACTAGTCTGTTGATTTTTCATGAAAATCTTGTGGATTTTCTGGAAAATCTGGAGACAAAAGTTCTCAGACTCCAGTATTTTGTGTCCTGTATACTGATTGTTTCTACTGTGACACACCTACTTTTGATCCTGTAAAATAACTCTATTTTTATTCATTTAAAACAGTTGCACACTAATGAGTGGGAAGTAAGTCACTTGTAATAAATGGAAGTTAAAAACATAATGGCCTTACTCTTAGATGCAAACACTCTGATTTTTTTTTTTTTTTGAAGATTGGCAAGGGCTAGTGTCATGTTAAATACTTTTCCTCACTGATAGAATCTGAAATACCGAGAACAAATTGAAAAGTGAACAAGGTACTGTCTGAGTTTAAATGCTTTGCAGTTTCTCTACATTTACAACAATTCAAAATCTTGCAGGTAAATATGATTCCCCACTATGTTTTCACACAGATGGAGAGGAAGGTACATTTGGTGTTTAAGGCGTCTATCCAATAAGCGTTGCATTAGAATGCCCATTTTATTAACTACTTTCCAGTTCCTAAATGTCCTAGGCTCGATATTGTAAATAGATGAAGTCTGAAGGTAGGTGCTCAAAGTCTGGGGAGGTACTTCCCATTGTGAAAGGATTCATATATCCTGTCTCTTTCTGTTTGGATACGCGTGGTTTCAAATTTTAAGGCTAAATCAGAATCTACAGCAGCTTCTGGAATCCATTCATATCATCTCTCTCACAGAGAAAACAGAAAAGGACAGGCAGCCCCTCACCCCCCTGCGACTTGCCCTTCTCCGCCTTTCCCTGAACTTCCATACAAGGTGCTTGCCGATGTCTCCCTGGCTAGAACGTAGTCTCCTGGGGCCACTCTTAGCTGCGGAGGTGAATAGGAAGTAACTTCCTTGGGGCGAAGCACATGGCCACCTCCAAATAACATCCTAGTTAAGAAATCAGGACATGGAGGATACTGGGGGCAACTAACATTATCAAACCCCATAATAGCTCCCTAGCAGTTTCTAATTTCTAACCGTATTTTAGAAATTAAATTTACTACGGATAGCAAAGATAAGGCACTGTGTCCAGTGTAAGGAGTTTTCTTGTGAATTCAAGGTTGGTTGAAAATTAGAAAATTAATTCAATTGACCACATTTAGACATTAAAGGAAAAAAGATAAGGTTGATTTCCATAAAATGCAAAAATTGATAAATTTAAATCTATGATGAAAATTCTTAGCAAAGTAGTCATAAATTGAACTTCTAAAATCTGGTAAAGGGTATGTAAGAAATGCTGCAAATATCAGGCTTAAACGTGAGTATTCAATGGCACACATTCCTTTGAATAAGGAATAAAACACGTATACCCATTATCAATTCAGTCCAGAATTGTACTGGATTATCTGGCCAGTGCAGTTAAGCAAGTAAATGTTACAGAGATAGGAAAGAAATGGAACAGGAAAATATCCACAGAAATGTCATCGCACTTAATAAGAACTTCAGGAAGATTCTGCAAATACAAAAGCAACGTACAAAGACTAGTAGCATGACAGCAACACATTGTTAGAAAATACAAACTTCTTTTTAAAAAACTGTATTTCGGATGCACACCAAAAATGTAAAGGATTTAGGAATGCACTTAACAAAATATGGTCATGGCTTTTTAGGAGAAAATTCTAATATTATCACATATCGAGAGAAATTAAAGAAGGCCAAAAGAAATCAGATGATAAAACTCATCTATTCATTGAAATACAGTGCTAGAAAGAGACCTGTTTTTGCCAGATAGGTTGAATACATCCCCAGTGTCAATCTTGTGTATACGAGAGCGTGTGTGTGTGTGTGTGTAAATTGACAAGCAGGTGTTATAACGCATATATAGTGTAAAGGCCAAGAACGGTGGAAAGCCTTGCTCTGTCAGATGTGCCTTTTACATTTATGTCAGATTTGCACTCTTAGATACATAGCATGGAAAACTCTTCACAGTGGCATCAGGAAATATATAAAAGATTATCTGTTGCAGAATTTTTCTTAAGGGCAAATCTTTATAAATGTAATATGCACTCAGTAGTAGATTGGGCACATATAATATGCTGTATTTATACAGAACTATACTCCAAGGAGGATTAAATAATCTGTGTGGATGCATTTTACACAGGTAACATCAAATGAACAAAACATCTCATCAAAGAAGAGATTCAGTAATTCTGTGCATAGGGATTTTCAAAATAGTTGATGTGTATAACGCATTGCTAAATATACACACATGGAAGACAAACCTATAAAGAAAAGCAGTCAACTTACTATAACAGTTGAATAATTATTTAAAGGGGCAAGTACCACTTTTGCAATGAGATCTAGATAGCTAAAATACATTGCTAATTTCTTAACTGATTTGTCAGTGCATACATACTCTGTCATTTTCCTTAAGGTGTACATGTATATATTTCTAAGTATACAATATATTTCACATTAAACTTAAATACAGGAATAATACGTTGGTCATTATTTATTCTTCTAGCTTTCCATTGTAAACTACTTTACAGTTGTCTTAATTAGCTCTTATGGTTTTAAATTTTCCTTGTACGTAAGACACTGAATCTTAGAAGACGAGGAAAAATTGTATATTCAATTTTATTAATGAATTTGTTTTTGTTTGACATACAAATAATTGTCTACAATTGATGTGCCCTACTTGATGAGCTTGGACAGAAGTATACTCCTGTGAAACCATCACAATAATCTAGGACACAAACCTATCTATCTCGTCCAAAACTCCCCTCCTGCCTTCTTTCTTTATTATTTTTTGTGGTAAGAACCCTTAATGTAGGATCTACCCTTCTTGGCAAATTTTCAGATATTCAACACAGCACTATTAACTGCAGGCACTATGCTATAGAGTTGACCTCTAGAATTTCTCCGTCTTGTGTAACCAAAACCTTGTACGCAGTGACTTCCCCTCTCTCCCCTTTCCTGACCTTTGAAAGCGCTTTGTCAAGCTCCGTGAGGGGTCTGAGATCTTGCCACACTCACAGGCTAGCAGGTTAGATTCACGCATGCTGATGTGAGTCTCCTGTGTTCCAGGCAAGGACTTTGTTACTCAGGACATAGTAAATGGGCAGAGTTTCATAATTTATTCATTTATCTCGCCCCCCACGGCCCATGAGGGCGATGAGGAGGGACACCGAGGTGAATGGTAACATGGTGGGTTTACATCACAGCTGAGCTTAGCAATTCTCATTCATTTATAGGGATTCTAGCAAACTGGTCTGTCTTTGTTCCAAGTCTTTAACATTCTGGACAGTAAATAAATCTGTCCTCTACTTTAGGATGGGACACTATCTCAGTCTTCCAAGGTTGTTTTCTGTACAAACATCCTTGACCTAATCACCCAGAACAGAAGTAAGATGCACAGGAACTGGGAGACCTATGAAGGATTGTCTCTTAATACACATTAATTACTGAATACTTCCCTTGAAAAATTACAGATGGCATTTGAAGGTTTCCGTTCAAATAATGGGAACTGCACATTTTAAATCAATATATGCAGTAGTCTTCATTATATTTAAACTATGTATTAAATTTTCCATAATATCAAAATAAAGTTTCACTTACATATAAAGTCTACATTCATGTTTTTGCTTGTTTATATTCAGCAAATGATTTGGCCATTTGTCTTGATCTGTTGAAACAAATAAACTTTAAGCTCAGGGATGAGTAATGAAACACAACGTGTCTAGTACATTGGTGTTTCAGTTCCTTGAAATGTCGAGTTAGAAGAATTTTGAGGTTCCAACTATATTCAGTGTGAAAAAAAATGACTGATTTAAAATGTTTACCGTAAAAATGAAGAAGAGGGGGAAAGAGGAGTTTCTATTTTTATGCTAAAAAAAACCAAAGCAAACAAAACACCATTTCAATAAAATGACATGCTGAGATTCACACAGCTTTTGGTTTTATGGAACACTTTACTTAATGTAACGTACAGAGTATACCCATTATTTATAACTCTTCTTCTTCCTGTGTGTTTAATTACCCTCAGCAAGAGATAGTCCTAAAGCTAAGACAAAGACTGAGCTATTAAATTGGCATACAACTCAAGACTGTTCTGATGAGAACAAAAATACTGAGGTAGCACTGGAAGTAATCTGGCCCAAGAATCTGTCTCTGAGCGAACTGAGCCTATGCCGTGAGTTCTTCAGTTGATAAAAGAAAGAGGAACAAATGACTCAGATAGAATGAGCTGAATGGAGGAGACTTGAATTCTGTTATGCGTATAGAATTTGAATTCTCCTCTGAGTACAGAAGCAGAGAAAAGCAGGTTTACAGGGAGCTCTCCTGCCGGGTGAAAAATGGAGCGCTTGAGGGCTGGTTCCCAGCCCTGCCTGCGCTGTCACAGGACCTCCGGAGAGCTTTTAAAACTGCAGGTGCCAAGCCCCCTTTCCAGAGCCCTTTGATACTGCTTGGCACCTAGACGTCAGAATATCGAAAAACTCTGCAGGTGCGACGTGCAGCCCACGTGGAGAATCAGTGCGCGGAACTCCAGTTCCTGCAGCAGAAATCCTGAGATCAGTAGGCTCACGTTTACCTTCGGTTCAGAAGGCCTGCTGTATTCGGGTGACCTTCAGCTCTGCTGGAACAGAAAACTCCCCAAATCAAAACACAAACAAAGGGCATCTTTCTCTCTGGCAGAAACCCAGTCAGGCCTTCCAAAGCTCGTAGAAGTGACTCCATTCTTACCAGGGACCTGCTCTCCCAGCTGGGACCCCCTTTTTATGAGACAGAAGGAGAGGTCAGACAGAGGGCAGGAATCAGGAATCCACATCACTACGGACTGAGACGTGCAAGTCTCCTGCACTCTGATTCCATGAGAGCCCGCCCTCAAATGTATTTGGGAAATAACATATAAAACACAATCAAACACTTTTCCTTGTTGCTGAGCTTTTCAGTCTTTAATATATAGAAAACCTTTCTGAATTAATAAGAGAAATATAGTATTTGGTGTTTTCTAAATTTATTTGAAGAGTCTTTAAAAAATAAAATCTTATTCCTACCTTTCTTTCTCTCTCCTCTGTCTCTGGAATATTCAGTTAAATAGGCAGAAATTAGTTTGGGAAACAGTGCAATACACATTTTCATTATGGTTGCAAATATCCAGTAACTGTCCCTTTTTCTTTTATTTCTCTCTCAGTAACTTTAAGTAAAGGAAGCTTATTGGATTTAAATATTTTAGAATATCGAAAATACATTTTAAAATTTGTAATTATGCTGGTGATTTTATACTCAGTTACCATTTTTAGGAGCCTATTCAACTTGCTCCATTTTTAGATAACCCCAGGGAAAGTGTTGCAGTTCGTCATGTATCACACCGCGCTTTGTTCACTCGCAATACTACTATTTGAACAGAGGGTCCTGGTTAATACATTAAATAGTAGAGATTATGATATCCTGTTATAAGGAATTAATTTTCATGTCATGCATCAAAGGAATAATAACTTCCCATGGAGAAAAACTAAAAATATCTCTTCTTTTGCAAGATTCAGTTTCACGGTGCTTATTCCAGCAAAAATGTTCCTAACGTTATGACAAACACGCAGGACCCATATAATATATTTAGGAAGTCTAAAGGCTTGGACTTGCGTATTCGAGTAAAGTCAGAAACTAGCTCATTTAAATAATAGTCATTAAACGCTGTCTTAGGCAACATGCTACTTACATGTATCACAAACCATGAAAGGGAACAAAACTTTTACTGAACTCAGCAGGAAAGAATGATGTTTTAAGCAAGTGCCCCCTCCCCCCACCTCCAAATATTCAACACCTGACACTGACGTTAAGGACTCCAAAAGATTTTAAGAACCTACAGGGATGGTGGGAGGGATGAGTGAAATGGGTGAGGGTGGTTAAGAGGTATAAACTTCCAGTTGCAAATTAAATGAGTTATAGGGATAAAAAGTACACAGCAAGGAACATAGTCGATAATAATGTAATATCTTTATATGGTGATGAAGGTGGCCAGGAAAGGTACAAATTTCCAGTTATAAGAGAAATAAGTACTGGAGACGTCATGTACAACATGATAAATATAATTAAAATTTCTCTACATTATATATGAAAGTTGTTAAGACAGTAAATCCTAAGACTTCTCGTTACAAGGAAAAATGTTTCTTTTTCTTTTATTTTGTAACGGTACGAAACTTTGCTGTGATAACCATTTCATGATGTACGTCAGTCACATCATTAGAGTGAGCTGGGGAGGCCATCTCCTCCCTCACATAACCCCACCGTTTCTCCCAGGAGCAGTCGTGACCGAGAAGGGTTGCTTAGGCAGCGAGCACTGCCACCTTGCAGGGGGGGGTGACGCGGGTAAAGTAAATCTGTTCCTTCCACCCTCATCACTGTGTCCACTCTCAGACTTCTTTTGCTCCCGCCATGTGCTGGACTCTTGGACTTGCACAAAGGCTGTTTTGTCCTTGGTGAGTTGTTTCCATCAATGTTCTTTGGAGGAAGATGGCATAAAACTCTGCTTCTGCCATGCTGCCATGTCACTCCCTGCAGCTGACGTGTGTATGTCAACTTGTGTCTCATGACCTTACTACATTCATTTAGTACTTCCAGAATTGTTTTTGTTGTAGATTTTTTTGGATTTTCTACACGTACAATCATGTAGTCAGCAGAGATAGTTTTATTTTGTTTTTTTTCTGTTCTGTATAACTCTTCTTTCTCTAAGACTTCCAGTCAGTGATGAATGAGAATGCTGAGAGGTAAAGAGGAAAGCCTTGCCTTTTTCCTGATCTTAGGAGGAAAACATCTAATCACTCACCATCACACATGACAGCGGCTTAACATTTTATAGATACTGTTTGTCAAGTTGAGATCTGCTGTATTACTAAATTGCTTAGAGATTTTATCATGAATGAATATTGACAGGTTATTTTTGTATATCAATTAATAAGATTATATGAGTTTCATTCTAAAGTTGGAGTAACGTATGACATTGGTTGCTTTTTAAGTGTTGGACTATCCTGACTAGCCTTGAATATTTGGCATAAATCCCACTTGGTCATGGTAAGTAATGCATTTTATACAGTGTTGGATGTGACTTACTAATATTTTATTGAGAATTTTTACATCTATTATCATGGGAAACATTGATCTGCAGTTTTTCTTCCTTGTAATGTCTTTATCTGGTTTTGGTGTTAAGGTACATGCTGGCCTTAGAATTAGTTAGAAAATGTTCCCTCTGCTTCTAAATTCTGCACACAATTGTGGAGAATTAGTATCATTTCTTTCTAAAATGGTACAATTAGTTAACTATCTGCATTTGTGCTCTTATTTTTTAGAATATTATTAATTACTGATTGGATTAATACAAGGTTTATTCAAGTTACGTATTTATCCTTATGTGAGTTTGGTTAGACTGTGTCTGTCAAGGAATTAGCCCAGGACATTTATGGGGCACAGAGATGACCACAGTTTTCCTTTATTATCCATATAATGTTCGTGGGACGAGAGTTGGGAAATGTTTCCTCCTATTCTATATTTTATAAGATTTTGAATGGAATTGATATATCTTCTTTTAAATATTTTGTAGACGTCACCAGTAAAGCATCCAGGACCTTGATTTTTTTTTTTTTTTCTGTGAATGCTTTACCTACAAAAATCACTTCTTTAACAAACACAGAGCTGCTGATGATCTCTTCTCCTATAGGCAACTTTAGTATTTTCAGCTTGTAAAAAAAAATTGTTCGTTTCATCTAATTTGTTTAACATATTGGTATAAAGTTGCTTTAGTATCTCATATTTTTGTAATGTCTTTAGAGACTGGTGAAGGCTTGTCTTTCATTCTTAATATTGGTAAATTGTGGGCTCTCTCCTCTCTCTTCAGTTTGACTAGGTATTTATCAATATTATTGATCATTTCACTGAGCCATTGTGTGGTTTCAAAATATTCTCCATTGTTTTTTCTTTCTCTTTGATTTTCCAGTATATTATTGTTCTTTCTTCCGCTTATGGTTGTATTTGCTCTTTTATCCCATAGATATTTAGGTGGAAGTTTAGGTCATAAATTTGAGACTTTTTAACTTTTCTAGCATAAGTTATACTGTAAGATATCACATATATTCTGATCACAGTTTAGTTACATTCAGTGAGTTGTGACATGTTGTACTTTTGCTTTCATTTCAGTCAAAATATTTTCTGACTTGCCTTTCATTTCTTCTTTGAATTATGGGTTATTTGGCAGAAGGTTGTGTCATTTTTAAATATTTGGACATATTTCAGGTTTCTGGGGTGGAGGGTGAGTTTAGTATTTTTGTGGTCAGGTAACATTGTCTACATAATTTCATTATATAAATTTTTACGGATTTTTTATGTATGCTCAGAGTATAGTCTATCTTGATGAATAGTCCACATGCACCTGAAAATATTTGCCTGCTTAGGGCTGTAGTTTTCTATAGACATAATTTTTATACAAATCCATATACATAATTTAGTGTCTGTTTCAGTACAAATACAAACTAAGGAATATCATTTATCTTAATGAGGGAGGTGTCACGTCTTCTCTTTTCTTGATTATACTTCGTCTGCTTTACACTATTAATGACAGAAAGTCAAGTGTTCAAAATTTCAACCATGAGTGCCCTCTGTATTTACTTCATTCATTTTGTAGCTTGATATTTATATGTATAAATGCCATGCAAATTAACATACTCATTTGACATTAGGGCATGGATATCCTTAGGGGTAATAAAACTGTGTGGCTCACCAATATATGTGTTAATAGAGAAACACACAGAAACACACACTACATAATACATTTTGATCCATAGACTTTATGGATGTAACCATTCAACAAATTACCATAGATCCTCCAAAATAATTAAATACATGGACTTAATTTTTTCAATGTAAAATACTATGAGATAAGTTATGCTATCAATTTTTATAAAAACTATTCTTAGATTTTAATGGCAAATATGTAAAATATTTTAAGTGAAATACTTATGACATTGTATTATTTACCTATGTGGCTAACAAAACAGGGACTGGCAAGATAAATGATGAGTATAATATAAATATAAATTAATATAAATATTAATTCTCCAACCTAAAGTGTGGAAGGTACACAGATTTCCCCCCACATATTTCATTCAAATTCCAGAAGCTGAATTCCTACTTACAAATATACTTAAATGTCTGAATTGTCACTGACTTTTAGTCCTCAGTCAACACTGGTTTCATACTACATAATTCTTGCAAACAAACCTCCCATTTACATGTTACCCTTTCCTTACTATAAAACTTAATGATTTCCTCTTGCCTGCCACAGCAAGAACAAATTCCTCTTTTAGACTTTTTGAGTTCCTCAAATTGACCCAACCTTATTCCACTTCACTTATTTTCTACCTCAATTTCCTCAACTATTAAATGGGATTTACAAAATTCCCCTGGTCACTTAACATCTAATTGGAACAGCCTCTCACATTCCATGTCCTAATCTTCTGTTCTGGTTTGTTTCCCCCTCTATCATTTATTACTGTAGAAAATACGTAGTATTTATACGTGTAACAATCAGAATAAGCTAAGATATTCTGCAATATTTATTTATTTACTTTTACTTTTCTTCCAGTTTTATTAAGGTGTAATTGACATATGTACGGTTCTATGTAAGTTAATGTGTAAAGCAAAATGATTTGACTTACATACGTCAGGAAGTGATTCCCACAATGATTTCGGTGAACTTCCATTATCTCATATAGGTACTACATAAAAGAAAAGAAATTATTTTACCTTGTCATGAGAAATTTTTGGATTTATTCTTTTAGCAACTTTCCTGTTGTTAATTATATTAATCATGGTATATGTTACATTCCAAGTACTTACTTATCTTGAACTGGAAGTTTGTACCTTTTGGTACAAACTTCATGCAATTCTCCTTTCCCCATTCCTTGCTTCTGGTAACCACAAATCTAATCTCTTTTTCTATGAGTTGTTTTCACTGATTTGTTTGTTTTTCAAGTATAATGAACCTGCATCCTGTGTTAGTTCCTGGTGCACAGCACAGTGATTTGATACTTCTGTGCATTACAAGATAATCACCAGGATCAGTCTAGTTATCACCTACTAGATAATTACATAATTATTGACTACATTCCCCACACTGTACAGCTCATACTGGTGACTTCATTTTTAGCTGAAAGCTTGTACTCCTGAATTTCCCTCACCTGTTTCACTCATCCCCCCTCCTCCCTTTCCTCTGGCAACAGCCTGTTTGTTCTCTCTATCTGTGTCTGTGTCTCTGTTTTGTTTGCTCATTTGTTTTGTTCTGTAGGTTCCACATGTAGGTGGAGTTATGTGGTATTTGTTTTTCTCCTCCTGACTTAATACCCTCTAGGTTCATCCATGTGGTCACAACTGGCAAGACTGCGTTCTTTTTATGGCTGAAAAATATTTCAGTATATATGTATGCATATGTATATGCACATACATATACACACACCCCCCTTAACTTCTTTATCCATTCATCCATTGATGGACACTTGGGCTGCTTCCATATCTTGGCTGTTGTGAATAGTGCTGCAGTGAACAGAGAGGTTCATGTATCTTTGCAAATTAGTTTCTTTGTTTTCTTTGGAAAAATACCCAGAAGTTGAATTGCTGGACTATATGGTAGTTCTATTTTTCATTTCTTGAGGGACCTCCTTACTGCTTTCAATAATGTTTGCATAGATATGCAGGAAAAAAAAAAAACCTG